>NC_044244.1:59174004-59891504 GCF_003957555.1 Calypte anna | reverse complement strand
CACAAATTCTTTTAGGATTACAGCAAAACTAAAGGTAAACTGAGCTGAACCCTACAACAGACCAATTAGCTCTCACAAAGCTCAGCCATCATCCTCCTGATACCTAGGATGGGTATCAGGATGGGGTTAGTTGCCCTGTGCTGCCTTCTTATCACTTGGAGACAGACTGTCTGATTGGATACTGTGAGCCCAGTCCTGAAACTTCAGTAAATCAAAAGTTTCTTTTAACAATTTAGGACATCAGTCTGTTCATTCCCCAGAGATGGTGAGTGATATTATCTTAATAAGAACCAGGAGCTGATGGTCTGACATGGTTGTGCACTAAAATGCAACGTCTTAAAAATGTGTCTGAAGCTGGAGTGCCTGATGCTCACAAATTTGGGTAACTACAGGATGGATGTTGGAGCCTTAATGTTGAAAGAGAGACGAACATCAAATACAGCAAAAAACATTTAGCTGTGTAGAGAGACATTGTCAACCAGGTGCCTTGAGTTGCCAAAGAGTGGGTGTGAGTCCACCTGTGCCTGATTAGGACAGGCCCCTATTGGGCATGAGCAAGACCGGGGGGCCAATAAAGGTGGGACACACACCCACAGAAGGCACCTCAGCTCACTCTGGTGTGAGGCATGGAGAGGCCAGCAGCTCGTCGAGCCTCTGGAGCAAGAAAGGCTCTTCCCGCTACACTTCTACCCTGGAAGCGCTGTGTGGTGGCTGGAGTCCTGGAAGAGACCAGCAGCTCGTCAAGCTTCAGGAGCAAGAATGGCTCCTCCCGCTACATAGCTGAAAAACATTTTTTTTCCTTTCTTCTTTTTTTTTTTTTTTTTTTGATACAACTTCTCTACCTTCCATGGTCCCTTGCAACCCTTCTGTGTTTCTACGTTTCGTGTGGCCACAGCTGATTACAGCACATATCAAAGAACACAAAAAGCCCTTATGTGGGATTACTTTCTCCTTCTTTGATGGATGTGCTGCAAATATAGCAGTACACTTATTTGAAGGTATTCTTCTCTCCTTTCAGAGTCACTGCATGCATTTACCTAATGAACTAGTCTTTTCCAGGATGACAAGATTGCTGAGAGTTATTTATGACAGAAATTGATGTATTCAAACAACCTTTAGGTGTAAGTGTCTGCTAATGAAATTTGGGTGTAATGAGCATAGTCTGCCAACCTCACCAGTGTGAAGCCTATTTCCTATTAAGCATATAACTAGTTTTTAATTTCTTCAATCAGGTCAGTAAGCCTTTTTCCAGTGGTGAGAGGGAGAGCACAACATACTCCATTTATTTTTTTGCAGCACTATGTACAGACCAGTCTGTGTAGCTGAGGTTATTTCCCTGTATTCTTTTTTAACTTCGTTTTTAACTTCAACCAAAGAACAAATTATCTTCTGATCTGCATGCTCCTCAGGGCTGTCCAATTTTGGTGTCAATACCTGGTCATTAATACACCCAAATTTTAAGTGAGAAATGAATAGAGCTTCACCAATGAAGTTTTGGTACTGTAAAAAAACAAACCAAAAGCCAAAAAACAAAAAAACAAAAACACCAAAAAAACCCCAAACAAAACAAAAAAAAAACCCCAAACAAAAAAAACCACAGGAAAAAAGATGGGGGTAAGTATATTGAATTTTTCTGCTTAGGGAAGGCAGATTTCTTTAAAACATGATTTAAGGAAAATATGATTTTCTGAAACAGAGCCATTTTCTGGAATGAGTCTTTGATTTGGTTTGCTTCTAAACCAAATAACTCGGGCTTAATGACAACTTGTTTGACTCAACAACAACTTCAGCCTAGCCTAGCTGGTTTTGCAGAAAATATGCTTAAAATCAACACATTTTTGGGGGGGTTCAGTCCATCCACAAGCATCATTTTGTTAATGATCTAGAGCTTGATTCATGACTGAGCTTGAATTTTGGGATTTATAATGCAACACTAAATCTGAGCTTCTATTTTTTTCATCTGGCCTATCCCCTGCTAGAGAACTAGTTATGCTCACTGAAATTTATAGTAGCATGTTCTTGTAGGCACAGACATTTTATTTGCATTGTGCATTTTAATAATTATGCAACATAAGGAAAAAAGATCAACTGCTACATAACAAGATCCCCAAGCCACATCTGTATTGCTAATGTTGAAACTATTAATAATTTTCTGATAGTTGATAGTGTAGAGAAACAAGATAAACCAGGTGCCTTGAGTTGCCAATGAGTGGGTGTGAGTCCACCTGTGCCTGATTAGGACAGGCCCCTATTGGGCATGAGCAAGACCGGGGGCCAATAAAGGTGGGACACACACCCACAGAGAAAAAGCTCAGCTCACTCTGGTCTGAGGCAATGCAGAGGCCAGCAGCTCGTTGAGCCTCTGGTACAAGAAGAAAGGCTCCTCCCGCTACATATAGATTAAGTGTTATGAAATTAAAACAGCAAAAATCTAGTGTGCTTCTGTTATCAGTAAGGAGAAAGAGACAATAAAATAAGGATTGTTTTATTTTGTTTTGTTTCTGTTTTGTTTTTTTGGAATGTGCACCAAATTTCCAGCATCCTAGACTTTTCTGATAACAAAAGTTCTGATCTCAGGTTCTCTCCATTTTTAACAGGTGAGTGACAAATGCCTTTCATACACATGCATTAAATCTGTCACAATTCTCTGTTCCTTTAAAATTGTGTTCCCTATTTGTGTTCTGGTGTCAAGCATTCACCTCTGTGACATGAAGGTTTGGTAGGAAGCAGACTGGCTACTGCCTATCCAGCAAACTGGTCCTGGGAGTTAAACTCCTGCTGGCAAAAGTTTGTTTCCCAGCAGAAGACTGATGGATGAGGCAATACAGCACTGGACTTCTTCCCTTTCAAAATCTTTCTGTAAAAGGGAAAGGACTAATGGTGTTTGTGGAATACTTGTGCATCCAACATTGCTTTTAAAAGCGTACAAAGGTACCAAATCCCAACTTGGAAGATTTGTCCCATCCAGAGGAAAATGTTGCATAGGATCCAACTGAAGTTGCTACTGATTTGTTGGATGTTGGGGGCTTTTTTTTGTTTGTTTTTGTTTGTTTGTTTTTTTTGTCTGTTTTGGTTTTTTTGTTGTTTGTTTTTGTTTTTTGTGGCGTGTTTTTTATTATTGTTATGTTGTTGTTCTTTCCCCCAGCAGGTAATTTGATGCATTGACTTGCTTTAGTATAATTAACATCCTTAAAAAGAATGCTTACTACATAATGTAGTAGCAAGGCTATCAGAGTTTAGAAAACAGCAGATGGATTCTAAGGCTTTTGAGTCCCTTTGGAAAAAAACAAGAAAACAAGCTAACAAAAATTGTCTATGCCAAATCCATAGCATGATTATATATTATGAAACCACTCTAGATCAAATTCAAAATGCAATTAATTTTCCAACAGTCAGATTAGATTTAGCATAATATTAACAACTTCAACAACAAACTAAAATAAACAGTACTAACAAGACAATTATAAAAAAATGATAATTGTCTTCACTGCCTGAATGCACCCTGTGGGGCAAGGCAAAGTGTTAACACTACTGGTCCGAGGCCTAGTTTCCCTTCTTACAGCTTTTGATCTCCTAAATTAAAGAATTCAGGAAAAATCTATCTCCTTTTTGAGGCTGGAAATCTGATCAGAAATCCCTTTGGACTTGGCACATATCATCTGTTGAGCATATGTGCAAGTGATTGTTATTTAGTGAGTGACACAAGACACTGTCAGGGCCAGAGTCACGGCCACAGCTTCTGGAAAGTAATAATCAGGTCGATTAAGGAAAAATTTTAAACCAAGGAGCTCAACTATTGCACAGGCAGCTGTGACTCATGAGAGAGCACCAGGCTCTTCCACAAGCAACAAGTCTCTCTGCAATCTCAGCCTTTTCCCCCAGGATAAGGTACATAAAAGTTGTGTCAGAACTGGTTCAGTGATAAGAACTCTCATACTCTTACCTGTGCCCTACAACAATTAAACCTCTTGAGTTGGCCCAAAGTTTTTTTTTTTATATTTTCCGTCCTGTGATTTCCTAAGGGTTGGTACATCTAGTTTGCATACAACTGCTTCTCTTTCACAAAACTCTTGCACCACAGCAGCTGCAGCAGGTAGACATGAAAACACTCATTAAGGATTTTCAGCCTGCTTCTTATCAGAGGGAAATTCAAACCTCTCATCTAATTCATCTAATTCTATTTACAGAATATTCACGGTATTCTTTGACAAAGCATTTCAGCGAGGTTTGTAAAGAACACTTTGGAAAAATTAGAAACATCTGATCCACAAACTCTTGGTGACTGTGATGTCTTCACAAAAGGCACGGCATAACAAATGAAAACCTGTGAGTGGAGCTGTGAATGAATAATGCTGCTAATGTGAACTCTAGTCTGCTAATTAAAATTCCATGGGAGAAAAGATTTCCTACTGTATGTTTGTAGTAGCAGTATAGGGCTAAAATTAAATTACAGTGGACCCAATGTATTACCCCTTAGAACCAATTGCCTCCATTCAGCACTGGATTAAATAAATAAATAGCTTTCTCCACTCTCTTCACTGATAGTACCTGATATGTAATGGAGCATCTTTTTGCTAACCCACAATCCTGACTTAAGCTGATGTGGTCAGAGAAAGGCAAATTCTCTTTTTAAAGACAATGGTGGGCTGAGCAGCCCCATGTTAGCTTTAGTAGTGGTCTGGTATCATAGCTTTTCTTTGCAGGTTATGTCCTTTTTGTGGGAGGCCTTCCTTCCCTCCTTCCCTCCTTCTGTCCAGCCTGCCTTCCTATGAAATATCCTTAAGAACATAAACCTTTTGGTGTTGTGGGTGTCTTTTGTGGATTTTAGTTTGGGTTGGTTTTGGTTTTGGTTGGTTTTTTTTTGGTTTGGTTTGGTTTGGTTTTTTTGAGCTGTGATGACAATGTGATTAGGACTAAACAGAGGCATTTAAACAGAAATACATGTACTGGTCCAAGCAAGTGACTGCACATACCACAGAAACAGTTCAAAAGGTTTGTCATGCCTTTGTTTTGAAAAACTGCTATTTAGTAATAGTAATTAAAGTATTTTTTAGTAATAAAAGAAGTCGCTTTGTTTTGTGTTTTGTGGTTTTTCACATGTGATGTCATGGTTTCCATCTTGCATAAAAATGATAACTTTGTCAAGCTAAAGTTCTATGTTTTGAAAAAAAAAGGAAGGGAAAGTTTGAATGTACCTCACTAAAACCTCTGCAAAGTATCTTTTGCACCACTGACAGCTTTCTGTAATGCCTATCACTATTGTTTAGGACTCCCTGTTATAGCAGAGGGAGTGGGGATGGGGACAGGAGGGTACGTGAGTCCTCTGTGAGTCCCCAGTATCATGCAGCCAACAGTCTGGATGAAGAGATATTTGGAAAAGATGAGGTGTATCCCTTCTTGTCATGTTTCCTTCTTGAGCCATGTGGCTGCTTGTTAATGTGCTGGGAGGAAACCATAAAGAAGCCATGAACTTCATGGACTTCATAGTGGGGTTACAATGTGTGTCAGAAGAGACACAGAGCATTTCATGTTCCCTAGTTTTGGCAGCTGTTTGAACTTGTGCTGAATTATCCTTTGATTCTTCAGGAAAAATTAAAGGAAAATTTACTTTGCAATTTCCTTGAAATTATTCTTCAGGAAAGAATGATCCATATTGGGGTTATCAACATAAACAAACAATATAAAAAAACCCAAACATTGATATAGTGCTCCTCAGTTTTTTGAACTCATCTGATGTACTTACTGACATCTGGTCTATTCCAAGAGATCAGAAGTACACCAGTAGAGCTGAATAATTCCATGAAGCTGAGAATAACGTCAAGAATTACTTCAATAAATATTGTGAAAGTTCAATATTTCCAGAGATGTGAAATTTCAGACTTCTAAACGTAAAAGCATCCATTTAGACACCCAAGGAAATTACAGAATCATAGAATCAATAAGGTTGCAAAGGACCTTCAAGGTCTTTGAGTCCAACCATCCAATCTTGTTTTACATTTTACATTACAAATTGAAACACAGAGACACTGAAACATGGCGACTCCATGGGCTCATGGAAGGAGCATGACCACTTAAACTGAAATCAGTCTGTTTCTAAGTGTTCTCATCTCTAAAATGAGACACATATATGCCTGTGGGACTTTGTCACTGGCATTTGTACTCCCCAACCTCAAGGAAATCAGAGAAAACAAAAAATTACAAGACTCTTTCCTTTAGTAAGATGTTTGATACTGAAATAGTGCTCTACTTTCATCCCTTCTTTGTTATATTTTGCCAATTTTAACAAGGCAGCATTTTTTTTCTTGGGTCCACAATTTAAATAAAGGGTCTGAGGTTTGAGATCAAGGAACTAAAAAAATGTTAGTTATCTTCATTGTTAATTAAGTTTGAGATTCATAAAGAAATACCATCCCTGTGTTACTGACTATACAAGGGCTCGATGCAGCAACAGATAATTGCAGAAAGGTTTCCTTTTTATACATTTTTAATTATAAGAAATTGATACTAGAGCTCAAGACAAAATCAGATAAAACTTCAGTTTGGTACTGTGTATCCCCAAATGTGCACTATGAATTGATTCAGTAACCAATGTCCTGATTTAAGGGCAGACCTTAAATTGTTTTTCTTTCCATGCTTTTGTTTACCTGATTATATATTTGCTGAGTAGAAATTAATAAAACATGCATGAGTGTCATTGGCTTTCTGCACTTTCGTGCATTCTGTGAATGCTGTTTTTTTTTTTAGAAGAAATAGCAAAGAGCATTTAAAATAAATGTGAAGTTACAACTGAATAGTTGAAAATTACTTCCAAGTAACATTATTCTGAGAAAATTCAAACCCAAGCTAGATATTGCATTATATCACAGTAAGTCTTATCTCCTGTTTTTTCCTTCCAAAATTACTAACTCAGAAACAAGATAGAGCTTCGATTCACAGATGGTGAACAGCAGCGTGGACTGTAATACATCTATTTCTTCTAGAATTTATGCTATATTCTTCTGGGGAAAAGTAAATAGAATGCATGAGCATCACACACTTTAAATTAAGAAGAAACATATTTAAAAATTCTGTGATTTACATTTTTACTAATATACTTAGTTTGTGGAATAAATACACTGTCATCTTGCAAATAAACCAGCGCAAGGAATTCATAAACAAATTTTTTTTTTAAAATGTATTAAGTAATTCTACAGCATTTTTGCTTTACAAATCTTGCAGTTGTTTTTCTTGGGCAGAACTAACAGAAATGACCACCAGGAGCGAAAACATTTGGAATTGGATAGAAGCTAAAGAAAACAAACCCATGGCTCTGGAGTTGCATATATGGCCTAGCAGGATCTCAGATTTTCTGGTTAATAAGAATGCTCTTGGTTCATTTTCAGGTCTTAACTAAAAGACAGGAAGGAAGGTTATTTTTGGTCTCTGTTTAGCAGACAAATTTCTGTTTGTTGAAAAATGAGCATCTAAATTTTCATGCCTGCTTTCAACCTTATTTCCAGACATAGTATTTAAAAAAATGCACTGGCTCTTGCGTGAAAAGTATCACATTAGTTTTGACTTAACATTTTTGTTTATTACTTTAGACTACAAAATTATTCCTCCACTACAGTGAGCCTGACTCCTCTAAAGGTTTAGCTGGAAGGAAAAACTTCAGGAAGGAAATAAAGAAAACAAGTGTATAAGCTTTAGGAATAAGATGCTCTTCAGTGAGGGATACAAGAGACAATGTTAAGATTTACTTTCTAAATAAGTATGGAAAGCAATGAAAAAAAAAACAACTAAAACAGAGAGAGGAAAGAGAGATGCAATTTCAGTTCTGGTAAATCAGCACTGAAAAAACAAATTGTTTCCAGTTCACACTATTTCAATTTTCAGTTAATAGCAGCCAGCCACTTTCCTCTTCTAAGAAATCTCAGTTCTGGTGAAGTGTTTTCCACGGTTACATAAAATCTGCACATCTGATTTCTGATTTTACCTAGTAAAAGGTAAAATACATGGGAGTGTACATAATTATATATGTGATAGAAGCAGTTGATTAAATGTCTATATTGAAGAAAATACTTTTATGTGGTCATGCACACTTTCTGATCACTTCAGTCTTTGCATTCAAATAAAACCACGTACCCACACACAAAAATCAAGCCCGATTGAAAGAGCTACTTGCAGGAAAATCTAGAAAATTTGGAGAAAAGAAACCAGTCACAAATGAAAGGTGAATTCACTTGTCTGTTATCAGAAAATTGACTCCCCAGAATATTCTCTTCAGAGAAAAACAAAGCAAATGATACCTCCAACCAAATCCCCCGTGAGGGATTGTTGCTCTATGAAGACATGATTTTAAAACCAGTTAGCTGCAGAATTCTTGCTGGTTTTTGCCTGGTTCCACTGACTGACAGAAGCTAGCAGTTAAATAGGAGGCCTATATTTTTAATATAGAGAACAACTGTTTTGAGTTTCTTTGGGGAGAGGATGAAATATAGCACATACATTTATTTGTGCTGCACTCCAAAGGTTGGTTTGTTCAACTCTCTAATCAGATAGACCTGGGTGATTTCAGCCACTGATAATTTCTTTTACAAACTATACCAAAATAAAAAACAGTTCCACAAATACCAAAGCTGAATGGGAAGCAAAAAAATTATTTACTCCTAGGTCATGTTGATTTCAACTTACTCCCAAGATCTTGAGGGTTTCTGGGAGTTAAAGACAATATTTTTTCAAGAAAGTGTATTTCCAAACATTGGTTCCATAAATCCTGGAAAACATTCTTCTTCCACTAGAAAAAAATAATGTTTAAAGGTGTTTGTTTTGTTACTTTCAATTTATCATTAAAACTCAGCTTGAAAAAGAAAATATCAAGTCAGGAATACACACTTCAGTAGATAACTGGACCAGAAAAACTTGTAACATACATACAGGAAACATGGAAATCATCAGTAAAGCTCTCACAAACCAGCCAGAGATTGACTGTGTAATTATCTATATTAAAATATTATGATCAAAATAAACTGAAAAGGGAAATCAAGATTAAAATCTTATAAACAAATATTGCACTAACTCAAGGAAGACTATTATTCATGAAGAATTTCTGAATAGGTTTCCTTGATGACCCAGTCTATTAGTATGGATAGGATACTGTTAATTGATTCATGATAATTGCTTTGTTCTTAAAGCATGAACAGTGCTCTGGGTGCTTAACAAATAATTCAGGTGGCTATAAAGCTGAGGTATCTGCTGTGAGGAAGCCCATGGTCTGATTATCTAACAGTAATCTCTTTTAGGGTCACAGTGCCAGAAAAGTGTAATCTTTATCATGCTCCATTTTCATCTTTCTGTTTAGTGGCTCAGAAATGAGGAAGAGATAACTTCTGTTTGCAAGAAAAGCATAGAAGAAAATATAAAACATTTTCTGTATTCTTCATGTCCTGGGAATGACCAAGAACACTACTAGTCGTTCTCAATAGTAATATTCAGAGCATGAGAATGGAAAAGGAACATCAAACCTTCCTGTTGGGAGGGGAACATGAGGTTCTGGATGGTCTATGCAAAAAAGGTGAGAAACAACATTGACGAGTGTAGTGTTGTAAGTGAACTGAAAATCATCTCTTGTTATCTTCTTATATGAAGCTGGGGATCTTGAGCATTTTCTGTGAACTAAACATCTGCAAAGCCTGCACTTGAGAAAACAAAACCAAAACAACAACAACAACAAAAAAACCATGTATCAGTGTTGCCCTGAAGTTTGGTCTATTGTAGTTCTGAATCCTGTAAAGCTAATTGTAGCTAACATGTATGTGTTGCCTGTCCAATAATCCAGCAAGAGCTGATATGGCTATCTTTCTGACTTCTGTAGACACTCCTTAGTGGGTATGATAGGTTTGCTCCTGACTTCAGTAGTGATGCAGTATTTACCTGCAGTAAAAGGAACATCATGATGGGCTGGAGATGACTTCAACAAAGAGCTTTGTAGCACCCGGGGACCCTCAGACTTGCTTGCGATTTGTGTCCATGTCCAGACTGATAAGAATGATCAGGGGGACATGATGCAGAACTTGATTTTTAATTAAATAACTGAAATTTTTAGAGTGTGAGTACCACGTGGAAATGCAAGTGCAGCTTGCTGGAAACAGGCTTTACCTTCTGCCCAAGTACCTCTGATTTTCATGGAGCCAGTAGCCATGTGACTGCAGGATCCCTCTCCTGCTGCTTCCATGGAGCCTCTTCTGCAAAAAGAAATATTTTATTTTGCTTTGAAGTCAGATCACAGATCCAGCTTGCAGAACAGATCCACAGAAAGCTGTGAGCTGTGAGGATGGGGAAGCAGAAGCTGGAGTTTCCCTTTTGATGCCCTAAACTGATAACACATGAAGTTTCAATCTCAGTGCTTAGAGCTATGTGAGTGATGAACACAGCGTTTACCACTTGCTTCATATCTTTACATATATGTGGTGGGTTTGTTGCATGTTTTTTCTTTTTTAACTAAAGGCCTTTTAATGCAAGACTGCATAGAGGAGTCTTTTTGTGATCAGAAAGCTGCTCTAGATTTTAGAACCCAAAAAACCAATTAAGTCTGTTCTAAAATGCAGGCAGAGCACATCATAGAGTTTGAAGATTTGTAAATGAACTGATTCTATGACAGTCCATATTCAAGATCATTTATATAACCAACAGGCCTACAGGTAATTCTACAAATACACTTTCCCTCTTATCATTTTGTTCCATACTGGGCGGGGGGAGTGAGAGAAAAATGGTGAAGTGTTCTTGGATAAAAATAAAAAAGGCCCAACAATAAGTCCCTAATAAAACAGTTGTTTAAAGAAGATAATGTGAAAAGAAAAATATAGATAGTGAACAAATTTAAGTCTTCTAAGATTCTGGGAGCCCTGATTTCATTCAGCATTGGATACAGCCAGGAAGGATTTTCCCAGAACATACTCCATAGACCTTGGTCTTGGAGAGGTTCCTCCCCCTCCCATGCCATGATGCCTGTTAGTTCATGTCACAAATAGCATAATGTTATGATGTTATGAAATCCAGCAGTGCCCAGCAGACTCCAGCAAGGGGCACTTGAGCAGATTTTCTGGCACTGGATACTTACATTAGCAAAAAGGGTGCTCAGACCCTAAGTGTAGACCCACTAGAGCAGGCAGGGTTTAAAGTCACTAACTCCTCAAATACAATGTCTACTACAGGCACTGGATAGACTATTGTAATGGCATGTAAGTTCCCACACCCAGTCAAGGAGATGAACTCTCTTTTTTCAGTAAAGACCAAAAGTACATTTTCAGAGTGCAACTCACAAAAGCAAAGAGATCAAAAAAATTTCCCAGTGTTGTTAGAGGAACTCAAAATATTTTGCCTTGAGGCTGTAACCCAGGATCATAGAGTGCAAGGGGAGAAGGAGAAGGGAATGATTTTATTTGATTTTGCATTATGGAACTTGAGTTGGTCTGTAGTTGTCTGTTTAGATATCTGGTTGTAGTGTTTCACCTAGTGGCTGTTCTGAGCACAAATCTGTTGAAGACATTTAGATAATGGAAGTTTGTTTGACTTACATTAAATTCACAAGGGACCTACTTGTATTTTCTTTTAAGTTAATTTCACACCAGATTCAATGGGAAATATATTTGCATTCTCTGCTTTCTGCTTCTCATCCCAGAAAATTGAATTGGTTACAAAAAGTCTCTCAGTCTGTAACTTAACATCTGCTATAACTATATGCACACATACATATTTTTTAAAGACTTCTGAGGTCAGCACAGGTCAGATATGGCTACTGAAATTTGTACGTAGCAGTCAGCCTCAGTGTTTTCCAGAAGAATGAAACAGTTCAGCTTTCATTGTAATTTGTTTGATGCAACATTTTATACATTGTTCATGGTCAGAAGCAAATGTCCTTACTAGACTTGTGTTAGCCCTATCAAGAATTCATGCAAATGCAACATGTAATATCCATAGTTTCTTCTCAGTACCAGAAAACTTCAGTTACCAGGAAACAAAAGTCCAATATTTTTTTAATAGGGTCATATCTGACACAGATTGGAGGTTGCCTAGATGCAGAAGATAGCCTTTGCATCAAGGAGATTAAAAATGTACAAATAGGTTATTTATTGCAACTTTAATAATTTATTAAATCACCACAGTTATTCCCATTCCCATGGGATGCAAAATTTTAGGGGATGTAAAAAAAAAAAAAAAAAAAAAGACTAAAGACTACATTTATTTATTTATTTATTTATTTACTTTTCTATTTAACTATCTATTGTACACTTATTTATTTATTTTCATATATATATTGTGAATATATATCTGTACAGATGAAGAACTGGTACAGTCACCTGGACCTATATGATGTCCTGTTTCAATTATGAACAATGCTCAAAGTATAGTGAGATCTGACAGGCACGTTGTTCCTGAAGTTCTCAAGCACTTTTACCCTGATAAGGATTTTCCAATCAATGCCTTCCATTATCTGCCAGAAATGTTAAATGAAGTTACTTCACATCAAACACTATTACCTTGTCTGAAGGAAGGGTGTGTGGAACAGAATGCCAGTACAATAGAAATCGTAATATTCTGACACTGTAATTATATTCACACTTCATGCACTGCTAGAATTACTTGTCAGTTAAAACTATTAAATACTGCAGTTATTGTGTCTCTGGATTAGTGATGAAGAAACATTTAGTATCAGCCTGTAGATATAATCTTCCCAAACTCTCAGAGATGGGTTTTATGTGACTTAGCAGTCTTTATGAAGTAGCAAAGTCTTAAACATTTCTTAGGGAATGAGTAATCATCTGATAGGGAGGGGAAAAAATGGTGAAGGAGTAATTTTCTTTTTCTTAAATATTGAGATAAACCACTTTTTTGAGCCAATCAGTGAAGCAGTGCAAAATTATTCAGAAACTGGGGCTGACAATGCCATTGCTTTTGAAGCTATGATGAATATTCTAACTTCAAAATTGTTTTTTCTTCTCTCTACAGAGATCTGAGATGCTGAGATCTGAGTAGGACAATGGGAAAGGGACTGTGGGAGACTCCATCTGAGACAGACCTACTGCTTTCCATGTGAGAAATGGAGTGAAATCTGAAAGATGAATTGTTAGTGGACCATTTTAAGAGATGCTGTAGCAAAAGGCATGAAACACGTGGGAGCAGAAGGTGACTGAATGTGCAGAACATGTAGGGAAGTACCATATTATTTCCATGTTTCCCTCCCCATGGAAGCTTTTGTGGTTTGTTTGTTATGGACTGAGGACAACCATTGCAACCATCCTCCATGAGATATGAGTTATCATTCTACTTGTCAGTGTAGTTCCTTTATGACTTTGTGAGTGTCACTGTGATATTTTGATAAGAGAAAAATCTATGTAGATACAGATCTCCTTTTAAAATCATTTTTTATTCAATTCACATGATTAAATGACTAAGAGCTAGGAGAAAGTCAAGGCTTTCAGGGCTCACTTAAAATAAGTTCCTAGTTTGAGTGAGAGGCAGGAAAATTTAGGCTGACAGAAACTACTGAAATTAGGCAATTGAGGGACCTGTAGTTATTATCACTAGTATTGAGTAGTGTTAGATGTAGTACTAAACTCACAAAGTTCAGCAATAGACCTCAGATTAACCTAAATGAAAAAGAATCAAACTGACTAGTGATTCCTACACTTCTGGGGGACATTTCAAGTGGCAGGAGTATCTCTTGATTGTTAATTAGAAATTATGGACATAGGAAACTGCAATTTAAATTGAAGTGTTTCATAAGTAGGGCTGCATTGATTACCTGAGAACTGAAGACCTCCTCCTGCTGGGCAGGTACAACACAACTAGAAGCAATGCAAACTCCAAAAAAAATAAGACCTTGATCCACCTCTCTGTAACAAGTTTTCTCTGCATCTAAAGCACATACTTTCACAGATAGTCTTACACTTCTGAAGAATGGTGCCCAGAAATATTTTTTAATACACCCATGCTTTGATATGTATTGTTCTTTTTGTCAAAAGGGATGATCTGAGTAATGTGTGGGTAAGTGCCTTGAGACTATTGAGTTCCTATCCTCTTTCCTAAGGATGTCAAAAAGCTAAAATATTATGTGATGTGTCCATATTTTTGTTGAGTATAAAGATAAACCAGTAAGTAACTTGTCCTAATTGCCAAAGGAAAATCAAACGCTTCTAACTTCTGGCAAATGTTGACTTGAATTAGATTTCAATCAGTGAAATGCCCTAAACATTCCTCTGTGTCTCTTGAATGGTTATTTCAGATTTATTTTTAATCTCTTCAAAACAAACATCACCAAGCAGAAAAAAACCCATGTGCTTATGAGTTGCATAACTTTCTATTGAAATAGTTTAAGATTTTGAAATCAGAGAATCACAGACGTAAAGTTTTGATGGGTGGATGAAAACTTATTTTTTATAAATTGTCTCTAACTGTAAAGCTGAGAATTTTTCTTAATTAATTGCTAAGGTGTAAGGACCAAAGTAGGAAATATATCCCTGTTGCTTTGATGATCAGAATTGCTTTCAAATCCATATTCTCTGGTACAAGAGCAGCAGGAGTGTGTAATACAGAGCCAAGATGTCATTTTTTGGACAGTTTTCCCTAAAGCAAGCAGAGGAACAGAGAAGAGGAAGAAGGAATAACCTCATGCAGTCGATTTGTAGCTCACTTTGACATAGCTTTGCTGTAAGGGTGCTTATGGGGATGTCATGAAGTTGCCTGCAAAGTCAATGATGTAATGAGACACACATTTGTCTTGTTCTACAGCTCCTTCTCTTCAACACAGAGAAGTAATTTTGCAGAAAAAAATACCCCTTACTTTCCTATAATGTTTTACCTGAGTTTTTTCATCTTCTTCTCCTGCAAAGATGACATGAAATAAACAGGGCTCTTCAAGGAGATACCTAACACCTCAAGAAAAATAATGCCTGTATGTTTTAGTCTGGGTTAATTGAATTTTTATGATATTCAGATGAAGAATTGAGTATCATCACCATTTTAAAAGTGTCAGTAGTGATGCCTAACATTTAATGAACTTCTCCCATTTTGTTGTGAAACAAATTGAATTATATTTGAAGAATCAGGGAACTACAGGTCGGCCAGCTTCACCTTGATCTCCTGAAGGGTGATGGAGCAGCTAATTCTGGAAATCACTTCCAAGTACTTGAAGGACAAGAAAATAATGAGAAGTAGTCAGCATGAATTCACCAAGGGGATGTCATGTTTGACCAACCTGATCAGCTTTTTATGATTGGAAAGATTGCCTTGGTAGATGAAGGAAAAGCAGTGGGTATTGTCTACCCTGAGTTCAGTTAGACTTTCAACACTCTGTCTGCTGAGCTCCTTATGGAGAAGCTGATGAACAATGGGCAGAATAAGGAAACAGTGAGGTGATTTGAAAACTGACTTGAACATTGGGATCAGCAGCATGAAGGCTAGTTGGATACCTGTAGCTATCAGTGTACCCAGGGGGCATTTCTGGATTTGATCCTGTTTAACACCCTCATTAATGATCTGAGTGATGGGGAAGAGTGTGCTTTCAACAAATTTGCCCATGACAAAAGCCTAGGAGGGGTGGCTGAGAGTTGTGTTTCCACCCTCAAGTAGGATGGAGAAATGGACCAGCCAGAAACTCAAGAAGGGAACAAAGGGAATGGCAAAGTCTTGTATCAGGGAAATGCTGAGATCTGACCAATTAGAAAGCAGTTTTGCAGGAAAGGATCTGTGGGTCCTGGTTGACACCCAGCCAAGTGTAAGCCAACAAGTTGCCCCAAAGAAGGCTCCAGCTGTGTAGCTTGTGCTGGGGAGGCGTGGAGGGGGTGTGGAGGGGCTGGGGGTGCTGTGTCAGAGGGTGGGCACCTGCAGAGGGGGGAATCACTCTTCCTAAGAGAATATGAAGTAGTATTCACTAGGGAATGAACATTTAACTTGGGTCTCTCCGTGTCTGAACAGATCTCACCTCCACTTGCTTACTGACAGAAGTTGCCATGTATCATCAGCACGCTGCTGCTACAAGAAGGCATCTTGCATTACAGAAACAAATCTGTGGAAGAGGCTTCATGGATGGTCTAAGGCAAAATTAAGTATATTGTGTAACTCTTTCACACCTGTTTGTCTTATCTAATGATTTCAAGACCCCTGACAAAAGAGATTTTCACAGTTTTGCAGTCAGCAAAATGCCTTAGCAGTCAGAATGCTCTTAATAATGTCCATTCTGTTCCAGCTGAGAATAAGTTCTTTTTCTGAGTTTATCTTCCAGGAGCCATGTTGGCTTCTTTGATCACTATTTATGGTAAAAACTTACATAATTAATTTCCATATTGACTCCAACACCTCACCTTCTTTTTCCTACATAAATTAATTCCTCCATTTTTTTTCTCTGAACTGAGATTAACTTTCCTTGAACTTATATTTTAGAGATTCTTTATTCTTACAACTATTCTCAAAATCTTCATTTTATTCCCCACTTATTGAAATTTCCTTTTTTTTCCTATTAAAGAATGTATTTTAATTTCTCTTTGAAATTATCCCTAACATTCAGACTTCCTTTTTTAAAAAAGAAGCAAAACTGAGACTGTCAGAAAACCAAACAGCTCTGAGGGATTTGACTTCAAGAAAAATGCCAAATATCATGAAGCTGGTGATTAAAATTGCAAGAGCTGGCAGCATGACAATTGCAGGTGATGAATATGTATGCCAAGGCTTTCCAGACATAATAATTAACAGATTGAGGAGCCAGAATGCTGCATGCAACAAATTTAGAAATGAGGGTAACTCTTTGGCTTTATGCTTTGTTCTGTACTAAACATCCTGCTGTACCTCAGAAAACACACAGGAGTCCCAGCTGAAAACCACAGAAGATAAATGAGAGAGGAGACTCTTTTGAGCAGCACAACACCTTCAGCAGATGTGTAGAATATAAGCCTATGTCTAAAGCATATGATTTTTCTATCTGAAAGGAAGGTATTTTAGATATCCTTGTGAATGGGTATGGTTGGCCTCAGGACTGTCTCCCCACATCCAAAGCAGACAGTTCCCATACCTCATCAGCATTTATATTTGGGTCCCTTCACTTCAGAAGATGGCAACTCTGCTGCATACATGCACCATTTGTGCAAAAGCCACAGCCTGGGCATCTCAGACTAGAAGCAGTTCTCCTTCCATTACCAGATATCTGCACTGCAGTTTTGTTCTCTGCATCGGCAGCTGCTTTTAGTTAGGGACATGGTTACGTCAAAGAGGAGAGGCTGAGCGAGCTGGGGCTGTTCAGCCTGGAGAAGAGGAGGCTCAGGGGAGACGGGGAGACCTCATCACTCTCTACAACTCCCTGAAAGGAGGGTGTAGCCAGGGGGGGGGTTGGTCTCTTTTCCCAGATGACTTTCAACAAGACAAGAGGGCATGGTCTTAAGTTGTGCCAGGGGAGGTTTAGGTTACATATTAGAAAGAATTTCTTTATGGAGAGGGTGATCAGGCATTGGAATGGGCTGCCCAGGGAAGTAGTGGATTCTCTGTCTCTGGAAATATTTAAAAAGAGACTGGATGTGGCACTCAGTGCCATGGTCTGGTAACTGCAGCGGTAGTGGATCAAGGGTTGGACTTGATGATCTCTGAGGTCCCTTCCAACCCAGCCAATTCTATGATTCTATGATTCTATGAAGGTATCTTCCATAGTGAGATCACAAGTAATCCCCTGAATGGCCAGGGCAATGGTCCAGGTAGACCTCTATGCTGCCATGGACTGGAGCAAGTGAGGGTACAATTTTGGGAGAGCATATGAGCCTGCTCCTTTCCTTTCCCCTCACATTTCAGCAACCTGAACTGAGCTGTTGTGCTGAGGATGTTAGAGCTACTTGGTTTTCTATTCACTTTGCTTCTCTGTGTGTACAGACTGGTCCATGAATTTTTCTACTCCATTTTTAGACCAAGTGTTGATATCAGCCTTCACAACCTGTACTGGCAGCAAATGCACTACACTGTCTGTAAAGAAGTGCTTATTTTTAAATCTGGTTAAACAAACTTCATGTTAGTTTCAATACGTCCCCATTGTTATAGTGGGTGGCAAATAATAGATCTGAAGTCATTACTCCTTCCCTGAAGTAACAAAAATCTGATATGCAGGCATAAAATGCCCATTGAGCATGGCCAGGCAGGGACAATTTTCCATGAATTCCCTGCCACCTGCTTTTCACTGACTGTTTCCAGGACATGGCATCAACAGATAGACTGAAGCATGCCTCAGAGAGAGCTTATCCCATCTCCAGGACATGCTGCAACATGCATAAAGTGGCCCTTGAGCACAAACTGAGAAAGGAATAAACAAATTAATGGTCTTTTCTGTTTGGGTTTGTCTTAAAGGATTTTAAATGGACTAGGCTTCAAGTGACATTGTGTATCTTCAGCCACATAATGATCCTGAATTATTTTTTTATTCAGATGGAGGATGTTCCTAAGTTTCAAAATCTTAAAACTTTAGTGTCCAATTATTTTTGATATAGGAGATTAATGGTGAATGGGTTGTGTCTGACAGCTGTTGAATTTACAGTCTCCCAGATCTTTTCCTTTTGAAGGCATACTAATATAAAAACAAAAAGAAACCAGAAAAAAACCTCAACCCTACTGAGTTATATTTTAGGCAAGCAAGCTCACAGAGAAGATTCAAACAGCTTGGTGTGTTTGATTGAGTAAATGAAATATGTAGATGAAAGAAGATACAGAGGCTTTTGATCCCTTTCATATGTTTTTGCTTGGGGGTTGAAAACTGGGATATAAGATCATTCCAATGTACCTGTGTCTGTGCTTTAAAGCAGAAATGAATTTCTGTAGTGGAGACCACCAGAGGAAAAGGCCATCTGATCTCTAGAATCAGTATGGAGGTACATAGAATGTGTAAATATGTCAGAAAAATGCATGTTAGATTTTTATCAGCTCTTCCATTTGAAAGTGAGCTCAAGTTGCAACCTGCAAGGGCTGTCTGGTGCTGTGGGGAAACTCATAGTGTTGTCTATGGGCATTAGACAGTAAAGTGAGGTATGAATGGATGGTCGATTCTTTTCAAGACAAGAATTAAGAAGGTTCCCTCTGTTCAAGGTAGAAAAAGGGAAATCAGGTTCAGTAGAAAAGACATATGAAAGACCTGAGGGCCTTAGCTTTGTTTTCTGTGCCACATGTTCTTTCCTGTACTTGCTGGTAATTTAATAATATTACCCTAATGTAAGTATTTTATTGTATTGTATTGTAATGTATTGTATTTTTTCAGTAAATAAAATTGATTATATTTCAACATTCTGTTACATTTTAAAAATGTTCCCATCTTTAATAACTGAGTATTATTATTTGGCTAACATCTTGCAGATGCTGTAAAAGGAAGGGGGGGTGTATAAGGAAAGGGCTTATGAAGTTTATCAGACTGAGCACTCTTGATAGAAGGAAGTAGAACATTTGTTCTTGCCAATGTACATGCATAAGGAAATATCTCTCAATAGCTGAGAATGGAAGAGTTACTCTTGAATGTTATCTGTCTTTGAACTGGATGAGACAAGCTTTCAGGAAAGCTTACCTGAGCATATTCTTCTTTATATTTCTATGAATAATCTGTGTCTATTTAGGGAAGGATCTATCTCTGTGATTGTGATCCCCTCTTGAGTACATCTGTAATCTGCAAACCTTCCACAGTCCCCAAGGCCTTTTCTTTTCCAAACTGCGTGGCATATTGCAAAATATCCTGAATAAGCATTCACTGAGAATGGCTGTATTTTTAGTGAAAAAAACCTGTGTTTTTTCTTCCTTCTCTTTTGTGAAGCAGTTGCATAAACCTAGCCCTCCTTAGCTTTTCAGTTCAAGCAACAACATCCCAGCAAAAAAAATCCAAAACCAAACAACTAAGACATTCATTTGTTTTGGTATTAGTGCTATTACCTTTTCATCTGCTTAAAAAAGTGATCTATACAGACTTGAAAGATTTATATGTGATGTTCTCTAGGTTGTTGCAATGAAAGTTGTTGTAAACTTATGGCCCTAGAGTATTTCTTAACAATTGTTTAGCCAGTGTATACTAATGAACCCTCCTCATTTATTTGCTTGAAATACCTTACCAAGGGAAAAAAGAAAGTGGCAGAGACAAAGCATCACATTTTCAGGCTATCCTTAGAGATTTCACAAATGCGGCTGCAGCTGCAGTTGCTCTTTCCATTAAATTGCACGTAGCTGATCTAATAGGAACATAGCTCTGGATCAACCTGAAAAAGCAAATAATCCTCAGCCTAGGAAGCTCACCTCTGAGGTATTAATAATGTTCTCATAAGCCCACTAAAACTCACAGGAATTTCTTTGGAAAAGCCACACTTTCACACCAGAAGGTTTTAAGAAGCCACATCCCTGGTTCTTACAGCATCCATCCCAGGAAATCCTCCCCAGCTCTCAGATGATGTGAACTCTGAGCATGCTGGATACTCAGCCTCCTAGACTTTCAGAAGGATCCTCAGCACCATCTAACTAGTCTTTGTACCCTTGTGTGACATGCCTGCTAGCACAAGGCATAGATCAATCTGCCCCAAGTATGGGGCAGGCAGCCCCCCCAGCTGCTTCCAAAAATGGTCCTTGATGCCAATGATACTCCTGCCATGGCTCTGTCCACTGGTTTTGCTCCTCCTGTCAAGTTTTGTTACATATGCATTAAAAATGGAATGGATTAAAATGGAATGCATTAAAAAGTCGAGGTTGTGCCACCAGCAGTTAAAGAAACATAAAGGATATTAGCAAAGCAAGAATGAAATGCAAGAGCATATTAAGCAGAAAGAGTGATGAGGTACATTATTTTGCACCCCCAACAGTGTCCATCATTTCAGAGCTTGCTGAAGTGATTGACTGAGTTTTTCCTCCATCTGTCTCTTAACTGTAGCATTTTGTTTTGCTGATCATCCATGAAAAAACTCAAGTATCAAGGCCCATATGAGAAGTTAAAACTACTGAAATGGGTGCAAATATTCCCCTGCTGCTAAATGTAAGGCAACACTTGCTTGCTGACACAAACATCACAGCAATAAATAGAAGCAGGCCAGTAAGAATTATAGATAGGATAATAGGTTTTCACATTACATTACTAAAAAAGAAAAGTAGATTGGCTGCTTTACAGGGCATTAATTCTTTAGCTACAGTCTGAGCAGTGCAAATTTTAAACTGATTTGCCCCAGAAGTATCTGAGAGGAACAGTCACTCGACAGGATATATTTTTTAACTATTTATTTATTAAATGATGCAGTTCATAGAACTCATTTGTTGATCTATATCTCTATTTCCTTCCACTGCATGTGTCACTGTATTAACCCGATTTCTGCACTGATCTCCATATTTTGCTCAATGAAGGGCTACAAAAGTTGCAGGAGGTTAGAGCCTGTCTGCCCTTGCTGACTCCCATCAGGTCCTAGTAGTGAAAATTCCTTGGAAATTCTAAACCATGAATAGAGTTTGGACTGAATATGGGAAAGGGATCAAGTAAACCACATTTACAGAATACCATCTTCAGAATGTCTTTGAGGAAAAAACCCATGGACTTGAGTCCAGTCTCTCTAGCATATTTCTCTCCTGCTAACAACGACTATCTTTGCTTTTTAGTTCTCCTCCTTTCTTGCTTCAGCTCCCAACTACAGCGTCCCCATGCCTTCTCAAATACCAGATGTGGCACATTCTCAAAACACTGTACAGATGTTTTTGAAGTATTTCTGCATACTGCTTCTGCCCTGGGATCTCATCAAACCATCTTTCACTTTTGCAATAGAACTGAACCAGTGTCTCTAGTCCACTTTTCCATAACATACAGAGGGAAAAAAATCCTCTTTCCTAATTCCCTTATTATTGGAATATTCTAGTTCTGGCCCAGATGGAGTTCAGAGCTAGCATTCCAGTTTAACTTCTGAGGATTTTTCACTACCGAAACTTAGAATATCTCTGTTTTCCATATAATTCTGAAATCTTTGTATTTCTAATATGGGTGGCTTAAAAATTATCAGGAAGTCAGCAGCTTGCTTAGAAGATGGTGTAAATTTCCTTTATGTGCTCCTGAGAAAATGTTTCAATTCCCTAATGGTTCAAGCAATGTTCAGGCTGTGACCCAGCACCGTGAGCAGCTGGCATAAACTGCCTGTATTTTCCCTCCTATCACTTGCTCTTTCTAGTTAATATTACAGCACAAAGAGACAGTCAAGATGTTTGGCTTGAACCTCATAGCTGAATTTTTAAAGCACATCTTTAAGATTTTAGAGATGCCAGTGGGTGAAATAATGAACTCTCTGCTCAAGAGGTCTGCACAAGCAGCTGAGGACTCAGCCAGAGAGCTCTCCCTGTGCTAGGAGAGAACAACCTTGTGGATTTCTTCATGGGATTTCCTGCAAGAATAGGGACTTATCTCCACACTGAACTAAGTTTTCATTTAAAAATGGAATCTGCTGCTATAGGTATACAAACCCTTTCAGTTATAATGGACTCAATCTGAACTAAACATTTTCCACCTCCCTCAGAAGAGGTTTGAGGATTATACAGGGAATGGCCATTTTTCTCTGATATCTGCCTTTATATTTTCTGTAGCCTCTTAGTTTCCCCTGGGTGCTTTTCCTCAGATTCTTGTTCCAGTTACCTTCAGTCAAAGATACATGGGGTAGGGAAGCATCAAGGAAAGTCAAGTCACTGCATTTGGAGGAAATGGGCTATAGCAAGAGAATGCACTGGCCAGGGAATCAGGGAGGAGAAGGAAGGGGTTTTTGTGTTGTGGATTGCTCAGCAAAATTTGAGACAAAATGGAAGTCAAACTGCATGGGCAAGAGAACATGGGAACTCAACAGTCATTTTTTTTAATCATGAGTTGTGATTTTTGATTGAAATCTCTCCTCTCTCCAAACTTAGCTCTATACAGATGTCACAGGGCAAGCACCATGACCAAGGAGGTCCTACAAAACTCTTCTTAGAAGTTACTTTCACAGTAGCCATGCTCTGAGGGGCTCATTCAAGCTCATTAAACTATGCTCTGCATAAATATCCTATCTCACAGACCCTGCCTTGGAGGATTTAGCTGTAGGGATAATGCAAGTAGTAAATTTAAAATGAAAAGTAGTTGAGGGGGGCATGATGCAAACTTTGAAAACCTAAACCAAAACCTAATATCTTCCTTCTCTTTTGCTATGTCATACCAGCTCAGTTTGCATTGATTCCAGTCCAGGTGTCAAGGAAATAAGTAGCAGGGATAGGTGAACTCTTTAAAAGCATCTTCTATGTAGATTTTCCTTTTTGCACTGTGAGTAACAGAAAACAGACAATTCCACCTGGAATTGTTTCCAGATTAAATGCTCATCAAAGCTTTCTGCAAGACAACAGCAAATTATTGAAAAATATTCTCTCATCTTCACAACTGAACTTACCTTGCACAGAACAATTCCTAATTGGAAAGAATAGTTAATTGGTAAAGAGGAGGCAGGGGTAGACTGGGGTTTGGACCACTTGTGTAGCTGCTTTCCAGAAACCCCATGACTGTGGAAAAGGATGGAAGGCTTAGTATATGGAAGAAGCCCTCTATGCTACCTTTGACAAGGATTCATCTGGATTCCCAGACCAGAAATGAGCTTCATTTGAGACTGAGAGGGACTGAGGAGTATAAAAAACCCATATAATCATGAATAACTTCTTCTAACGACTGGGAAAGTTGCTGTCCCTTGTCAGTTTAGTGGGAATATCTATAGAGTGATGCTAAAGGGACAGTCTTAGCTTATGTGTGCCCTTTGTCCTGCAGGCAAGCAAACAGAGCTGCTTTACAAAAACACTTTGTAGGAAAAAAATAAAAAGCAAGTTTAGAAAAACATTCAATAATTTATTGAAGTTGGGAGGGAGCAAGCAGGCAAAAGCATCAGTAATAAAAATATGTAAGTCTCCTGACAGTGTTTATTTAGTGATTTTCAGCACTTAACAAAAATTAATATTGATTAAATTATAAAATTTATTAAGCACACATAGTCAAGATAATTGGGTTTTATTATTTGAGTAAGGAATTGGACATTAAAAATTCAAGCCTTCTTCCAGTAGCTGGCCTCATAGAGTATCACAGGAAAACAGCTGGTGTCCCTGTCTAAGCAACTGCAATCTTTTCACTACATCTCCAGTGTCAAAATGTATAGAATGAAGGAGGGAGGGGAATATAAATGTTCTGTCTTGTAAGAAGATCATGCATGAATTACTGTAGAATCCAATGCGAAGTGGAAATAGGTGGTAAATAAGGCACAGAAACTGGTTAATTAGAAAAAAAAAATCTATTTTTTCCCTACCCACCCAGAATTGCTTATTGCCATGTAGAAAAGGTAGAAGGGTAATAATTTGACATTTTTACCATTAATGAAATAAATCTTGTAAAGGAAGGCTATAATGAAATATAGCCATATAGATAAATCAGGCTATGTAATAGTAACTTAGGGCATTTTCCAGCAGTCCTGCAGCATGATTTCCCAGAATGGCCTTTTCACTTGCATATAGATCCCTTGTTCAGCTTTTGGCTATGTATGTACTGCAGATGTCACATAGAATGATGGACCAAGTGCCAGTTGTTCTGACTACAATGTCTGGACTGCATCTGTCACTGCAGGAAGAGAAAACAGTTCTATTCTATGCTGTAGTACAAAAAAGCCATTAGGACATTCAGCTGTACCACAGGGGTGCCCTTGATGGATTCTGTGTTGACACAGACATTATGCAACATCAGCACAATGCTCAAATGGTAACAAACTCTGCAGGTGAGCCAGAAGCTTTGATACCTCAAGAAAAGGGTAGTAAAGCAATAGGAACCTTGGCAATAGAAGCTCCATATCTACTGCCCCCATCCTGGGAAGTGGGTATGGCTCTGTAAAGGTAGGGAACATGGCTCAACTCTTGTCTTTGCATGCACACCACTGCCACAGACTGAGGTGGGGAAGGCAACCAGTCTCTGCACCTCCTTGCAAAGAGTCATCCCTTGGTCCAGCTGGGAGCTAGGGTCTGCCCAAAAGAGTGGTTCTGCCACACAGGATGGGACCAGATGCATACTCTTTGCCTTGGTGCACACCCAGGGATCAGTTCATTCCCAGACTGTGCCCTCTGGGGAAGTATTTTCTATAGGATCCTGAATCACTTGTGTGTGTCTTGAATAAAAGTAGAATTAAATCCCCATGCAGATTGTGGTCTCACTCTGCATCCCCTGCAGAGGGAAAACAGATGTCTGGAAAACAGATGAACTCAAGAATTTGTGGTTTGTCACAACCACCTAGAAAAAGACTCACAGAAAACATGAGGGAAAGAATCAGGTGGAGTAAGAAAAAGTAGAACATACTTAAACCATGAGAAGTTTCCCCTGGAGCACTTTCCACTCTTGCTTTCTGTACACAGAGAGATGGTTAAATAAATAAATAATGTCTCTTTCCTCCTGCAGGTTATGTTTGACAGCTTGGAGGGTTGGGGACTGGGCTTGAACTGATGCAGATGGGTGCATCTGGCATCTCACTTCTTCTATTTTCTTTGTTGTTAATGTCTCTGACACCTTCAAACACACACCCTTGAGGCAAACTGAGTTTTTCATTTCCTATTTTGGCAATAGTATGCTGCCTATTTATTATTCAATACTAACACCACAACACTCTAGAAAAGCCAAAAATGGGACCCAGGCTCTAGTGTGGTGTGATCTACATAAACATACACCTGTACTTCCACCATAACAAGGAATATTATTATTATTAATATTATTTCTACAATTCCCAGAATTTGTTTAAAAGCACATATGCAGGGAAAACATATGTAGTAGCATATGCAAATCCTGACAGTCCATCTTAGACATATAGTCTAATCCAGCTCAATCCAGCTCATATAAATATTTTGGAGTTAAATTAGAGCCCTGGCATACAGTACAGCATGTGAAGACATATACATACATACTTTCAGTGAATACTTTTCTACACTCCAGAATCTTAAGTCTCCCTCTCTTTCTCCAAACAGCCTGTGGATATTAACACAGACCAAAGGACAGATTTGAATGTGCTGCAAGCAGTTCAAACTGTTCATTTTTCAGTCATGTCCAATGCACTGCCTGGTCACCTTGCCTATCCTAGAAGATTGTGATGTGCTCACCCTGAGATCATAGTGTCTGTCTCGTGATGCTATCAGCTTCTATCAGAATAATTACAACATCCTCTTCCTGACCAAGCACCCTTTCCATCTAGTGCAAATTCTGAATCTGAGGACCTAGAGGAGGTATTGAACATATGGCCCCCCAGGGCCATATCCAAATAACCTACCCTACGTTGGTGTCTACACGGATCAGGCACTATCCAGTCAGCACCAACATGCTCTATTTTGGAAGCTCATTCTGGTATAAGCAAGAGTTTGAAGTGGGGAACCAGTTTTTTACTGCTAAATCTACAATGGGAAGAGACAAACAAAATCTCAACAAGACCATTCCAAACAAAGCCACATTTGGGGTCATGATGAACTTTATCCAGCACAGTTCCCCCATACTAAGCCAAAGCTGCTGGTGGGTTCTCTATCTTCCTACCATACTCCTCATGAAATTTCCACTTCTCCTCCTTCGACATTGTTTTTGTCATGATATTAAAAACAAAGTTTCTTAGGGCCAGGTTAATAAAAGCCATCACCCTTGAAAAGCTAAAAATCTTGTATAAATGTCTTTTATGAGAAGTCCAAACTTATGTTCTGATATGTCTCAGTCCCAAAAATGGTGAGAGGTTGTCCCCACCTAATACCTGATGAACAGAGATTTGGGACATACTTGTGCCAGTCCACTAAGAATATGGTAATTTAGTGTTTGGTTTTGTGTCCTGACTGAATCAGTGTGACCCTTGGAAGTAAGACCAGATTCTGCTGTGATTATGAAATAAAAGTTTACCTAAGATACTTATGTTAGAGTTGATGTTTCTGAATTAAAATCACCCTGAAATTGAATCTAAAAGAGATGGGATACAGATATAGAGCTATATAGAAATCTTTAGTATTTGTAAAAGAGATAGATAGGATATGTTATTAATCTGTCTCAGCAGAACTCATAAAGCTCTAAAACTGTTTATTGGAAAATGTAGGCTTGCCTCAGTACAGTTAAAATACAAGTTTTCTGTTGGTTTCCACCAGGTCCTTGCCTTGAATACACAGAATAATTTCAGATTTAAAGACAATGTGCTGTGAAAGAAATTAGCTTCTTGTCTTTCATTCCTACTCTGTCTGCTTCATCGTCTCTGATATAAACATAATATAAATACTTATACATGTGGCTATAGTAACAAAACAATTCCAGCTTGAGTTAATTGCAAAGATGCTTAGCATTTTCTTACTTTATTCCTACATGCTGCACATTCTGATGAGGAGATTAAAATCTACATGTAATCTATTTCATATAAAACAGAATTCTCATATCAGATACAACCCGGGGAACATATTTCTGAACCTGATCTCTCTCTCAGGTTGAATAATCTTAGGGGTCAAGAGAAACTCTATTAAACTATTAAACCCAACATTCATGCCTTCTCTGATCTGTGTTTTTAATTGTTGTTTGATTGGTTTTTTTGGCAATGGTTGCCAAAATGGTTCTTTTTTGGGGGGATGGATATAGGGGAATGGAAGCATGGTGGAAATGAGTTCTCTAACTTCTGCTAATGTGTAAAAGTCTGGTAGTTCATTCTGTTCCTTGAGCCTCATGAAAGGTTCAAAAATTTATATTAATACTATATAAAGGATGCTTTTATTGCCTTTCTTTAACAATTGTGTAAATAATTTAAATCTTAATTTAAGATTAGCTTCATCATAAATTATAATGTGTGTTTTGGAAAGAAAATCACTCATTTATATAAATAAAGCAAGCTAAATTTTCAGTAATACTGATGATAATGCATATTTTTTTACTTGGGAATTCTCAAATCTCTGTTAGTTATTAAACCAGCATTAATTAACAGATCTCAGCTGGAAGCATGATGCACTAGCATCTCAAAGGCAGCTGCTGGAGTACAGTGGGAGTGCCGGAGACAGGGAGGGAAAACTGTAGGAGACTTAGTTCCTAAATATTTATGTTCTGTCTGCTGTTTTCACTTTCCAAGATACTTAATACCTTCAGTCAAAAAGTGAAAAAGTAAAATAGAAACTAAGGGTGACCAGTAGCAGTACTGACAGGTGCTGTAAATAGAATAATAGAATCATTGTAGTTGTAAAGGACCTTTGAGATCATCAAGTCCAACTCTCCGTCCTACACCACTGTAGCCACAAAATCATCTCCTGAAGTGCCACACCTACCTGTTTTTTAATACCCCCAGGGATGGCAACTCCATCACCTCCCTAGGCAACCTGTTCCAATGCTTCACCACTCTGTCAGGAAAGAAATTTTTCCTAACACCTGATCTAAATGTGGGAGAGGGAATGGGATGCCATGGATGTCATGTTCTGCTCCACAAAAATCTTGCATCTGGAGCAGTAAGAAACTCTCTTAGACAAGGGGACTTTGGGTTTGAGGCATTGCCTTTTGATTCTTCCTCTCTGCAAATGGATTGAAGCCAACATTTCCTAGCAGCTGTACCCCAATCTGTTATTCTCACTCAAATACCAGGTAACTCAACTGCATCAGTAGTCCTCTTGATTTAACAAAGTACAAACCCAACATGTGCTGTAGTCCATGACACATTAGATGTTGACAGAGAACCAAGAAAATAAGAAAATAATCTCATACTTCCACATTTCATATAATTGCTTGATTGTCTTGAAGGGAAAAATGCACATATTCTTTGATTTCCATGACACAGTTGTTGAAAGAAACACTTGGCCTGAGTATGGGCATTTCCTGTCCACCAATGGAACACGTGTATTTTGAAGGCTCTTCCTGCCTTTAACATATTAGGTCAGTTATTTTATTATGGCCAGTTGCAGAAACCATGCCCTTCCTGTGTATTTTTGTTTTGGTTTTTTTTTTTTTTGTAGAATTGCTTCTGCACAGCTTGAATGCCCTTTTTCTAGTATTCTTGTGTACCCGTATCTTGCACTATCCAGTAATTTTAGTATTTCTTCCCTCTCTTTTCTGGAGGCTTTTCTCACCATTTGAAAGCCTTCTACATCTTTCACAATTGTCTTTCCTTTCACTGAACTTTATTATAGCAGTGACTGATTTGTGTTTGCTGATGAATGCAGCCGGGCTGAATCCATACAGAACTGTAACAGACATCTCAGATTTTTATTCTAATTGTCATTAAACGAAAGCCTTCTTTGTATTATTCATATGCATATTTATACAAAAACTTGCATAAATTTCCACCATTGTTACATCAGTATAAGGGTATTACTGGCCTTCTCCTCTTCCTTGAGGCTCCAATGATAGGAGAAATGTTTGGTTTTTTACCAGTAACTCTTTCAAAAAACACTATAAGATGTTTGAAGATTCTGTAGATCCTCCCTAAGCTACCTTTGATTTATAATTTCAAATAGAATTTAGTAATTATAGATACATGCCTCTCCAGTAACAGACTCCAGTGAAACACGTTGCTTTTTACATCCACAGGTCTCTTGTCTCCACCTTGGTTTATCTCTACTGTTGTATTCCCTTTTAGGTTGCTGGCCCATTTGGAAAATACTGAGATTTGTCAAAACTTTTTAAGAAGGAAGGATACAAAAAAAAGTTTACTAGCTGGCTGACAGCTGATAGCTGAATGCTACATGAAGTTCTGAGATATTTCAAAATAGACTTGATTTGGTAACTCCACTTTTTTTTTCAAGTGAGATTTTTAAACTTCTGTTATATGTGGTGAGTTTTGCAGTGGTTTTACCTGACTGAAAATTATATTTGAAAACAAAAAATACAATATGAACAAATTAATATTGCCATATCATAAAATGTACATTTAGTTTAAAAGATCAAGAATAGATGGAATATTCTACTCATTTTTCTTCTTTATGTATTCTACGTGATTTCTCATGCACATACCCACTGACCTCTCCAAAGACTGCATTCCAGCCATCTTATTATACCTGTCCCATCTTTTTCCTATGACAGATTTTGAGGTGAGAAATTCCATTATTATTCTGATATGAGAAAGCATTTTATACTTCAGAAATTTTGAATAGGATAATTTATACTTGTCAGTCAGCAGAAAAAAATATAAAGAAATAAAAAAAAATTGTCCTTTCATATATATTTTATGTCCCTAAGAGGATAAACTCTTTTGAGGACATTATAAACTCTTCTTGTTTACTTAAATTGGTGTATTTTTATTTTGCCAATAGAAGAATTACAAGATGTTTATTTTGAGGTTTAAAAAATATTTTGTGAGGCAACAGATTCTAAACTCAAAAAATAACATTTTTTTCTCTGAAAAGTTAAAGTAAAAGAAAAAAACCCTAAAGCCTCTTTCATACTGCTTCCACAAGATAATTTAGGTCCATGATCACAGGAATCTCTGTGCCAAATTCTTCTTTCTCTTTGATGTTTTTGCTAGAAATTTTTAATATTTTATTTCCCATTTCTTTTCCTCTCTCCTTCTTATCCCACAAAAACTGTTCTATAGAATAAAACTTCAGAGTTGTGATACTGAATGTTAACATTCTCACTGGCACCCAGTCAGCCCCAGAACACAGCTGAGCACGTATACAATAACCTTGAATATTTGTTATCCTGGTTATTGGAGAGAAGAATCACTTGCTATCCTTTTTCCTGTCATTCCCATTTAACAATTGTTACATATTAATGTAAAAGTGGCATATGGATATGATAAAACTGACAAAGGGATAATTCCTCCCTTCTGTCTAAAGCAGTCTTGCAGAACAAATATATCATTCGAATCCTGTATCTTGAAGGATGAATGCACAACATAATAACAGTTCCCATGATCAGAAGAGCTCTCCTTCACTCTACTTTTATTGGGAAAGCCAGGTGGCTACAGTCATCAGTGCCACAAGGAAGCTGTGATAAAGTATTTGTATGAAAGAACCTAGATTTCCAAGTTTTAGATGTGATAACCAAAAAATAAGCAAATAGCAAGCTGAAGACAGCAGCAAATTAGCTTTCAAATTCTATTGTCTTTTACTTTTCTCTGAAAAGATTAACTGAAGCAATAAAAATATTTTTTTCAGTTCTTGTCATCTTTCAGTGCATGAGGTCGCTAACACTGATTGAGAATAGTATTATTTTATAATATCCATCCTAGAATGCATTGGAGCCAACAGCAGAAAAGGAAAAATTTCTGGGCCAACTTTAACCTAGCTGTGCCTGAGAGAGCAATGCAGAGCAGAAGATTTTGAGTACTGTCCTCTCCTATCCTAAGTTTTCTACAATCAGGTATTTATCACTTATTTGCTGTTTCTCCACAACAGAGAATATCCACTATTTCTGAAAGTTTAATATTTTGGGCAGTTGTTCACAGTGCAGTTAGGGTTTGCAACATTAATTCATGGAAAAGGAGGCTTAGATTTGATATTAGAAGAAACTTCTTCACTTGAAGGGTTGTCAGGCACTGGAACAGGCTGCCTGGGGAAGTGTTGGAGCCACCATCCCTGGGGGTATTTAAAAGAGATGTAGATGTGGTGCTTAGGGACATGGTTTAGCAGCAGACTCAGTAGAATTAGATTAATGGTTGGACGCCATGGTCTTAAAGATCTTTTCCCAACAAAACAATTCTGTGAATCTGCATTTGTAAAAGAATATTTTACTTGTAATTTCTACTTTCTACAGTACTGGTGGGAATTAGACTGCTGTTGTTTTTTTGTAAGGAAAATGGGGCTCATAAATTTTTCCAGGCAAATTTGAGATGAGGATAAGCTACAACTGTCAGTATTGGAATTAAAAAAAAATAAATTCCAACATTAATAGAAAACATAATTTCACTAGCCAGGAAACACATCCAGGGGTCCTCCAGACTAAACATAAACTTATGAGAAGTTGCATCACCTGTGTCATCAGTTCATCACAGTGTAATTAGTTTCCTGATAATCTGAGCTTACTTTGAAAAATTGGTGATTAAGTATCACAGGAGAGAGTCAACTAGCCAGGGTGGCCACTGGCCCTCTCCACTTAGGAAATACATAGATTTCCTCTGCTTTGGTCAGTTCACATTATTCAGGGTTAATTGGCTATTCTGCCAGTTAAAGCTATTTTTAAGCTTTCTGTTTCACTGCACACTACACAGATTTTGAATGTTCTGATTTAAATGTCAATGACAGTAAAAATGCTGTTTTTTTAACGTTAGTTTCAGACTGTGCTTTGACTACTGTATGCAGCAGAGTCCCAATTATCGGTCCCCCTCTGAGAGATGATCCCTTTCTTTTACTGCTGCTTCATTTGTTCAGCCATCCTATTGGATTAATATTTTTGGTAATGTGAGAGAGGGTGCACTTCATCTGCTTAGCCATAACAGAGACCTGTCCACATAGGTCAGCTTGAAGCTTTTGTCACAAGAGAACTCAGAGGAAATATGTTAAGTTGCAACTGTGAGAAAACTTTGTCCAATTGGACATCTAAATGACTTCTACCCATCTTTGCCCAGCATGGCTGCAAAGCCAGGCATGACAAATCTTGAAGCAAAATATATATAACAAGTTTTTTTATTTAACAAGCTTTTCTCCTACAGACTGATTTCCACAAGGACCTTCATGAAAGACATGGAAGGCAATTCAGTCTCATCCATCTCAGTTGCCCTCTCGTTTTCCTAATTCTGCTGTTTCGAAAAGAGGCAGCAAACAATCTGTTTTCCTTCCCAGAACTGGATCTGTTTTACTGGAAGATTTGTTGATAGCCTGTGACTAGAGAGGACCATGCCTACCATTTGTCCGTGGTTAGGGAACAAGATCTTGTGGTGCAAACTGAGATAGAGCTTGCTTTCTCTCATGCAGAAGATATATTGGAGGCCTTGCTGAGTCTCTTCTCACTTACTCATAATGGACAGTACTATACTCCCCATGATTACTACTTGTGTGTAAATTCTAAGTAAGAGGTCTCTGCAAAATGATCAGGATATGTTCTGGAGTGTGAAAATAAGACCAAGCAATAACTTAACCTTGTTTTAATTATTTGAAGTGCACTAAATCTGTTCCCCAGACTCTTAGTTTGTGAATGACAGAATAAGAAAACATCTTTACTCACAGAAACTAATCTAATTCTGGCTTGGTCATCTAACTAACAAAGAAATCATGTCCAGTGATGAGAGGTTACTCAGCTGAAGAAGTTACTGCAGGGAGGACTCTCCCTTTGAAGTGAGTTTAATAGAAGCAACACACACTGAAATCCTTGGATAAATATATGAGGGACCCACTCATATATTCTCATTAAAACATTAATGTCCTCATTAAAACAAAATGCCATTCAGGAGTAACACTACTAAAGAAAATACTGATTTCCTTTTGGTGTCATTCTTTAGAGTGTAAGGATGCAAAATAAATAAGTAAATAAATACTTTATGTGAAGGTACACTGTAGTAAAAATAAGTTCTGGAGATGGCATCTGTAAACAAGTGGAGGGACCTGAATAGCTCTTCAATATAGGAGACTGTTGGACATTAAGCTGGGTCAAAGAGTGCTCAGGCAGGGAACTTGTCCATACGAAGTATAATCTAGATGTTAAGAGCTGGAAATAGTAAATGGTCTCACTGAAAAAAAAGAGTGTGAAAGGGTGATGAAGTAGAATGTGGTTTCCTAAAAGGGACAATGCCGATCAGTTAAAGGAACTCAGAAAAGAAGGTAAGTAATCTCAAAACTGAACAAATCAGAGGATGTTATAAGATGGACAAAAAAAGAAATTGAGGATACAGAAGTGTTTTAGTCTGTCATTCTGTTATAATCCTTAGGAAATGTACTAGAGGATGATCTGGAAAGGCGAGTTGTTTGAGCCTTGGTGACAGTGATCTGAGGAGCCTTGCAGCCTATTGATTAAAGGGAAAAGTATTACCCATATGGATAAATCAGTTATAAGAATCTGTATCAGCAGAAAGTAATATTTTTAAAAGTAGAGCATGAAGAGAGAGAGGATATTTTTCATTCTATTGGAAGAATGTGATCTCTGTATGCATAAAAAGTCCAGCAATTTGTGCTTTTCAGGGGGAAAAACTTGTAAGCATAATGAGTTTCTAAAGACATTATAGTTATATTTGCAATAGAATAGAACAAAAGGCAAGATGTTGCTTATTTCTGTCATCAGTATGATCTACAGCAGCAAAGGTTCCATTATTAATGCTAATTTTCTCAGTTCAATAGCAGATCTGCACATGATATTAATCTATGTGTTACAGTAATTCATGTAGGATATCCATGTAGAAATGTTCAACTTAGATTTTATGAAAAATCCTTTAGTGTGTCTCTTTTTTCCACACTTGGAGACTTGGAAAGAGTAAAATTAAGACTCTAATTAAAAAGATGTAAGGGTTGTACAATTTTATGTTAACAAGATCATTTCTCAAGGATTTTTCTCACATCTAGTGCAGTGTTTTTCAAATTTTTGGCCCTGCTTTTCCTCAGGGAAAGTATATCAATCTATCAAAACCGCACAGCTTGTGTTTAAAGAATACTGAAATGTTTACTGGTAATTTTACAAACGGCACAGTCAGTATTTATTGCAGTCACAATTAATATTCTGCAAACACAGGGCACATCATGTCCTTCTGAACCCAAGCAGACTTTCTTTGTACCAGTGCAATTTTATAAACTGTTTAGATCACTAATTTGAAAAGTAACAAATCACACTCCACGTAAGAACTAGTTTCCTGGTGAAACAAATCTTGACCTTAGCTAAGAGGAGACAGCAAGAACAGTGAATATTTTCTACAATATTTAATCAACTAAAAAAAAATCACCCCGCGCTTCTAGAACCAAAACTCCTCAAACAAACCAAACCTGATACAGTCAGTAAAGCATCCCAAAAAGCCAAGGTTTAGGGGTCAGGAAGAATAGAAAGTTTGCATTAAAATAATGTCTGAAAATACTGTGCCACCTCTGATAATAGAATGGGTTTTGTTTATGTTTCACTGACCTAATAGAATGAAATTCTATTCACAAAGTTTGCAAAACACATTTGTACCCCATCACTAATATTAAATTAATCATAAATAAAATTATTTAGCCACAAAACAGTTTTGTCTTAGCTGAGGTAGATTCTGATTTTGATCTCATTTACAATGGTTTTACATCACTGTAATTTGATTTCACTGAAGCTTATGCTGTAACAAGGAGAGGAGAACATGGCTCATATTTTCTGCATGGTAATAAATTACACACAATTGAAAAAAAGGGAATTTCAACTCAGGGAAGAAATCTATGCAAACGTATTTTTCTAAAATTGGGCAGCCTGATTAGAGTATACTATTTATATTTTATCTTTTTTTAATACAAACTTATCTCCAACTAGAAAAGATGTTTAGATTTTCAGTGCAAACCACTCAAAATTTTTGTCAAGAATTCTTAGAAGAAAATGGAAAAAAAAATCTGGAGATTTTCTTAAAGAGGAACATTTTAATTAAATGAAGTCATTTGGGGATATTTGTATTTGTTCAGTCCAGTATTACTGAAGCATTAATCAGAACCAAAATGGGAAAACAAGGTGGAAGAGGATTCCTAGGTTTTTTCAGGATATCTTTGCTGGTTGGAACTGGTCAAAATCATATTCTTTGCATGAGACAGGGAGGAATGGTTATGGTGTGCTGAATTGCTCCTAAAGGTGTTGCCACATTTTAGCCAGCTCCAGTACTTCTGTAGAAATCTCTGTTGTTGCTCTCATGAAAGAGTCTTTCAGCTAATGAAACATTAGTGATTGCCTGAGTTTTTTTCAGCGAGGGTTGTAAATTGCAGGGTCCTACAAAGACAGACAAAACAGTGCAGCCATGGTGTCTCCTTGGAGGAGTTTCCTCTTGGATGCTTTGCAGTGAGGAAAGGTGCTTCTGCACAAACCTCTGCATGATGCATCATGAGCTCAAAGATACCCTTTAAACTGTCATTTATATAGACATACTACATTCAGTGGGATTTGGGGTAAATTTTAGTGAAGGAAAAAAAAAAAAAAAATAGACCAAACAGAAGGAAGGACCTTACAGTGGGACATGGAGAGGCTGGATGGATGAGCCAAGGTCAATTGTATGAGGTTTAAGAAGACCAAGTTTTGGGTCCTTCCCTTAAGTCACAACAAACCCATGAACAATTACAGCCTTAGGAAACAGTGTCTGGATATCTTGCCAGCAGAAAAGGACCTTGGGGTGTTGGTCAGCAGCCACCTGAATATGCACCAGCAGTGTGTGCAGGTGGCCCAGAAAGCCAACAGAATCCTGATTTATACCAAGAATAGTGTAGTCAGCAGGAGAATGGAAGTGATTGTGCCCTGTACTCAGCACAGGTGAGGCTGCACGGTGAATACTGTGTTCAGTTTTGGACCTCTGGCTGCTAAAAAGACATTGAGGTGCTGGAGCAAGTCCAGGTAAGGGCAACAGAGCTAGTGAAGGGTCTAAAGCACAAGTCTTATGAGGAGTGGCTGTGGGAACTGGGAGTGTTTAGTCTGAAGAAAAGGAAGCTAGGAGAGACCTTATCATTCTCTACAACTACCTGAAAGGAGGTCAAAGCAAGGTGGTTGATAGCCTTTTCTCCCAAGTAACAGTCAGGAAATGGCTCCATGATGCAGAAGGGGAGGTTTAGATTGGATATTAAATAAATAATCTTAACTGAAAATTAGATCAGGCACTGGAACTGTCTGCCTGGGGAATTGCTGGACTCACCATGCCTGGATGTATTCCAGAAACATATAGATGTGGCACTTCAGGACATGGTTTAGTCATCATGGTGGTGTTGGGTTGGCACTTGGACTTGATGATCTTAGAAATATTTTCCAACCTCAATGATTCTATGATTCTGTGAAAGAAGTTCAGCATTTTATAGAATCATAGAATATTTTGGGCTGGAAAAGACTTTCAAGATCAAGTCCAATCATTAACTTAGCACTGCCAAGTCCACCATTAAAATGCATTGCTAAGAACTATATCCACAGATTTTTTAAACAGCTCCAGGGATGGTGGCTCCACTACTTTCCCAGGCAGCCTGTTCCAGTGCTTGACAGCCCTTTCAGTGAAGAATTTTTTCCTAAATTCCTGTAAACTCTTTTCCTGTGTAAGGGAATAAGAGCTGCTAAACATATAAGTAGTTTGGCTGTGATCCTTCCTTTTGGAACAGTGACTAGGAAATGACTAGCTCCTCTCTAGTTTCACATCCCATTTCAAATCCATAGGTCAGTGTCTGTACAATCAGCTTCTACAGGTGACTGAGAGGAAAGGTCTTTCAGATCAATACAGAGCCATAAACACGTAACCACAATCACTTCTTATCAATGTCTCCTCTTGACTGCATTAGGAAATTCTTCTCTTCACTGCTTTCCCTGTCCACACACGTGCACCTGGAACATAAGATGCCCATGGCCAGGCACATGGATGTCCCCTTTCCCCTGCCAGCACCTTAGACATCACAGTGAGTTTCTCTCCAGGAGTCAGTCTTGAATTGTCTTCTGTCTCTGGCCTGTAGTCTCCCATGAGAGCTTCATCTCTCCAAAAGGGAGCAGTGACCCCATTAGGATTTATCCACCATCATCCCCAAGGATGCTCAGACTACAGTGCTAAGGGGTATACAGCACCTTAGGATGGTTTGTAGTGTGAGTGCATTTCTGATGATGAAAAGGGGTAGGTCCTGCCATTGTCTTGCACACACAGGTGTTTCTGTGGTCACTGGCATGAACTGAACTAGCAATTGCCTAAAAATGTAATGTTAGACACCAATAGAAAGTGTGGAGCTTGATGTAAGATTTTTCTCTTTAAATTAGAGTTGATCTAGACTTAGAAACATTGTCTATTCAATTTAAAGATCCTTATGTGGCTCAGATTAACATTGTACAGAGCAGAATACACAGAGTACAGTTTCTTCTACTATGGAAGAAGAAATAAAAAAATAGGATGGGGATATTTATTTTGCTGAAAAGTAAAAGGAGTTTTCCAGCTTATAAATTGCCTCCTTTTTTGATAGTCTAGAACAACATTCTCAGGGGAATAAGGGACCTTACTAAAGGATTTGGAGCTCCAGCTTAGCAGCATGTTAAGCTTTTAATTAATGTGATTTACAAGAAAACAAGTATAGTTGCTGAGATTTATGTTTACAGATAATTTTTGTTGTATTACATGCATTTTTTTAAGAAAGTAGATGGAATGTGTAAGAACCTTAAGAATACTGGAAAACAACCAAGAGAATCTTATTTTTAAAAGTTATGTGAAACTGAAAAAAAAATTAAGTATCCTTAATAACGTAGTATGCAGTAAGATTCTACTCTAAATTAATAACACAATAAGAGATCTTAAAAACTGAGAAAAGATAGGAAATAAGATATAAAAATATATGTTGTGAAGAGGAAAAGAACCTCCAATCTCTATTCAGTTACAGGAATAAACCTACAAACTCACAGTGCAGAAAGAGTCCTGGGGAATAACAGGACTAGTACCTGAGCCTGTAATGTGTTGCTCCTGCAAAATAGCACTGACTAATGGCTTTTTGCTTTGCAAATACAGAGATGAGTGCTCAAAGAAGATAGAGTGTAAATTATCATCTGTTTGGGTTTTTTTTTTTGCCACAGGCATATAGAAACCTGGCCCCGTTTCTTTGCGCTGTCTTCCAAGAAACGTGGTGATGAATGTGAAGGAGAGAGTTCAGGAAAGACATGGAAAATCTTGATGCACACAACTTATCATAAGGAATGAAAAGAAACTGAGAAATAAAATTTTTTGGCATTGAGATGCCTTGAGAACAGGTGGTGGGCATAAAAGATGGCCTACAGATATTTGCTGGTTAAATTAAAGGGTAAATACTCTCTTTGTACTGCATAAATATTTCTAGGGAAGGGTAAACAGCTCCATAGAGTGACAAATATTCCAATTTATAAAGTAACATTTACTTACAGATATCATAAGGTAAATATTTTTTGGAGTGTAAATATTTCATGGAAAAATTTTGTTCTGTGCTCTGCATAGAACAGTAGCTAGGAGAAAGTGAATTAAATGAAACCCAGTTATTTGTTCAGGTTGAACAGCAGTATGACATTGCAGAAATCTCATTATAAAATTCAACATAATATGGGGAATTTCCTACATAGCCTATCCAAGAATATGTGGGCTGACCTGAATTCTAGTTTGATAGAAAACCTAAGCAACAAGTCTCAGCAATACAGAAGGAAACAAAATCACATTGTTCATTAAGGACCAGCTCCCTGCTTTTCTGCAACAAACTTGGAGGCTGACAAAACACCAAGAACAGCTTAATGTATGAGGTCCTGATTCTTCTTCAAGAGACTACCCCATCTCATAGACATAAATGAACTCTAATATTGTCTCTCACCAAAGCATTCTTGTTCAGTCTCAAGTGTCCACTAACATTCTAAAGCCCAATTATTTATGTGTCTTCACAGCACATAGCATCAAGGGATGAAGACTACCTCATACACTTTTTTTTTAAGAGGAATAAAGCACCACTAAATCTTTATCATAGATTAATGACAGAAATGGATCACTATGCCCAAGCCAGTAAATCACTGGTGGTAATTCCACAGTTGTATCTTGTGTGGACATTAAGGCTAAGCACCCTTCTAAACTCAAACAGCAAGGTAGCAGAATTAATCCACAAGGTGAGACACTTCCATCAACACTTTAGTATTTTTATAATCTCAAAACTAATTTTCTGTAACACATAGTCCATCTGTCTTTCAGCTGCTAAGTGAAAGAAGGTATTTTTATTGTCAAGGTATGTGCAATTCACACAGAACATTTTCAGTACTGAAAACCCAGTTGAATACAGAAGATTCACTGCCTTCTTCCAGCTCCCATTCTTCTTTCTACTAGTCTTTAGATATTATTCCTACATATGCCTTTTTGGTTTTTAAAAGAGCATATGACATTTTTTCCTCATTTTCCAGCCTTGCTGGACCCTTTGAAATGGAAAACATTTTATAGGCTATCATAAAAATTAGTTATTATCCCTTTTTCTTCTCCACTACATGGAGGACAAGGTTTACAGTATTCTAACAAGTTTCTTTTCTAAGTTTTCTCCTGCAGCCATATTACAGTTTTCCATACTGCTTATTATAATTTTTGGACTCTCCCCAATTCCAGCTAGTTTTTTCAGTTTACCCAGAGGCAAAACTTTAAGATTCTTTCCTGAGCTTCTAATGTTTCAGCATCTTTCAAATTCTTAAAAGCAATCCTACCTTATTAAGTATGCTTGTGGCTAATTGGATTCCTAGAAATGTAGCCACATTTCCTTCCACTGGCACATCACAATTAATGGATACTGCACCTCGCTCAACATCTGTAGTGACTCTGCTGATACCACAATCTGCTTTGTACAGGCTGTAATGCAGTGGTTTGAGAGTCACTGCCAGTCTTCACCAGGGCATTTGCAGTGATGCCATCACATGTGATTTCCTCTCACGATCTCATCGTTCAGCATTCCTGCTTCAGGAGCCCACAGTTTTAGCTATGGGATGTAATGTAACCTTTCCTATTCAAGAAAGAGGAGCTGTTTGGCCAGGCCCCACACTTAGTTGACTAAAGACAGCAGGGAGAGGAAGTGTCCCTAACAGTAAAAACTGACCACTGAAAATTAAGATGTGAATTCCTAGCAGGGCCTCTAGAGTTAGCTCAACAAAGAATTTGAAACTATCTTTTAGTGGGAAGCAATCTAGGCTTGGCAAGGTAGAAGGGCTTGAAGGTGTTTTCCATCTCTAAAATATATGATTCTATTATACTATGACTAAGCTCACCTTGCTTTAGTATTCTCTCCTGTAACCTGCTCCATGTACTTATTGCCCTTTCAGTAATACAATTATCTAAGAATCGATGGCCACCTCATCCATATTAACACTGCAAGGCTATAAACCACATTATTTCTAAATCATCTGCAATAATGGATTGTGAAGACTAGACTGAATATCTCTAGTCTGCATGAGTTCTGCCTCTTAATTCCTTTTGCCTCATTTTCAATTAAATCATCAGTGTGCAAACAGGGGTGCCAGAGGATAGAAAGGGAAGCAAATGGACTAAAAGACAGAGATTAAAGGTATTATAAAAGTATTGTTCAAAGCAGGTGAACAGAAATTAGAAATGAAAGAGAGAGAAAATAAGGCTGAAAAAAGCTAAAAAGCCTCAATAACAAGGGAATATATTCCTGGATATTAACAGTGAGCTACAGAACTTTCATGTTGTTATCTTTAAATCAATTCCAAGATGTAATGAGTAAAGCCCATTTAGATTTTATTTGATCTAGACTACAAGAAATTTCTTGGTGACTTTCCAGTTTTTGCTGGACAGATGTTATGTACACATCACAAATCCCACCATCATCATAATTGGTAACCTTGTTGACAATCTCCAAAGAGATGCCAAATCACAAATAATTGTGGAGACTCAGCTGGCCAAAATGAAAATCCTTACATGCCTTTTGTCATGTATAATTGTGCTAGAGACATGAGAGGGAAGTGCTATCATTTATATCATATTAAATGCCAGCAGAAGCTAAAGGACTGGACAAAAGAGCCAGATCAGGTGACCATATAAATGCTGCACAGAAGGTGGGATAGAGACAAAAATACAGGGGATGGAGCAAGAGAGAGAGTTCTTTGAAGGAAAATTCTTTACCAGAAATATATTCCTACTCTATTATAGCTTTTCCTGCTGATAAAAAGTCCCATTGTATTCCTTTGATATATCACAAGATGAAAAACCCACCCATGGAATGCAATTCTGATAAGCTGGAGTAGGCAAAAGAGAAAAAAATTCAACATTAAAGTCCCAGAAAGAGAAAGCAATAAAGTTCTCAAATGGTAACAAATGATTGTACCATAGACAGGAGCAATGTTGAGTAATGCTGATTAGCATAGTGATATTAAACACAAAATATTAAAAGAACATCAAGTTAAAGATGGAAGAAATTGTGGCAGAAATACAGAAAAAGGCAGGATAGATATAATAAAATACACAGTAGTTTCCTGGAAAGGAAAAGTGACAGAGAGAAAATCTAACCAAAGAAAAACAAGAATTTATTTACATTTAGAGGTTTATCTTTTTTTTTTTTTTTTTTTTTTTTTTTTTTTTTTTTTTTTTTTGACTGCTTCTTTGTATCTTTCCTGGACAGACAGTGCAAATGTACTGCTTGCTGCTGCACCTCTTGTTGCCATCCCGTTTCTTCTTCAGTGTGAGAATATTACTGAAATCCCACTCCCACAACTTCACAAGGGTTGGACATGTTATCATCCATGTTGCTTAATTGCTAAATGCTCTCAGAATGTTAATGGACAAGTAATGTGTGTAGGAGAGCCCATTTTGTAGATTAGATTTCTTAATGGACTTTCTGGAAGCCTGAGAAGTAATTAATCTCCCCAGCAACATACTGTCACCTGCTGCTGTGGTTTTCAAAATGTCTTTTACCAACACAGCACTTTTACTCATTGTAGTGTTGTGTCCATTTTCTTTCTGAATTGTGTGTGTATTATGAGATGTGTAACTTTCCTACTGTTGCTTCTGCAGGAATGAAAAGTGGATTTAATCCAAAGTGGATTAAAATTGTGACAGATAGAGTTTGGAAAGCAGATAATAGAACTTCCACAATAGAGTAAACAATTGAAAATTACACATTTCTTATTGTGTATTTCATGCTGAAAAATAAGGTGTGGCAGGATTCCAAAATGAATGTGTTGGTTTAGGATAACAGTTATATAGAAAAAACTCACTTGTGTCTCTGTCCTGTTTTCCTCTGGAGGCTGAGGACTGTGTAATATTGCAGCCTTTGTGCAACTGTCACCACACACTTTTGGATGCCACACTCATCTCCCCACCACCATTTTCAACTTGCTGACATTTGTTGTTAAAAAGTACAGGCCTCGGGGATGGATCATTAAGCACTTAAGAACATCATATTACTTAGGAGACAGAGCAGAGGAGAGGGACCCACATATTTCATGTACAAGAGCAGCTGCAGCAGAAGCTTATGACTTGATGGAGAGAAGAAAATCTGCGTATGAACAAGGTCTGTGACTCCCCATGAAGATTCCCAAAGATTTCTCCCTAGAACACACTAAAGTCAATGATACTTGAGGTTCATCTCTGCATGAAAATGAGAGATTTTACCTCTTGGAAATCCTTGCTAAGGATACAAACTTCATTCAGAACAAATGATAAGGGGAAAGTGTCCTTTCATTTCTACTTGTTTAGATTTGAGTGCAAAGTTTTGACTGCTATCATTTCACGGAATCACAGAATCATCTGGGTTGGAAGGGACCTCAGAGATCATCAAGTCCAACCCTTGAACCACCGCTGCAGTTCCCAGCCCATGGCACTGAGTGCCACATCCAGTCTCTTCTTAAAAACCTCCAGGGATGGATAATCCACCACCTCCCTGGGTAGCCCATTACAATGCCTGATCACCCTCTCTGTAAAGAATTTCTTCCTAATATCCATCCTAAACCTCCCCTGGCAGAATGTAATTTCATGCCTTTTGTCTTACTGGTGGCTGCTTGGGAGAAGAGACCAACTACCCCTGGCTACACCCTCCTTTCAGGGAGTTGTAGACAGTGATGAGGTCTCTCCTGAGCTGCCTCTTCTCCAGGCTGAACAGCCCCAGCTCCCTCAGCCTCTCCTCATAGGATCTATGCTCAAGTCCCTTCACCAGCCTGGTTGCCCTCCTTTGGACCCGCTCCAGGACCTCAATCTCCTTCCTGAACTGAGGGGCCCAGAACTGGACACAGTACTCGAGGTGTGGCCTCACCAGGGCTGAGTACAGGGGCAGAATCACTTCCTTGGACCTGCTGGCCACGCTGTTCCTGATACAGGCCAGGATGCCATTGGCCTTCTTGGCCACCTGGGCACACTGCTGGCTCATGTTCAGCTTCCTGTCAATCCAGACTCCCAGGTCCCTTTCTGCCTGGCTGCTCTCAGCCACTCTGTCCCCAGCCTAGAGCTCCCCATGGGGTTGTTGTGGCCAAAGTGCTACAAGATTTCCTTTCTTCACAGTGCTGGAGACAGGAAAAGTATTTTAAAATGAGTTTATTTTTAGTTTTCCATCTTAATTTTACCCATTTGGAAAATCGTGTGCTCACAGCCAATGACAAGGATAGAACTACTGGCTTTTATTGACATAAGCCATCTAATGACATTCTGGTTTTCTTAATGAAAAGGGCAAGCAAATTCCTTGACATTGTTGTGAGAAGTCTTATCTTTCACAGTCTAAGGTGAGCAAAGACCACCTTTCAGCAGAGACACATTTAAAGATGTTTTTCTGGGTCAAGAAAAGGGAGAGAGAGCTTGACTATATATGTATACAGTGAGTTTTGGTGGAAAAGTTCACATCAACTCAATGGTGTAGTATAGAGAGGCAAACTACTGCCTGGTGGCTGATTATATTTTTGCCTTGTTTTCTCACTTACTGCATGGAGAACAGGGCAAGTGATAGATCAGTCCTTGTCTGTGTGAAAGATTCTGCATGATTGATTCATGCCTGGGCCATACTCTGCCCCTTACAGATGTGGTATGGATGTAAAAACATCTCTTCTGACACTTCTGGCACTTGACTATTAGTTACATGAAAGAAGCAAACTCTTTTGCTCTTTAAACTAGAAAGGATCTCATTAAAACACCAGCCCTTCTCCTCCAAGGTCATACTTACTAGAATTCCCCTCGTGTTCTGTTTCTGTTTTCAGTAGGCCTCTCATCTCTGTAGTCCTCCGGGATAATGAGCAGCCCTTCATTTAAAAAAAAAAAAAACAAAACAAGAGAATTCATACAGAAGGTTTACACAGTGTCATCTCAAAGTGAAATTAATGTGCTGCATTTGAAAGCTGTTCGTGCTTTAATATCAATGTCATTCATGCACACAGATTCCCTTATCTTTTACCAGCTTGTACAAGGCTGAGGGTGATCCCAGACAGGGAACATCTCACCTCATTACTTCATTTACCTGACTACAGTAGGGATTGTATATACACATCCCTTTCAGAGAAGATGTACACCTACATTCTGTGAATAATTTTTCAGACAAAAAATCACTGTATAGTTCCTAAGTACACTTTCTCTGAGATTCTGAAACAAGCACTCAGATGTGTAGTAAAATATTAACTTGTCCTTTGTGTAGTGAATTACATTGTTCAGGGGAACTGGTGTGAGACTTTTCAAACTAGCAGGGTCACATCATTAGTCTTGTGTTTTGGGATGCTGAGGGCTTAGCCCTCAGATAATGGATGTGGAATGACTTGGCTCTGTATGAGTGACCTGGAACAAGACATGGAATTAAGCTTCTAAAACTCCCACCTGAACTAAAACTCTTGCAATGCAGAAGAGAAACAGGAAAGGTTAAAAAAGTGTTTCACACTCAGAGTGCAAGAAATAAGTCAAGAAAAAAAAATGCAGGCAGAAAAGGCAGCTTTATTTTTCATTGTATCTTCTTCAGCAGCTTTCTATTAATTTGGGCAGAGATTGTCACAGGGACATTGTAATATTGACATTTGGATACTATACTTTTAGTAGATATAAAATATGAGTGTATTATGAGTGCATAAAAAAAGTCTGAAAGCAGCAGATAATCCACGAGATTTGCATATCTGACAGTTTAAACTGAGACTCTACAAAGAAACTGGATTTTGAGAAAGGAGTAAATATCTCAGAAGATTTCTCACCTTTTAGTTGATTCTTCATAAGAAATCAGCTTTACCAAAAGAAGTCCTTAGACAAAAAAACATTGTTATTGAAAGTGGACAGAGAAAACACTTCAGGGCATTCTGCTCTGTATGCCTCACTGTGTATCCCAATGGAGATACAGATGCCAAATTTGGGCTATGCTAGATATTTAACCACTGAAAAAGAACATGTAGAAACTTAACTGATTCAAAACCATATAAATGGCAAAAGTATTTGGGTTAGGACAATAGAGAATGAAGTAGACATAAAAACCCCACTTTGGGGGGCTAAAAATATGGCTTAATCAAAAAAGTATTTTTTGGCAGTAAAACAATGGATCTGTTCCAGGAAATAGGGGACCAAAAGATCCCAGCTTGTCATCAGCTCAGGATTTAAGATAGTTTCTGTTCTCATAAAATTAAGACAATAGACAAAGCTATATAGAAAATAATTGTTCTGGGCATGATAAAGAAGATCCAGTACAGCAAGTAAATTATTGCTTCCCTTTGCCTTAGTAAAGAAACAAACTGTTGAAATATCTTTATAAATCAATTTCTATTTCCTGTGAGGCAGACTCATTCTCAGAAGGTACATGACATATTGAAAATAATAAAGCAGGTCATATTAGCAAGGCTCCTTCCTTGGTTTGCCTTAGGAATACTGTTTAGAATTTCAAATTCATTATGGGAAAACAACACATCTTTATGGTGGTACACAAGGATGCTGAAGTCTTCACAGATAGCACTTCATGTGTGGAAAAGTATACCCAAGAGAAGAGTGGACACAGAGAAGTATACAAGTATTTGACTTTAAAAACCTCATGTCCCCTTGAAGTGTTGGCTGTTATCACCAGAGATACAAAATAAGTCCTGTTAAAAAAATAATTAGGAGATAGCACTGGGTGGCTGACACAACCTATTCTTCACCCTTATAACCGAAGTACTTCTAGATAGTCTCTTATTTTAAAGGCCACAAGATGATGACCATTAAGATGTTGCAGAGAGCTTTATTAAAACTGTATCTGAAGGTCAGGGGGTGCTGAAAGATCTCATAATAGTGACCAATATTTGGTGCTGTCACCTTAAAAAACATCATTAGAAAACTACCAAGATTCCATTGGATATGACAAAAGCCAAATAAGAATAAAAAAACCAATCAAAATTAGTGGCTATGAGTGGGAGAAAACTGCCTGAATGGAAATCCACCTGGAGCTGCAGGTATTGGAAAGGACTGTTGTTGCGTATTGACAGTAATGGATAAATTTATGTGATCTCATCTATGATATAGACAGTCACAATTCCATAAAACTGGGTTCCCATTTTAAGCTCCAAAAGGTAAACTCAAATGCCTTCCAAGCCATTCTTACTTTCTTTCTTGGAGGACAATAATTAGAAACATTCTTTTGAGAATGTGTTTTCAGATGCTAGATAATCAAAGCTAAATTGTTTTTTTTTTTATAGTTTTTTGTTGTGTGGTGTGTGGTTTTTTTTTTAAATTATTTTAAAGTTCCTACTCATGAGGATAACTCTGCTCATCAGTTTAATTGCAAGCAGACACTGTCTTTCCATCACAGTAAATTCACAATGGTTCATTAGTTTCTATAAGAGGGTGAAATGGATCATATTGTTAACATTGACATTGTTTTAAATGGTTGATTTTGCTCTGTGTGAGTTGGAATTTGCAGTATACCTGTACAAAAAAGATACTTAGTTAATTAAATAAATATTTGGAAGACAATGACAGAGAGGAAAAACTAATATTTCCTGCAGATGCCAGAGCTACATCTTGACTGAAAGCTGAGACGTGATTTGAAGTAATCTTACAGAGTATGAATGTGTTGCAGAAAGGGGTTATTTGATTTTTCCCTGTACATGGAGGAAAGGTTTGTGTAGGAACAAAAAGAGAGAAAATGTGCCTTTAGAATTTTCATTATGATCACAAGAACATCCTTGAAGATAGAATTCTCCTGGCATTTATAGTCGAGATAGAAGTGTTCCAGCCCTAAGCTAACTGTTATTACCTAACAGGAGAGATGTGGTCACTATTTTGTTTTATCAGTTTTTCTTTCTCTTCTTGTGCAGCAATTTAAATGTACTGTGGTTTTACTGAATCCTTCAATCCATTTCCCTGGCTAGCAGTTTACTCTGTGGATATGATGGAGGGATTTTATCATAGACCTGGCTCTGCATGCAAATTAAGGATTCTAAATACAGAACAAGGAGAGAGGGAAAGCTAGTGTAATAGCTGAAAAAGAAATAGGAGGCATCTCAACTCTAATTCCTTTTCATTGTACTTTTAACTTTCCTAGAAGTAATTTCACTGACTTAACTTAAAAAATAAAAAAATAAAACCGGCCTGTCTTGTGAGACAAAAGACTCAAGGCCATTGTTTTCAGTTTATACCTTCAGAATCTAACTTTGCCATATATATGGATTGCTAGATTATTATTTATTTTGGAGGATAATCCCTCATCATTGTATATCCAAAATGCAATATAGCTCACTTATGAAAAAGTAAGGTTAGTTTGGGGATTAAGTTTTCCCTATCACATTACTGAAGCTCATTTATTTGATTCTATTCCTTAGCTCTATTACCTAGACTGATTGATGTTTTCACATCAAGCAGGCAAAACTGCTACTAAGGTTTAAAATAAAGATATTTCTCCTTCTGGTCTTATCTCCCTCCAGCTCTCTCCTGGCTTCTCAGCTATTTTGATCCTATCAACTCCAAGGCAGCTAAGCCAAAATTCATTTTGAAAACAGCTTCAGAATGCAATTTTAACCCCTCTGGGAAAACTGGGTGCTCTGCCACTGACAAAAACATTGCCTCAATGTGTGCACATGTCCTGGGCTCCGGTTGCCCTGTAGCAACTGGTGAAGCCACCTGAGCTCCCTTGTGAGAATTCTTTCAGCTCTTCCTACCTCATCCCCACCCTCTGGTGGGACATTCACAACCCACACACTCAAGTGGTGATGCAGGCAGTGCCTTCTCTCCTGTGCTGCAATGTCAAATGCAAGATGTAGCTGACTGCTTTCTGAAGCCCTGGAAAGAGGTTATCCTAAGTGTCCTAAACCCTTCTCCCACCCCAAAAGTGAGTGCTCTCTCTTAGGGTCAGTATGTTACTGTGCCCTGCATTAAACAACCCAACACACAGATGCTCTGCCACTGACCAAGAGAAGGATAGAAAGATCTTTCTGAGAAATATATACATATATTTTTTTTTTTTTAACATTGGGGGCCAAATTCTGCCAGTCTTAGCTCTGGGTAGCAGCTGTTTACTTAAATGATGAAATTATTTTCTCTTTTATTCTGTATGACACCAGTGAAGTCACGGGGCTTCAGCTGTATGTGTACAGCCCTCTGCAATATTTTCTAGGACAAAATAGCTGCTTGAAAGCATTCTAACAGCCTCACATATGTACACTCCACTGTACTGCCAGGGCCTGCTTCAGTCATTTTATACACACAATATCATATACCAAAGCCTCCGAGGTGCCTACACTGTGAAAATAGTGGAGAAGAGCAAAAATCCATATACCAGTCTTAGATAAATGGTCGTTAACATTCTGACAACTATTTACAGGTCTCTTTGAAATCTCTAGTGGCAGGGTCACACAAGCCAGAAGGGTTCACTGAGCTTCTCCTGACAAAAACAGTAAGCATGTGGTCTATTCTTTTTAGGAGTCTGCTGCACTCAACATTTCTGTTTTTTTTTCTGTTTGCCAGGGCTTGAAACCGTAGATAAAGTCATTGTTCATTTTTGGGGTGCAGGCACTACTTGTGTCTTCAAAAGATTGGCATGAAGTTAAACAAGACCAAGTACAGGGTCCTAAACTTTGGCCACAATAACCCCATGCAGCACTACAGACTGGGGAAGGGTGTCTGGAGAGTGACCTGGCAGAGAGGGAACTGGAAGTACAGGTTGACAGATGGCTGAACATGAGCCAGTATTTTGGCAAGGTGACCCAGAAGGCCAATAGCATCCTGGCTTGTGTAAGGAATACTGTGGCCAGTAGAACTAGGGATGGAATTCTCCCCTTTTACTCAGCACTGGTGAGGCCTTGCCTCGAGTATTGGGTACAGTTCTGGGCACTTCACTTTAAGAAGGACATTGAGGTGCTGGAGCAGGTCCAGAGGGGACCAAAGAGGCTGGGGAAGGGACTAGGGGGGAAGTCTTATAAGAAGAAGGTAAGGGAGCTGGGGGTGTATAGTCTGGAGAAGAGGGGTCTCAGGAAGGACCTTATGACTCCCTACATCTACATGAAGGGAGGTTGTAGTCAGGTGGGGGTCGGGCTCTTCTCCCAGACAAGTGGTGACAGCAGGAGAGGGCACGAGCTGAAGCTGCACAAGGGGAGGTTTAGGTTGGATATCAGGAAGCATTTCCTCATGGACAGGGTGATCAGGCATTGGAATGGGCTGCCAGGGAAGTGGTGGAGTCACTGTGGAGTCAGTGTCCCTGGAGGTGTTTAAAGAGAGATTGAATGTGGCACTTGGTACCATGGTCTAGGCAGTGTGGTGGTGTTAGGTCATAGGCTGGGATTGATGATCTCAGAGGTCTTTTTCAACCTCAATAATTCCTTGATTCTGTGATTGTAAAGGGGTATAAGTATCATCCTCTTCTTTGCTGGCCGTGCCCTGGAGAGAAATAACAGCAGTTGTACTCTGTATAGACCTGAGCCTATGCTCAAATCCAAGCTGTCCATTTACAATGAGAGCAAGGCCATTCTTAACAAAGTATCTTAGGCAGGCTTCAGGCATGCCAAGGTGTATGAGTTCAAGAAAGGTTCCATGTTTTCCCACAGGATTGGTACAAACATGCCTACTTGCAGTACAGGGCAGCTTGTAATCAGCCTCATGAAACATCCAACCCTGATGGCATTTGATTTTAGGAAAGATCTCAGATCTGTCTTACCTGTCAGATGTGTCTCTACCATAGAAACAGCTGGGACTTGGGAGCACCCACTGTTTCAGATGTGTTTTTTGATACCACATGTATGAAACTTTGAGCTTAGGCATGTAGAATTTAGGCTGTAAATGACACAAGCCTTTGGCCTCTTTCCATTCTTGTCTCCTGGAATATAGCACAGATGCAATACAAAAATACCTGCCGGATGTGCTCTATGAAATGGGCATTTTCTTCTTCTCTACATGATACCTTGCTCTCAGAGAAAAATGGTACCAAAATGACGGAGAAAAAGCTCTTAATGCCCTCTAAAGCCTCATCTACTCATCTATCGTGTTTCAAACCACAGGTTCCTTAATGAAACCACCATTTAATTCTGCGGAATTAATTATCATTGGTGCTCCCAACTTCTGTTACCTCAAATCTTTTCTCCCTCTAGTAAAACTAATTGCAGTTCCTGTCTCTGCTGCCAACATAATATCACAAGTTATTAACTGCAGTCATTAAATGCCGCTAAAGAAATGGTAGTGCTTTGTTCACTTCACCTGCAATCCACAAATTATGGACCTGGGTGAATTATAACATTTTGAAGATATTTATAACAATGTTTCAAATGAGGTTATTAAAAACATCTGTTGATGTACAGACACCCCTAGACACCCCTGACTCACTCCACACAGCTACTCCGCAGCCACTCACTTCAATTACCAGTGCTCCTTCATGTTTTTGTGGAGTTTCCATCCTGAATAATAGGATGGGAAGGAAGAGGCTCATTTGTTGTGGTGGTGGTTGTTGCTGACCCACACACAAGTTTTGGCTAAGGGAAGAGAATGACTGGGTCTAAGCTCAGTGCCACATGGTAAGTAGTACAAGATCTTAAAAAGAGTAGTAATATATATATATATATATATATAAGTAGTAGTAGTACTTATAAAAGTAGTACAAGATCTTATAAAGAAAAATCTCCCACTCAGGACAGTCCATGGAGTATTGCTTTAGATGCTAGCAGGGGCTTGGAGTTGTGGAAGGGCCCTAGGATAATTCTGAGTTGTTGCTCTCATGTCAGGCACACTCCAAAGACATTGCTATTGATCTCTGCTACTTTTAGACAGGGAAGTAAAAGTTATACCAAGGCAGCAGCAGTGACTGTCACCAGAGAAAGAAGGCACTGACAGATTAAATGTTGTTCATGTTAGACCTCCAGAGGGTAAGGCTACCTAAGTCATCCTTCACCACTGGTGTTACTTCAGTGAAGACTGCAATGGAGAAAAACAAAATATAGTGATCATTGAAGGTCCTTGAAGTTCTATAGGGACCTGAGAATCAGCAGGGGGACAAATATTCATGATGGATGATGATGAAAAGAGATCAGAAGTATTAGCTTGACCCAGGCCATTCGGTTGTTAATCCCTACTTCAGATGTTGCAACATCCTTTGGAATATTTAATATGAAATCCAACTCTGGTGATGTACGAAACTGTCACTGAACTATGCCAAAAAAACAGATCTTTAAGGAGTTTATTCTTGTGTTTTGTAGGATTCAGAGCAGTAACCTACTTTCTGCTTTGATTAAGGGTTGGAAGTGACTACTTTTTTGCATCATCTACCAAACATTATGAAAAATATTTTAAAAATCCCTTGGAAGCTAGATGTGGAAAATTTAAGAAGTTTTGATGAATAAACTTATCTCCAATTAACTTAAGCTATGCAAATCCTTTATATGAGACATTTAAATGTTTTTGAGGCACAAAGTTAATTTGGTGAAGTCTAGTAACAGCATCAGGTTTTTCTGAACAACCTGATTTTCATGTTACAGACGTATCAGCATAAGTATGGATGCACTGATCTTTCTGGTATAATTAACTGCCTGGTGAAATGTCTCATTAGTGCGGGGAGTTACTGATGAATAATTTGTCATATTCTAACTATTCCTTTTTCACCCTTCTCCCTTCCTTTAAAAATACATAATTATAATTAGGAAATAACTTACGTAGTATTGAAAATCTATCTCATCATTTAGATCCTTGCAATCTTTCTTACGAGCAGTTTATGCTGAATGCTGAGAATTAAGGTAGCTGTGGAAAGAGCTGTTCTATAATGTTGCAGCACCGCAGAAGACACACAGACCTGCAAGTGGTCGTGAAAGTTCCATCTGAAAAAGGCCTCTCTTGTCCTTTACTGCCCCAAGGATGAAAGCAATAGGATACAATATTAGGCTGTGCACAGATTCTGCTGCATCTAAAGTTTCAGGAATGTGTTAGATTCCTTGCTGACCAACTTAAAGACCTTATGTAATATCAGCTCCCCCTTCCTGACAAAATTCTCTTAATTTAATAGAAACATAATTTAGAGTGGTAAATGCTTCAAGCAGTTTTTCTCTAAATAGAGAATGGATGAGCTCACATGTCCCTGGAATCTGGAAAACATTGGAAGTGAGGTATTTCAGGTTGCATGTATACATCCAGTCTGCATTTGAGTTACATGATAGATGGGGTTTACAGTCAAACCTGAGACTGACCAGAGCTGAAGCTGAAGGGTGAATGAATGATGCACACTCAGTGTGCTGTTTGGGAATACCAGAAAGGGCTCTATTTTCAGTTGGTGCATGTATCTTGATTACATGAAGTTCCAGACTCAAAATGTAATTAATTTCACCCACTTTATATTTTAGTATGTCTTAATGTACTGGGCATAACGTACACTACAGTTCTGCTACAGCCAGGACTGAAGTTGTCTCAAGACATTGCTTCTGTGCTTTTCTTTTCTCTTCTACTTTTATTCTTATTTAGTCAGGAATATTTGCTGACCTAGGAGCAGGGAGTAAGCAAAAATGATTTTGTGTTCCAGTGCTTGCTTATATAGAAGACCTCCAACAGGGAGGCATTTGCACACTATTACAACTATAGCCTTGTAACAACTTCACTGGAATAATACTTCTAGTAAATTTCCCATTTTCAAGGGCTCTTATACACCGTGTGAAGTGCTAGACACCAAGAATTTACAATAGCCTTTCAGTAAAATTGGAGCCAGAGAGAAAATTCAAGCAAACTAACTACTTAGGGTAGGGAGGAAAGTAATGTCAGATAACTGTATGGAAGGCCAATTGGTTGCTGGTCATCTGAACTCTAGAAACAGCCAGTCCTGTTCTGTGTCAGCATCTTGGAGAAAGATCACCTTAGAGTAACTTTTCTTTAGCCTGTCTCCAAAACAAGTGGATGAACTGAGGATTTGCTCCCCGTAGTCACACTGCAAATGATGCTCAGATTACTTGGTTTCTCTTTGTTCTGCTTTTTAAAAACAGGAAAGAAATGCCCTTATGATCCAAAACAAACAAAAAAACCCAGTCCTTAGATTTTTGTCCAAAAGACAAAAAAATCTTCTTTATTTAATAAAAAAAAAAAAAAAAAAAATTGGTTTGTAGGTTTTTTGCTCTCTCCTGTCTTAGGACCAGTGAGGGTGACTTCAGGGTATCCACTGAATTCACCCCATTTTACTCAAATTGACATTTATTTTTCTCTTAAAATTTTCAGTCTTAAAGCTGTTCATCATGTTTCTACAACATATAATGCTTCATCTAAAGTCTCATAAGTGTAGTTTTCATTATGATCACAATGATCCTGTCCTTTTAATAGTCCAAAGATAAAGAAAAAGATAAAAGATATCCAAAGATAAAGATAAAGATAAAGCATTTTCTTTTCTTTTACCCCCTTTGTAACCTTGCTGAGCACAAATTCCTGAGAAAAATATGGAGCATTGTCCTCTGGTTGCTTTCTGTATTAGCTCCAGTCCTAATTTTGTATTCTGGCATTGACTGAGAGTTCTGGGGTGATAATAATTCAAATCAAACTTGTGAAGCAGAGAGAGTGCCTTCTTGAGCTCTGCCAGTCTTTCAATGCTTCTTTTTATTTATTATCCTTCCATGCTTTCAGGTGGTCTTGGGTTTTTCAGCAACTCCCACATTTTCATGATCAATCTAGGAATGAGATGAGTGACAACTCAGTGAACAGCAGAACAGCTGGTGAAGAGCAGAAAATTTAAAAGCCTCACTCGCCTGTTTTTTCTCAGATTTAATCTTTCTGAAGGAATTACATGCTGTGAGTCAAATGCATAGACCACCTGTGGGAAGCACCTTGCATCCCATTCATCAAGCATTCCTATTCCTGTGCTCTGAATGATTTGGCTGTTCCCTGGAATCATCCCCATTTGTATTCAGCATGTTGTGGCAACCTATGCAGTGACAGAAAGAATGGCAATTTCTCTAAGATTTTTTTGATCTTTAGAAAGCAAGCATAATAATGTTATTAAAAGAAAGGGCTTTCTTCTAAAGATGAATCACACTGTTTAGTCTCTGTATTGCTTACTTTAACCCACTATGTCTCATTTTCCCACCATAAAATTGGAATAACTGTGTCACTTATCTTGATACAGAGCTGCTTTTTTTTTTGCTTTTTTTTTTTTTTTTTTTTTTTTTTTTTAGTGAAGTTTATTGAACTGGGAAATGGATAGTACAATAAAATGTCTCAATGATGCACCATTATCTTCCCTGCTTCCACACCCCTCATAAAAACCTGCTGTATCTCAGAAATCACCAGTGTTAATGGCTAGAATGACAAACGGTATTCCAGGTCTTTCTTTTTTTACCTTTCTCAGTGTGTTAAAGAAGCTCAATGAAATTGATTAACTGAAATAGCCAAAATAAATAAACACATGTTATTGTAATGGCCTTTCTCCATCTTTCCTTTTCTATTATTTATTTTATGTGTAAGCACTCTTTCTTCTGAGCAGGGACTGTCCCATTTTGCAGTATCTAACAAAACCTTGAGTTTTTAATATGAACAGTGAACTTCTGAAAAAGCTTACTTTGTCTTACTCTGAGACTTTTTGCCATATTAAAATACCTAAGGCTTCAAGTGAAGAAAATATCCCCTTCTAAGAATTAATTTAAGTGATTATTATCCCCAGAAATATTAAATTTAAATGTAGACTTGAGAATTTTCCCAAAGGGAGGCTGATGCTCTTTAGAACTTTTCTTTTTACCTTCTCCAAGAAAGAAAAATTCAGAAGTTGAGGAGTGCACAGACTTGTTCGTGTCAGGTGTCATAATTAGCAGAGGGAGGTGTTCTTCCTGGCTGTGTCAGGCTCCAGCTGTATTTGGGACCGTGTATTACTGTCAAATAGCAGTGAAACCTAAATCATTGAATGAGTCCCAGACTGGTTTGCGTTGGAAGAGACCTTAATGATCATCTAGTTCCAATCTCCCTGCTGTAGGCAGGGACACCTTCCACTGTACCAGTTTACTTAGAGACCCATCCTACCTGGTTTTGAACACCTCAAGGGAAGGAAGGGGCATCCTCAGTCTCTCTGAGTGTCCCAGTGTCTGAACACACTGCAAGCTGTCTAACTTAAATGAGGGATTGGCTGATGTAATATTAATTGTATAATGTGGACAGAAGATAAGAAGCTCTCAACATGTAACATTTGGCCTTAAATAACTCAATCAATTGATTATTCTAAACTTTGGGAATACTTTGAACGTTACTGTAATGAATAATAGGTATTTTCTTGAAGTAATCTCATGACTGAAGTATGAGACTTTATACCTTGGAATAAAGGCCATCCTGGTTATTGTTATTGCAAGCAGTCTGTTTGCTCTTTAAATTCCACATCCTAGGATGAACCTTGGGTGTTTACATTTATAATTTCAATGTGAAAGTACCTCCTCAGATGATAGGATAACCATTAATAGTACATTAGCTGAAACATAAGCAACTGAAGATTATTGGGTTCTTTGAATTCTGCCTTATATGTGATATTTTTCTGCATGTCCATAGAGATGAAATTCAGTCTATTTTTCATTCTTTCGTATTATTATTTGGAGTTGGAATTGTTTGTCACTTGTCCACCTAGGAAATCAAGAACATTAAAAATTATTAGAGTTTGCTGACCGCCTAGGAGAAACTTTTAAAAAGCATTTCATTTAGAAGCAATCCTGTCTCCATAGTTTATATTACCTATAGTTATTTCCCAGTTGGTTGCTGTGGAAACAAAAGTCACATCAAAACCAAAGGACCATATTCAAGATACAACAGACTCAATACATGTGATCCCTTGAGAAAGGCAACGTGCTGGGAAGAGGGATTTGTCTGGCAGACGACTGACACCTGGACTGTAGTTTGGCCCATTTGTGTGGAACACAGCACTAAAGACTGAGAACAAAGATGAATTTCTACCACTTCTATGTTTCTTCGGGTTTGTTTTTCTGTGCTGTGGATAAGTATTGCTTAGGATAGCTTAAAGTGTCCTCACTTATTCCTGTCAACATATGACCCTTGGGAGCTGTTCTGACAAAGAAAACAGAAGAGGCTTTGGCATTACTTCCTGTTCCCCAGGGAGATTTATTGCATGGAAAGGCAGATCAAGAAGTCAGCTTCACTTGTTTAGCCCTACTTCAGGAGTGGTTCAAAGTAAACACAGGAAGAACTGGCTTTTGTCTTTCAGAGATGAAAATCTGTTTGGTTCTGCTGAGCAGTACTCTCCTGGTGAGGCTGTGATATAACAATTGCTCATCATGCAGAAATGGGTCAACAGAAGTTATTACTATCAGGTTGTTTTAGGTACGAAAAAATAACACCTGAAGGAAGACAAGACCATTCCTTTTGATAAAAACCTAGAACGAAATATACTGAATTTTCATTCCAAACTAAGGATTCTTTCAAAGTGAAGGTAAAAATTATACAAGAGACATTCAAACAGAAAAAACCAGAAATGCACACACACCCTCCAGCCCCAGAAGTACAATAAATATTTCGCTTGGGGTTGACAGATGCATGTAAGGTTTACTCGTAATAATGTAATTTGACAGTTTTAGTTTTTCTCCTCCTTAATAGGTTTCTTGTTGACACAGTAACATCTTTTACACATCTTTGGCTATGCTAGATGATAAAATCTCCAAGATGGAGGTAATTCTTTGTGTTGTGTCCATATGTGACTTTGAAACTCCTTGCCTGTTGTCCTGGTTTGGGCCAGGATGAAGGTGATTTTCTGTCTTGTACTTTTGCTTTCAGCTAAGTCTCTTGTAAGTAGCTGCACTTGCTGAAATTAATAGCAAGTTTCTCAGACAGTGTCTGCTTCTAGGACTGATAACACTTGATGTTTATAGTTACTGCTAGAGACTGGTGTGCAGAGCCAAGGACACTGCTCAGCTCTGAGGAAAACTTTTACCCTCCAGAAGGAATAAAGAGGTCCCACCTGCAACACTCCTCTGGGGAGGAACAGACGAGATAGATGCCAGAATTGACCAAACAGAGGATTCCATCCCATATACGTCATACTCAGTATAAATTTGAGGGATCACGAGAGCCAAGCCAGCTTCCAGCTTCCAGCTTCCAGCTTCCTGCCCTTCCTGCCTTTCCTGTTTCCCTTCCTTCACCTATTCCCTGTTTCCTTTGGCATCCTGGAAGGATTCTGTCCATTCGTCTGCCTGTGGTCCTGATCCATGCCAGCCCATATCTGTGTGTTCCTGCCTCCAGTTCCTGACTTCTGCCAACTCCAGGAGTCCAGCCTGGACTTTCCCAAGGCTGCCCTGCAGCCTCAGTGCTGACGTGAGAGTTATTGGGGAAAAGGGGGGACGAAAGTAGTATCCATTTTCCTGTATATTTGTATATATTTAGTAATTTTTCCTATTTATCATTACTGTTTCATTAAAGTTGTGTAGTTTAGTTTCCAACCCATAAGTCTCTCTCCCTTATCCTCCCTCCTTTCTTTATCAGAGAGGAGAGAGAGATTAATAGAGAGCGTCTGTCACTTGGTTTAATTGCTGGGCCAGTGTTAAACCGTAACACCTGCCTTTTCAGTTCCATAGCTATCATATCCCATACTTTCAGGTACCATATGCTATCCCTTGTTGCATTTATTTACTTGTTTTTTTGGTAGCAAGGACTCCCCAGAGCCTGAAAAGTTCCTTATTAATTGCCAGATAACCCTGGTCTACCTAAGCAGTGTGCAGAATGTTGTTCTTTTTGTTTCTTGTACAGCCTTAGCTATAAAGCTTGACCATTTTTTTTTCAAAGACACCAGAAATTATATGGTTATAAATAGTTATGCAAATTTTACAACCATAGAATTTTAGAGTATAAGCTCATTGAAATAAAGTCATCCTTGTCTGCACAATGAGTCCCCACTCTATGAAATGTTAATCAGTCATTTGGGCTTTACATTAAATGCAATATTTAAAGGTGTGATGACAGAGAAGAGAGATTTCTATTACCATTACAAATTACCATTAATTACAACATATGCACATACAATAGGCTTTCAGAATTCTGCATGCTTTTTGTTGTTGTTTCTTTCAAAAAACAAAAGGGAAACGAAGACTTCTTATGACTAATGAGATGTACATTGCCACTGCTGACCACAAGAATGATGTTTAGATATTAGAGATAGAATTCAGGAGTGAATATGGATTTAATAAAAATCTCTTATGCACTAACCCTCATAGACTGTGCTTGCAGGAGAAAGATTTGGCATGCAGTGCAGAGTGGGACTAATTTTTTAAGTGTGGAAAAGAACATTTAGAAATTTAGCCAGCTTTACTATGTTTAATTGCTCTACACAAAAGGCATTAGACTCTCAAATTCTGTCCCTATGGATGAGCTGAGCAAAGAATGAACTACGTCTTTTCATTTATATCAAATTAAAGTTCTTAAACATGAACTTTGTCTTTAAATTTGGTTTTTTGTGTAAGGGTTTTTTTTTTCAGAATGCATTTCTGAACCCCACAGGAAGATTAATAAATGAAGGATATAATGCAAGCTGTCTCAGCAAATGACACATCTCTCTGGTTTTTGTTTGATTGCCTCTTCTCCCAAATCATCTGTGTTTGCTAGTCCCAATAGTTGTGCTGTTCCTGATGGCTTTGCTTGGTATTCCAAACTGATGTTGCATCAAATTATGTGCTTGTTTGTTTGTTTGTTTTCCACAGGAGTTCTCTTGTAAATTAGAAACAGTTAATGGGGAGTTAAATGATTCTCAAAATTGACTATCAAGTTCACTCAGTAGAAAAAAAACAAACAACCTTTTGAGAGAAACAACTGCTACAGAAATATACACCAGGGATTACTGAGAATGACACATGAGGTGTGGTGTCCATCAGGGAATGAACCTATTAAAAGTGTTTCATAAATAGCAGAGACCAATTCAGAGCCTTTTCTCATCCTTTCAAAAATATCTATCGTTATTAATTGCACTGTATCATGCTATCTGATGTGTTATTGGTATTTAGTTTTGTCCATAATTTATTGTGGTGCTCCAGGTGGAATCACTGCTCTTGGAAGGCAGGGAGAAAAGATGAAATTACACACAAGCATCAGGTAACTTGTGTCTCAAAATCTCTTCACTTGAATAGCTGTGAACTGGAACAGGTATGGAATCAACTGGAAATGAATGAATTACAAACTTGTCTGTACCATGGTCCAAAGCTGGAACTGATGATCTCTAATACACCCAGAAGTTTACCTGTCTCTGGTTGTCAGAGACTCCACAACATGATGAAACACTGCTCAATCAGTGCTGCTAGGCCTCTCCAGAAAATAAAAGCACTACAAACCTCACCTCAAATACCCTGTAATCAAGAAATCCAGGGACTTGTCCAGCTCAACTAATAAAATATACATGCAATGGAAGATGAGCACTGATAGTGTTGTGTACCATTTAAATCTCATTTTGCAAATGGCAGAGATCCAGGGAGAGTTTATATAATCATGTAAACTTCTCAGCCTTGAGGCAAATTGAAAATCCAGCTCATTAGAAGATTTATCTATTGCTGAATTAAAATCCCACATTAGACTCAGAAATAACCACAGGATTTTTATTAGCAGCAACTGTTTTTTAGCATGTGTGACAACTTAACTCTGAAATACCCTTCTCAGCTACTCACAGTAAGGTCAGATTGTGAAGAGAGATCTGTCCTTTTACTTGTCAGTTATGAGTGAACTGTGACACATAAATTTTCTGCAGCACTGCTTCAGCTTTCATACACATGTGGTTTATAACAGTTTAAGATCCTCATTATATAAACATCTAACATATTTGTGTCCTTCAGTGTTTGAAAAAGCATCTTAACTCCTGATTATAAACTTCTTGAGGAGAGTTTGGTGGGAAACTCTTCTCTAACATGAGTTAAAAAGTAAGCTAAATAAAATCACACAAACCCCCCCTTCTTTTTAAAGTGATAAATCACAAACATCATGAACTTAATATCTCTTCAGTTCTAGATTCTTCTGTTGTTTAGCCAAAAAAAGGTTAAGTACCGAAGATGTATTCTACAAGCCCAGGTCAATGACATGGACAGCACAGTTAGACTTTTATCAACGGAGCAGTTTACAAAGAACAGCACAGAAACGTGAGCAGCCACAAGAGCATTAACTAAGCAGTCCATAAATTTTGTTTGAAAAAAAAAAAAAGTCATTGATTAAAAATAAGAAGTGTATAATTCTGGTAGAATCTCAAAATATTACAAAAACCTCTTGTGAGTTAAGGAAAGCAGAAAAACAAACAAACAAAAAAGAAAGTTACATAATTCAACCTGATAGATTTAATTATTTTTTTTTTACTGGGAAAGAAATATCTATGTTTTAGACTGCTGGAGTCAGGTAACTTGTTCTCAGCCTTTCTCTCACCCATTCCTTCTTTTCTCCCTTTTCCTTCCTTTCCCTTCCTTCCCTTTCCTTTTCCCTTTGTCTTCTCCTTCCCCCTTCACAGAAATACAGAACCAGAGAGGTCTGAGGTTGGAAGGGCCATCTGGAGGTCATCTGGTCCTAGATGGGGGCATCTAGAGCCAGTTGTCCAACACCATGTACAGGCAGCTTTTGAGTATCTTCAAGGATGGACATCCCACAGCCTCTCTGGGCAACCTGTGCCAGTGATCAGTCACTCTCACAGTAGAAAAGTGGTTTGCTAATGTTAAAAGTGATTCAGTTTATGTTCACTGCCTCTTGTCCTGTCACTGAAAAGATCCTGGGCCCATTTTCCTTACACCCTTCCCTTCAGGTGTTGATATACATTGATATTTCTGAACCTTCTCTAGGCTGAAGACCCAGCTCTCCCAGTCTTTCCTCACAGGACAGATTCTTCAGGGGCTTAATGATCTTTGTGGGCCTTTTCTGCACTGCCACCAGTATGTTCATATATAACTTACTGGGGAACCCAGGAGTGGACATAATGCTCCAGCTGTGGCCTCATCTGTGCTGAGCATAGGGGGAGGATCACCTCCCTCAGCCTACTGGCAATATTACTCCTATTGCTATGTAGGATACCAATAGCTTTCTTTTCTTCAAAGACATGTTCCTTGCTCATGTAAATGCTTGCTTAATCCCTTTTCCCTTTCATGTTTGCTTTCAAGCTTTCAGATTTCCACTGCTGATTTTTCAGATTGGCAGTGATGAAATTATCACAAGAAATGTAAGGGCAATGAAGAGTGACTTCAGGGCCCTGGGACGGCTAGTTAGGGGGTCTGGAGCACAAGTAGTGTTTGCCTCCATCCCTCCTGTAAGAATGGGTGGGGAGGTACATAGGAAGAGTCTACAGGTCAATGAGTGGCTAAGAGACTGGTGCCAAAGACAGGGTTTTGGTTTTTTTGATCATGGGATGCTATATGAGACACCTGGCCTGGTGGTGACATGTGGGATGCACCTGTCCCAGAGGGGGAAGAGGTTTTTGGGGCAGGACTTAGCAGGGCTCATTGAGAGAGCTTTAAACTAGATGTGAAGGGGGAAGGGGAGAAAACTGGGTCTGTAAGGGACAAACACAAGAAGAACAAACCAGGGCCCAAAGGCAGTTGGTCTAGGAAGGATTTAGTCCCACCAGTGTGCTCTGTTTGTTTCCTGAAATGTCTGTATGCTAATGCACGCAGCATGGGGAATAAGCAAGAAGAGTTAGAGGTCAGTGTACGGGCTAAGGGTTATGATCTGGTAGCGATAACAGAGACATGGTGGGATAGGTCACATGACTGGAATGTGGCCATGGATGGTTATGTGCTTTTTCGGAAAGATAGGGCGGGGAAGCGAGGTGGTGGAGTTGCTCTTTATGTGAGAGAGCAACTAGAATGTGTTGAGTTTTGTGCAGGGGCTGATGAGGGGCAAGTTGAAAGTCTGTGGGTAAGAATTAAGGGGCAGGCTGGTGTGGGTGACACAGTTGTGGGGGTCTAGTACAGACCTCCTGATCAAGGCGAAGAGGTTGATGAGGCCTTCTACAGGCAGCTGAAAGCAGCCTCACAACTTCAGTCCCTAGTCCTCATGGGGGATTTTAACTACCCCGATATCTGCTGGTTGACTCACACAGCCAGCCTTTCACAGTCTAGGAGGTTCCTCCAGTGCATTGATGATAACTTCTTAATGCAGATGGTGGACAAGCCGACTAGAAGAGGAGCGCTGCTGGATCTTATACTAACCAACAAGGAGGGCCTTGTCGAAGAAGTGGTGGTCAATGGCAGCCTTGGCTGCAGTGATCATGAGATGGTAGAGTTCAGGATCCTGTGTGGAAGGAACAGAATACCCAGTAGGACCAAAACCCTGGACTTCCACAGGGCAAACTTTGGCCTCCTCAATCAACTGTTAAGAGAAATCCCATGGGACAGGGTGTTAGAAAATAAAGGGGCTCAAGATAGCTGGTCAATATTCAAGGACCACTATTTGCAAGCACAGGATCAGAGCATCCCTATGGTTAGGAAATCTAGTAAGGGAGCTAGGAGACCAGCATGGTTAAAAAAGGAACTGCTGGGAAAACTTAAGTGGAAAAGGAAAATCTACAGATCATGGAAGGGGGGGCTGGTCACTTGGGAGGAATACAGGACTGTCGTCAGAGGATGTAGGGAGGCAATTAGGAAAGCTAAGGCCTCCTTGGAACTTAACCTTGCAAGTCAGGTTAAGGATAATAGAAAGGGCTTTTTCAAATACATAGCTAGTAAAACTAACGCTAGAGGCAATATTGGCCCACTAAGGGATGAGATGGGAGCCCTGGTGACAGAGGATATAAAGAAGGCAGAGGTGCTGAACGCCTTCTTTGCCTCTGTCTTTACTCCTGCAGGGTTTCCACATGAGCCCCAGATTCATTTAGCCCCAGAAGTAGTCAAGATAGATAAGGAATTTGACGTAGTAGATGAGGATTGGGTTAGGGATCAGCTGAGTAATCTGGACATCCATAAGTCGATGGGTCCAGATGGAATGCATCCAAGGGTGCTGAGGGAGCTGGCGGAGGTCATTGCTAGGCCACTCTCCATCATCTTCAGTAAGTCATGGGTAACAGGAGAGGTGCCTGAGGACTGGAGAATAGCAAATGTCACCCCAGTCTACAAGAAGGGCAAGAAGGAAGACCCGGGTAACTATAGACCGGTCAGCCTCACCTCCATCCCTGGAAAGGTGATGGAACAACTTGTTCTTGTCACTATCTCCAGGCATATCAAGGACATGGGAGTCATCAAGAGCAGTCAGCATGGTTTTATCAAGGGTAAATCATGTTTGACTAACCTCATAGCCTTCTATGAGGAAATTACTAGGTGGATAGATGATGGTAGAGCGGTAGATGTGGTTTATCTTGATTTCAGTAAAGCATTTGACACCGTCTCTCACAGCATCCTTGTAGATAAGTTGACCAAGTATGGGTTTGGTGATCAGGTAGTGAGGTGGATCAGGAACTGGTTGAAAGGAAGGAGTCAGAGAGTTGTAGTCAATGGGGCTGAATCTGGTTGGAGGTGTGTGACTAGTGGAGTCCCTCAGGGGTCGGTACTGGGACCGGTGTTGTTCAATATCTTCATCAACGACTTGGATGAGGGTATAGAGTGTACCCTCAGCAAGTTTGCTGATGACACTAAGCTGGGAGGAGTAGCTGACACACCGGAAGGTCGTGCTGCCATTCAGAGAGACTTAGACAGGCTGGAGAGTTGGGCAGGGAGAAACATGATGAAGTTCAACAAGGGGAAGTGTAGAGTTTTGCATTTTGGGGAAGAACAACACAATGTCCCAGTATAGGTTGGGGGCTGACCTGCTGGAGAGCAGTGTAGGTGAAAGAGACCTGGGGGTCCTGGTAGACAAGAGGATGACCATGAGCCAGCAATGTGCCCTTGTGGCCAAGAAGGCCAATGGCATCCTGGGGTGCATTAGAAAGGGTGTGGTTAGTAGGTCAAGAGAGGTTCTCCTCCCCCTCTATTCTGCATTGGTGAGGCCGCACCTGGAGTATTGTGTCCAGTTCTGGGCCCCTCAGTTCAAGAAGGACAGGGAAGTGCTTGAAAGAGTCCAGCGCAGAGCTACTAAGATGATTAAGGGAGTGGAACATCTCCCTTATGAGGAAAGGCTGAGGGAGCTGGGTCTCTTTAGTTTGGAGAAAAGGAGACTGAGGGGTGACCTCATCAATGTTTTCAAATATGTAAGGGGTGAGTGTCAGGGAGATGGAGTTAGGCTTTTCTCAGTAGTGACCAGTGATAGGACAAGGGGTAATGGGTGTAAATTGGAGCATAGGAGGTTCAAGTTGAATATTCAAAAAAATTTTTTTACTGTAAGGGTGACAGAGCCCTGGAACAGGCTGCCCAGGGGGGTCGTGGAGTCTCCTTCACTGGAGACATTCAAAACCCGCCTGGACACGTTCCTATGCGAAGTGCTCTAGGTGGCCCTGCTCTGGCAGGGGGGGTTGGACTAGATGATCTTTCGAGGTCCCTTCTAACCCCTAGGATTCTATGATTCTATGATTCTATGATTCTAAGATTCATTCTCTAGAAAGACACTGGACTTTTACTTAATTATTATCTGAATTGTTTTTTTAGTTAGTTCTAAGGACACTCATAAAATTCAAATAGTGTATGAGCACTCTTCCAACAGGAAAGTGTTTCAGTCTCTCATGCACAAGCTCATAGTACTCTTTGTGTGCTCTGAAATGTGACTGGCAACTAGACAAATCAAGTGGTCTAACTCAAGGAACTGCAGGATCTCATGAATCTTTCTGACATAGATCACCTGTTTTCATGTCAGACAGCATACTGCAACACAGGAATGCAAGTTACAAGTATTAACTGAATATCTAATGGCCTATGGAAAATAATTAAGCGTATTATGGTCTAGGTTTGAGTGCCTAGATCTCAGAAATATGGGCACTGGAGAAAGCTGCAGTTGTTTTGTCTTCACCTTTGACAAGAGGAGAACAATTAAATCTATCTTTAATTCACTTTAAAAAAAAAAAATCCAAACAAAAACCAGCAACAAATCTACTTATAACATTGCAAATTTTTACTGAGGCCTTTGTCCAAATCCTTGTAATGGTCCCTTTTGCTTTTATTTTAATGATTAGGTGGAGGATAAATGATTTAACTTCTGTGTACATCTAAGGTGACATGCTATAATTTATAGAAATGCCAGAGCAGTAAAATAACCCAAACACAAATGAATGTACTGACAATTCCTATGTAATTACTTCAGGGCTGTCACTTTTCTATGTGAGCTCAGTGCATTAGTGCATAAAAAATGTGAAACACCCCAGTAATCAATATTCCTTGTCAAGCACAACTATATTGCTGTAGACTTATTACCATGTTATTCCTCCTGATTCTTCTTTTCTACTTTTTAAATTAATCTAAGTGCCATTGCCTTACCATTTCTAACTTATAACATTGCAATTTAGATTGGATCATTAGCAAATTCCAGGCAGGGTGACACCATTATTTTGCAAACTATTTTTAAAAGGCTCAGTAGCAAGCCTTATCATTTTCAGCACACTGTGGGAGCAGAATGCTTGTTAAGATTCTCCTTCCTAACCTAACATGGGTGCAGGCTCTGCTGGACTGCTTTATTTTTGTGTGGTTAAGAGGAAAAGAGCAATGTCTGGCATTACAGAGGTGCTGCAGTGTCATCACAATTTTGTGATGAGCACTTTCACCAAAGTAAGGCAGTGTCTTATCAGCCTGTTTAAATTTATCTTGATGCTAACTGGATGTTTTACGTAGCACCATTTTCCCTGTCTATGAATCTGAAGAATGTGATTTTGTTTCATCAAGCTTTCAAATCCATTCTATTCAGGAATAGATGTAGATTATAGATCTACCACAGGTCTGTAATCCATGTCATCCCTTAAAATTGCCTCTCTTTTATCTGCTGCCTGGTCTTTATTTCTATCAGAGCTCTGTGTCTACAGTGGTAGATAGTTTAGATCACTTCACATTCTGCTTCCCTCATTAATCATGCCTTCTACCTGTATCTGTTTCAAGAACCTTTTCTGGAAAGAGCCATGCTCTCTCTGGTGAAATCCAAGAGATTTCTTCTCTTGGACTGTTTCTCCATGTCTGGGACATGCTCCCAAAGCTCAGTGGGGATAAACCTACAAAAAATAGAACTCTGTTTATCCTACCTAGTCACTGACACTATCACAACTATTAAATAGCCTTACATACTCTCTATCTTACTCACATTTGTAGCCTTGGTGTGAAGCAGAGTGAAGCACGACTCTGGCAGTTGCAGCATGACCCTGAAGTGTCTTTGGGTATTTTCATCTTCAAGAGTAGCAAAAAAACATTATGATATCTCAGGAATTCTGCATAAGATGCAGTCAAGCCCAAGGCCAGGTACCATGCTGAAGAAATGCAGTCAGCTCCAAAAAGAGCCATCTCTGAAAGTATGGACATGGACAACTCTGAGCAATAAAGTCTGGGACACAGCCCTTGCTTTCCAGCTTTTTACCTGCCCAGCCAAACCTTCACTCTGAGAAACCAAACAGTGGTAGTCCTTCCAAAGATTTGGGTCCAGGCTTCCGATAACAGGATTTCAAGCACTGGGTGTAAATCTCACTCCTGGGATTGCACTTAGAAATCAAGAAATGAACTACAGATCCTCCAACATGTACAGAAATTATTTCATTTAACAGTCAGCTGAAAACCAAGTCACTTGCTGCTTACTGACTTCACAGAGGAAGTTATTATTGCTATCATCATCATCATTATTATCACCATCCTCATTATGTAAAATTAAAATCTTTTAAAATTTAATCTTGAATTACTTTTATATCAAGGATGTAAGAGAGTATTAAACTAAAAATATACAAACATAAGAAACCTGAATTAACATCTTTTCTGTTTCAGTCATCTGAAATGACACACAAAACTTTTTTCTGGAATGGAGGAGTTTGCAACAGTCAACCCCATTGAAACAAATGAAATACTTCTGAAAGATAGATTTTAATGCTCCCAACAGATTCAGAATCATATCATAGAAATCTTTTCACTTTGTATCATAAGCTTGCAGATGAATTACCACTGTTTCCTTCTATGTTACTGTCACAGAGATGTTAAGAGAATTATGTAGATAAAAAACAAACCCTGTGGACTATTGAGCAGAATGGATGAAATTCAATAAACTAATGGTCTGCTTTACTGTATGGAACAAGCAAAACAAACACTGCATCCAAAGATTTCAATAATCCTTACCTTCAAAGGTAGTTTGCCTGGAAACAAAAGACAAGAAACAATCACAACAATTCAACTAGCAGATTCTTTCCTTTTTTAATTTTTTTTTTTTAAAATTATCCATTTATAAGCTCTGTTTAAAGGCTCTTAGTCTATAGGCTCTCAAGTTACAATTATGCATAGAGAGAAAGAAGACAGTGAGGTGTGGAGGTGTGTGGTCAGATCACAGTGGAGAAAGGGCCCCTGTACAAGGAACATTTTGGACCACCACTGACCTATGGAGCATCACAATGGGAACAGGGACATACCAGGAAGGGAGGTGTAGGGAAAGCATTCTTGTGATCATCAAAGTAAAAATGGATGAGCAGTGGGTGAAAAGAAGAGCATGGTGCAGATGCTGGGTGACTGGCTGCAACCATTAATGTGTGTATAGGCTGGGTAATGTGGCTTCAAAAGCAGGGTTAAGTACAGGCTGCTGCTGGATGGGGCTCTGTTTTACTTCTGCTCCCAACACTGATTTAGTTTTCAGTTGCTACCCCAGGTAGATGGATGCTGATGTTATTCATCTGTATATGACGTGCTGTTCACTTTAAAGGCTGTAATACTAAAATGGAGCTTTTCTGAAGAGCTAAAGTGAGTCCCTATAGCATAATAAAGTGTTTCTCCCATTTGTCCTCTACTGAAATTAGTAAATCTTTAAAAAGTAATTATTGTCAGTGTACTTATGATGTCTTTCCACAGAGAATTGTTTTGTAAAATTTCTGCATATAAAGATGTCCAGAATAAGGAAAATACTGATTCCAGATTCAGGACAACATTATAATTTGGATATTTGAACTTTCCATGGACAATACTGAATTCTGTTGTAATCTTCACAAAATTGAACTATACTTGGAGCCTATTTCTGCTGGTGTTATGTTGTGCTTTTCTTTAAAAGATTACGAGCATCAAACTTTATCCTTAAAACTGATTTTTTAATTTTATGAATTTTTTTCTATGTACAAACCCATGAAATAAAATGTTTTCCTAGGCATGATTGATAATTTCTATTCCTTTGTTGCGTGCTCATATAAGGATGTTCTTTGTCCATGTAAAGCCTTACTTCACTTTACATTTTTCAGTTAAAAAATCCCATGAGCATTTAAACATTCTGGCAAACAATATGTATTTTCCTGAAAAATGTTGTCTGGTTCAACAGACAAGTCATTTTACTTCTCAAATGCAAGTGCTGTTGAAAAAGAGGTGATAAAGTGGGGAAGAAGCAGACTAAGGCAAGAGCAGCAAGGCATTTATTCTGAAACAGGCAAATCCACCTCACTTTCAAATGCTTCTGTTGCGAATTGCACAAAACCATTACAGGTGACAGTGAAAAGATGAAATATGGTCTAATTTATGGGAAACTGATGATCTCTGCACACATGTCAAGATATATCTTCAAATTTCATTTTAACTGCGTTGCTGGGTTTTGCTTTAGCACTGGTTTTTATGCTGTGCTTTAAATGAAAATTCACAAAAGGGTCAGCACTAAGGGTACAGGATAATTTATTTAAGTGCTGTATATCTTAATAGAAGCACTCTTGCAAAAAGTTTGCTTTTGTATAAGAGCAAGCTGAATGCAACCAGACTCTGAACCATACTGAAAAGCAGTGGGTGCATGAGATCCATACAAAACCTGAACCCATGGGGAGTACCTAGGTTAGAGAGAAGAAAGGCTGTCAGGCCTCATGTCATTTCCCTTCCATGGCCAGGGAAAAGAGATGGAAGACTCATCTGGCTGGATGGCAAAGTGATAAAAAGGATTACAGAAGCTGCTTGCTCTATTGAGTAATTTTATTAGCATGAGCTTGGGCTAAGATATAGATAAGATGGGGAAACCATCTCTTCCGAGCTCCAAATACATCATGAGTGTATTTCCAAGGAAAACCTAGTTAGAAATAACAGCTGCTGATTGCATCTAAGAAACTGAACTTACACTAATCCTATGTACCTGAGTCTAAGAAAGAGATTTCTCAAAAAATCTCCACAAAAACAACACATAATTCTACTAAAATGTTCGCACTGAGCAGTCATGCACTTCAGCTGAAACTGCAGCTCAGAGTCCTCATGCTGCACTCACTCAGTCCTCACTCAGATGCTGCTCCTGACTGCCAAATCTGGTGTGTCCCACCTGCAGGAGCATGGAAGGCAAATATCCCTGAACCGTGGGTCTTCAGAGAGTCTTTAAGACATGAAATTAGTCTAAGTATCTTAAGGTAAAGGCAGCAACCAATTAGTTCTAGAGGGTTCAAGGACTGAGGTATTTATTCCCTCCTGAGTGCTCTGTGATGAGCAGAGAGCTCTTGGTCAGGCCATGTCACAGCAAAAACCTGGGCCAGGGCTCCTCATGGTGCATTGTGAAGAGAAGCCTCTCATTTAATGAAAATTTCACCATGTTTGGCATCTAAAAACATTATATACCTACTTTAACTTTGGTTGGCATTCAAGCCTTAAGCCATGCAAATTGAGAAGCTCAACTGAAGTGAGAACATTTTACAGTGCTGCTTGGTCATCATACAAAATACCAGGTGCTGCCTTGCTGAATCATAAAAGCAATTTATTACTCTTCTTTCTTCTGATCATGTAAATGTTTTTTGCTATCATATTAAAAAATGTTTTTTCCCAAACCTCTTAATAAGTTTCTTAATCCCTACCAACGTTACTACCTAAAAAATATGCTTTTGATAGATTCAGGAATTTAATGATGAATGAGTCAAGAGTGAAGGTAGCCTGAACTCAGTTTCAAAATAGCTTGCAATAATTCAGAAAGGTCTGGCAACCAGTCTCCTTTAAAGTTCCTCATTATAAACATTGAGAATCACCCTTTACCTTTTCAGGAAAGCACTCTTGACAGTCATGTGCTTTGCTTCATATGTGGGCACCTCTTTGCACAAGTCTGCATTAATCTGAGTTTGTGAGCTGTCTCTCCATGAATGAAACATCCCTTTTGAATATTTATTTGTGTAAAAATAGGTCTGCACAAATATTTCAATAAAAGTTAAAATGATATCTGAATTCTCTCTGTGTTCTCCCTAATAATAATTTTGTTGTGCAATCTGCTGTAAAAATGAACATGGTTTTTTCACTCTTGACAGACATTACTCCCATATTCCTCAGTGTCTCCTGTTTTAGGCTTATTGTTTGCTTTATTTTTTTTATTTTTTTTTAATTTCAGCTGCTGAAAAGCTCGCCTGTGGTAAAAACCTATTCTTTTGAGTGGTCACAAATTTTTAGAGTTTAGCTTCTCTACAAACAAGATCTTGCATTTACCAAATCGCTACTTTTCAGTAAACAAGATGTACAAAAGTGTCTTCCAAGAAAATACAAGTAACATTACCAAAACATTGTCCTTCCTGTGTGAAGCATATAATCACTTGTTCCTTTCTCACAAGTGCCAGGTTATTAAGGAGGTGATTCAGCATGACAGGGGTAGGATGTAGTTGAAGGACTGGATTTTTTTTTTGCAACAGCTGTAAGTGAGCATGGATCCTGTAACCCTTGAAAGAAGTAGACAAATACCTCAGAAAAGGTGAGCTGCAATCTTAATGATTCTTACCTCCTGCAGCCATTTTAGCTTCTGCTCTGTGGGAAATGACACAAACTCATCTTTCTGATGAGTTACTATCTACAGGTGAGATGGAATCCATCGTTATAATGGACAGTAAGTGTTCACATTTGATTGGTTTCCTTATTTTTATCTACAGTCTCCATCCCAATCTAACTGTAAGCCTCGAGTACGAGGAAGTGAATCCGTGTGATTTCTGAGTGCTTAAAGGCAATTGGATTTCAGCCCTGTGTCCTGTTACTTTCTCAGGGTGACCATAATTGGCTGGCTATGTCCAGCCTGACATCCTTTGTTAATAAAAAAGAGATTATGAGCAGAATATTTCAATGGGATAGCAATTATGAGGGGTAACTGGCTACTGTTCTGTCATGATCTGTACTAACTGAGTCCAGGATGTCACCATGAAGTGTACAGCACTGCTGTGCAGTAGGAACCACAGGCTTTTAATGATGCTTTGTTGAAGTGACTTATGCCCCTAGGCAGAAGGTTGCGGAAGAGCTGTGATCAATGGTGCTCTGAATGCCACGTGCAATTCTTATTCTGTAAAGTCTCCTTATGGGAACTGACTAAATCTATGCAAAACTGTAGGATTTTGCAGTAATATAGTACCCTGACTTTACAAAAGCCTGAGATGGTCATTTTAATCCCATACCTTCCAACATGTCCCCTAATGGTCTCTGTGGCATAAACTGCAAGAACCATAAATTAGCAGAGAAAGTGGAATCAAGCAGCTTTACTTTAACCTGTACATATCATACATGTGCAGCAGATGTAATAGATTAGGTGATTTTCCATGCAACAACGTCAACTATTCTGTTTTTAACCCCCACAAGATGCCTGGGCAGTGACATGAGATGATTTTATTTTATACCCCTCAATTGGGTCTGCAAGTAAGAACACTTACAAAGATAAAGAAAGTTTGTCTGCCAGGCAAACATTAATATTAATTCTGCCTTTCTGCTATAGAAAAAAAGTGATTGGCTCCCTAGCTAAAAATTAAAACAGTAAATAGGATACATAGCTTTTCACTCTCAAAACGGATAATATGGTCCACATGACATACATGAGAATAAGTTTACAAACTTGTCATTGATGAATAAAGCAAGTAAATAAACATTTTAAACTATTTGCAAAAGAATCTTAGTTTTTCACAGCATCAGAAGGAAAGCTGGAAATTCATGTTCTAAGCTTGTTAATTCAAAAGCTATTCTGGCCCATCCTTGTCTGTCTTCCTTTCCCTCCTCTGTGTCCCACAGCATATGGAAACCATTCAGCCAGTCAAGGGAAGAAGAGCAATTGAAAGTGCCTTCATCCATGTGAGCAATCTCAGTGAACTGAGCACTGAACCCAGTAATGCATAAAGCTTTTTTGATGATGATCAATTGGAGCAACAGCAAATCGTGCACAAGTTTTACACTGTTTTTCTCTGATGAAAAGAATTTTGACATGAGGAGTACCAAGGCATCCAGAACATCTCAATGTTAAAGGGGTAAGCATTAACAGCTGTCACTTCTGCCATAAATATTTTGTATGGCTTCTCAATGTATGGAAACTTGCCTTCAACTCTTCAATGAAAGTGTTACTTTTTTCAGGTCTTTTATGACCTGATTCACACCTTTGTCTCCTGTGAGAGACTGTTGTGCTGGCTCCTCTTGACATTTGGTTCAGAAGGACAAGATTGTCACTGGTTATGATCAATAAAACTTCCCATGGTACCTGAATGGATGACAAAGTCCTTTCGGGAAGCCCTGTTAGAGTATTTCTCACACCTGACCTAGCTTATGAGACCAGACAGGATCACAGCCCTTGTTCAAAACACCAGAAGGCTGTCTGGAAGACATTTCACAATCTATTTAATAATGTAATTTTATGAATGATATATTAGTGCTATGGGGAAATTAGGCTGCAGTCATACAGCATGTCTGGCAAAACCATTGAGTGAGCTTAACAGGTCTAAAAAAAAAATATATGTTATATAAATGAATATATATGTTATATACAGGATACAAGGAAGATCTGGCTAATATAACAAGAGAAAGAAAGACAGTGTTGGACACGTGATATGATCAAATAAGACAACCAGAAAAGTAGTCAGGAGTTTGTTTTAATCAAGCAAAATTCTTCAGACTTAGTTCACCCATCTGGATTGTTTTCCCTTTTTCTCATGGTACTTGGTTTCATTGTGATATTTACCCTCTAAAAAAGCTTTTTCTTTAACATCTTTCTAGAATTATCTGTAGAGCAAAAATCTTCAGACACAAAGATTCCTACCCAAAGAAGCAGCTTTAAACCTTGGCACTGCTTTTACAGGTCATTGAGCAGCCATGTGACATCACAAATGAAGAAAGCCTGAAGATTTTAATCCCTAAATTGAACTGTATTTGGTGCATTACAAGGATGATAGATTCCAGTGGTGGATACTCCAGAGACATAATTAACATCTGCTTGCATTTCTTTCCACTTTTTGGTACTGTTGTATGGGAATATGCAACAAATCACAGTTAGAGTTGCAATAATGCAAAACTAAACCATGTCTATGGAAATATGCCTGTTTTGAGACTCCTCAGGTAACCTGATGCCAGGAGAGATTTTTTTCACCAGGAGATGCCAGGAGAGATTAGACTGACAGCTAAACCTTTAAGGAGTGGAGGGGAGAAGAGAAAGGGATGTTTCATTTTGAGATGTGGTGTGTGATCCACTTTCTGAGTGGGTTGGAGAATTAGGCAAGTTCTATGCTGGTGCAAATGCATCAGATGCTTCCCAGTGTCCTGGAGCTCTTTGTTTTCTTCCCACAATAGTTTTGGCTTATGAGGTACCATTAAACCAGTTTGTTACCCCATGCTAATAAGCAAGCAGTGGATGATGGTGCATGGGTGAATGTAAAATTAATGTACTGTAGAATCTTATTAATTCAATTTATGATTATGAGTGAAATGATTTTATGATAGTTATTTCTCTCCTAGTGTCATGGCCCAATGGATGCCATTAGGGAATTTTAGTTTTCTTCTTTAATATCCTCCAAAATGAAGGGACTGAATATATCCAAGTAGTTGTCTCCTTAACGTTCTCCTCTCAAGGAATCCCTTTGTAGAATATGGGCACTTTTGGAGTTTTGCTGGGCAGAGACAGGAATTCTGGTGAGGAAAGGCACAAGACTGAACATAAGTTTGATTACAGCTCTCTCTCCATCTTCCTTCCCACCTGTCTCCATCCCTGGCTAATCTCAGAACACTTCCCAGGAAAGGTGATGCTGAGAACATGCTCATGAAAATCTCCAGTTTTTAGAGAAAACTTCAGCAGCAGAGAGTCTTTAACAAAAGGAATTACTGCAAATTATATTGTGATTTACTGTTAAACAGTGATTTCACTGTGAGTAGTAATTTTGTGTTTCTGTTTTGGGCATCAAGAAAACAACACCTAAAAGAGTCCAGACTTCCTTTTCTTTCACCCCTCAGCTGGATTTTGAAGAAAGTGTCTATGCAAAATGCATAGAATTTCTAGTCTCTGATGCAGGAATATTTTATACTGATAATGGTATCTATTTCAAAAATTTATTTATTAAGAATCACTCATTAGTAGTGGGAAAACAATGACCAGAAAAATATTTGGAATATAAAAAATTGTTCCCAGACTCCAAAAAAGAATAAATATAAGCAATTAGATCTGTTGAAAGGTATAGCCAAATAAATTTTTTGTTATTTTTGCAAAGTATGAAATAATTACTATTTTCAAAATCTGGAGGTTTTGCTACAGTCAGAACTTCTAATTATATCAAGTGTTGTGGAAATTATTTTAAATGAGAAAGAAGAAATCACAAGATTTTTGATCAATTTGATTCACTTGTTTTCTACTTCCATGCTTGTTTAGCTGTTTAACAATCTGGTCAAGGTAAATGCAGCGAGACTGTTTAATACAGTTGTTGTTTATGCTGTAAAAGAGCAAACACTTTTTTCCTTAAATAATATGGAGAAGAAAATAAGCTGTGTACCTCCAGAAGAGAATGAGACTTTAGGCAAAAGGTAATAAGAAAAAGGTGGTTTTGCAGTTAGAAAAATAAATGGAAAAGCCTTAAAATCATTCTGAAGTTAGAGGGTTCTTTTTGAGTTTCAATGCTAGTGTTGGGTATCTTTTGTATTAGGAAAAAAACTTAGAAATAAACACCTGAATGTGCATTTTGTTTGTCAATGAATATGTATTTCATTTCCCCATTATGTCAGATGTAAGTCAGAGGAAACAACTGAGAATAATTTCTGCCATTTTTAAATTTATTTGAAAAGATTAAACAAGGCAATAAACAAAAGGACCTATCTAACAGTCTTTTTATATATGAAGGCTACCATTTAACTAGGCAGCATTAAACTCCACAGTTCCCTGGTATTTTGGGATGACCATAAATACTGACTGCATTTTGGAAAGCTGCTTTATCAGTCAGTAGCACTGCTGTTTTAAAATGAGAATTTTACCTCATGAAGAAAAGCTGAACAAAGTGGTCTCAGTTCCCTTTGGAGAACTCCCAGAGTTTAGAAGAGGGTCTATAACTTCCTTGTCAGAGAGTGAGCTAAAACTGAAGCTGTGCTCCCCCTCTTGCATTGCTCCTCTGAACTGTGACACAGTCGGTGCTTGCTGTATTAAAGGGAAATACTCATGCAGACATCAGTGGTCTTGGGTTAAGTTTGGAAAGGGGCACTATGGGGATCTACTCAAAGAATACTCAGAGATCTGTAAATTGAGAGACAAAAAGTCCCCATTCAGGGGCTTAGCAATTTTAAGAGGTGGTCTCCCTATCACCTTCTTGAGAGAATTTAATTATTTTAGATATTAGGTATCTGTGAACTGAAAGCAAAGTATATGCACATTAGTTTCATGTCACATTTAATAGTCTTTTAGGTGTCTATGAATTATAACTAAACCATCATCTGGAGAGCCTACAATTGGCAATAGATATTTGCATGTTAGAATAAATTCAGGAGTGAAGACAAAAAGGGAAAAAAATGAAAAAAAGAAAGTTATTGCCTTTCAAAGTCAAATCAAAATTTTCTTCCTGTCAAAGTAATGGATATAGTGGAAAGGTTGTCATAGTGCTAATATAAAAAGGCCCAGCTCATTTGAAAAAAAAACATGCAAATGAAAGAAGTTGGAAAAGATGACTGCCAATGTTAGACATCTCATCCAGGCCTTTTCAAGGAGAATGTGTAAAGGCTGAGGTTACTTATTAAAGGCAGTAATTAACAGGACTTTTTGGGAAAGATATAATAAATGTGCTCTTTCTTGTTACATTTGTCTCCCTCAAATAATTTTGTGACTTGGTGCTAAATTGTACTTTCTTATTAGCATAGAGCTAGCAAACTGCACATCAAGTTGGGATGCTATTTGAACTCAGTCTCTGAGAGATCAAATACTTTATACATCCAGACACAGTTTCCAGAAACTGGAGCAGGATCCTGAGGTCCAATGGCTCTCAAAAGTGCATTCCATTAAACAGTATGAAAAATTAACACTTCGGCTATCTCTGTAATGGGAATCTATATACCAGACCAGATTTGAAAAATACCCCATGAGATACTGAATGTGGAATTCCCTTGCTAAATGGGAAATAATTAACTGCCTTTAGGTGGTAAGCTAACTTTTGAGATTGAAAAGTTTATGTATTTTTAATGTTACCAGGATTTTGGCTGTGTCACCAAAGACACACTAGACCTATCTTGCATTTTTTTGCACAGTAGAGATGACTAAAAATGGTTGAGCCCATTTTCTAGATTTACATTGTATAATACAAGGTTTTGTTGTGAACATAATATTTTTATTTTTTTTTACTACAAGAAATGTAGTTTCCTCAGGTCCTGTATAGCAATCCATGGCTTGCTATTAGTTTGAAGGAAGTTCACTGAAATCAACCTCTTCCTGAGACCATCCTTTCCTTCTTGGAGGTACTTATGTATTTTATTTCTGCCATGTTTTTCTAGAGCTAAATAGACTGAGCAAGAGTAGTAGTTGAAATCTTCAGGAGAGCACAGAAGAAATGGAGTCACTAAAGCTTCAATCACTTATCCATTGGAGAAATATCTTATTATTTCTTCTCAATTGGAATTTGCATATAGACTAAAGGATGAGAGCTATATTTCTCCTGTTTGTTTAGCCCACATGTCAATACAAAGGTCAATTGCCTTTCATAAACACTAAGTTTATTCTGACTTTGTGTCAGTGGGGTCTTCACCTCAGCCATAAGCTGTGTAAAAAGTATTTCTAATGATCAAATTCACCCTATAGCTTTCTTTATTGAACTCCTCCTTCTTGAAAAATGAGAACAGTAGGTGCCAGATTCCTTACCTACATGTTCTATATGTTCATGGGGAGCTTTTCTTGGTTCCTGAAATGGCCACTTTCAGTCATCTCTTAACTGAACTGAACACATTCAGTCTATTAAACCTCTTTCTCTGTGGAAATCACCATGTTTCCATTTTGTGATATGCATAATATTTTGTCAATCCTTTCTCTACCCTTCACCTTCAAGCAATATCTTTTCTGAGATAGGGCAATGAAGCTGAATGAAAAATGTCAAGTGATATCTTACAAGAAATTTGTACAGTAATGTTATCTTCCCATTATTCATTTCCTATTAATTCTTTCACATACTAATATTTATGTACTTGCTACTTATGCTGTATTCTGAGTAGCTGTTTCATGAAGCCATCTGAAGTAGTACTACATTTGTTTTAGTTTTGCTTATTTTGTTTTTGTTGTTGTTTCTTCTTTTTTTTTCCATAATGCTTAGAGCTAATTTCAAATCCAAGAACATGTGAGATGTTCAGATTATTTCAATGTGCATTATCAAGCGTTTGCCAACAATAAATTTCATTGATGAACTATTTTCTGTGAAGAAATAATCTGGTAAAGTCAGTTCTTTCTATGACTTATCTGTTGAATTATTTTTTTATTTTGATAAAGAATTTCTCAAAGATAATTGTTCAGACAACAGTTTTTTAACACATTTCAGCTCTCAGCTGTTCACCTATTGTGTATTTTGACTAGTTTACTGTAATTTTATTATTTTATTAATTATATATTCTTTTCATTTATTGATTGTCTACTTAAGGAAAAAAATATAGTTTCTTCTGCCAGGTACACAAATAACATTTTTAGGCAAGAACACAGCACATATTAAACAGTGCATAATATATAAAAAAAGAAAATTCTTCTTCATCCATAGAAACATGTATCTACTAATGACAAGGATATCCAGTTGAAGGATTACCATATCCCATACAGTTATGCAAATAAAAATTCACATTACTCACTAATTGCCAATGATGAAGCTAAAGCTGTGATCAGCATGAAAACAAATAGCTGGGAATGTTGCAATGTGCCATGTGTTCTGATTACTTTGGGGAACATCAATTACCAACATTTTGTCTAAAGAAAATCTGTAATTGTATTTCCATGAACAGAAGAGCCAGTATGATTTTCATGATTGGAAGGTTTTGTATAATGAGAGAATACTAAGTTGTTGAAGAGTGTTGTCGGGTGTGTCAGAAATCATTTGTAGATGTATTACTGGAGAAATCTGAGAGTGGAGAAGGAGAAGAAGGCACCAGTATGTTAACCATGCCTCTCAGAATGTGTAAGGAAATATTTTAGATAGACAAAGCTAGAGAGCTGACCATGAATCAAAGCACAGTATAACTGTAGAGAGACATTGTCAACCAGGTGCCTCGAATTGCCAGTGAGGGAGTCCACCTGTGCCTGGTTAGGACAGGCCCCCTATTACCAGGGGGCCAATAAAGGTGGGACACACACCCACAGAGGAAGTTCACTCTGGTGCGAGGCGTGGAGAGGCCAGCAGCTCGTCGAGCCTCTGGAGAAAGAAAGGCTCTTCCTGCTACACTTCTACCCTGGAAGTGCTGTGTGGTGGCTGGAGTCCTGGAAGAGACCAGCAGCTCGTCGAGCTTCAGGAGCAAGAATGGCTCCTCCCACTACAGTATAACCAACAGTAGGAGTTTGAAAAAAACCCAAAAACTTAACTGGAAGATTTCCTAAAGAAAGTGTTTTGCACACTAGGATTTAAACAGAGGAAACAACCTGATAAAAAGATTGCTATTGAGTCAGAACAAGGCAGCAAGAAAAAAATGAAATTAATTGGAAAATTTAGAAGTGATTGAACCAGTAGAGAGAAGAAGGTTTTGACAAGTTTAAGCTTTAGCCTTTGATTCAAACTGAATTTTAAAATTAGTCTCCATGTACCTGAAGAACTTGCAAATGAAAAACCTAGTGAAGAAAAGGGGGTGATCATTATTCAGTGAACAAGTAGGTAGAGAACTTGATTCCTGCAGACACAGCCAAATTACTTCCTTAGCAACTTATGGTATGATACTTAATGATGATTCAAGGCAAATCTCACCTGTGAAAGAAATGGTTCTTGCAGTTCCTGTTTGACCCCAAAGGTACATGCAGTTTGTGTGCACCTTGGCTTTTGACACTACCAAGTTTCACACTAGGCTTGAGCACAACTGTGCAAATCTTAAAGCCACCAAATAGCCATGAAACAGAACATGAAAATGTAATACATTTGTTGTTCTGTAGTGGGTTCTTCATTTCTGCTCCTGCTTCAGAAGCTAAAATAAGTCTGCGTGGTCAGTCAACATCTAAACTTCTTACGTCAACTCTCCTGCCTTGATCCATTATCCCAGGAATCAGCAGTGCCAAGGACCTTATTGATGCTCTTGAGAAAGCTGTGGGCTCTGTCTTTTTAGAAGTTTTTTCCCTTCTGGTTCCCTTCTGGGTCCCTAACCCACATCTTTAGAAGCAGCAGCTGCCCTGACAAAAACACGGAGTGAACACAAGATGTCTTGATATGAGCTTAAAAATTTAAACTAAGGAAGAAAATATGGTGGAAAAAACTGATATCTTCAAAAATTATTGCAGAAATCAGGTCTCTACCTAAAGATCCATATCAATCCAACAGTTCCCTATGATAAAAATTAAATTGCTTTTCAAGGGTCTTCCTCATCTAGCTTTTATTTGCAAAATTTTCCACCGGGATAAGGTCATATTGCATTATGCACCTGAATTTGCAGATAGTGAAACTAAACTGCTTGACAATCAGATGTTAAAGTTAGGATAAATTTTAGGTTTTCACATCAATTCAAGTTTAAGCAGATAAAGCTACACATGTTTTCAGTTTAGAGAATTTTAAAGAACACTTCCTCAGTTTCGGAAGCAATACTTATAAAGCTAAATCTGACAAGAAAACCCATCTCTAGGGTAAGTAAAAAACCTCTTAAGAAAATTTTTTCTTTTATACTCCAACACTGACAAATCTTCCAATTCCTGTTTAAGGAGTTCCCATTAGCAAATGATCAGTGGGAACTAAACTGATTTTTAAAATTATTATTATTATCAGTAAGCACAGTGACAGTAGGAAGAGCAATATGAATTGTTATTTGTGATAACAGTATTTAGATTTGCACAAGAGGAGTAATTCTACAAGAACTGCTACACTGAAGAGTGGAAATACAAATCCTAATGACTTAATCAAAAACAGGGGACAAAGAAGAAGGAAAATCAAGCATGATAAATCAGAAAGAGCGAAGCAAAGCTACAACTTATACAGGTAGGAAAAAAAAAATAAAGAGGGAGAAAACAGAAGCTACTTAAAAGCAGGAGACAAAACAATTTTGTGATAAATTTAGATGAAACATGAAATAATAAGAAGAAATGCTGCTGTAATTTGATCAAATCAGCCAGACTTTGAAGAAATATGTGTCTGTTTAGCCTTTGGCCAGTGCCCCATCATCTCTCAATGTCTTCAGAAACTGTTGTGTTAGAATTGTACTTTCAAAGAGTACAAGGAGTGCAAAATATTTTGGTAAATCTGTACTGGAGGTGGAGAGGTGGAGAATAGAATCATAGAATCATAGAATCATAGAATCATAGAATCATAGAATCATAGAATCATAGAATCATAGAATAGGCTGGGTTGGAAGGGACCTCAGAGATCATCGAGTCCAACCCTTGATCAACTACCGCCACAGTCACTAGACTATGGCACTGAGTGCCATATCGAGTCGCTTTGATTTAAATTTTTATCCTAAAAAGATTGAATTATATATTTTAATGGGGAATTTTTTAATATTAATTTTTGTAATGTAGAGGTCTATATTTACAGAATGGCAAATTTAAGCTTTACAGCAAGTTAGTCTTTTATAAAGATACTGGCATATCCAATGAGCAAAAGTGTGTAGAAGTACTTAAAAAGTCAAGAGAAAGCCTGTGAAAATAGTAATGACAATAACTGAACTACAAAAAGAATTTTCATTTTAATTGCATAAATACTGCAGCTAATACTTTCACAGGCTTTAAAACTAATTTTTCCACTTTAGTACTATGGCCCTTGGAGGCCGACCAAATATTAAAAATGAGCATTGCAGGTTCTTTTTCAGGGAGATGTTTTCTTGCCTAATAACATGAGCCTTATGAGACTTCCTATAGTTAATAATTTCCTAAAAAAATATAGTATCACAATAAAAAACCACCAACTTTTAAGCATTTTTTAAAATAACCACACAATTCTGTGGATATTAGAAAGTTTTAATCTTGTTCCAGAATCTAACTTTGATTTCTAAATAATAATTTACATGCTATTACTCACAACTTTTTGCAGTAAATTCTTTCTTGCATTAAGTTATTAAAACATTTTGATTCTTATTCTATCTGAAGGTCCAAACCTGCCATTCCCATATGTCTAGAAAAATTCTCAGCTAGAAAAAAGAACTACCAAATATCATCTTAGTTTTGAGTGAGACGCCCTAGAGTTTTACCTATAATTTAGTATTTGCCACAATTAGAACAAGTAATATTGTTTTCTTCTCATCTTTGAAACTGAAAACACCCACACAGAAAATGTGTGTAAAATACTATGGAAATTCATTCTTTTCCTCCCTATTTTTGATGAATTTTAAAGCAGGTGTGTTGAAGATGAAGGCTACTTATTTCTCTGGAAGTATATTTTTAAAAACAAATATATTTCTCCTCCCTGGAGTTAATACCCAGCTCAGACACCTGAATTGGGTGTCATAACTCAGGAATAGTGTGAGATGGTGTGAAGAGCTATGCATTTCCATTTTTAAAGAGGAGGAGCCTATGCTGCAAATGAGAATAATGTGGTAACTGGTACCTCATGGTTCAACTCTCCTCCTTAAGAAACAACCAGTACAAGAGTCAATAATGTTTATTGATCTAGCAACAAGCTGTTAAGAAATGAAAAACTCAAAAAGTCAATGACCTAATTAAGTAATGGACACACCACTGCTAACTATTTATAATTGCATAATATATCATAATACATTATTATATAAAATTATGAGGGTGCTATTTATCATTCTTGAATCTCAGTAATTGCACACAGCTGCTATTAAAACACAATTCTGTCACACTTTCCTCCCCAGTCCACTCATTATTAGAATGCAATTCTGTCCATCTTTGCTCCATCCTACCACATCTTACTTTCCAGGCACAGAACTGAGCAGAGTCCAAGGAATTGTCCATACAGTTTGCCTCTGTCATCATTCTGGGCTTGGGTCTACAGACCCACAGCACTGCTGGCTGTAGGTGTTTGTATCACTACTATCAGAAAGTTTACCCTGCTTTGATGTCTGATTATTTTCACACTTCATTCTCCACTTCCCCCCCTATACACACACACACCTTTTCATTGCTCTTCAGACTTTGTCTGGTATCCTGAAAAATGAGCAATGTGTTTCAAGTAATTTTTCCCCAATTTATGCTAATTTTGCTGCACCTGTAAACATTGGTGTTGATTCTTGCAAGGATGAGGGTCACTCCTATTCAGTGGACCCTGTACCTAAGCAGATGTAGACACCTGTCTGTCCACAGTCTGGTAATGGGAGCAAATGATTTAATAGAAAGAAGATTAAAGTATGGGACAATCTGGGCCATATGAGTAGATGCAGCTGAATGTTTGGCCTTGCTAGACCACAGAAATACAGTCCCCGTTGGTATTTATTGCAATATTTAGAGCTTTATCTGCTCTTTAACAGGTTTTAGTGCAGGCATGCCTCTATCAGTGCCAATGAGAGAAAAGAAATAGTGTTCAGTCCCTACTACCTGTAGCAACCCTGCAAAGTGTTGGGAGAAAACAGCACAGATGAAATGGAAACGTTTTATGAAACAGGTTTTATGTTTCCTTGAAACTTCAGAAGGCACAGCAGTATTTTGGGTCCCTGTGATCACTCAAAGCATTGAACTAGAGATTAACTTTACCCTCTACCAGTGTCCTTTGTTTCTGACTTACATTTTTAAGAGGCTGTAAACATTTCATTAACAGAAAAAGGAAACACTTCATTAAAAGAAACCTTACATTAGATAAAAGAGCACAGCACCCCTCTGGTGTGGTTAATAGGGTTATGAATTGGCATCCAGTTTCTTTACTTCATCTGACAAGAATGAAGAACAGAAGCCATGAAACAATTTTTCTAAGGCAAAGAGAATTCCTTGTGTCATTTGGTACTTAGGAATGATTTTCCTTAACATTTCCTAGAGTATTGTCCTGGTTTGGGCCAGGATAAAGGTGATTTTCTGTCTTGTACTTTTGCTTTTAGCTAAGTCTCTTGTAAGTAGTTGCACTTGCTGAAATTAACAGCAAGTTTCTCAGACAGTGTCTGCTTCCAGGATTGATAACACTTGATGTTTATAGTTACAGCTAGAGACTGGTGTGCAGAGCCAAGGACACTGCTCAGCTCTGAGGAAAACTTTTACCCTCCAGAAGGAATAAAGAGGTCCCACCTGAGCCCTCCTTTGGGGAGGAACAGACAAGATAGATGCCAGAATTGACCAAAAAGAGTATTCCATCCCATATACGTCACACTCAGTATAAATTTGAGGCATCACGAGGGCCAAGCCAGATTTCCTGACTTCGTGATTTCCAGATTTCCTGATCTCCTGCTTCCCTTCCTTCCCCCGGCATCCTGGAAGGATCCTGTCCATTCCTCTGCCTGTGGTCCTGATCCATGCCAGCCCAGATCTGTGTGTTCCTGCCTCCAGTTCCCGACTGCTGCCAACTCCAGGAGTCCAGCCTGGACTTTCCCAGGGCTGCCCTGCAGCCTCAGTGCTGACGTGAGAGTTACTGGGGAAAAGGGGGGAGGAATGTAGTATCCATTTTCCTGTATTTTTGTATATATTTAGTAATTTTTTCCTATTTATCATTACTGTTTCATTAAAGTTGTGTAGTTTAGTTTCCAACCCATAAGTCTCTCTCCCTTATTCTCTCTCCTTTCTTTATCAAGGAGGAGAGAGAGATTAATAGAGAACGTCTGTTACTCGGTTTAATTGCTGGGCCAGTGTTAAACCATGACAAGTATGTAAAACACAAGAATAGCTTCAGAGTGTAATTGACATCCCATGTAGCTAACCCACTGTGAAAACTCTTGGATCTGTATTTCTTTGGCTTTTTTCATTATTCATCAATGTGTCTCACGCTGGAGTATTATTTTGTGTTACTTTTTAATCAAGTACTGTGTCGGTGTTAGGAGCAAGTTCCTTCTCTTTTGTACTTATAAACATACACATGCTTCATTCAAAATCTGAATCAAACCACTTGAATTTTTTTCCTTTTGAGAGCTTCTGAATGTTAGTGGAGCCAAATATGCTCCACAAAAATCTTCAAGTCAGACCAAAATTGGGAAAAACTGTCCAATATTTCCTCAGGAATTTTTTCTTTTTCCTTTCCTTTTCTTTTCCATTTACTTTTTCTTTATTTTTCCTTTATCTTTTTTATTTTTCTTTTTTTAGTTTTAATTTTCCTGCTTCCCTTTTTGTTTTTCCTTTTCTCTTTTCCTTTTCTTTTTTCCTTTACTTTTTTCTTTTACTGTTATTTTTTCCTTTTTCTTTTTCCTTTGCCCTTTTCCTTTTCTTTTTTCTCCTTTCCTATCCTCTTTCTTTTCTCTTCACCTTTCCCTTTCTTTGGACTCAAGAAAAGATAAGCTGAGGGACAGTTTAGGATATTTGCTACTTCTGTGGCATACCTGAAACCTAAACTTCATTCTCTTGCAGTTTTTCAAAGATATTTGGTCAGTCCTTATGATTCACAAATGCTTATCAGCTTACCTGACTTCAAAGACCTATACATCAAAAATACTTTCAGAAAAGATTTGAACATATCGGAGTTCTGCTCCTGATATATTTCATATCAGTCACACTAAGTTTTCAAATTATTCTCACCCCTCATCTCAGAGGAGGGGTGTGTGTCTTTGATATAAATTCTTGTCCTATGGTTCTGACACCTCCTCAACATTCTGGTTCTATGTACGTTTTCAAGACATGTAAAGGTCATTTTGTAGACTACATCAGGCTCTTAACTACATGGCTTCTGTGCCAGCCAAGGTTTTGTGTTTGCTTTGAGGTTTGATGGCCTTTTTCACCAGTTTCTTTTGGAAAACTGCAGACAAAAAAATTAATATTTATGTAATTTCATTTCTAACTGGAAACTATTTTCTCTGTGTTTGTCATACACTATTTTTTGAAAGCTGTAACAATTCTTGAGAAACTGGACTGCATCCCCCATATAAGAGTAGTGCAGATGATGAAGTCCAATGCAGACATTGGACTTATAGGATCCCAAATGAGCTGACAAGGCTGAGCAATAGCTATTTGTGCCACAGAACTTATGACACAATTCAGGGCACGTGCATAATTTGATGTATATATGTTTGTGATACTCAGTGCACAGTATCATTGTTGGTAAGGTAGCCAGCATATTTTATAGTCCTTACTGGAAAGTTATAAAATGCATACCATGCAGAGCAAACACAGGCTGGAGACTTGAAAGTTATAAAGCATGCCTGACAGAATAATTACATACAGCATGAAAAAAAGGAATTCTTGAAAATATTTCAGTATACAATGACAGCATCCTGCAAACTTGGAAACTGACCAGGAATCTGAAGTTCTGAAATATATTTCTAAAAAAAATATCTATAGCTTATAAACAGATTATATTACTATTATCAAGTAATAGTATGACTTAAAAAGCAAGTAAGTTTTACTACATGAACTGGAAGGTGAATTACTTCTTCATGCAGATGCAGAAGATGTAATATTGTGAAAAGTTTCCTGGAGTACTGAGAAGAGTATACTTTTTATCTGCTTGCACTTGCATTCTTTTTTCTAATGCCTTTCTTTTCCTTCCTTCCTTCCTTCCTTCCTTCCTTCCTTCCTTCCTTCCTTCCTTCCTTCCTTCCTTCCTTCCTTCCTTCCTTCCTTCCTTCCTTCCTTCCTTCCTTCCTTCCTTCCTTCCTTCCTTCCTTCCTTCCTTCCTTCCTTCCTTCCTTCCTTCCTTCCTTCCTTCCTTCCTTCCTTCCTTCCTTCCTTCCTTCCTTCCTTCCTTCCTTCCTTCCTTCCTTCCTTCCTTCCTTCCTTCCTTCCTTCCTTCCCTCCTTCCCTCCTTCCCTCCTTCCCTCCTTCCCTCCTTCCCTCCTTCCTTCCTGTCTTTCTTTTCTTCTTTCTTTTCTTCTTTCTTCCCTTCTTTCTTTCCTTCTTTCTTTCCTTCTTTCTTTCTTTCTCTGCAGCTTCGTGTTGCTGCAGCATATGGTAGTTGCCTACGTCACCATGACAGAATAAAAACAAACAAGCAAAGATTTGGTAAGATACACCACCTGTACCCAGATCAAGCTAACAAACTCATCTGTGTGTGACAGAACTATAAATAAGATAGCTCAGGCTCCTTCCCCCAAGTAAGAATTAAATTTTGAATGAGGTAGTACAAAATAATAAAAAAAATGTAATATAGAACTTAAAGCAAGTATATTTACTTTCTGATGTCCAGAATCAACTTCTGCTCCTATTAAGCTTCTTGAAGGAAAACCTTTATTTCATATACTTGTGGTATAATCTCTTTTTATAACAACTGATCTTGATTTCCTCTTGTTACAAATAAAACACGGGAATTATATGTTGGAAGAAATTATTTTTCTGCACATGACATCTGGTCTTGAACTGGTTTTGAATCAGAATAAAAACTTGGCTGAGCACTTTATGACAGAATGCATGTTGGTCTTTCATTGTGGTAGGTTAAATTAAGTAACAATTTATAAGAGTGACTACAAAACAATCAAACTCGTACGAGAAGCTATTTTTTTAAAATCCATGTTATGATCCAAAAGAAGGTGAAATTACTGCTGAATCTCATAATGCCTGTAGCAAGCTTTGAGTTACTCTTCCAGGAAGGTAAGCAATACTGAATCCCTCTCAGGACTATAGACTGGACTAGAGTAAACTAGAACAGAACAGAATAGAATTGCTTCAGTTGTAAGATGCCTACAATGAACATCTAGCCCAACTGTCTGATCAATTAAAGAATGACAAAATGTTAAGGCATATTGGTAAGGGCATTGTCCAAATGCCTCTTAAACACTGACAGGAGTGATGTAGACTGACACCCCGGGAGGAAATTTGCCCTCCTGGTTCCGAGGGCACGCTGCTAACTCATATTAAACTTACCATCAGCTTGCACCCCCAGATACTTTTCTCTGGGGCTGCTATCCAGCCACTTCTCTCCTAATTTTATACTACTGTCTGGCGTAAATCCATCCTGGGTGCAGAATCTGACATTTCTTCTTGTTAAATTTCATACAGGCTGATTGGAACAGCAGAGAATAATTTAAAACTGATAACAAAACTATTCCTACTCATTTCATTTTTCACCTGTATCAGGGAAAAGGTAAGCACAGCAACAAAAATATTTTTTTCAGCTGTAAAACATCTTTATCTCTCCCAGGCAGTGGAAAACTGTTTAATTTCAGGGATCACTTCTTCATTGTTTCTCCTCTCAGTCAGCTTGGAAGTGGAAATGAACACCACTGGAGTTGCCCAATAAACTCAGTGTCTTCAATCTTGACTAGATTGCTTGAGTACTTTGTGATGCCAGGTGATCCCCAAAGCAATCACAAGACATCCCCAAATTTGTTTCCTTCTCAAGACAACCCCAAATAATTCAGCCTGGCTGAATAGACACCATGTTACACCTGGTGCTAAGTTCTGAAATGAATACTTTGAAACAGATCAAAGGGATCCAAGTCTAGATAGCCCAATTACAAAGTATTTTGACTACAAAATGGCTTTTAATTTAAACAACAGAAGCAAATGTTCTGTTTTAATAAGTGGTTCCTCTTATTTGATGCTCAAGACATAAAGTATAACAGCACAATTTAAAGTAATATAACGTTAATGAGAATATAACACTAAAACACTTATGATAATAACAAGAAAACTATCCTGAGGGAATTCTCATTTGTTCCATTGTGGTCGGTCCTTCAAGGTCATTGACTTCTAGATAAGATTCCAAAATGAAAACCATAAAAGCATAAATGAAAGCATAAAAAGTTATACCAAAATTTTTGGGTTAACATCACCCATTAGACAATCAATTTTTTAGGGAGAAGCTCATAGTAACTGCTAATTAAATGAGAAGCATAAACTAAACTTACAGTTTAAACTATAAGTTCTCTTTTTCATCCATTGCAATAACAGAGAAATTAAGTCTATATCTGGGGAACTTTTAGAATATGTCATGGTGCAACTGCTGTGGCCTCAAAATCTCAGATGGGAAGATGGATTTTTGCTATTTTTACTATTTAAGTCCTTTCCCAGAGACAGCTTCTGGGCAACAGGCTGTGAGGATGCACATCCCATCTGTGAACCCAAGGTGGGTGTCTGCAGTCAGTGCAGAAACAGGCATCCTGTGATATTCCTGTCACAGGGATGATTGGAATTCCTGCTGCTGATGTCTGAAAGATTTTACACATAGGGTGAGAGAGAGTGCTGTGGTCAAGTAGGCGTTAAAAGCAGAGCTGAAGTGAGATGCAGAAAACTTGAACCCAGTTTTCTGCCCAAGACTGAATTTCATTCTCCACCAACATCTGAGCGGGTAACATTCACAGTTATTTCTGGTGTGAATTTGTGTGAGTAAATCTCAATTATTGAGGAGGCTTGTTGGGGATGAAATAAAAGTTTTCCTTCATGAAGCTTATTAGTAGCAGAAGTTGATGTAAGATGCTCTTTGGATGGAATCCAAAAAAATCAACCAACCAAGAAAACCTCAATATGCTAGGGTGTACATATGAACAAAATAAATCCACCTGAAAATAAGGACAACACACCTATATGCATATTTAAAAGAAATCTCACTGTTTCTAGTCAGTCTCTCCTGTCTACATGTAAATGAGTATGTGATAGACTACAGATTATTCAGGCTTTCCTCCCTTGTACCCATCACATCCCTAAAATGACAGCTGAATTGGGCCAATGCCAACCTTGTAACTCAGTTTATAAATTATTCAATTCAAAAGAAATACCACAGTGGTTTTGAGTAGAAAAGACCAACTCACCAAGGAGAATGGTACCGTATATCTCTGAGTCCCAGAGCACAGCCAATGCTTCCTAGTGGTGTCTGCAAAGTAAAAATTGAAGTAGATCCAACCAGGACTCCAGCTGCTTTGTAAAAATTATGTTGCATATTTCTGCTCAGTTATTTAATGAAAAACTACACAGTTCGGTATATTTCTTTTTGCCATACTTCTCATTCTTAATTGTACTCTCTGGACCTGGTTATTAATTTGAGGAAGATACAATTATCCAGCAATGCAGGGGTCCTACAACTCCTTAAAAACTCAATTTTATTAGAAAACAATAAAGCTTAACTAATGATCCTGAGGGGAAAACAAATAAATAGGTACATTAAAATTAATCATAAAATAAATAAGACAAACACTTCCAACAAAGCAAAGAAACCAAACCAAACCAAAGGAAAAAAACAAACAAACAAACAAACCAAAGCAAAACCAAAACCAAAAAAACCACAAAAAGAAAACCAACCAACAAGCAAACAAAAAACATATATTTAAAAAAAACCCAAAAACCAAAAAACAAGTGGAGATGCAGAGCTAATTATTGCTTTGTCTTTACCATTTTGATAGCCTGGATTTTCTGACAGAAAGGAGATGGAGCTATGTAAAAATTATGACAGGGCAGACTTTAACTGAACAACAACAGTGACTGGCAAAGTGGCCAAACTATCTCCTCATGGTAACACAGTAACAAAGCAGCAACATGGCTTTTCTGTCCAACAGATGGTAGCTTTACATCCAGGCACAAACACATCACAACACCCATCTCAAACACAGGGCTTGTACTTTTGCTGGGCTCATTAGGATGTGTGACTGCTTGGAGCAGGTTTTCATGTTAAATATCAGTCCTATAACCCATAGGGCAGATTTTTCTGGGCTGCTAACGAAGGGTGTTATAAAGTGTGTCATCCATATATTTGCTTTTAATCCAACAAAAGTCAGTATTTCATAGAATCATAGAATCATAGAATCCTTGGGGTTGGACGGGACCTCGAAAGATCATCTAGTCCAACCCCCCCTGCCAGAGCAGGGCCACCTAGAGCACTTCGCATAGGAACGTGTCCAGACGGGTTTTGAATGTCTCCAGTGAAGGAGACTCCACAACCTCCCTGGGCAGCCTGTTCCAGGGCTCTGTCACCCTTACAGTAAAAAAATTTTTTCGAATATTCAACTTGAACCTCCTATGCTCCAATTTACACCCATTACCCCTTGTCCTATCACTGTTCATCACTGAGAAAAGCCTAACTCCATCTCCTTGACACTCACCCCTTACATATTTGAAAACATTGATGAGGTCACCCCTCAGTCTCCTTTTCTCCAAACTAAAGAGACCCAGCTCCCTCAGCCTTTCCTCATAAGGGAGATGTTCCACTCCCTTAATCATCTTAGTAGCTCTGCGCTGGACTCTTTCAAGCACTTCCCTGTCCTTCTTGAACTGAGGGGCCAATTTAATTCTGACCCTGCAGTGCTGTGCTGCTGTGGAAGCAGAGAACCCGCTTGCAATAGAGAACAATACCAAAGCTCAACAAAGGGTGGCTGAGGATGCTCAGCCACACATGGGAAGCCACGTGGACTTTTTTGTAAAAGCAAACTTTGGTATTGTTAAATTCATAGCATCTTGCATGCAGGTGGCACACCTCCTGATTTACTGGTTTTCATTCAGCCAAAAAGAAAGTCAACAATTCTGAAATATAATTTCTTCTTTGACTAGTAATTTTCCTTCAGTGACTCATTCGTACCAGCTCCTTATCTGTGTATTCCAGAGGCTTTAGGGGGTTGGATAATAGTGACAACAAGAATAATCAGCCTAGTGTTGGCCTCCTTTAACAACCAGCTATCACTTGGAATATGTCCACATTGAACTCTCAATAAACTCAGAGATGCACAAATGTCTTCAAATTCATTGAAACTGTGTAAATCAGAATCTAGCCCCCTGGTCAGTACATTCCCCCAGTACTTTCCTTTGAAAATGGTTTCCCCATCGCAACGCATCAGACCACACAAAATTCCATAGGCTTTCTGAAACCTCCCTTTAGTGTCCATTTCTAAGAGGCCTTGCTTGGTATTTATGAGGTTGGATTGTACATACAGACAAAGCTTGATCCTCTCTCTGGGATGCCTTCACAGGCATCAAAGCAGACAGCATCCCTAATTCCTTTTATTCCTCAGAGTGGTAATTAAAACTGTTGTGATAGGAGAGGAAGAAAACATCACTTTTTTTTGGGTTGCCCTGATATTCTAGCTGAGAGAAAGCAAATTTGTTTACTTCCTTAGGCTACTTGACCACTGTGGCCAAGGAAGGAGAACAGACATGAGCAGAAACGATCCCTCATGTCCATATCTCATGTCCAGATAACTCACACAGGGCTTGACAGGCTTTTATTCTTTCCTGTGGATAAATAGCCCAAGCCACCAGCTGTACATTATTGGTTTTGACTTACAGTACTATAAAAAAGTAATAACAAAGTACCAGTGGTATAATTTAAAAAAATATTTATTGACACAGCATATAAACATATCAGGAGCTACAGCTCTTCTCATGCCCACAGCCATGGCTAAAGATAGATATGAGCAAAACGAGTTGCTGTCTCTTTCTACCTCAAACCACCAAAAAGAATGGAGCAAATTTGCTATTTGCTCTCAAAGTCAACAATTCTGAGCATTTTTAGAGCAAATTGAAAAGAATTAAAATATAAGCACTTGCAGAGAATAGATTTTGCAAAATAAAATTCAACAAAGTGAAGAGTGAAGTTTAACTTCAGTTTTTTAATTGTCATCAAATAATGGTAATGCTCATGGTCTTTCTCCTAACTATGTACACATAAAGTTCCTGATAATTTTTTTGCAGCTTCTTAATTGTCAAATGTCCATCAATTGCTTGATTTTTGCAGAGGATCTGCCCACACTTTTCAGATAACCTTGTGGGTATTCATCATCTGTATTAATCCAGACAGATGTTTCCAAGGATGAGGCTGCCATGACTAACAGAATACTCCCAAACAAATACCTGCCATAAAGTTGTCATACCTCAGCCACTAAAATAAAACCCTCTCAAATCAAAGGACTGTTGGTGTCTTTCCATGTTGTACAAAATGGAGTAAATACAGCTGAGGCACTGAAATACTTAAACAGAGTCTGTATTAATTTTTCACTACTCTGATTTGGGGGACACATCTAGAAAAATAATGTTATCCAGTTTGAAGTGAAACAATCATTGCATTTCTTTATCATTATTAAGAAATGTAATTTGAGAAATGTTCAAATATTAATGTAAGTGGTTCTAGTGCCACCTGAAGCTAGGAGACATTGCTTTAATTTACACACCCATCCATTTTCATTACTTTAACAGTGTCAGGTGGTCTGAATTATTCTTATGTAATCTTTAAAGCTGACACAACATCCTAGAACTCTGCACAGTGAATGCAGAAACATCATCAGAGGGTCAAGGAAGGTAATCTTTCAGAAAGAAAGTCTCTTTGAATATTCAAGATAAAGTGAGCTCAGATTGGTATGATTTAGGAGAGCCTGATTGTAACAGCTTAGTTCATCTACTGTGACATTAGCCATTTTCACCTTCCTAGGGAAGGGGATTAATAGTCTGTTTACACATTTTTCTAAATGAGAGAGAAAGTGGAAAGACTCAAATAAAGCCTGTAATCTCAGGAGGAAGCAACATAATATGAAGGAGAAAAAGAAACCTTTTTCTGCAGCTCTTTGAAGTCTTTAAGAGGTTTCAAATACTAGAGGATAAAGGTGGGTCAATGGGTAGGGTTGAGGGAAGGTTATCAAAGGTGGAAATTAAAGCATTTATTAATGTCATTCTGAAACTTATTATACTAATAATATCATCACCTTGCAGGTACCATCTGCAATGCAACTGAAGCTGGCAAGGAGCAGTAGTAGATATCACATCATCCTAAAGTAGTGTGTAGAGGAGGGAATTTTGGCAAAGGCAAGGGGCAAGCCTCATTGCAGAAATGTTCAGAGATGATCACTAAATAGAAAAAAAGGGCCTCAGTTTCTGCAAGCTTGTCTGAGGGAATGTATCCTGTTTGACTGATACAGAAGGAAAAATGCCAGAGGCAAGCCTAACAATATTACAGACTGTGGTGAGGGAATCCAGTTTGGCAAACTTGTTTATCAGTCTGCTTTTTAGTTTTAGATATCCTAGCACAAAGTATTACTTCACAACCTGTACTAAACTGAGCAACTTTAATACTTTTGTCTTCAGTTGATGAATTTCAAGAGTGTTTGAGAATAGGCTTGCAAAGCTGGCTAGGCTAGTGGTCAAAAGCTGGGCTGATGCCTCTTGCAGTCAGTAGAAGTGGAATAAGTCTTGGATGCTCAGATACCTGGGAAACTCCTTCTTTTACATAGGAATCATTAACCTCGTGAGCTGGTAGGAAATTTTTTGCTGGTATATTCGACTTTTACATATATTTTGCTTGTTCTTTCATGTGATATTTAGCTTGCATATACTATTCTGCTATGCCCAAATGTTCAAGCCTGAAGAGAACACCTAGTGCAGGCTCTGAGGGCATTCCTTCCTCAGTTCTCCCCAGAAGGTACCTGGTTATGTGTCTGTAGATGCCAGTGCCATGAACATGTCTACCTGCTTTTGTTCTCCTTTTTAACAGTTAACAGGAAACATAGAGGCCAAACACACAACAGAACAAAAGCAACAGCAATGCTCTTGGCCAAGAGTGTCTACCAGGGTCCACTGTAGCCAGCAGTCATGGAATCGTGGAGCATTATGCTACATCCTGTAGAAGTCATTCAGGTCTGAACTGCAGAAACACTCCAAAGACTTGAAGTTTAGAGTTGTAAAGGGTGATGACAGCTGATTTACATTGAGCAGTATGTGACTTTGCATCAGTCATCTGACTTTTTTTTCTCAAAAAATAATAATAATTAAAAAAAGGCAAAAAAACCCAGATTGCTCATTTTCTTCCTTCAGATAAGTATATTTGGTCTATGAAAACTGAAATATTTTAATGAAACATTTCAAAAGATCATCCTATAAAAGCTTCTAGCATCTGCTGAAAATGGAGTTTACTCAGAGTCACAATTGGAAGTCCCTAAACATATTAATTAACAGGAGAACATAATTGCCAGCATCTGTGAATAATTTATCCACTCTATTAAATATTTTGATTCTAAAATTTTTGTAGATATTCATCCTCTGTGAGTTATTGCAGGAAGATTCTTGATGCTTTAACAGTGATATCGATCACTTTTATCACACTCGGCAGTGATTCTTAGCACCAACTCATAAAACTGAGAGAGCAGAGTGATGAATAAGGACTTGTAAATTCAAAGAGCTGCACAGATATTAAGTAATCACTGCAACATCATGGTGGGTCACTGAGCCAGTATGTTATTAAGATGATAGGAATATTAACTTACCGTGAGTTTTCAGATCTTGAAAATCATAGCTCATGACTTCCCACTTTGCTCTCATCCTTTTCTCTCCTGTGCTGCCTCTGTTTGACATGCACAAATATGCAACAATAACAAACCAGAATTGTTGAGTATATGCAGTACTTTGAGGCATGTTTACCATCTCTGAATGTCCCACAGACCTTGGGAAGTGTTGAGATGCCCAGGTGTTCACAGCTGTACTCAGGTGAGGAATGAAACAAGAGAGAGAAGATTGCCTTGATGCTCCCATAAATATGTACACACAAGTGCATCATTTTGGTGCTCTCTCTCTCCTCCTTGACTCAGCTCACTTTTGATACAGAGGGAAGACATGAGCATAGCATTCCAGCTGAAGCTGGAAGGATGGGTGTAGAAAGGGGAGGCAGGCAGCAGCATGTCTCCTCATGGAGATCTAAGAAAATCCCTATCCCTTGTGCCACTCCTCTCAGAATTTATAAAAGCACAGTAGAGTTCTGAGGGTCTGAACAAGAAACTGCTGAGAGCTTTTGGCACTGTAGTGCATGGACTCCCAGCCCTGCCACAGACTGCTTTTGTTTAAATGAATCTCTGATAATTTGTTCCTACAGAGCCAGCACCCAGAAACAGTACTGAAAATAGCATTAGGATAATATTCTCACTCATGAAGGTTCCTTCTTCATCACTCCTTGTATTTTTATCTTTTATCTTCATTTTATTTTTTCATCTCTTTCATGTAACACTAATTTTCAGTGATGAAAGAGAATCTGCCTCTACTGATCCTCCCCAGTTAGGACTGGGTGTAGCAAAACTGAACCTATCATAAATAACCCTGCAATCTGAAGTAAGCAAATCTGTCTTGGAAGTGACTGGCCTGTGTAAAAGGGCTGGTAAAATACTTTATTTTCAAACAAAAAATCGTTCTGTGTTTTCTAGCATAGTAATTTAAATTGTATCCACAGAGTAAGAGTGTTAAACATTAAAAGTCTCGATATTTGCTGAAAAAATATCCATGTCTGGATGTCTTCACTTCAATGCCTTGGACATTGCTTGCTTTTCCACAAAATATATTGCTGATTTCACTGGACAGGGAGAAATCAGAGCACTGTGTATGATGGTTTGTCATTGAAGTGCATCTAGATGTGGAAAAGACTAAGATACAAATTAAATCCTGAACCATTTTCTCCTTAGGTGACTAGAAACCTTTACACTGGCTTTAGCAGACATTAAATCAGGTCCTGTGGGACAAGACTGGATGAATAAATCTGAATTGCTTCGGGCTGTGACAGCTCTTGATTCCACAATCTTTCTTGGAAGGAGATTCAAGAACTCAAAGTGCTGTAACTTTAAAGCTAAAAAGTTGTGTGAGTGGATGGTCTAATTAGACACCAAACAACATCAGTGTTGATGTGAGATGATAGGTGTGAAGCCACAGAAGAAGTGACTGTTTTGCCAATTGAGGAGAGTAATGAAACTTGGACATCAGTGTAAAAATAGTAGAAATATTTTACTGATAATAACTAAGTAATACAACCAAATGAGAAAAAACAAAACAAACCAAACAAACACAAAAACAACCAAGCAAAACAAAAAAACCAACAAAAAAACCCAAGCAAGCAAACAAAAAAACCAACCACAAAACAAAGCACCTAAAACAGACAGATTAAAAATACAAAGGGTAATGCATCAAGTCATTAATACATAAAAGAAAGGATAGTGATTAAGAAAGATACATCACCACTTACATACAGTACTGTCATCCAGATCAACAGTCACTGGTGAGGGAGGATTTGGAGAGGTTGAAGCAAGGATTTGGAGAACCTTTCCTGACAAGTGGGAAAATCCTACACAGTGTGTCCACCCACAGGTGAGGAATCCAAAGTGGCTGCAAGAGGGCCTAGCCTTGTATATTTAAAAAAAAAGTACATCAGAATGACTTGCATATTTTGCTATGCAGAACTATCAGGTTTATCCCACCCGACCAACCAGGACAAGGATGTGGCCAGAGTCCAGGATGTGAGTGGTAGGGTTTCCTAAAATATAGTCTCCAGACATCAAGTCAGCACAAACAATATATTGGGTGGTTACCTGCTGGCAGCATCATGACTACTCTTGTAACCCAGCTCAATACCCACTGATACAGAGGTTATTAGTAAAAAAGACAAGATTCATCTATAGGCCAGCTCTGGCTTGGGCCTGTTGTCCAAGCCTTAACACTTGCAAAGTGCAAAGACATTATTTATACCCGTCATCTCTTGGCAAGATCTCTTCCATCCTATGAAAGTTTTCTTCTTGAATAGGGAGCTACTTTATATGTAACCACTAATCATCAGTTATTATGCTGGTGGTTGTTTCCCAAAGCATACATCAGTAATAGTTTAAGATACAGGAGGAGAATAGGACCTCCTACTTTAAAAAAGGGGATCAGTGTGCAACATTGGCAGTGAAATGAAATGCAGTGAAAGGTTTTCTCAGTGGCCTGCTGCATTATACCTCATCTGAGCTCTTCTCAGATGAAGCTCTTTTTTTAAGAGTTTGAGCCTGATAAGGATGGTATAAGAAGAGCTACATTGGCACTGAGTTAGACTTACCCTTCAGGCAAAAAAAAATTGCTTGGAAAACATACAGTGCTATAGTGCAGAATACAGTTTTGAAAGGCATATGGTTTTAAAATAATAGAAAGTGTCTTAGGGAGGTAATTTAATCCGTCTCTTGTGAGTCCATCTTCACAAAATTTCTCACTTACTATGTACTCAAACTGACTTTTAACCTCTCCTTTAAATATATATGACAGCTATTTCTCAGCTTTCTGTCTCTGTGTGAGGCAAGGATCCTTTGGCTACTTTCTCTGATCACTTGGGGGAGATTTTATTGTACAGAGCCTTTTAATTTTTATATTTCTCACATATCTCTAATGTCTTTTTTTAAATCAACACAGAAAACATTGCCAACGCAAAGCCTACAGAGGTTACAATTCCCCTTCTATCCCCAAAGCTTATGTGAATTCCAGGTTCCAGGATTCCCTCAACAGGGAATCAGTACAGCACACAGTGATGGTGAGCTCTCCTTAGGGTCACAAATGCTCTGTTTCCATGACAGTCTAGTAAACAGAAAGCATTGATCAAGGAGGGAAAAAAGTCAATTACCATGAGCACTCCATAGCATTTCTGTTCAGAAAATACTAATAGCTCAAAAAACTTCAACTTCATTTTATCTGATAATTTTTCAGAATTCCTGCACAGCCTAGGACCTCAACCCTCAACGGCCTTATTTTCTTTCCAGCTCAGTTGTTTTCGGATATTTTTCGGGTTCTCGGAAGAATGTGAGAAATATTTCTCTTATTTTTTCTATTAATATATTCAGAGCAAGGTGAAAGAGGTTTTTTCTCTGAAGTTCAGGCAAAACTTGTAGGATTTCAAAATTCAAAGAATTTTCAAAGATAACTTACAGCCTCACATCATTTCCAAAGATACTGACCCTTTGGAGGTTTGTGATCTGTCTTGAAAAAATTGATGTTAGCATCATGAGGTGTTAGCGTCTGACTGTGGAGAACACACAGGTCTTCTCTCCTTCCTGGGTCCCTTCTACATAAACGTGTGTTAATTACATTGAGAATGATCAGAAAATGTATTTATGAACTCTTGTTAAGCATTCTCCTTGGGGTCATGAGTCTGAATACTGAGATCCCTATGACTTGAACCCTACTTCAAGATAGTGCTGATGTGGGCAAATAGTTTAAAAATCTTTCCTGTCCAGATTGGCCCTGGCAAGTGCTAAAAAAATGAGTTCTTTCAGGGCAGCAGAATGGCCAGAGCCTGCGGGGTGCTCCCATTGCATCCTGGTGTTAGGTGCTCTATAGCTGAGCTCCTTCAAGACAATGTTGTTGGAGGATGCTGGCTTATGGTGATTCTGCCTGTCAGGCTCATGCATTTAACTTGTCATCTTTAATAGTCTCAGTGTGGGGATTCCTGAAATAATTACACTAAGCTAATTATCTGGAGGCTGAATCACTGCAGATGATGCTCGACTGGTTGGAGTGCAGCACAAACTCTTCTCTCCAGCAGTCAATTTACCTGAGATGAGTCAGGGAAGCAGTGATCTCATTACTCGTAGAAGCACTATTCTGGGATATGGCTTAGTCACAGGGAATTTTTTTTTTTTTCCAGAATAGTTAATATGAACAACAAAGTCATTGGAAAAATAAGTATGGTTTAGTTCAAGTCCATTCCATCTGAAGACAAGTCTTTAGGCACACTTGTTGAAAAGAGGTAGATAAAATTAAATTTCTGAGTCATGCCTATGGTTTTGGATTCAGAAGTTTATCTTCACACATGTTCTTCAGAATGTTAGGCGTGGGGGGTAGCTTTCTACATCTGACTAGAAGCGTGTGAAGTATTAATTTTTCAGTTCAGTGAATGAACCACACACACACAAAAGCCAAAAAAAAAAAAAAAAAAAAAAAAAAAAAATCTAAAACACTGAAAGAGAACTCAATTCCAAAACAAAGTGTATCCACAAGGAGGCACCTATGTAGAAAACTGTGGAGTACCATGGGATTTGGCTGACATCTCTGTAGTCTAAAACCTGCATCACACTGTCATGATTTTGGTGGACTACACAGGCCAGAGAAAAAGCCATTTCTGCCTGTTTACATATCTAGTGTTTACGCACAGATGTTGAACATCATGTCCAACTTCTCCAAGTGAAGTCCCTATTGGAAAGGAGACAAGAGAGAGCAATGGCTAATCCAAAGGCTGAGTGAGTAGCAGAGGTAGGTACAGTAATAGGCTGCTCTTTTTTTTCCCTTTTGGTAGCAGTAGCCAAATACTTATTAATGGTGCTAGCTGGGACAGAGATCATGGATAAAGCTCATTCTGGTTTTGTTGACAGTACCATGCATCTTTTCCTAGTGCTTGACTTGTTATTCATACAAGATAACAAGGGAGCCAAATAAGAATGGCAGCTCTGTGTATATGTGTGTTTGTAGGTGTTTGTGTATGTGTGTGGGAGGGGCCAATGTGATTTGTCACCACCTTTTTTAATGGAATGGCCTTTAAGTTTTATAAAAATATTCATGTCTTTAAAGCAGTGCTACTAGGTAGGCCTCAGTAAAGAAGCCTGTCAGCTGATAATTTCAGATTTACTGAAGCTCAGAGAAGCAGTGGAGGGATTACTTTCTCCCTCCTGAATACTTATCCTCATCTTGCTGTTCTTGGGTATTTGTGCAGCGATTTGGATTTTCCTTCCTCTCACTCCCACTCCCTTTGAATTCCACTTCTCCTTACTAAGCAGAAGAAAAAAAGACATTATACATGTGAGAGAAGGAAGCAGAAAAGAAATTGCACTTGGAGACCAGGTGAATTCCTGTAGCTATTGGCTGGGCTTCTGACAAAAACTGCACAAACTCTGAGTTTTGCAGTATTTTTAAAAACACCCTATATTTGCTCCTGTCAGGGGCAGCACTCTGGGTTACTTTGGAATAATATAATGGATGATCATTAGATCATTATAGTTTCCATAATACAGGTGTGCTAACTGCTTTCCCTCCCTTTTAAAAATTTGGCCCTGTGCAGCTCACTTTTGACAGCTCTTAATTTGATTTAGGAGACATTTTAAAATTCTCTGGTGATTGCCAATAGTAAGAATCCCACTATGAGACAGCACCGAGGAAGCCAATGTGGTTATGAGCCACTCCTTGTCTTATTCAGTGAAGTTGTCTGCTACCTCCAACCCCGTATACCCCCTGCCCCGAAGATGCAGATTCAATACAACCACTTTAGATAATAGCAAATCACCATTTTCAATAATATGGGTTTGGTTTTTTTCCTTTCAACTAACTCTGCTTCTGAAATATGTTTAGTGTCAGGGCAGGGCCAAAATGAGAGAAAAATATAAAAAGTTTGAAAGATGTAGTGGGCACTAGCTCAAAGAAACTCAGCTGAATGCTAGCCAATTTTATTAGCTCTCAGGATAATACACCCCCAGAAGCTGTAGACTTAATATTTACAAAATATCATCTTTGAACTGGTACCCTGACACTTTATTTAAAGGCATCAGGAAAGAGTAAGATGTTGTTTTCAGACTTGAGTTTCTAAACAGCCACTGTTTCTGGCTTGACTTTTCTTGCAGATACCAAAATTATATTTTGTGCTTGTATCTTTATCTTTTCCTTTTATTTTTCTGCAAGTTACTTCCACATTTCAGAGCTGCATTAATTCCATTTCTTATCAGTCATGTAACTTGCAACGGGACTCAATACAGAGTCCATTTCTACTTGGCCCTGAAGTCCAAATCCACACAATTTTTCAAAAAGCAGGCATTTTTCTTGGGAACCTGACAGTTCCAACAAAATTTTCAAAAGATTCACTGGCTCAAGGGCTGGATAGTGGACTGAAGAACAGACACTTCACACTATCTGTTATATTAGGTGTTCACACTGGTTTTAATGGCGGCAATTCTGGTCTCTGTCTTCTACCTCATAGGAGGAGCATTTCAGCACATTGCCTGCTCTCTGTATCTCTTCACAGAGTGATTTCGGAGTTTCGGAGTGATTTCCAAGTGTTTAATTCATGCACAGCATTCAATTGGCAGTGGAGAGGCTATCTCTGTAGTCTCTTGTTTTGTCATTCGTCTGTGATGCAGGAGCATGAAGGATGTAGTGCTTCATCGTGGAATGCTATTGGACAGTAGCTGGAAAGAGAGATGTAGGAGTAAGTCCAAGGAGCTGGATATGGCCATGGTATTTAGTCACCTGATGGCATTTTTGCATTTGAATCAAAGGGAAACAATAGCTTCTAAGGGCTCGCTCAGCCCACAGCAGGAAAGAAAACACCTTTGTCAAATCTCCTCAAATGAAGAATAAACCTACGTCTTTAAAATATTATCCTGAGACCAGGCCAAACCAAGCATTTCACCAGCTGTTTTTATCCATTCTTCAGCAGCTAACCAGGGGTACCAAAATATCTAATTACAAACGTCTGTTGTAATTCTTGCCAGATCATTTCCCATGGCAGAAGTTTAGGCACAAGCAGTTCTTATACGACCTGAAAGCTCTTTGTCATTCACAACCTTTATCTTGCATTTCAGTCACTGCATGGGACACATAGGTGGATTTGTTTTCACCTAGCTTGCCTTCAAGCAGCTCCAGGCTGCAGCTGTTCTCACATATTTTATTGTTTTGCACATATCTTCTTCTATGTTGGCTCTGAAACTGGACTCTGCAGTTCCTATGCTAGTTCCTGCTTTTGCCCAGAAGTGAGTTCCCTTAGATAGACTATTGCTTTGCTTTGTGTTTTCAGTATTTTCTGAGTTTCTGGCAGTTCTCTCTTTCCAAAGGAAAGGGGTTTCAAGCTAAATACTTATGTACAGCATCACATTATGTGTTTCAAGAGCTTGTTAAATATTTATAGAATGTGGTCCTTGCTCCAAGAATGTCATAACATAAGGGACTGGTCACATCTTTTATCTTGTTAGAAAGGTGTCAATTTTAATTATCTTTGCCTTATTCAGAATTGAAGGTTCTAAATACTGTATAGAAGAGTGTGAAAATCCTCCATAAAATGTGGAACTCATATTGTTTATTTGCTATATAAAACCAATCATTGATAGTATCCTGAAACACACTGAATTCAATAAAAAGGAAACTTGTGACCATTGTGTATTATATCCTGACTTTTTGGGGTGTTCCTAATAGTAAGATCTTGGTACTCTGGCTACTGCAATTCTGTTCCTTCACACAACCCTTTCCACCTCTCTATGTATTTGTGGTGGACTCAAGTAGCATCCATTCACCTGTATTCACCTGCATTGCACTGGGAAGATAAAAATCTGTTTTTTGCCCCACATATCCTCTGCTGCATTAAAAGTATCACAGAATCATAGAATGGTAGGAGTTGGGAGGGACTTCTAGAGATTATCTATTCCAACCCCACTGCTAGAGCAGGATACCCTAGAGCAGATTACAAAGGATCATGTCCAGGAGGGTTTTGAATGTCTCCAGAGATGAAGACTTCACAGTCTCTCTGGGCAGTTTGTTCCAGTGCTCTGTAACCCTCAGGGTAAAGAAGTATTTTCTCATATTGCTGTTAAGCCTCCTGTGTGCCAGTTTGGGACCATTACCTATCATCTGTCATGTTGTCTAAATCTTGTTTACAGACAGTGGAGAGACACAGTTTCAGAGAGTGTTTTATCCTATTTATCCAACTAGCAAACTCAAGGTGGGAACCTCCCATCCATTAGATACACCTGTCTCTCCAGATTCCCAAAACTTTAATTTACATAAAAGATTCAGCTAAAAATCTCATCCATAAGAATTTTAAAGCTAATTGCAATTTTACCCTATTTTCATATTGACACATAGATCTGGTTGAACGTACAACACAACGAAACGACACCAGTGTGCAACAGAGAGCTGGTAGTCCTCAGGGCTATAATAACTTGCTTGTTCTATAAATAAGACCAGAGTAATCTGTCTTAGTATTTGACTACCCCTGGTATTTTATAACTGGCAGAAGCTGAAGAAAACACCATTTGATTTGCATGATGAGCAACAGTGCTACTGGGGATAACAAATTCATTTCAACAGAAGTCCTCTGAGCTGAACAATACATTCATTAAAAGAGTGGTTTCCTGATTAGACAGCGGAGCAAATAGTGTTATTTTCCCATTTTGCCATCAGAGTTGCTTTACATAAGCAACAGCAGAGAACAGGTCGGATGTTTTTTTGGCTGCTGCTTGTTCTGTAGGTATAAAATGACAGTGTTATAGCTTTTAGACGCTGCGGTGAAGTGGAAGGGGTGATGACACTAAATCTCTGCATCCGCAAGTGTACAGCAAACAAGACTGAGTGATTTTACAGCCAATGGTTCAGATCAGCTGGATTTTTCACCCTTCCAAATTTCTTGACAGGGCAATTTTAGCAGCAAGAACATTACTAGTGTGCAGGTTATGGAAAAAGGAGCATTTCACAATGCTGTACCTAAAATTTGCTGTTGCCTTTGCAGCCATGACCTCAACATAAGGTGATTTACTCACAGTATTTCTTGTGGAGATTTATCTGCAAAGAGACCTGTGTAACTTGCGTATTTCTTACATAACACTGTAAGGATCCTCACGTGATCTGAGATTACTTATTTGGGATTACCTGTGCTCACAAAGTACATGAAACTTGCTTCAGTTTGATGGAATGAAAACACTCTGTCCATCTATAAATGTATTTTTTTTTTAAGGAATTAGCAAGCAAATACAGATTTAATGCACCAATTTATTCATTTTACTAAGGTAATTAAAAGTGAAACAATCTAATAACCACAATTATATCACAAACAAAACTAAATCATTATATCAATAGATTCAAGTTATTAAATATCTAAATTAATGCAGCACCTAATGAAACATAACTATAATGTTGGAACTTTAAAGAGAATGATTTAAACTCAACTTGTTTTGCAAGAAATTTAAGGTGGCTTTCTTCTTATCTGAAAAACTAACAAGTACTCTTGCTTACAGAGTGTGTTGACTTAATTGATGGAGGATAAATGTATCAATACTATTTATTCTCTGCAGGATAAAAATATTCATTCTAGTTTGTAGGGGGAAAAGTTATCCAATGTAAGTACTCAAGAAGCACTATTCCTTTTGAAATTGCCACAGATCATCAACATCAAGAGGTCAAAGATAATCACAGTTGCTAAAAATCTGTTGGCTTTCCATCCACATTAATATCTACTTATTTCACACCAGTCTTTCAGAGCAAGATACTCTTAAAAAAAAAGTATTTAGAATGGGTCAAACCCCCATGAATATGTAAGGGGAATTGACATGGTCAGAAAAAGAAAAAGAAAAGCATCAAATAGCAAATAAGAGAGACAGAGAGAGAGAAAGAAAGAGAGAAAGAGAGAAAGAGAGAAAGAGAGAAAGAAAGAGAGAAGAAAGAGAGAAAGAGAGAAAGAGAGAAAGAGAGAAAGAGAGAAAGAGAGAAAGAGAGAAAGAGAGAAAGAGAGAAAGAGAGAAAGAGAGAAAGAGAGAAAGAGAGAAAGAGAGAAAGAGAGAAAGAGAGAAAGAGAGAAAGAGAGAAAGAGAGAAAGAGAGAAAGAAAGAAAGAAAGAAAGAAAGAAAGAAAGAAAGAAAGAAAGAAAGAAAGAAAGAAAGAAAAGAAAGAAAGAAAGAAAGAAAGAAAGAAAGAAAGAAAGAAAGAAAGAAAGAAAGAAAGAAAGAAAGAAAGAAAGAAAGAAAGAAAGAAAGAAAGAAAGAAAGAAAGAAAGAAAGAAAGAAAGAAAGAAAGAAAGAAAGAAAGAAAGAAAGAAAGAAAGAAAGAAAGAAAGAAAGAAAGAAAGAAAGAAAGAAAGAAAGAAAGAAAGAAAGAAAGAAAGAAAGAAAGAAAGAAAGAAAGAAAGAAAGAAAGAAAGAAAGAGAGTTAAGAAGTGTTGACACACAGGAGCCATTCTGGGAGTGGACTCGTGCCCAGACAGGCTCCAATGATCCATGTACCTCATGTATTATCTTACTGATCATATCCCACTTTGCTGGAGTTTCCACATCCATCAAAAGTCAGGGTAAGACCAACACATATTTTAATTTTAGATCAGGAAATCCTTCTGAAAACAAAGGTTCAGCATCCTTTACACAGCAGGGACAATACCAGGAAATGCATTTATATAACATAAATAATGAGACACTGTATTGCTGGTTACGAAACTTTGCTTTGAGACTTGGAGCAAACCTTCAAAACCCATGATGACTTTGCAGTTAGGCAAAGAGGGAGGTTTCCCTGTGCCTGGCACTGAGATGTAGTATTGTTCTTAAGGTCTTCCTGAACTGTGTCAATGAAGAACAAGAATAAAGTATTGCCTTCATTTATAAACCAGGGTGCCAGCCGTCCTGAGCTCACTCGAGATATACTTTTGATATATTGAAGTGATGGCAACCTTTAAACTTTCATTCATTTTCTTCTTGCAGCATTCACACATGTGGCATGTTTCCCATTTTCCTCCCAGAGCAGTTCCAGTATTACTGATTGATTTACTTTTGTTTTCAATCAGGATCTGAATTCACCACAATGAATCCAGCCTTTTCACTGAATCATGTGAGCCCAAATGGCAGGTCCTCCTGGATACTCCTTCAGGCAGGATACTCCTTCAACCATCTCTTTGCCACACACAAATTAGGCCCAAACTGTCTATGTTTTAGGAGGACATGGGTTGCTCTGGTGTCATATCTTAGCAAGGAAGAGCTGTTTGGTTTCAGCTGTTAAATGGTGTGCCACGCTTGAGGCTTCTTCTCTCCTCCTCCTTTGCACTAAAGATTTGGCTCCAGCCTGAATCATATCAAGCAGACTGGCAAGGCAGTCAGACAGCAAGCAGAAACCTTGTTAATGCATCCTCTAGAGATGGTTTTCAGTCTGTGACTGCTGTCATGTCATTAACTGAAGGTCTCAAAAAACCCACCACATTTCTCTGTCTTCTGCACTGAGGCTTTAGTCTGCTTTCTGTCAGTAGAGTCAGCAAGATGTCTTTTAAAAGGCTTCAGGAGTAAAAGAGTATTTCTCAAGGTTTTCCAAGAGAATGTAAATCCATTTGTATCATTATTTCGGCACTGACATTAGAGGTTGTTCACGTACAAAATTAACTTCAAAGAAGCCTTAACATGGCATAAAAGTTCCTGTATTCATCAAAGTGGTACTCATATTTACTCCACCTTTTGATATCATAACCAACAGCTGCTGCTAAGAAATTGAAGTAGGTGATACTAGGAGCACAGAAAATCATAGAATCATAGAATCCTTGGGGTTGGAAGGGACCTCGAAAGATCATCTAGTCCAACCCCCCCTGCCAGAGCAGGGCCACCTAGAGCACTTCACATAGGAACGTGTCCAAGCGGGTTTTGAATGTCTCCAGTGAAGGAGACTCCACGACCCCATTGGGCAGCCTGTTCCAGGGCTCTGTCACACTTACAGTAAAAAAATTTTTTTGAATATTCAACTTGAACCTCCTATGCTCCAATTTACACCCATTACCCCTTGTCCTATCACTGGTCAAAATTACCTGAAGAAGTTCTATCCACTGATGTGCTTTAGCTCCTAGAAGTCCAGAGGTGATGTAGTAAAACCAGCTCTGTTGAGGATCTACATTCAACTATGCAGATGTGGAGAGGCAATTCTCTCTCTGGCCCACTAATGTTACATGAGCTCCATTACTAATTCCCACTCTCAGTAGATGCCATTCTTCATTTATGTTCAGGCAGAATATGTAGGGGGGGGGGGGGGTTGTGTTGGTTTTTTTGTGTGGGGGTTGTTTGGTTTTTTCTGCATTGAATAAATTTTGAAAAAAAATAAAAAGAAAACTTTCTGTTCACTGCTATAAATCAGACAGACCAGGTTCAGGAAACCAGATCCCCAGTAGACATATTCACTTAGATGTAAAATCAATGTTCCTCCAAGCCAGTGAATGTTAAGTTAATTATTAAAATATAACTGTTTCAGCAAGTAAGACTGAAAGGGGTTCTATGAATTCATGTAGCTTTATCAGTAGCTTGTAGGTGAGAAGAATTCCAGGTTGTGAAAATAAATCCTTAAACTCAAGAGAACAGTCCAAATAGTAGGCTGTTGGCATTTATATCTCAAGTCTCTCACCCTTTGATATTTTACTGGAAAGATTATCTTCAGCCATGGCAATCCTTTCCTGAGGACACTTTCATCGAAATAGTCACATTCCTATACAGGAATTTAATTGAATCAAATCAGCATTTTCTGACAAAAAGCACTCTGGCAGGAAATGCTGAGCGATTTTTGCTAGGACTATTTATTTCAGGATTGAGATTAAAGTTTTTTCTGCCAAGAGAAACCTGCTAGAAAATAAATTTCTAGTAGAAATAATGTGAATACAAAGTCCTGCTGGGTTTAGAGAAATGTTTAAAGCCTGTTTTCCAAAATGGACTCTGCATCTCCATTGTACTGAACTGAAATTATTTTCTACCAAAGAAACAAATATGAGTCTAGCCAAACTAATACAAAGCAACAATAAAATTTTACTAGATTTGGCTGAAAAATTGCCAATGCCACCTATTTGTTGTAAGTGGACTCATTTTTATATGTTTACTTAGTATTCTGCTAGTTCTTCCCCTTACATCTGAGGAGCACAGAAGCATCGAGCTTCTCCATTTTGCTCTTCAGAAAACTTCCTGGGCAGCTGCTCTGAAACCAGAGACTTTCAAGAGCTGAGTCTGGTCCTGACAGGATGAGTGTCAAGGCTCCTCAGTTAAGCATGGTGTTTCTGTCCTATGTAAAATTTACATTTCAGAATCTACCACAGAACAGAAATAGTTTTCATAAAACTTTCAAAAACCCAACAAGGTTTCAGAGTGCTGTCTATTTTGTGTGAATCATCAGTGAAGATGTTTTCTAACCCTTGCTTTTCAGCATACAGTAGTATTAATTTAAATGAAAACCTAATAAAAAAGGGATAATTTCTTCTCCATCTATTCTGGTGCTTGTGTATACCTGAGACTTAGGTAAATAACATATGATGGGCATTCTTGCATGCATCCACTGATCATTGCCTGCATTGTGGTTCAGGGTCTATCAGGGATAATTCTTCTTAGCTGTCACAGCAGAACTAGAATTCAGCCCAGACGCTGGAGAAAACCCTGGGTTTATCATGTAGTCTATAAATAATTTGTTCAAAAAATGCCACATCATCCATGCACAATAGGATGTGGGAGAGCTTCTCTGCCACCCATGTGGCAATAATTTCTCTCATGATGAGCTGATTGAGCAGCTTTTGGGAAGTGGTCTCAGGAAATGTCACTTGCTTTGCTCAAATCTGAAGGATTAAGTGCTGGAACTGCCCATATTCTTTCTATGGCAGTCTTTCCACTCCTATGTCCCATTTTTCCAGACAAAAAGCCCTTACAATCCCTAGTAATTCCACAATTAAGTAGTGAAAATATTTTCTGTTGCACAATACCAAGTCTAAATGTTATCACAAGGGCTATACATGCTGTCTTGCTTTGAAGATCTGCTGCCTAGTAATTAATCAAAGGAGAAAGGACCATGAATATGTAAATTCACTTCTTCCACTATTTCACGGTGTAGGTTTCAGCAAGAAACTCATTTCATGTTTTCACTGTGCTGTCTTGTAAATAGAACTGACAGTACTTCCTTGTCTTAAAGACATGTGGTAAGGTTAATTAGCTGATGTTTGTGCAGTTTTTTGACAAATTAGAAGTACTATTTACAGTCTAAGCATCATTACTACAGCGATCTGAAGCTTCTGTATAAAAGCCATTTTCATTGGAAAATACAGTATTACTGAAAGAAACATTTTCCTCTGGGAGCTATTCTCTTTCTTACAGAGGATGTAGCAAAAACATTTTCCTTTGGCAGGAAAAAAAAAAGGAGAAATTCAGTGGTGTGATCTACAAAACAGGTTTTTTCCCTGCAGATCCTGTCCAACTTCTCCCTGGCTGCCATGGGGATCTGACCCTATCTTGTACCCATAAACATCCTCATTTTAAGCAGTTACATAGAAAAGCATCAGAGGCACATGGGGCACTTGCATAAATGGGATGGAATATTAAAGTGTACCTTCCCAAAACATGCATGTGACTCAATGTATTTGGAGAATGGGTTGGAAAAATAGTTTTCTATTTGTTACACAGCTGAATTTGAAAGTCTGAAAAATAGCAATTTGTCACAAGAACTCCCACAAAGTTTTTTATTTGGTGATGTAGCTACAACTTTCTTCCTTGTCCTAGTGTGGAAAAGGCCCAGAAATAAAAGTAAGTTATAAATGGATTTTCCACTGATACAAAGGTCACTCAAAGTTTGCCTTTCACTGCCTTGAGTGGCTAATAATAGAAATGAGCAACTTATCTTGCTTATTTTTCAAAACCTAGAAGCAAAAGTTGGATTCCCTTATGCTCCTTCTAGCCTCACACTTTCTGGTTTTACCTGCTTCAATGAGACTGGAGGTGAATTATAATTTTTGATGTGAGAGGAAAACACTGTGAAGTCATTCAACTGGTGAAAAACTTGACTTTTGATTATTTTTTTTTAGTTTTACAGACATTAAAAGTATGCTTGATTTTATTCTGACCCCAAAGAGTTCTAATCAAGATGGATGGGTTTTGGAGGTTAGTATTAGTATTTTGGTTAATATTTTATTTCGTGTTTTGACACTAGTGAAAAACCTTTGTGGAATATAGGTAGGAATAAAAAGACAGTAAATTAAAAACTTTAGGAATGTTTCTCTGCTTCCCAAACAACTCTAACTCAGCTCTTCTGGCTTATAAATATTCAAACTAAAGAAGTATTTGTTTTCAGCAAGGGTTTCAGTCCAGATTTTCTTCTTCACAACAAATACATTTTCAAGTGGATACAGAGAACAAATCAATCATAGACATCTTTATAGCATCTTCTATGGGTTTAAAGAAACTTCTTTTTCCCTCCGGCCTCAGAATTATGTTTTCTGGGTCAAACACACCTGATTCTTTGCATTTTTTCTCACAGGCTATGGCTGCTAAACTGCTTGTATGATTTGACAATCTCCTCAAGAATCCCTCTAGTTTATCTACAGCTTTCGTAATAATGATGCCCCAAAGAGCCCATCATATTCTAGCTGGGGCCTCTGCAGTACTGACAGGGGTTTATTAGCAACTTTTTATTTCTCTGCCACAGCATTATTTTTTGACTCCTGTTCAGTTCAGGATTCATTATAAGCCCTGGTTTTTTGTTTGTTTTTTTCTCTCAAAAGAGGCTGTCTCTGTTTCTACTCGTGCACTAGAACTTCTTGAATATTGAGCACTTGTTTTGGTTGAATTTCTATGCTAAGTTTAAGTTAATACCTCAAGATAACTCTGAATTTAAATCTCATCCTCCCAGCTATTGACATCTTTTGCAGCTTGTCATTCACCCCCAATTTCATAAGCATGCTGTCTGTTCAGTTATGTAACTTCATGAAAATTTGGAATTCAGACTTAAACATGTCCTTTCCATTCCCAGCTAATAAGTCTTCTCAGTTTGGTTGTAAAGTACTTATGATAACTTTGATGATGGTTTTCAAAATGTTCTGTGTACATTTGATAAGACAAGTTATAGCCATGTTGTTTGGAACATATTGTCTAGAATATTGCCACTAAGAAAGCATTTTGAGGTTTTTTAACAAATTTTATTATCAATAATACTCTTTGTAAGGAGATCAAAGTGTTAAAAAATGGGGCTTGGAACAAACTGAGTTTAACTACTCCATAATCAGTCACAGTCTCAAAAGCTTTGCTTCCCCTGGGTTTAATAATTTGTTTTACATCTGTATTTAAGACCAATAAAAACATGGCTACAGATAAATTGCTTTGCACTCTGCTTAACTTGTGAGGATAGACAAAAGCAAGTGATATTAAAGCAGTATTTTCAAACACCTCTTTAACTAAGGGTTTATTCTTCACTGCTTCTCACCTTGTGCAGTCATCTACATCTTTGTAAAGTTCCTGTGTGTGCCTGTTCTAATTCAGCAACATTTCCCTTTCAGCTTGCAAGCACTGAGACAAATCCTTAGTTGATGAATATTGGTAATGCTTTATTGCCCTCAACAGAATAAAATCTCTGTTTTAAACTCACTGAGGATGCCCTAGCTCACTTCCTTTAAGTTTTGAAAATAGCACCTACATCCCTGCTTGCTGGGGCCAGCACCCACCTACCCTAGTAGGCAGTTTTATTGTACAGTCTAGTAGTGACAGCAAAGGACTGAGTCACTCCTGATCATTGCTGTGCATAAAAGGGACTAAAGGAGAACACTTCCTTTTGCAGTCCTAATTGCAGTGTAGATCACCTGGCTTACTGCCTCCAGATGAATCTCATAATTACCAAAAAATGTTTTAATCATTATGTACTCTTGAAGTGAACCTAATATTATGAAAGCTGTTTCCAATACAATGAAGAGCAGCTGAACTACATCACCACTGCATGAAGCAAATCCCTTCAATTACTTTGTTCCTAACACTATTCAAGCTCTGTCCTTTGTATCATGACTGACTCAGGAGACATTTCCCCTCTGGCAGCTGCTGTTCTTCAGTGCCAGGAGGTGAATGCTGGTGGGATTTGCAGACAGGTATGGTCACCTTCATGCACTTGACTGGCTCATTAGTGCTGCCTGCCTGGGCTGCAGGTGGGGGATTGCAAGGACGTGAGGAAAGCTTTGCTGTGTTAGAGTGAAAAATGCTGCAGCTGTTACAGAGTGGATTTTGGATATTTTGGAAAAAATATGTTACAACTCACAGAAAGATAGGGGAAAGATGTCTCTCTAAAGAGGGACAGAGCTCCTGACTGCACTTCTGAGTTCTGCTTAGTACTGCTCAGAGCAACAGCTGTGGACACATTAGGTGGTTTATAAATGTTATAAATGTTTAAAAAGGACTGATGCATACTCCTTTGTACCAAAATCTCCTACGTGACACACCTATGTTTGAAACTTCACTCCTGCAATTGCTGTCTCTATTAATACCAACATGATTTGCTATAATCACTACTAAATGTAACTGGGGCATCTCTCACAAACAGAAAGGGGAGAAGGTGTAGCAGCAGAGACATTCATGGTGTGCAGACTCTGTGGATGAGTTAAAAACCTTTTAATTCTTTCCTTAAATAGTAAATAAAGTATTTTTTTAATTGTCAAAAATGTGTTCCTGGCAGAAATCTAGTCCCTTAATTGGACAGTGAGAAAAGGACAGCTTGATAGAGCAAAAGGACTGACCAGGCTGTGTGCCAGGGAGTGTTAACTTTAAACCCTTAAACACAACTACTGAAACCAATCCTGAAATTGGCCTATGTATAGCATAGAGATTTACAAACTTGTTTCATTTTTTTTAGAACCAGGTATATGATGGGTTGGTGGAAACTGCTCAGTTGCTTGCTTTATATCTAAGAGATAAGTCTGCAATTGCAGCAACTCTTCTGTTTGCCTGATGTAGAATTACTCTTTTTTTTTCTTTTTTTTTTTTTTCTTTTTTTTTTTTTAATAACCTGAGAATAGTGAATACAGTGCACAGAATACCTCTTTAGAAGCTGCTGACATTGAAAAACATTTTATATTTTCATTTGAGTTAGAAACCTGCAGTCAAAGCAGCTAATCTGGAAGATTGTTTCCATTTTACAAGGCAGTGTTTTCTAAAGATGTTGCTGAAAGGTCAAATGCCACATAATTCTGCTCTGGAACCTTTCTGCTCTGGAGCCTGGAATATGGGGCAAGAAAAAATCTTTGGTATTTCCACAACAAAGGGAAGATGGTTCTCCCGTATTTCCCATATTCCCCTGCAGCAAAAAGCTTTTCTTGTGCCTGTGCCTTTCACATGATAAATTCAATCTTCCAAGAAAACAAGATCAAATAATGAAGAAAAGTGGCAAATTTTTAAAAAGGAAATAGTTTTACTCATAATCAAAGAGGCTAAACTGAATTATTTTATATTTGCCATAGGCTATGGCCTGAGGGCAGTCTGGTCCTGTGTTTCAGCTGGCAACATGGTAACTGGTTAACCCCCAGCAGGGTCTGGGGGTGAAAGGGAAAGGAGCAAGCAGCATTAGAACCATGTGGAGGTTCAAGAAACTTAAACTGAGCTGAAATTTAGTGCTATTTGGATTAAATAAAAGAGCACAGTGACCTAGCATGAGACAGAATATTCTTCTGAATGTTCACAATCAATAACCCATGAGCCAAGAAGGTGGACTTAATATTTATGATTTTGCATTACCTTTCAACATGATAACACTGACTGAATGTGTTGGTACCCTGGTTTCCTCCTGACACTGGGCCAGTGCCCAGGCCCCATTTTTTGGTGAATCCCCTAGAAACTGCAAGATCATTCTTTGCACTATTCTAGTATCTTTACATTTTACTGACTTCCACTAAGCTCCATTAAGTATCTCTGAGAGTATTACGGCTTTAGATTTTCCCTTTAGAAGCTGGATAAAGTGAGGTCAGAATTTTCCTGAGCCAGGCAGAAATAAATAATCTGAGGAGCCTAAGATAGAAATCAGGTCTGGGAAATCTTGCTGACACCTTCCCCGATGTCATTATATTTTCATGTACTGAAAAAAATGCCCCTTAAAGCTGTCTGTAGAATTTAGTTCATTTGCACTGTATTCATCAGCTGGCAATGTAAACAAAAAAGCTCTTACTGAGAAGGGTGTTAGAGTATTAGGAAATAACTGAGAGAGGAAATTTCATCACAGAATATGTGTAGAGATTTTTTTTTTTTAATTTCTGCAGCAGATTCTAGAAATTCCCAGACATGCTATTTTCCTCCCTCTAACAGCTACTTGGCAGCTCATGACCCAGATGCAGCATTGCAGAACCCCAAGGGTAGACAAGAAAAACTGTTTCTGAACCAGTTCATTTTGTAAGTGCTTGAAAAATATGTAGAAACTATCCAAGCAAATCAGTGCTTGCTATCTAATGCTTGCTGAATGAAGCACAACTGCAGACTTAAGCCCCTTGAAGTGCCAACACAGAAGCTCATTGGCAAGGTGAGTGGTTTTTCCAGATGAACCTTTCATGAATTTTCTCAGAACCACTTTGATGGGCTTCTTTTTAGGAAGAATGGCTCTCTGAAAACCTATTATTTGAAGGGCAATGTTGCCTGGCATTTTCTTGTGACTATACACAAAATATCTGGCATTCATTTGTGAAGATACACAAGTCTATGGACTTGGATTGGGTTGCACACGAGAGTGTTGAGAGAGTTGGCTGATGTTATCACCCTACGACTCTCCATAATTTTTGAAAGATCAAGAAGAACAGGAGAGGTGCTTGAGAACTGGATAAAAGCCACTGTCACTCCAGTCTTCAAAAAAGGAATAGAGACCAGCAAGACTCACCTCCGTCCCCAGAAAAATGATGGAGTGGCTCATTCTGGAGGTCATCTCTAAACACATGGAAGAGAAAAACTTATCAGGAGTAGTCAGCATGGATTTACCAAGAGGAAATCATGACTGCCTAATCTGAAAGCTTTCTATGATGTAGTAACTGAATGGGTAGTTGCAGGGAGAGCAGTGGATGTAGTCTACCCTGACCTTAGCAAGTCTTTTGACAGTCTCCCGTAACATCCTTGTGAGCAAGCTCAGGAAATGAGGGATAGAAGAATGGACAGTGAGATGGATTAAGAATTGGCTAAACAATAGAGCCCCAAGAGTGGTGATCAATGGTACAGAGTCCAGATGGACACATATGACTAGTGGATTCCCCCAAGGATCACTGCTGGGTCAAATCTTGTTCAACATCTTTACCAATAACCTTGATGATGGGACAGAATATCTCCTCAGCAAGTTTGCTGATGACAGAAAGCTGGGAGGACTGGCTGACACCCGAGAAGGCTGTGCTGCCATTCAGAGGGACCCAGACAGGCTAGAGAGTTGGGCAGGGAAAAAATTAATTAATTAAAGCAAGAGCAAGTGTAGAGTATGGTACCCCAGGTACCAGAACAGTTTATGGACTGAGCTGTTGAAGAGCAGTGGAAGGGAAAGGGACCTGAGCATGCTGGTGGATGGAAGGATGACCATGATCCAGCACTGTGCCCTTGTGGCCAAGATGGCTCATGGAATCCTGGACTGCATTAGCATGGTAGTGGCTAGTAAGTCGAGAGAGGTTCTCCTCCCACTCTACTCTAACCTGGTGAGGCCACATCTGTGGACCCCTCAGTTCAGGAAGGACAGGGAACTGCTTGAACAGAGCCTCCAAGATGATGAAGGGAGTGGAACGTGTCCCAAAGAAAGTCTGAGGCATCTGGCTCTTTTCAGCTTGGAGAAGAGCAGAATGAGGGGTGACCTCATTAATATTTGTCAATACATAAAGGGAGAGAGCCAGGAAGATGGTGTCAGACTCCTCTCTGTTATGCCCAATGATAGGACCAGAGTCAATGGATATAAGCTTGAGCACAGGAGGTTCCATATTAAACACAAGGATAAATTTTTTCACTCTGAGGTTAACAGGGCACTGGCACAGGCTGCCCTGGGGAGGTTGTGGAGTCTCCTTCTCTGGAGACATTCAAACCCCTCCTGTACGTGTTCCTAGGTGACCTCCTATAAGTGGTCCTTCTCTAGCAGGGGGGTTGGACTGGATGATTTTTCCACATCCCTTCTAACCCCTAACTTTCTGTGACTCTGTGATTTTTGAAATCGTATTTATTCTTGAAGCTCTGGAAAAATCTGTGCACATTTATTAAGTTCTCACTGCTCTTTGAAAGAGCACAGTAGTTATATTCCATTAAGTGATTAAGTGAAATCTACTCTTACTTTTTAATTAACTTAAAACTTTAAATTAATAAAATTAAATTTTAAAAAGTGTAATTGTACAAAATGATTTTGATACAATGATTCTGCTATTTTCTTAGAATAAATCATTATATTTGAATGAATGACAGGGAAATTCCCAAAGAGACAACTTGAATGCAGAGAATGATGAGGATAGCATTTATAGGCTGTAGAGTAGCAAGCTGTAGGGAATTGAAGACCAGATTTTCCCACAGGTGCTCATACTCTTTGACTCCTCTTGGATTCATGTAAGGTCGTGGGTGTTTCTGAAGCAAATCCTCATGCATACATAGGCCAGGAACTGTGGTACTAACTCAGCTCAGAATAGATCTCAGGAGGTCTGACTCATGGTCTGTTGCTCTAAATGCTAGATATTGCAGAATTTGCAGGGAAATTACTGTTGTTGCTCAGGAAGGATGTATTTAACTGTATATATAGATCCACACGCTCAGCTTGTGTAAATTGCTGTAATTTTATTGACTTTCATCAGCTGAGAATCTTTTCTTTACAGTTAAGTAACTATACACATAAATGTCTGACCATTTTGACAGGCTTGCTTTTGTAGTATATCTCCTTCTCCCATCATTGCTGACTGTCTAGCCGGAGTTATCATGTGTAAAAAGACATCATGTTTATAATGAACAGCTGCTGAAATGAATTCACAAGTAAGATCATAATCCTATTTTGATATCCCAGTTTTGGGGGTTTTTTTCCACCTTTTATATGATTTCACTGTTTATAGTATAAAAATTAATCTACAGTAAGGAGACCAGTCCAGCTTACAGGATCACACTAATGTTCCTAGCACCAGTTCCTTAAGTATATGAATAAATATTTGCTGCTGTTAATGTGACAGGTACAGAAATGAGGACTGATGCACTGAAGAGCTTTCAGTAGATAAAAGCCTACAAACTGTAACTATTTGTTTGTATTTCACTTTGCACTAAAAAAAAATACATACTGTTATTAATAGGTTATTATACAAAATGGTTGTTCCTCATTTTTGTTGGATACTTTCTGGTGTGATTCTCATTTGAAAATAGGAATAGTTCACCAAATGGTCCACCCATCAAATCCATATCTTTCCAGTTTAGAGATGAGGATGTCATGTGGGACAGTATTAAACCTTTGCACAAGTCCAGGTAGATGACATCAGTTGCTTTCGCCTTGTCCACCAATGCAGCGACCCCACCATAAAATGACATAAAAATTCATCAGGAAAGATTTGTGCTTGGTGAAACGATGTTGGTTGCCACCAACCACCTCCACATTTTCCATGTTCCAGCAGAACCTTCAGGAGTATCTGCTCCATAATCTTGCCAGGCATAGAGATTAGACTGACTGGCCTACAGTTCCATGGGTCTTCCTTTTTTTCAATTTTGGAAATGGGTGTTATTTTTCTCCTTTTCCAGTCAGTGTGAACTGAACCAGGTTTTCTATAATAAAATAAGTAGGTTATTTAGTGCAACCGGAAAGCAAACACTTGCTAATAGCATAATGCAGATCACTGTTGCATGCAATACTTTGTTTCTGCTCATGCTGGTCTGGGAAATTCGGAATGAAAGACAAATTTAAACAGTTCACAGTTTACTGCAGCAAATATAAGCATAAGAAACTGCTTTGTAAGCAACTCTGATTTAAAAATTACTGCTACTTCTTCCCTCTTCCTTCCGTGGACATCTTCAACACAGACTGCATGGAAAGCAGGTGATGCATCTGCAGAAGAAATGTAACCCTCAGTCTAAAGAGGCCACGTGTTAAAGCCAGGACACTTTCATCCTAGGTGAAAAGATGGCCCAACTAAAAAGAAATCAACACTGTTTCCACAGGGTATGGTTTAGTGCTGTTGACTTTCCCTTTTTCATGTCAACCTTACTGTACAACTATATCCTTCCTTTTGTTATTTTTTTTCTCCTCTAATTTACAAGAAATAGTCAAGATAGACCCTGTACTGGCAGTTTCTCTGAGAAATGCACTTACAGATTTTGTAGCTACAGCAAAGTCAAAGCTAGAGTGCAACAAAAACTGCTTCTTTACTACAGATGTAAGAACTGGCTTGGAAAAAATAAAGAGCAGGCTGTTTTCTATGTCATAATTCATACCAAAACTAAATTCTGATGTTGAGGAAAGCTAAAATATTTAAAGTTTGCATCTTCCTAGACCTCACTAGAAATAAATTCCTCTCAATTACTTTCTGAAAAGAAAAAACATTTGTGTATATTAAGGTTAGCCCTTTAAACTTCTTTTACTGGTTGTTTTTCTACATATATGTGATTCCTGATGAAGCAAAGGCAATGAATTAAAAGGTAATTTAAGAAGAATTTCATAAGCAACCTGTTTTCTTCAAACCTTTTAATGAGTTTTGTTTATTCACGATGTATTGAGGAAGCAGCCTCACATTTTTCCATGTTAATCAGAACCAAGAATCCACTTCATCTTGCACAATCACTTCTTCAGAAAAAAAAAAAAGTGATCTAGGTGCCTGGGTAAGACCCCAGGACTTCAGGTGCTACTCTAGGAAATGCAATATTGCACAGGTTCTGTGCCATGTCTGTCAGTCCTGTGGAGATGTCTCAGGCAACATGCAATGTCCAAGAGGGCACGAGAGTCCTGTCTTGGAACCAGAATTGCTCTCAAGGTGTTCAGACATCAACTCTCACTGCTATAACCTCTAGGGAAAGGGTTTTGATGTTTCGTGTTTTCCTCCTTCCCTTTAATGTTTTCTACATTGGTTTGATCAATATATGCTGATGCTTTTATGACATTTGTTGACCTATAGAATTTTGATTTCAATCCTGGACTTAGATAGTTTCCTGTGAAAATCTCTCTGGATTTTTTGTTTGACTTGTACAAGAAATTGCTGGTCAAACCTACACTTTGAACCTTCAAGGAAAATTTATTTTTCCAGTTATAACTAGATTTTTGTTTTGATATAGGAAAAAAACAAAACCAAAACAAAGAAGCAGTCTGGAATTCAATCTTTAGCATTGGGCCGAATGTTCAAGCTCAGTAAATTTGTTCTTTTTCTCTTTGTTTATTATGCACTCAATGTTCAGCCTCGTACTACCTAACAAGCAGTTTTCCATCGCTTCTATAAATCCTGAAAACTTCACTTTAATCAGGGCATTAAGAGAGCTGTAGTCTGAGAGTAAGATTAGCATCTGGGTGGTGACATCGACTCCCTCTGTCACCTTGTAGAAGTCATTTAGATCAGTGTGCCCTTGCACATCAGTATTTATGCTGTAAGAAACAAGACTTCTGGCCCACAAAAATATGTGAAAATCAAGAGATGCAGAGGGAATGAGAAAAACTGATTATGACAAGGTAAAGATTTCTGTTTCATGAAAAGAAAAATATAACTTTTCGTCTGGCAGAACTTTCAGGCAGACAGTCTAGAAGCCAGGTAAGTTTGAAAATTCATGAACAGCTATTCTTGCAGAGTAATTGCCAAGCAGTTTTCTGCAGAAATCTGTCCTGCACTTAATACCAATCCCTATTTTTACTCATATAGTGAGTGACTGCATAGAGCACAGACAGCAAATTAGGGAGAGTTGTGAGCACATCAGAGCACAGGGGCAAAATTCAGAATGTTTTTGACTAATTAGAGACAATTTGTGTGATTCATTAGGGAAAAATACAAATGCCTGCACTTAAGATTAATTTTCTGCCAGAATGCAGAGTGAAGAAAGAACTCCTGGAAAGCAGTGTTTCATTAACCTGGAAGATGGAGAGGAACACAACCTTGACCTGGGTAAACAATGTTGCCAAAGAGACAAGAACTGCAAGAAATTATGTAAAAAGAATGTCTGCCACAAGTCACTTGAGACTATCCTTCTTTTGTTGCTCTCAAGGCATCATTTGGATCACTGTCTACAGTTACAGGCATAGGATTTGAAAAAAGGATGTATGGGAATAATCATACTCTAAATAGCATTGCTTTTCTAATGGATTGAAGTGTCAAAGTGTAATGGATAAATGTCCTACAAAATTTAAGTTTCACTGCATCATGGGTAGCTCAGGTATTTTCAACAATTAAAAAATCTTGGAAGGAGAACTGAGAATTCCCTGATTCCACTCCTACTGCATAATAAGCCTCTTGGACTTTACCAAAATATATAATTTATAAAGTTGGAGAAAGGGAAAAAATTCCACTTGAGGTACATTCATGATCCATTCTCAGAGGCACAACTGTGCTACAGAAGGGAAAGGGAGAGTAATAATCTCATTTTGTGTATATTAATTTTCACATCTAGAGTCAATTGGTTTAAAGTGTGATTCTTGTCTCTGCCACCACAGGGGCTCCATGTTTATTGTCTCTCTTTAGGTCTAAGAGCAAGCTCAAAAAAGGAATGAAAGAAAAGAAATCTAGCTGTCAGTCACAGAAATTCATCTCCAGTCAAGATTAGGTCTTTTATTTCTTTCTGACACATTATTACTGTTATCACTACAACTGTCATTTTTCATCATTCATCTTATTTACTTCTTAATCGCCCTGGAAAATATATAGTGTTTTTCAAAAAATCCTTTTCTTTGGTTATATCTCATCATGTACACCTGTCTTGACCTCTGGGTTGTGCATAGCAAATGAAGTTAAGATGTAGCCTTAGGAAAACCTTATGCTAATGTTGTAAGAACTATGCAGTACTAGCAGATATCTTGCAGAAATGGAAGAGTCACTTTCTGTGACCAAAAAAATTACGTAAAATGGCTTCAGGAAGAAGGTGTAGAGAAGGATAATTACTTGTTTTACTGGCAGCAAAAGACTTATATTTCACTTAAGACCAAACTCTCTAACAAACAATCACAAGGTCCTTGTGTGACTTGTACACAAAGAATAACAATTGGATGAGGAAGAGAAGGCTTGAGCTCAGATATGAGCCCCTTATGTCATTCCCCATGGCACTTTGCTGGTGACACTCTTGAGGTAGGACAGTAGGAACAAAACTGATAGATCTGGGTCTTGCCACCTGCTGAAGATTTCCTGTGTGTCACTGACCAACTCAGAGTTTTGTGAGGTTGCAGAACTAAACAGTAGTGCCTAAGGGCAGAAATTTTTGTAGCAATATATGAGAAAATTTAAAGAATATTTAGATGCTCACCTCCAAAATAGTGCTCCAAATCCCTTATGTGCTTCTTCTGAGTAAAATCCTTTGAAACTGAGAATTTTTTCCATTTCTTATAGGTTTCCTAAACCCTCTGTTTAAGAAACTTACTCTAGTCCTGATCCACAGTTGTATATGACAAAATATCTTGATTCTCTGGGACGGTATTCAGGGGTGCAGCACAAATGCGTTTTCAGCTCACCTGATCAAGTCAGAACCTTTTCCCATTAGTAGGTCTATAAATTGCCCTTTTTTTATGCAGTAAATTCAAATAATTACTGAATATATTCAACAAAAGTATTAGCAGGTTTCAGATACAGTAGACCTAGGAATTCCTAGATGAAAGATGAATCAAAATGTCACACTGAATATTGAGGAAGAGCTTAAAGCCATCAGCTCCCCAGCAGTGTCTATGAAGCTCTTCTGAATTGTCACTGCCAAGAGCTTGAGAACAAATATTTTAATTCAAAATGATTTTTAACTGAAAATTTGCAAAGAGCAAGAACTTTTGTCAGTGCTAACACAGTGAATCTGAAGATAACCTATCACTAAATCAGTACACATTGCAGTCTCTAGCATCAGCCTCACTCAGTCACTGGTACCCACACTGGGTTCAGCAGAAGGTGCCTATGAAGGTGGTGACAGTGCAGTGCAGTGATGGGGGTGATAGGGGTAGCTGCTGCACTGTAAGACAAGTTGTTCAAAATACATATTAAATTGAGGATATGTTTGGTTGCCCATGTAGAAATTAAAGATCTCATGGCAAGATTTTAGAAAGAGAGGAAGATAAACCAAGATTTGCCTTCAGAGCCACTGGATTCAAGCATCAAACTCTTTGCTTTACAAAGCACATGGGAATACTTGCACAGTGTATGAAATGCACTAATCCAGGCTTTTTTTAGGTTACACAATCTCTCAGCTGAGTCACTTTGTTTAGTTCAACTTCTTTCTGAGCAGACAGGAGCCCTGCTACAACAGCCAAGTCAAAGTCACTCTGGAGTATGGGTTTTCAGGCTGAACTAACATTTTTACAGATATTTTGGTCTCATTTACTTTTCTCTGGTTTTGATTTGAGAACAGTGATATCCTCCATAATCCCAGCCACACTTTCAAAAATGTCCTGTCCCACACATTCTCCTGCAGCTGAAGTGGTGACAGATGTTCTAGAGATACTTATGACTACCTCCAGTTGCAGGTGCTGAGTACAAGACAGCTGCTCATCTCAATTTTCTATTGATTTTACACCTAAGAAAGAAAGGTTAAAGTCTCATAATTTAAATAAGATGATCTTGACCCTCCTCTTTAAGAAAATAATTTTATTTTCTTATTCAACTCTCATTTTCTGCAACAGGAAAGTTGATGCCTTTTCACTATATCTTCCCAACATTTCTGCATTATTTGGTTTGGGTTGGGTTTTTTCCCTTCTTTTCTCATAAGCTGAAATTGTTACCAGAGTGCTATTTCCAAGCTATCAACATATTTCACCTTCTAATAAGTTGGGGGTGGGTTTTTTTGGGGTGTTTTTGGGGTTTTTTTTTAATGTATGTATTGTAAATAAAGCATATGAGAAGGAGCAACTCACCAACAGATAAACCAAATCTGTGGTCAGAGTGTAGCAATGGGTTTCAGCTAGGAAATGGAGGCAGTTAGTAACCTTTGAAGGCTTTAGCAAGAAAAAAGAACCCTTAAGGGCTGCAGACAAAATGTGGCAGGATCCTTGAACTCTCTGGTGCATTCATTAAAGCCTGGAAGGAAGAGACTGTCTCAGGGCACAGGTTAAAAGACAGGTTTGGGGAAGCAACTAACAAAGCAGACTGCAAAGGATTCTGAACTTCAGTGATCACAAAATCATCTTGAATTATTTTTGTGGGTTACTTTTAAATATAAATCTACTGTGTATTTGGAATGTCAATGATTTATTCTTTATATCCTAAATTATGAAGCTGGATCTTGAACAACTTTGGGACAAGTTTTAGTTTTGCCATACATTCATTGAATTTCAACCTAGAGAGGAATATATTCTAAGTTTTATGCAATATTAAAGGAGTTGACTGTTTTATAATAGAAAAGGATAGGAGTTGAAAAAAACAATCCATAAAAGTTAATTAAATCAAGAAAAATATTAAAATGAGAAGACAATGAATAAAACCACCAGGGAAGCAGGTTAGTCACTGTATCAAGATAAAACTCTTCAGAAGGCATAACAATTAATTCATGAAATGTGGGAAAAGAGTTTTTTTCTTAGACAGGCTAGAGAGGTAACTACTGTATTCTTCTCCAAGTCAGATTTTTTTGAACATAAACCAGAAAATCTTCTTTGGCTCTAGTTGAACTATAATAATTTGCTACAACTGACAATCTGCTCCTAATACTTTTTAAAGTGAGCTAAGTATAAGCTGTGAAACAAAAAGAAATGATAGGTTGTATCTATGTACAGTGTTACAAGTCTGACATTTTGTGAAATCGTCTTGTTTGAAAAATACATCCAAAATATCCCTGGAAATAACTGTATGTCCTTAGGATTGCCAAAATAGTTCCCATCATGTGAAAAATTACAAGAAACTGTTTAGTCTATTGGACTGGCCCAGAAGGATATTTAAATATTTCAGGATTGAAATCATCAATCCTACCATTGACTTTGGGGGGAATTTTAGGTGGGTTTGACACTGCTGGATGAGGGGCTGAACTCACTGCCAGAAGAAAGTAGTGTCCTTTACACAAAACTCAAAATGTATTGCAGAGAAATAAAGGCATTGTTAATGTTGTAGCTCCATGTGAACACTGATTGGAATGGCTGAAGGGACATGGCACAAGTGTCCCGTATTGTAAGCAGAGAAGAAATTTCAGGGAAATCTTCCTCTTGAATATCTTCTGGACTCAAGTTTAACAAATCTTGGATCCCACTGTAATCTGTATGAGAAGAATGCCAGCAGCGTAACTGTAGGGATGCAGTTGCTGTTTTACTCATTAAAATTACTCGTGTTGTAGCATAGCAATAATAAGATTTCTTGATGTGTGTTTATTTCCCACTGGTACTACACATTGCATTATGATAGCTTTGCTGTTGCAGTATGCTTGTTCTGGTTGAACAGGCACATTCATTAAAAAATCTTCTATTCAGATGCTTATGACTTGCTGGAAAAGACTAATCCTTTGGCATGACATTCCTTTTGTTCCTGTCAAACAAAAGGTGTGGATTGCTTTCACCCTTTCTCTTTTATATTTGGTAAAACAGACTGGTTGCTTTGCCATTTACAAGCCACTGATAAAAATCAGCTAGTTTGCTACCACATATTCACATAACATTTCTTCCCATATATGACCTGAAATTTACTGCATTTTATTGTCTTGTGTTTCAAGTGGACATAATCATCAAGACAAACTGTCTTGAAAAATCTGAAGAAAACTGAAAGAAAGCATGCAGTGATTAGAAAACTCTCATCTTAAATGTCATATAAACTTAATTCAGGACTCAACTGGTTTCAGTTTTTCTTTCAAGTCATAAGCATGACGTTTCTATTTTTTACAAAGGACAAATTTTGTTGACTTAAATAAACATTTAGTTTATAATCCCTACTACTAGATGGTTTTCCTGAATACCTGAAGATTTTTGAAACTGAGTATGGCTTTCAGGACTTGACTCTGTTGGCTAATATTGATCTGTCTTCACTTGCTACAGTGCTGAATCCGTGATATCCAGTAGATGCTTAGTGTGCCTGCTACTGCTGACGCATCTGGACCACTGCTCTCTGAAACACAACAATATCTGTTAAAGAGGTGTCATTCAGCCTGTCCTGATATTAGCCACTCTTGACCTTCTGCACACAGCCATCCCTCCTGTGAAACCCTGCTAGGATGTTTAGATGAAAGTGTGATTATCATAGCTTTCATTCCAATCAACTTTTTCATGCTTCAGAGCTCTGTATCCCACAGCACACCATCGACTTCACTGTACGTGTCTGCCTGCCTTAGACTTGAACTGGGTATTCAACAGCAAAAGGGAAGGAGAAAAAAGCCTGCCAGATCTATTTGATACACTATATTAGTTCAAGCCTCATCTACCACTGCCCACATACTGCTGTTATGAACTGAGCCGTTTTTATGAAATTCAGCAGTTTTTAAGACCAACAGAAATGCTGAAGACCAGACCAAATGAAATCTGGACCCCAGTTTTAAAAGTTTTTATGTTCTTTCCCAGGAAAAACAGGGATGTGAACAGTTAAGATTACCCTGTCCTTGAAATTTTGAATAGTAAATTCAAAATGATTTGTATATTGCACTTGCTCATATAATCCTAGGGGAAAGATTAATATTCAGATACATAGAACCATGATTTTTAGAGGCATCAGACATATATCTTTTAACATGGGTTTCTGAATTGCACTTCTATCTAAATATGCTATGTCTCTTGTTTCTTGAAATGTGCTGAAGAATGAGTATTATATTTTCTTCATAAATACAGGGGTACATCTACAGATGGCATGAATTGTCATAGCTTTTCTGAAGAGAAAGGGACCATGGTAATTCACAGCAGCTATTGCATATATGTCAGTGGTACCCTTCAAAACTCTCTTCCTTGGCCCAGATTCACAGTTACCTTGAGAACAATTTTTCCTTATTGTATAGTTAGATTCTCATTGTCACATCCTCTCTGATATTGAATCCCAGCAGTCACTCCCACTGTAAAATCACCAGTATGTAACATGACAGCAGACATGTCCCACAGTATAGTTTATGAGAAACAGAATAATGAGAAGGAAATCACACAATCATTTAGGCAAGACTGGTAGAAGGGTCTGGTGCATAAAGAGAGAACCTGTACAGAAGGTAAAGTAAAAAAAAAAAAAAACCCACGGCTAAAAGAGCAGATGTTCTACTACTGGCATTAGTGGGAAGAGGAATGTACTCCTTGTTGTAGAATATCTGAGAGTTTAATGATGAGATCAATATAACAGCACAAAATAAGACAGACAAGTCAGAATAAAAACTGAAAAGAAGAAAAAAAAAAGAAAAGAAAAAAAAAAAAAAAAAAGAAAAAAAATAAAAAATTTTTAAAAAAGAGTGTCTATATATTCAATGTACATCAAGCTTCACTTGCAGGATTGTGTCTAACAAAGAATGGCCATACAACAAATGCAACATTCTTCTGGTGCAGACCAGTACTGAAATACTCCCTGCTCCAGGCTGCATGAATGGGACCTATTTTGAGTATACTGAACTCTTCAACTGAGAAAACCTGTTTGTGTCTTACAGCCATGTAACAGCATTTGGAATTTAATTGAACCACCTGCTCTGGATCCTAAAGTTCCACTGTGAGACAGATGTGTATTAAATAGCTGAGAGCTACTGATTTTTAATTTTCTAGAATTGGAAAACATTCCTGTAAAATTGCACCCATGTTTCTTGTGTGGAGCTCCCATGTTTCTGGATGGTAGCTGCATCCTCACGATCTTCTTAGCTATGTTGGCTGGATCAGACAAGTATCCTACATATCCTGCAGATATATTTTATCATTCCACTACAGAAAGAGACTAAAATCTCAAAGTAATAAACCACATTGCCACAAGTATAACACATTTCTAACATGATAAACTGTAAGAATATGGTTGTACCATTGTTCAGAAAAGTAGGGGACAAAGATGGTGAAGATGGCATATTTGAATCCTATCCCAGAGATGTTTCAAGTATCTCTGAAATATAACCTGTGGTTGCAGTAGCTATTTTCCCCAGTACCATTAAATTTTATTTCCATTGTTAATTGTTCCTTGTTTTTTTCAAATGTTTTGGAGTATCTTCTCTTCTTTAACTGAATCATGCCTAGTGTACCTCTAGCCAACTTCCAGAGCAAGTTAATTTGATGATAGGACCTTCTAGAAAGGGCAGAATATGTTTGGAACTTGAAATTTGAGATTTTCCATCAGTTTTAAATGTAGTGAAAATTAGAAGTAACTGATCTGTCACTAGATTGGGGCAGCTTTAGTTGTTTATCAGGTCTTTGGTCCTTGTCCCAGTTTCAACATGGATTTTCAGAGTGGACTGGATATCATCACTAAACTCGTAGCATGAATTTTCTTTGAGGGTAATAGAGAAATGACTCTAGCTCCTTGCCAATGTCTGAACAGGGTAAGTTATGTTTGTAAAGTGTTCTATAGATGAGCTATATGAACTTCACAAGGGAAAAGGTAATGTTCCTTGACTGTGGATCCCCTCAAAAACTGGTGGAGTATGATAAAAATGTCTCTTTTCTGTCACAGTAGTAATTTTTGGTGCTGAAGAGAAGAAATGGTCTTTACTCTCTGTCCAGATCCTTTTTGACTCTTGTGGTCTGGAATTAAAAATATAGTCTAGAACTGTCTTTTATGAAAATATCTTGTGGACTCTGTGATAGTGTTTTTGACATCTTGTCAAACACTGCTCACCCCCCAGCCCCCTTGAGGATAGTGACAAGAGTGCTTCTGCACTTGACAAAACAATGGTGTTTGTTTTGCCATTAAACCACTAACCTTTCCAGGTGTCTTATTTTTTGAAGAGATACTGATGATATCATCCATATCTGTGATGATCATGGCAAGCCTTGCAGTACTGAGCAGTGATTTTCTATAGTGAATGAAAGCTGGATACTTATGGTTCCAAAACTGATTTTATTATACAAGCTTTCTAAATTAACTTAATTTTAAAAATTAATCATGAAACATCTTTGTTCTAAAAGGCCACCAGAACTTAGTTTTTGCCTATCTAGCTTGCTTGCTTTTTCCTCCTTCCTTTTCGAATCCCTGAAGTCAGCTGTGAAGACGAGTGCTTCTTCCCAAACTCTTTAGATGTGCAGTATCAGGAATACCACCCTTATATTCATTTCTTTGCCTGCTCATGATTTTTCCCCTTCATAAGCACCTGGCCTTCTCAACACAAAACAAAAACAAAACAAAACAAAATAAAAGCTTTAGTATTCTTTCCTTTGCTATGCAAGCAAATATCTTGCTTGGTTAATCATTTATCTGCAGACTTCCTGTCACAACACCTTTTTGGTTATTTATCCCTTCACAGCACTTTTATGTATCTTTCCAAGCATGAAATAAGTACATGTATTTTCAGGAAATATATTTTACAGACCAGTGGGACAGATATTCTCACTGGGGTTAACAGCTCTGTTCCATTTCTTATTCATTACTTGCATGGTACCAGAGACAACTGGTATTCATTCCTACATTTTGATCTTTTTTTGTTATTACTATCTTTAATGGCAGTAGCATATGAATTTTTAAATTCACTGCAAATAGTCAGAGAAGAATCATTTTATTCTAAAATCATAATCCCCCTAAACATATGGTTCCTAACTTCATCTTAATAGAACAGTTCTTGAAGAAGTTAGTGCAGCTAAGCACTTTTTAGAAGTGCTTTTGTGATATATGGGTCAATTACTCCTCTCTCTCCCATGTAAGATACATTTGGGAAATTTTCTTCAAACTGCATTCAAGACTTGCAAAGATGTTTTTAAGAAAGTACATGTCAGAATTTTCAAATAATTTGTCTAAAAAAAAAAAAAAATCAAATATGACAGAACACATCAGGAATGACACCTCCAATACCAGCAAACCAATTATAAAGCTTCAGATACTAATTGGGATTTTGTCTGCTGCAAATTTCAAATCACTTTTCTGGAAAATAAGGGTCTACTCTTCAGACAGTAAAAACAGCAGAAAAGGGGTTTCCCGTTAGAGGAGAATTTGAAGCTTAATCTGAAACAAATTTTTAAATCACAGAAAAAGACCCTCTATATTTGCTCTCTTAACTGAGTGCCAAAAGTATTCTTACTCATCATGTATTTGCACAGTGCCTGCTACACAGAGGACTCATCTCACCTTGTATTACACATTTTGCTAAGATTAAGAAAATTGCCGTAGAAATAAGACAAATTTATCAAAATACTATTTACAGAACTCTGAGAAACATTTTTTTTTACAATCTAAGACTTGAAATTCAGTACTGCATTTCTATTCCAAATTCATCTCCTTGGTTTATTTTTTTTTTGTTAAAAGTCGACATTTTCAGCTGCTGAGCAATAACTTCCAAGAAATCTTATTTCTATGGCTTACTATTAATTAAAAAATAATAAGAATAATTTATTAGAGTCAGTCTTCAGATTGTTATTATTCTATAGTCTTCCTTAGACAGGTAGGCAGGCTGTAAGTTTTTAAAGAAGTAAGTTTTTAAGTACATGTGTCAGAGGTATATGCATGTAGTGGTAGTCTGTGGTTGTGAAAAAACAGTAAATAAGGATGCCTTTAAAGAGGTTTCACATCTCATTACAGTGAGAGAGCTAGCTCTAAATACTAAATCTAAAAAAGTTTTGTAGTATAAGGCAGTGTTATCAAAAAGCCCCAACTGATCTGGAAAGAAACATGGCTTATAATTCTTAATACGAACTTACTTCTTCAAGTTTCACAAACTGTTATGGAAGAGAGTCAAATGTTCATGCCATATTTTTATGGAGATTATTTTCATGTCTTTTATATGAAGATAAAACTAATCTCAAGTTCCTTAAACATGTCTTATTACCTAGGTCTCAGATAAGGCTGATATGAAATTCACAGATTCTGAACCTGTTCTTGTGTGTTTAAGCTTAGAACGATAAATTCAGCATTAGTGCAGTCATTGTGAAAAAACCCTCCCTTTTCTTTATCCACAAAAGATACTACCTATGGAATTAATCTCATGGCATTTATAAAATTAATCCATTCTAGTTTCAGTAAGCCTTTGTATATAGATTTATACAATCATACCTGCTTTATTCTGGCACCAGCAAATTGCTTGTAGGATTAATTACCTGGCAAACTTTACAGTGGAGTATAATCTTAAATTGTTTACCAGGCTACAGTATGATTTTCATCTACTGGAGACTCAGACACAGTGATACAATCGGTTACATGAATGTTATACTGCTATGCTAGAAAAACCACATATTGATCTTACCCATACTCAGCTTTCTGCTTCCAAATCTTGCAAGCTCCCAGATAAGCATGAAATTGAAAATAGTGGCTTTAAGGTATTATGGAAAATAAAACTGAAAAAAAAAAACCTCTCTCAGATGAATTAGGATATTTTCATGACATCCATCAGCAATGCTTGAGCAAGAGTATAAACTGGTACACAACCATATTGAGTTGCTTGCCCAGAATCCAGGTGTTAAAAAGCACATTTGAGAGATAATGACTACAAATCCAGCCCTGCACACATGTTGTATGACAGTCTCTCTTTCTGAAGTAATAACTTTTGGGAAGAAGGTTCTTAGAGGAATTACACTGGCTTTGGATACTCAGTTTAGTGGTTCTTGTCATGCACAGGATTTGCCTTTACATCCGTTGAATAAACAGGGAATAGAAAAAAAGTCCAGAGAGCAAAAATTGGAGGTAAAAAAAAAATAATCATAATCTGGAAAAGCAGATCAACCACTGAATTATCTCAGCACTATGTTGGGTTGCACCAACGGTGCATATCAAACCAAAAATAAACCAAAGCAAAGTAAAAAGCTCATACACGTAAAAATACCCTTTTTATTAGGAAAGGGAATGTCATGGGTTTTATAAATTGTTGGTTTTTTGGTTTTTTTTTTTTCAATTTCCTGCTGTCATTGGTTGTCTGTGGTGTAGAGCAGGTAATCCAGTTGCTTTGCTGTGTCATTCAGACAGTCCTGTGTCATTTATAGGAGACAACCAAAGTCAAACAGAATTATTTTAATCTTTAGGTAGGCTTTGTTTATGCTTTGTAGCCTTGTTGCAATGCTTCACATAATCTCTCTTTTTGAAATAACTTTTCAAGTGTTTTTGTTTAACAGAATAATTTTATCGTTGACATTTGTCAACAACATCATGACATTATCATGTCATATATGAGGGCTCAGTCCTGCAAAACTTCATTCATAATACATAGTAGGCTGGTTTGGTTTTCTTTTGTTTTGTTTTTTAAACAAAACAAAACAAAACCAAAACCAAACTTTTTATTTTTAAAGTATTGAACTTTGACAAAGACTGTTTCAGTCTCAGTTCAAAATAATTTTCAGGGGTCAGCACTTGTGAGATGAATCAAAACTGTATCAAAAATAGAATAAAATTTTAATTAAAGGGACGGACATCTCATGGGGAAATGTTAGCATAATTACTGTGCACAGCTATTAAAAAAGTAGCTGTACTTTGACATTTAGAAGAATAACTTGCATTTTTTAAAATATAGGAACAACTATATAAATAATAGAAACAGTAGCAAAATGAGATGAAGTTTAGGCATGTCAGAAAGAAAGCTGACACAGGAGATAAATTCTGAGAAAAGATAGAAATTGACTGAGCCAAAGAGCTGCAAAGTTGTTCAGACAGCAGGAATTTGGGAAGGAGCAGTTTCCAGCAGCAGTTAGAGTGATTTCCATGTGCTGGATAGCTGCAGGGCAAGGAGGAACAAGAGAGCAGTTACATCAAGGAGTCCAGAAATCTGACAAGATGATTGTGAATCCTGGTTTACTGGGAGCATAACTCTATTTGGTGGTCTGCCCAGGATGGTCCAACCTTTGGTGCCAGCTGTTGGTATGGGAAGTGTCCACAGTGTGGGGACTTGGACAGTCTTGGCATCTGGAAAGAGGTGTCAGTGGCTGGGCTGATGTGGAGTTCACTCTGTCCTGTGAGCATCACAGGGATGTGTCAGAAATCACTGCACACTGATTTTAGGCCACAGCCCAGACCAAGGAGGTCCAAAATTTTTCTTTCTCACTATGCTGTTACCTAAGCTCAACTCAGTGGAGAATGTTTGCTGGGGAAGATCCAAAACAAGAGTGTGGAGCACATTGCCAGGAAGGACTGAGTTGCCCTGGTAGTGAACTTGGAAAACTTAATTCATGCAATATTTAATTTTACTGGAAATTAATGTCAAGGAGGTGAGGACTTAATCAACACTCAATAGGTGGTAAAGGTTTAAAAATATGACTTTACACAGGTGTCTGCATTACTGACCTTTGAACAAGTGTTGTTTTTTTTTCCCCTTGTCCCTTCCCCATCCCTTGATGAACTATTCAGAATGCAACCCCTGGTCAACAAATTTTTTTGTCTTTTCAAAAAGGCACCAATTACACCACTCTTTCCTGCTTCTGGAGTACACTCCTAATTAAATCCCTCCAGGCATTAGATATAACCAAGACTGAATAATCTGCAGAGAGTAAAACATTGTATCTTTGGAACAAAAATTGCACATCATGTGTACCTTCCTAGTATGTTGTGAAGTCTTGAATTGCAATAGATTTGAAATGCTTGTTACCCCCTATAGTTTTGCTGACAGTTAGTGCTTTTAATATACTCAAATAAATATCCCAAATGTAAAAATCTCTGCTCTGTAAAGCCTTCCAGAAATCTCACCAGTCTGCTTAAATCTTCCTGGCACTTCTCTTTTTGTTCTCAGCTGGAAATACCAAGATTTTGTCATTGTGAGGAACCTAGGAGTTTGTGAGTATGCAGACACAAATCTATGTACATGTGCATACATACATAAAATCTGGATCTTTTTAAAAAGCCTCAGTTACATGTAGCACTAGTAGTGAGTAAAAGTTTTAGAAAGGAGTCTGCATTTATACAAAGTAATTTAGTATAAATTCAAACACATTTTAAACTTGAATTTTCCTGCTTTTCACCATGGAGATATTAATAGGTAATAGCCTCTGAGATAATAAAATCCAAACTATTGTATTAAATTAATTCAAAATTAAAAACCAAAAAGGTCCCAGAGTGAATTAAAAAGAGCAAAGTATTAAAAACACTGAAATGAGGGGACGACAGAGCATGACTAGAGAATAAAGAACAGATAAGTAAAAGAAATAGCAATTTGGAGCCTTCTATGTGAAGCTCACAGAAATCTCTATCTTGTGGTTTAAGGCTAAAATCAATTTATCTGTATTTGGACATGCCTCACAGTGTCACCAGGAGCCAGGAGCACAGGGATGCTAGAGACACTTGCACAATAATTAACAATAGCCTTGCTTACAGAGCCCAGCCAGCCCTGGTTCAGCAGGCATTCTGAACATCACAGCAAGCCCTGGGAGAAATCCAAGTCAACAGAGAGAACAAACTGTGTGACACACCTCAGTTTTCTCTCTGAAAAGCTGAATCTTTTTCCTTCTGAATGGTGTAATGCCCCCCCTCCTCCCAAATTGGAGTGCTTTTGTAGAAATCAAATGTGGTCAGACCAAGGTGTCTGTCTGTGGCCAAACAGGACTTCTAAATGAGCAAATGCAGTAGTTATATACCAAATAACATGCATTTGAAGAATTACAGCATTGATACCCATATGCTGCATAACCAAGAGGTATGAACTAAGCAACTACGATGATTTCTGTTTGTAAGGTCTAGATAAACATGTTTAAAGGTTGTTGAAAGTCAAAAGATCATCTGAGCATCTGGTGGGATATAAACCCTGATTTAATAGGGTTCTGTGTACACCTGAATGAAATATGACAAAACTGGGAAATGCACTTTGATGTATCCATTAATGTTTCAAGTTGGTATTCAGACTTTTTTCCTTGGGGCGGTAGGTTGGGGGTGTGTTAGTTGCTCTGTGTACCTTAGTAGTCAGTAAGGCCAAGTAAATATCCAACAGGAGATTTGACCCATCTTAGGAAAAGGATTTATGATGATAAAACTCTCATTCAGGAAAGTATCTGGGGACAAGCTGTTATCTTATTAACAGCAGCAGGGCTTAAGCTTATGTTGAAACCTAAGTACATGTGTCAATATTGAAATAAAGGTGCTTTCTAGGATTATGGACTCTGATGACTGAGTGCCTACTTGTTTAAGTAGGATAAGGTCATCAGGCAGCTTTCTTGGCCCAGTTACATGATAGAAAAGTCTCACATTCTTTTCTATATGCTACAGAAATTTAACTGGCTATAGTAACATCACCAGAGTTGATGAAAACAATTAATAGAACAGGAAAAAAAAATACAAAACCCCCAAAAGATTTTAAGTCACAACTTTCTCCTTGTGAGAGGTATGGATTATTTAAAACAGATGTTCTCCAGTGACTTGGAACTGGAGCCTTCAGTCCCAGCTGGAATTTCTGAGTAGAATTGGCTTCCATACCCTGCAGCCATTGAGCAGATTCTGTCATCTTTTTATTTAAACTCATTGGGAAATATCAGACCATATTTCTAGCACAGAGAGATAAAGAAGGGACGTACAACAGGTTGGGAATTAGGACATCAAGCTACTGTTTAGAAGATCCTCTCTGACTAAAGAAGGACACCTAAGTGCATTCCAGAGTGATTTGCTTGTAGCTTAGGGAGATTTAAGATGCTCTTTCCAGAAGCAGTTCTCTCCCCTCATTTTAGATAATCCATGAGAGTCTCATCTGGAACCATAGAATCATAGAATCAGCTGGGTTGGAAGGGACCTCAGAGATCATCAAGTCCAACCCTTGAACCACCGCTGCAGTTACCAGACCATGGCACTGAGTGCCACATCCAGTCTCTTAAATATCTCCAGGGACAGAGAATCCACTACTTCCCTGGGCAGCCCATTCCAATGTCTGATCAATTAGTGTCTGATCTATTAGTGTTCCTCTAGGAATAGTACAGAAGTTTTGAAGAAAACTGCTTGAAGGATCTGAATGAGCTACATCAAGAAGCTGTACTTCAAGAGCTCGCCAAACACAGCCTGGCCCACTGGCACAGAAGAATCTAAAACAGGACCTGGTCCATTAGCCACTTTCAAACAAATTTTTTTCTATGGTAACTTTTAGTCCTAGGGTTTAAACTAAATCTAGTCTGAAGAAAACATCTTGACCTTCAAACAGTAGACATGTAGGGAGCTTAGAAGGGGCTATGTCAACCTGCTTTGCTCCTGTTATAGCAAATTGCTTGGTTACACAGACAAGGGCATCAAATGGACACGTCTGACTCAAATCTTTGGTGAAGTCCCATCTGGTTTGATCAGCCTAGTCCGTCCTGAACCAGCAACTATAATTCAATGTGGCATTTAGCAAATGTTCAATATTAAGTAAAATAATAAGTCATCGATGAAATTATTTAAAAGTATGTAAGTTTTCTGATGACATCTGGTCAAGCAAAAGTTCTAAGACCTCTTGAAAATCCAGCTGTTTCCTTTGGCTGAGGAACTGACGTTTTGGAAAATCTGACTTAATTGATCTCATTGACTGGTGTTGGTTAACCACAAAACCACTTATTTTATTACCACATGGGTTCCTCTTCATCCCCTTTCCTATTGCAAGTAACTAAGGTAGAGCCATACCCTGAGAATTTCCTTGCTGGTTGAAGCTCATGTGAATTGTCTAAATTTGAATGGAAAATGAAACAAGTTAAATTTCTATTTTCCAAGATAAAATGAGAGGGAACATTAACAGAGCGAAGGAAGACAATATATCTTACCTGTCATATCTTGGGCATTATTAAGCCAGTAGGCATAACACTGAGAAAAATTGTTAAGAGAAAGTTTATTCTTTATATTTTTATATATTTTTTAAGGCTGAACAGAGCATCTTAGTGGTATTTACATCAATAATTGAGGATGGAATTGACTAAATTAACCACTCCTGATTTTAATAATTTTTTTTTCCATTTTGTGCCTTAGACATAGTCACTTAAAATGACCAGAAGCAGTGTTGGGTTTTAAGAAGACCATTAATTAAATTATATAATCTGGATCCCAGTTGCTTTATTTCAGGAATTTCTTTAACACTGAAATGCAGTAAGCCTGCTGCAGAGCACTGGGGAACCAGGGACAGGGGTGAGGGATGCTGAGTAGCTGATACACACTCGTCAGAGAGGTCTCAACTAGCAGACTCCAAAATGTCTAGTCTGAAACCCCTTGGACTCTGTCCTGTATTTCAAACATCTGTGAAAACACATGCTTGTATATTATTTTTTACTACTCCCAGGGAATCATAAAACTCTGCTTGTAATTACTGTAAAGTGTCCTTTGTGGATAGATTTTTAACTATGAAACTTTGTAGCTAAATTCTCTGCTTTTTTTTTTTTGCAGGAGTAAAACATTCATTGCCCAAAGGGTTTTAGTTTATTAGGAATGTCTCATATCTATCATTCTTGCAATTGCAAATAGCTACATTTTCAAGAATAATTAATTTTGACATCCAAAGGTACTCTCCAAATTTACCAAAAATATTTAATCTTTCTTGTATTTAAGTGCATATTTGTTGTAGTTATAAGTCAGTGAAATTTGAAGAAAAAGTAATTGTGTTGTATCAGGCACATTTGTATGAAGATAGAGATACAGAGGCCAAACAAAGAAGCTGGTTGAGCTCACAGGGATGAGGACCTAGCAGATACTTTATATTGCTAAGAAGAAAACAGTAACTTTCTCAATTTGAGGGAAAATTCAACTCTCTTCCTGTAAAACCAGATGCATGCCCCACTTGTCAAAGAACTCATCCAACACCCTCATCTCCCCTAGAGGTTTTGATGGAAGACTTGAAATGACATTCAACAGGCTTTAAATAAGGCCTTGAATTTCTTTGGTGTGGATCATTGGGTGTCCCCTAAAAATCAGCTTGTGTCTTTGAGTTTGTTTGTCCCTTCCTGTTGTATTGTGAACTACCAGCTTTAAAACTACTAAGGAAACTAATTGATGTTCTTTATCTCTCTCCATCCAGCAGGACTGAAAAGTGAGAGTGAATGGCTCTGTGGCCAGAAGAGACAGAAAGGATTTGCTTGAAGAATTAGGGAGAGAGGCAAAGGAGAAAGAAGTGTCAGGGATCACTGTCATTGAGTCATGAGCAAAGGAACTCTTTATCAGTCCAGATGAGGAGGAAAACACACATGTTCCTGGCCTGAATTCATTCCAGGAGCACAATCAATGTTGGCTGCAGTGTCTAGGGGAATATTTTATTGTTTTTTTCCCTGTTTTTACCATACCTGCCATTCTCCTTCAGGAGTGTGGGAAGGAGTCTTTGTCCTGCATTGCTCTTATCAGATTGTAGGTTGCTTTGGGCTGTGGATCAGGTGTCCAGCATCCTCAGGAACCCATGAGGAATTTTAGAATATTTAGAGCTATTCTTACCTATGTCAAGCCTTTTCAATTTCCAAATGCTCAGAGTCACAAGAAGTCATTGCTTGTGTACAGTCCTAACACAGTTGAATTTATCTGACACAAGTCAAAGAGGCAGGGACAGATGCAAATTGTCAGTAGACCCATATCCAATACCGATGTGTATTCCATAGCCACTTAGTAAGCTATTGCCCTTTTGAACATGTTTATTTCATCCATCCTTCAAAGGCACAACAGGGAAGTCAGGAATCCAAGAGGTTCTGCAGGTTTTCTGATCTCCTGCAGGTGAAACCCACAGAGGAACTCTTCCAGAAGGAAGAGCCTCTCATCACAGAGCATAGAATCTCCAAACTGGGAAGCTGGAATTGTTTGTTCTTGGATTAAGTGTGGCAGAGAGAATAGATAAAACAGGATGTGCTTTACCAACACGATATCATTTTCATTTGCTTTAATTATGCTGCAATAGAAGATTCCCTCTAAATACATCTTTTGAAAGACAAATGCTTTAGAATAAGTAGGATTTGCCAAGGATCTTGGCGGTCACTGCCTCCATCTCAGTGCTTACAGCCAGAATAAAAAAGAACAAAATAAGCTGAGGGAGAGAATTAGTAAAAAGTTACTATTGATCTCTTTCAATCCCCAAATGGGAGCTGATCCCTTAACTTTTAGTCTTTCCTCACAGTGTTGTTTTCTGCTCTGCCACTGAATTCTCTTGTACTGTGTCCCTCTGATGTTTTAGCTTCTCTAAGATCAAGGAGTTAAGTAATGGTTGTAATGGAGTGGGCTGTCCTGAAAGCAGGGAGTTAGGGAGTGCATGCATTTGTTAAAAAAAAAAATTCTGTATAGCCTTAGAGCCTGAAAGTCCACTTGAGAAAAGAATAGACAATTTTCCTGACATGTAAGCTTTGTACTGCCCACTAGTCTTCAGCTGTTACGCATAAAAGTGAGAGGCATAGGAAACCGTGCCTTTGGTTGCATTATGCTCCTTCCTAGGGATATTTGAATACATTGGCCAGTTTTAGAGTAACTTTTACAAGATGGGAAAAACCTCTCAGATATCCAGTCTCTGTAGGTTCCAGGAAAAAAAAAACCAACAACAAACCCGAAACAAAAAACTACAACCAACCAACCAAAAAGAACCTAAAACCCAAAAACAAACAGAAACAAGATTGTGAATGAAAAAGGACCCAAATAAATATCCCTAGCTGAGCGGAAGGTTGAAGAGTGACCTCAGCACAAATTAAGCATTAATGAATCTACATCACAATGTAAATGTGTCAGTCTTAAGAAAAACTTGAACAAGAGAAACAGTAGAAATGTAAGACAAATGTGTGAATGAAATCAGGTTTCATTAGGTATATTTGCTACAGAACTGTTCTTACTTATACATAGCTAACAACAGCTGCATTGCAAAGACACAGCACTTCCATCTCTGGTGCCACTGAACATCAGAAGGAAGCAGCAATATCACTTTGTTCTCCCCACAATACCCCATCCTTTCTTTCAGCTTTGAGACTGCATCTCAGATTACTGTCAGCTGAGACCCCTCTTGAGCATGATGGAGGTGACCTTGGGTGAGTCACTTTACTTCTTTTTTTCCATTTTGAAAGTTGATATAGTAATAATAATAATATAACAGTGTACTTCACAGGGGTGGGAGGTTTAATTAATGTTTATGAAGTGCTTTGAGATGAGATCTAAGGATGAAAGCACTATGCAAGTGCAAAGTATTATTATTTTTTATTATAGCTTACAGCTATATAATTGATTAAATATTCCAAACCTAATCCCACAGAGACTCACTTCAGTACTATAAACTCTGATTATTTTCATGCACAGACAGATGATGCTTACCTTGTCCCGATGACATTAACTGCATCACCGGTCTCTTTTTTTTTTGACTATCTCTATGGCCCAAACGCTGACCTAATTTTTGGCTTTAAATGAAGATTATTTGCTTCATTCACCAATGAATGCCAGATAAGGCTGGTTTGGGTTTTAAAACACATTTTTAGATGATAGGTAACTAAGTGGCCTTATTAAATCATTAGATTTACTTCGGTCCATGGCAATAATTTAAGGTTTTCTGAAACCTATGTGGTTGTGAGACCACAAACCAGAGAAGTGTCCAGACACCTTCACCTTTACCATGGTTTGCATGGGAGAGGGGTGCAGTGGCCCCACCTTAGCTGTGGAAGAAACGCTGAATGGGATGAACATGGCAAATGAGTCCCTGAAAAGTTCCTGAGGTCTAAGCAATGGAGAAGGTTGAGTTAAAGGGCAGGACCACGAAGAGCAGGACACAATGGAGAGCAGTGCAGCAACCCCTGCACTTAATCCAGTTAAATTAAGTTCAGAACTTAGCTTTATCCTCTGTATGAATGCACCAGATGGCTTGGAAATAGTGTGGGGATGTCTAATACAGAGCTCACAGATCAGCCATGCAAACATCTTTATTGTGAAGGGCTTTTTCATGTGAAATAAAGGTATGGAGAAAGATAGGCAAGGACAGAATAATCAAGGTTGTGAGGGAAGGCAAACTTGAATGGTAGAATAAAAGGTCTTCTTGACCTTTTATCTAGTTTACTTTGGCACTGAAGAGCTTTTATAGAGATTTATCTTAAGACACTGGCAAACACAAACCTGCCAGGAAACTTCCCAGTGGCATGCTCTGCTCTTCTCCTGTGCCCAGTGGCTCTGCTGGTTTATGGGTTCCAGTTGCTCTGTGTGAGCCTGGTGCTCTACAGGGATGTCCTGGGAATTACAGAGCAGAGCATTTTAATAGGAAGCACTGCCAGGCGTGCTGATGTTGGCTGAGTAATTCCCTGCAGCAGAAGGGCAGAGGAGAGACTACCAGTGAAACACCAAACCCCTTCCATGACAGAAAACTACTATTAAAACATCAAATCTTTTTCATGTCAATGCACCAGTAAAAGAAATCAGATTTTGCAGAGAGAAAGAGACATATTTGGTTCTTCCTAGGTACAACAACAAGATCTAATTATGGCTATTGAGACTTCTTGAGCTGGCCTTGTATTTATGTGCCTACATTATGACTGCCCTAGGTGTAAGGGTAGATAAACCCAAGCTGGAAAAGCCCAGGCTTTCACAGAGCTACTGCCAGATTGCTGGCATATCAGGGCCAGCTCTCCTAAAGCTGTCACAGCATCTCTATGCCAGTGCACACCCAGAGCAGACAGTAGTGTAGAAAAAGCCATGCATAATACTGCTATTCTCTGACTACAAGCAGAACAGCAAATTAAACAGACTGTCAAGAGCCCCTGGGTGTCCTGTTTAATTAGAGATCCTGAAACAGAGTCCAAGTTCTGACAGCACCCCTATTTCCAGTGAAGTTATGCTTCTTTAAGGGTCATGAAGATTTATACATCATTTTTCCCCTAACAGTTTTGTGTGGGGGAAAAAGTTGTCTCCTTGCTGAAAATATATGAATGAGTCAAGTTTTTCAGTCTTTTGAATGATGAAATTACAGAGTTTTACAGCCAAATATAGGTAATCACATAGTTTGGGTTTGCTTTTTTTTAAAGAGTCTTAGTGTTTGTTTAACCAGTCTCAGATTTTATTTGGAATTTTGCTACACCAATTAACAATTTTCTTGGTACTCTTTATTCTCAGCATTTTGGTGAGCCCCAGGCACTTTATTACGGTCACCCAAATTTTGGCTGACAGAGAGTGAGAAAGGAAAAGGTGGTTCTTTATTATCTCCAATGGCAAACAGTCCTCACATCTTAAAAGACCCTTAAACCTGACTGAAGGAAACATAAAGTCTCATTATATACAGACTGTCATCTTCAGCACTAACAATGTAAAAAAAGAAAGACAGACTTTTACTAGAGGGGCTTAATGTGCAACTTGTTTCCATGACAGACAGTTTGGAAATCTATATCTTGCTGCAAATCTTGTTAAGAAGAAGCTATTAATAAAGATTTGTCCCAGTATCAGGGAAGGTACCAAAAGGTACGAAGGAATTCTAACTGCAGAGATCCTTTTCCTTTTTACTGCATCCTTGGGCCTTTTTCATAGCACTCAACTTACCAATCTCATATATACTCAATTATTTCAAAGTTGGAAAGATGCAGAAAAGGTTACAAATGGGATCTACATATCTTCTAGGCAGAAAACTGAGATCTTAAAGAATCCATGCTAAAGCATTCTACACGCCTTTTCAAAAAGCAGGATTCAAACTGAGTAGCATTTGACATGCCTTCGTTCCACAGATGCTAGGAAATTAAGAATAATCTTCATTTAATAATCATGTCAATTGGTATCCCCTGCTGCTTCTTTGTTTTCTTGTGTTGCTGTTCCTCAGAGGAGCTGGTAAATTTTTGCATTCCCTATATCCTGTGCTGCTTTTCAAAGTCAATTCCACTCCATTATCCCCAAATTAAACTGTCACAGAGAAATGCTCTATAATGATGGGCTTCCAGTGCATCAGAACAAAAGTGAAAGTTGAAAGTTAGAACAAAAATAAAGAAATGCCCAGAGATTTGGGCTATGTACCTCTTACTCTGTGTCAGCTATCCTTGCCTTGCCTTCCCCTACAGAAGAGGCCATGTTCCCTTACAGAAGGATGTGGGCAGACCTCAGTAGCTAAGACCTTGCAAGCTGGGCAGATGAAACTGATGCAAATTTCTGTCTCTCCCTTGGAGAGAGAAAACCTGGCTGAAGACTGATGTGATATCCCAAATCATGAATATTTCCCCTAGAAAACTGCAGGTAGATTTCCAGTAGTTTCGTTTTTGTTCTTGCACATGTTCATTTGATACCTCCTGCCAGTGTTTGTTTAATCAGTTGCAGGCACATATACAAACAATTTTTTGCATTCTGTGGTTGACAGAGAGATAAAATCCTCTGTCAGGTTTCCTTGTTTCATTCTCAGTGTGAAGCTTTGATTATTTATGTGAGAAAATCCTCTTAGTGTGTAAAGGGCCACTGTGCCAGATCCAGTGAGAGCAATCCATATAGCAGTTCTGGAAGAAGCATCTGGAACTGGATGAATATTAGTAATTAATTGTAAACTTCTAATGAATACGAGAGCTGTTACTCTTCTGCAAGAGAATGTGCCAAGATTTTGCTCTCTGACAATTCAGCTGTGGAACTCTCCCTTTTACAGTCTAGCCTATGAGATGATTTTTGCTGTTTAGAAAGATAATCAGTTGGTCTTAATCCAGGTTCTTCCCTTTCCTTTTCCTCCCTTCCCCTTCCTCTTCTCCTTCCTTTCCCTTCCCTTTCCTCTTTCCCCTTCCCACTCTTTATTTTCCCCTTTCCTCTTTCCTTTTTTTCTATTTGTCTCAAAGTATGTGAATAGCTCCTGTTACTTCTGCAGAGAAATATCTTGCAGTAATTTGTTCAAGAAGAAAACCTAGTGATGTTCAGGTCATGTTTGTTAGGAAAACTGCCCACAGTTAGTGACATGACATGTTGATAGACTTCTTAATGGTCCTTCTTCCATCCTGTATCTCTTTTCTCTTGATTTCTGCCATGGTCAAGTCACCTGAGGTGATAGGACCATCCTTAATCCACAGAAAAGTACTCCCTTTGTCTTGCCTCAGAAGCCTTTCTGCCAGAGGTCAGCAGGTTTTCCTTCTGAGCATGAGGTGTAGGAGCAAGGAGCCAAGCAGTGTTCAGGGCTTGCACAGCAGTGTGGTGCCCTAGGACCAGTACAGATACCTCCCCATGGCAGTTTATGCCCACTTGCTACAGTCAAAGAGAAAATGCTTTGCACAACAGAGTTTTTAACACCTTTCTCTCAAGCCTATGGGTTATTACAAACTGCAAGAGGATAAGCACTGAAAATGCCAACAGATCTTGGTGGTCGCTCATTCCCAGATGGCCCCCTCTCTGTCCCATCATGTTCAGAAATACTCTAAAATCCTACGAGTATTCCTGTTTGGTGTGGGGCATGAGAGAACAAGTTTGGAGAGCTCTGCAAAAAAAAACCAAACCTCTGCAGTCAGTTTCCTGCATGGGAAAAGAGGTATGTCAGAATGAGGAAATTTAAGTTCTTTCTAAATTTTCACTAAGCACACTGGACAAAGCACACCAGTCTGCACTCCAGGTGATGTCTGTGCAGTGGGACCCTCATGGATTAACTAGGACTGGATTAAAGTTTACTCTGATGACCTGATGATTTCTGACTCATTTAGCTATGACTTGGAGAGACATGAACATTTTTCATGGGCCATAGAAGTGTCCTGTGCAGGTCTTGCTTTGCAACAGTATTTAACTGGCAATCTTGTTTTCTGGAGACAAGATGACTTCAGAGGCCAGATTAATAACCAAATAATTATAAAAACCATCAGCACCAGGCAGGATTAACAGTGGCTAGGAAAAGCAAATCAGTCACAGCTTTCCAGCTTCTAAAATGCAATTACAGAACAGTATGTTAAAAAAAAATAAATGTTGGAGCAACCCAGTGAATCAAAGAATTAAAAAAGCACTATCTTAATTTCATTTTTCCTTAATATATAGAGGGGCTATTTTATTACACTAAAAATTACCCTTTTTATAATGCTGGTTGCCTTTGTTCCCTTTTGCAGAAAAAGGAAACATTTGGGAAGAAATGACTTGATGATGTTTTGATTCAGTATTTGCAATGAGCGGGCTGGGCTGATGGTCCTTTTGGCAGAACAAAGAAGCAGACAAAACACAATAGATACCCAGGATGGCTGAAGCCCAAAGTATTTTGGACTCAGAGACAGGAGTAAGCCTTTAATTGGTGTTGAAAAGTAAACCAGGCAGAGAAGAAGAATAAATAATAAATATGCCTTGTAGCAGCACAGCAAGAGACAGCTTGTTTTCTGCTCACTTCCAAAGCAGGCCAGTACATCGTGTTCTTCCCCTACAAGTTCCAAACAACCTTGTTTGGACTGAGAAATTGAAATCCATGTTTCTAAAACAAATCTGTCTAAATATTTTTCTATTAGCAGCAGCGCAAAGAAACCCAACCTGTCTGCACTTTCTGCACAGCAGTGAGATGTTATTGTAATTATTATTATTATTATTAATAGCTGCTTTTATTACCAGCAATGGCAGAAGACATAGAAGACAGTCCATGAGCACTGGGCCTCACTGCCCACCAGTAACAGAGCATCCTCAGTCCAAGCAGACTGCAGCATATAGAGAAGATAGACAATGTTATCCCTACTTTAAAGGTGAGATATTAAGGGTACAATTAGTACCAAAGTCATTCACAAATCCCCAGGCTTTTTAAAGTAATGGGGACAGGACCCTCTAACTGGAAGCTTGAGAAACTCAGATCTCAGGACCACAATTCTCATATACACACAAAAGTATTTATGCATAAATCTAAGTGACAGTTTCAGAGCCATTGTCTTTAGATACAAAAAAAAAAGGAAGCACCCAAGAAGCCAAAAGGTAAAACTATAACTATACAGTCTATAGGGTCCCTATAGAGTCCAAAATGCATTCAGAACTGCCATTTGTTAATCAACTACATTCTATATTTTTAACACAAGAAATTGTTGAAGTAGCAACACTGAGGTTAATCCAGCTGGTATGAGGAGTGATGGAGAAAAAGTGTCATTACATACTCAGAAGTGCATTCATCTCTTAGTTTTCCTGAAAGCCCATTTTCTCTCCAGTTATGGAAGTTCTCTTGCTCCTTAATAAAAGTGTAACCAAACAAGAATTCCATCTCCTTTTTAAAAAAAACAGTAAGTTATAACATTTGTTCTAAGTGCTACTGGCATGAGACTTAAGAAAACTAATTGATTAGAGATGGTTAGGTCTTTAGAACAAAGTCTTTATCCTGAAACATTTGCTTTACCTTTCAATCAAATATTTAGTATAAAGTTGTTTTTATTGTTATTATTTTTCATGCCTTTTGAAAAGTGTTAACTCATTAAAATTTTAAGACTCTTCAAATGCTTATTGAAAGTGAGTAGTAGGAGGAAAAATATCCATATTCATTTGACTCAATTTCTTAATAATGTTCCCAGAGAAAGTCTGTAGGTACAGATTATAAAAAAAATCTCTATTAAATGAAAAATAGCCATAAACTTTTCAAAAGAGAATAATTTTTGCTCCTAAAGAGTTCTCTGTGTGTGAGAGTAGGTTAATGATGTTGTTTTTAATGGTTTCCTCAAGCTTTCTCCAAAAGCATCATCTTGTTTGTTGAGCTAAGGATGATTTCAGTCTTCTCCCACATCTGGGAATGGGTTTTCTATAAAGAGAATTATTTGTCAAGATAACAGGGTGAGAAAAAAAAAAAGAATGCTTTTGTGCATACTAGGAAGCATCTGGTTGTAGGAAATGGACTAATTCAGACACCAGAAATTTAGATGACGTGGGTAACTTCTTTGACCAGTGGAGGAAGACAAGAATAGTGAATGAGCCAGCAATTCACTCTGTCCTCAGTTAGTGCCTGTGATAGATGGGATGTGCTTTCTTCAGGAGACATCTACACCCCCAGATGGAGACTGGCTACAGAAAACTTGCACAGGAATCATTCTGTCTGCTTCTCCTGAGCCATTGATATTGGCCAACAGGAACCTGTCTTTTTCTAACATGGAAAAGGGATTGTTGAAGGTGATTGAAGAATTAAGCAAAAAGAGAGAGTTTTGATATGCACAGCAATAAAATGTGAATAACATTTTCTGGCTGTTGAAACAAGTATACTGCTCAAAGTGCACTTGTTCTTTAAAACACTTCCCTTTTTCCTGTTGTCACCTTAAATTTAGGACACCTGGATAAACCACTTAGGCTTCTCTGTAACTTTTCCAGTGTAGGGAGTAAATTAATTCTATTGATATACACCCTTGGTGTGATCATTGTTGAGAGGAGGAGAGAAAGAAATAAAATGTCCTCATACCATGGACTAGAGAATTACATGTAGTCTTAAAATGCATTATGTCATTATTGAAAAGTTCTTACACTTGGAAAGAGAAACTGTTCTTCATAGCATCACTCTAATTTAGATCGTCCCATCTTGCAATGTTATTCACCCAAGCTACCCATGCAGACCACCTTCTGCTCTTAAAGGAAGCTGGCAAAAGTGAAGCTGTAATAAAATCATTCCTGTCCTTAAACTTACAATTCACAATTGCAAATGAGAACAGACATCAGCAGAAAAATAATCCATCTCACTGCTATTTAGTTAAATTTTGTGCAAATCTTGTTCCCTTTTCAGGATTTGCGCTGGTAGATAGGAACACAAAGAGTAACCATCTGATTAAGCCTGCAGCTTCTTGTTACACAACTAGCAAAATCTCAGCTTAAAAACAAACAAAAAAACCGAAACAAAGAACCAAACAACCCCACCAGAACTATAGCCTTTGATTTTCTGCACTTCACATTCACTATCTTATGTCTAACTCTTCTGATGTTATCTAGCTGGGTCTGCTGCTGTCTCAGGGTGGTGCTCAGCTGCATAAGAGATGTCACCTAGCTGTAGCAGTGGAGATATTGCTGCAACAGCCCTGTCTGATGGGGCGTGAAGTCAGCAGATTTCCACCTCTAGAAGTGGGCCTTTAGAAGTGCTTTCCTCTACAAATGTGACGAAAGAGCAGCAGTTCTGCTTCCATAAACCTCAGCCAGATTTTTTGTTTTGCAAAAGAGAAAGGAAAGTCTACTCATCATTCAACAATATGGGCAAGAATACTCAGGCAAAGCCAGCAGTCTATAGTCAGTAGGAGGTACTAGAGTGCTCCTAGAATGATAATTATGTTTAGAAGGAAAATGTGATGAGATGAAGGAAGTATGATAGATGGAACTTTTACTTGACTCCAAAGAAAATTTTACAAATCCCAGTGGTCCTGGGATTTGTAGCCACAGATTTTAAGCAAAGCAAAATATTTGGATATGTGTGCAGACTTTTAAAACTTTAGCCCCCAAGTTTCACCTCGTTACTCCTTCACAGAAAAAACTGTCAAAAGGGTCTGATCAGAGACAGGCATTAGTTTTGGACTTTCAGATTGTTTGTTTTTAGCATAGCATTTAGCTATGCTGGACTTTGCAAAAGAGATGCTACATCCTCGATTTTTGGCCACACAGTTATTTATTTACCTCTCAGCTTTCCTAATAGCTTTCAAAAGATTCAAGTCTCTCTCAAAAAACCCAAAAGTCTTGAGTCTCCTCCATGTGTAAGGATATCCTGCTGCTTAAGTGAGACTAAGTTAACGTTTTCAGTCTTAAATGCTTGCAGAATCATGAGGTGTACCAGAGAAACACATACAGGGTTATGGGACTGTATGTCCACTGAGAAGAAACTTCAGAGCAGACTAGGCAGAGGACTGAGATTGGCTCAAGTTTTTTGATCTGAATCAGAAAGAATCTGAAAGTCTGAATTACTTGTCAAATTATGGCATGTCCCATTGGAGAAACCCTGCTCAGTGAATGCTTCTGAAAAATGGAATGTATTTTGTAGAGATTTCAGAGCCTTGAGGCCTGGCCATCTCACTCTCTTGCTCAGACAATGGCCAAGCTGCATTTTATTCATGACTAACTCTGACTCCACTTGTCACATCTATGTTTCAGGGAGCACCATGTGGATCTGAGTGATGGATTGATTGTTCCTGTCTTTTTACCTGGAGTTCTGTACTTTGGCCCCAAACTCTGGAGGGATATACGTGTGTATATGGACCTGCTGTCTGCTGGTGACAACTTCACTGATGGTCTGGTATGATGAAATTTTAATGAATTTACAAAATAACAGGTGCTATTCCTAATTGGTTTTCACCTGATCTAAATCAGGTAAACCCAGTGACTTCAGTAGACTGATTTTGATACTTCCTGAAGATATGAGCTGCTTCATTTCATAGCTGGTGTGTTTTCCTTACAACTTCCTTTTTAAATGGCTTGTAAATGACTCAGGCCATAGAGAGAGAAGGCAGTAACAGTCAGCTTGTTTTGCTGGATGTAGTTTGTGCCAAAGCTACAACCATGAACGATCTGCATCAGTAAATTTGGGAGGAGTTAATTATAAGTAGTTACACTTATGTCAAGCTTTTCTTACCACTTGCCAAGAAGTAAGGGCAGTTCTTCTTTAAGCAAACTATCAAAACCTCAGGTTAGTCTTTAAATTGAATAAAAATAAATTTGGGGGTTAATAATTTGTGTGAGAAATAATGTAAGAGAAGAAGGCAAGTATAGATGTTCTTTGTCATTCAGAAGTGGGGTATATTTCCACAGAAGACATCTGCTTAAAACAAACAGCCACCCTTTCAGTCTCATAATCAGTTCATCAGTTTGGAATAATTTCAATGTTAGTTTAAAAAACATAAGGCATTTCCAGCAGCAGTAACTGGTACCTATTTATTTTTGAATACTTTTCTCCTATCATCCCTGTGACATGAGTAAAAAAGAACCTTTAATCTACAACTAAAAGCATTTGTCATTTCACTAAGCTAAATATTTGAAAATTATACTTCGGCCCTTAAATACCTAGGCCAGTTCTGAGTACAGGATGTCAGCATCTCGTTTGATTGAGGTTTGCTTGGTTTTTTTTGGTTTTAGTGTCTTAAAGATGGATTCTTAACCATACAGAACAAAATATCACTGAAATACTTCTAAAAATCTGTGCAGCTTCAACTTCTAAATATCTTATATAGCTTTTCATAGGATAATTCAGATGAGACTTTCTTGTGGCAGTTTCTCTTGGTTCAGTTGAGGAGTCCTGTTGTTCATTGTCCCTCCATGCACCCTAGGGAGGGTAAGGTAGGTCCTAGCTCCTCTTGTCAGTAATGTCCTACTAGGCAGCAGACTAATTTTAAGTCTTCCCTAAACCTTCTTTTGTCCAGGACAGTGCTGATTCCAATGTGTCCTTACTCTTTATCCAAGAATCAAGGTGATTACTTCAGCTTTTTTGGTAGTTTTGATGTGGGGAGGAGGAATGGTTTCAAACTGAACAACTGAACTAAAATGTTAGGAACATATAATTTTATACTGTCCTTTAAGTAAACTATGAAACCCCCTGAAATACACCTTTCTGTATATTAATATGTATTTATATAGTAAGAAGCACCAGTAAGGTTCAGAACCCCTTGGAATATATTTCTTTGACCATGTTTTTTCAACTGTCCTTGGTTATTCTTGTTTTGTTTTGATTATAAATTCTTTGGACACTGAGCTTTTTCATTGGCTCTATAGAATCTAAACAACGGCTAAGGATCTCATTTGTAGTGTTTAGGTGTTAGCACAATATAAGTAATTATTAGAAATACCAACATTGTTTTATATCTACTAAATCTTGCAAAGAACAGATAATAAAATTACTTAATTCTCTGCAACTATCTCTGGCCTCTGTCATTGCATACAGCAAAAAAGTAAGCTCTTATTTGGGCTGGAAAAGAATATTTAATCCAATTGTAGCTGAAGAGAGGATTTGAGGCAGGTGGAATAACAGCATTTGTCATACAGTTATAAATTGTAATCCTCAAAGCAAAGCAAAGAGAAGCCCAGAGTATGTTTGTGTACTTGTTTTTACATTATAAAGTCAATATTTTCTATGATACAAACCTAGCAAAGATCCTCAAAGATATCAACAGCGATAGGATGTGAGAGCAGTTAAATGATACAGGCAGGTCCTTGATGGCCACTGCCTTACAGCCACGCATGATACAGAGCTATTTTATGTGAATGTGACACCAAAAATGTAACACATAATCATATTTTCTTCTAAAACTGATGCACCTGTAAAGATCTTCTAGTACAAAGAAAGAATAAATTAAAACATTTGAAATAACCTAGAAGATTCTGGTCTACATCTCTTTGATGGGAGGGACTGTAAAGGCAAGAAATTTCACCTGCTGGATGAAAATCAATTCCTTCCTTCTATCAAAAAACCAAAACAAAAACCCCCGAGACTGCTTGTGAGCTGCTGCTTCAAAGAAATTTTAACTTTAGAAACATGGACAGATGGTAATTCCTAGATTAGAAACCAGGTACCACCTGTGGCCCTGCTGTCTTGAACCTACAGGTCTCTGTTCTGCAGAAACTCCTTCAGGTACACAACAGAAACAATAATAGAACAGAAGTGGCCATCATTTGGAACGACAGCCTCAGCTAACCAAGCTGCTTTCTCAGATGCAGATTATTATTATAAATAATATTTTTTCCCAATAGTTAAATGTTATCACTCAGTTCAGTGTTGCACTACTGAACATTTCCAAGAGATTCTTATAAGGCAACCAAGTGCTGTCAGAGGGCAAATTCTCTGCAGATGATAGCTCTTCACTTCTCTCTGATCCTTACTGCATTTGATACTGACAGCACAATGGCAAAGCTTTCAATTAGGAAGGAAACAAAAGCACTGCATTTCACATCATCAACATCATCTGCAAGAAATCTTACAGACTCATTAGACAGCAAATTAACACTGTTTAGGAAAAAAATGAAAATATGAAACATGGTAATTAGTTACAGCTAGTGAACTTGAATCCTCAATTTAACTTATTGAGATCTGTAGATTAGATGTATATATCCCATCCTTTACTTTCTGCAGGGAAAAACTTCACCTGTGCTTCAGATGCTCTGGAAAAGCTCCTGTGACTTTAATTCTGTCCTGACTGATGTCTACATTAGCATTTGAAGTGAACTTACCTCAGCAATGTGTGCTCCTATGGCTGGTCAAGACTTTTGCAGGGGACAGTCATAAGGGCAGTGTGGCTTCATATTTAAAGGAAATTTAAGTTTTCAAACCTTTGTAGGAGACAGGCTCCAGCTCAATAAAGTGTTTCAGCATATCTGCAATAATGGGAACAATCAGGCTGGTTTTCACAACAAGAAGACAGGCCTCACAAATTATTGACTGCTGTCCAAAAAGTTCTGTGAACAAATGTGAGCTGCTTGATAATGTACGGTGGGATTTCCCCAGTAGCTTCCTATGAAAAATCTAGTCAAGAGACCAAACTTTCAAGAAAAGATGGAAATAATGTCTATGATTTAATAACTGATTACAAGCTGGAAAGAAAGGGAGGAGAGAGCTCCTTTCTGAGCTTTCACAGAGGGTGGACACTGCTGGTGGACCCCCAGAGGAACTTGTGTTGAAGCCTAAACTGCAAGTGTGAGATGCAGCAATCTGGCAATATGTGTGTAGAATCAGGTAGCAAAATCTGATGACACCAAGTGAAGTACAGAGATAATATTACCATGTAGAGCAGCAGAACCACCTCACAGTACTCAAAAATTGACTAACGAAATGGCAGAAGTTTGGTCCTGATAGATGTAGAGTAATACAGATTAAGTCTGTCCTAAAACCACATTGATTGGCTGCAAACTGTTTATCAAACAAACTTTTAGTAGTTATAGCAGATAATTTTATGAAAATAAATAACTAGGAAAGATGCAAACATGGTGTGACTATAAATCAACAGCGTGCTCAAATCATGAAGAGCAAAAGCATTTCTGGTTGCAGCATCTTGAAGAATTGATTCACTGGAACTAGAAAAGGTGCAGAGAGAGGTGATAAGAATGATCAAATGCATGAAAGTCTTCCATTTGATGGAGATTAAATAAACTAGGGCTCATCTGCATGAAAAAAAAGATGTAATTAAACAGTGGTAGACTAGGGGGATGTGAAATTATCAGTAGCAAGGAGATGGTAAATGAGGAACCATTATTCAGGGGTTTTGATAACACACAAATGAGCAGCCATCAATTGAAATTATTGGGAAGCAACTTATACCTAAATTATATCATTAATTTTTTCCATCCAACCTTTGGATTCACAAAATGTTATTAAACACAGAGACAGCAACTCTGTATTAGGAGGATTTTCAAGTGCATATCATTGGATCTCTGCCAGTAGATAGAGAAGAGACATTATATGCTTGGCTTGCTCTTAGGGCTTTCCTTTAATATCCATTGCTAGAAATAGCTGGAGAGATAGTGGAGCTAAATAGACATTTGGCTTAACTCTCTATCTGTTGGTCTTAAATAGTAGTTACTAAAATATACTGCAGTTAGACACCTTTGCAGACTTGACAGAACAAAACTCTTTCCTTGCTACAAAGGTTCAGAAATGGGGTGGCCATTTCCTAGTGTTTTATTTGAAACACCTGAGACTTGCCAGACCTAAAACCTTCATGGGGTACAGAAACTTATTCCCTGATTCTTTTCCAAAAATTAGTTAGTCCAGAAGGATGTACTGATGGGAAAATATTAAAAAAGAGGGACTGAATTTCAATTTGAATATCCTGATGGTTTATTTCTTTATTTTATTTTACTTAATTTTATTTATGTTTTTTTCCCTTAGTTAATATCTGTACACAACCTTAGTAATGCTCCTGAATGTCTCTTAGTACACTTTTCTGGGACAAGTTTTAACACATGGAGCTGTGGAAAGCTGAAATGCCTCTGTGAGTGATGCCTACCTTGTTGGGGGTTCCATGGTATATGTGGCAAAGCAGCAGTTCCCACCCCACCATCTGCTTTCCTTTTGAATTAGGAGATGTCTAACACCCATAAACCCTGAAAACATATAATTTAGCATCAAAAGCACAATAGGAGTTCTTGAGTACCCTGACAGTAACCCATGTGCAAGAGCATAGCCAGAAAGAAAATACGCATAATTAATGAACCAGGCTTCTATTTCTGGTATCTGTCATTAGTTATAAATAGAATAATAATGGCTTAGTGCTGGAAAACAACTTGACAGGACATATTACTTCATTTTCCAAGCTGCTGTTTATAGAGGTGTTAAAACTGCTAGTAGATATGAAGAACTACTAAAAAATTACACATTAGAAGAATAATGCTATTACAAAAGACAGGATCATCTCACTTCAACATAGCTTTTCACTTTGCTTAAGGCCATGGTTCAGCTCTGCAAAATGGCAACTTATGATTTCTTGATTTACAGCTCTATTCCTTGTGTACATTCAAAGCTGCCTGTATTTTAGACAAAAATTCTCAGTCCTTTTTAAAACTGCCAACACAGCCCAGATTTGAGGAAAGGAAGGCTAGATTTTTCCCCTGGCAAACCTGTCTTCAAGAGAATTTTTAATTAATTTTGATCAATGACTCTTCAATCACAAAATGACAGGTCAGGAATAAATAACTTTTATGGCACACAGAATCTTTATTACTTGTGATAATGAACAAGTGAGACAAAAAGCAGTTGGGAATTTAAACAAAATAACCCCTAGTTTTCTTCCCTTCCAGTTGGAGAAGCTGCTATGAAAGTTACCATGGAACTTGGGTTGATATTCCTTTTTTTAAAAAGTATATTTGAACACCAAACAAAATAAAAAAGAAATAAACAAAATAAAAAAGAAATGTAAGAAAAGACTCCTAAGTTATATGAAATGCTCAAAAAAGCCCATCAAAATCTGTTGTTACCTGAGCTGCTGTTACTTTCATTTCCTACATGGTCAGTTCCCAGAGACTGCTTTACTCACGAGCTGTGCGTGAGCATCTGTAGGACTTCCTTGACATCAGAGGACTCAAAGTGTCCTGAAAGTCCATTGTCTGAAGCAAAGGGAAAAAAGAAAGAAATATGAAATTATTGGGAGTGACTGAGTGGATTCAAAATGCAGAATTCAGTGGCTTCTTTATGCTATTCTTTATTTTTCCATTCCCCTTTCTCATCTTAAGTGAAGCAAAAAAAATATTTCAAACTCTTTCCCACATATGTTCTTGATTTTAAGATACAGACCCCATTTGTTTTTGAATGATCCCCTAACAGGCAACTTTCCCATTCTATATTGCTAGGAGAATATTTTCCCCTTAACATATGGTTCTTGTTATGCTGCAATTTACTGGTACACAACAATCTGGTTGTTTTTAAAGTTGGTTTTATTGCCTTTCAGAAAGGTCATGTATGATTATCCTTGTCACTCTCCTTTATTAATACAGGTGGCTAGGAACTTAGGTTAAACCCAAAAAGTAGCAGTGAAATTTTAATTTACTCAGAAGGAAGCAAGAGTAAATTTGTCTAGACACAGCCCAGCTCTGAGGCAGAGACTGTGCTGTCAGCACACAGACCACTTCTGCTGTTGCTTTACATATCTCAGATTTGGTGGTATATTGCATGACATCAACAGTCAAAGCTTTCTTGGGTCATGTAATGGATTAAATTTCCTTCACGAATCAGCAGTGTGAGTTCTAAGTTTTATTTTTCTCTGTGATTTCTTTTTTTTGGAAGAACAGCAGTTCACTTTTCTACATAGAGCTTCTACAGAGTTAAGATCCATTTAAGCCCTTTGTTCAATAGTTTATGGACATCCAAATTCAAAGCTTTATTTAGATTCCCAAAATCAAATGAAAAAACAGCCTCTCCAGATAGAGATTGCTCAGCATTTTACACTTTCCAGTGAAAATTTGCGATTTCCTGTGCCAGTTTCAAAAAGTGTGCATTTAACAAAATGCTCCTTCAAGAAAGCCTAGGTTAAAGAGCCAGTGTGCAGTTTGTTGTCTAAAAATTCTCTAAAAATTGAAATTTTAGTTTCATTTGTTCTATGTGCTTAATTTTACATGGAGTATTTTTCATTCTTTACTTAAAATATGAAAGGTTTTGTGAGAGGTGCCTTGATATCCCATCTTACATAATATGTAGAGTCACTGTCATTCTTCCTGTATCAATACAAACTCACAAGACACTCTGAATGCAGGCCTTATGGTATTGGCTACCTAATGGCATTTTTCTGACCAAGGTGTTTTTAATGATCCTGCACAGGTAACTTTGCACTTTTGCCCTATCCCGCAGACATGAAGCCAAAAATAGCACTAAGGCACAGGGCACATGTGGTCCTACTTTGAGCTTGGGAGTTTTTTAGTAAAATCCAGAAACCAGGAAGCACAACAAGATTAGCATATGTAGTTGAGAAGTAATATGTTTGTTTATCAAGTGTGGTTAGTTGGACCTATGTCCTTTTCCATATCTTTGTTACTCATATATCACAGTAGCTTCTGCAAGAAGTCTATACAACTGTAGAATAAGGCATGCTGTGCATAGCCTCTTTTGACTTTTGAGAACCAGTGTAAGGAGAGTAGCAAGTTAAAAAAAATCTTAACCATCTTGCCTCTGAATTTAGTGTACACCACCAAAAGCTTCAACATCTTACCTCTATCCTAATCCTGTTTGCTAGGGTAAAAGCAAATGGAAAGAGAAGACATCTGCACTCTGCATGACTGTATGGAAATTCTATCTTTACCTGTCACAGTTTAGGCCCAACCAGTATCAACCAGTCCTCTGCTCATTCACCCCCACCACGGGAGAAAATTTACCCAAAGGCTCATTAATCAAGACAAGGGTAGGGAGGTTTTCAGTTCCCAATTATGGCAAGGGTCAAAAACCAGACAGATTCAACTTGGGAAGGAAAACAATCATTTAATCTACTAGGAGAAAAAGAAGACGTGGCCAAATCTAATCTTCCTGCACCCCCTCTTCTTCCTGAGCCCGAACTGCTTCACTCCCTCCTCCTCAGCAGCACACACACACTCCCCCACTTCCAAAACATCACTGCACATCACCTTAGGCATTCAGTGAGGAAAGCTGGAATGGAAAGCTGGTTCCTTGGAACAAAGCTCTTCTCAGATCTCAATATTTGACAGAGAAACTTGTGACTGCTATTATTTTTTTTACTGTTGTGTGTCAGAAAGATGTTCTTTATAGCCTATATGTTGCAAGACGAACCTCTCTTAGGACACGGTGCTCCAAGGTCCAACCAGGTGTTCCAGCAGAAACTCACAAATAGTGCTCTGAGTCTGTTGCCTCAGGATTGGTTGGCCTGGCTCAGTGCTACTGCTCCAGATTCAAGTAACCTCTCTGCTGGCTTGCTCAGGACTGAGCTGAGCCTGTGCTTCAAGGCTCACCTTTTATTGGCCCCCTAATCCTGCTCATGCGCAGTTGGGGCCCGCCCTAATCAGGCACAGGTGGGCTTAACACAAGCTCATGCCCACTACCTGGGAATTAGTGGCACCTCCTTGCCTTATTTCACTACACCTATATGAGTCGTGGAGTTGCTACACAATGGAGATTAAAACTACCTTTCAAGTCCAACCTGGCTTCTTCTCCTCCAAATGTGGAATACAGAAAAGTAATCTTATTTGGGAAAACAGGTTCAAGCTGGGATCAAAATACATCGTTTGTATTTTCAAACATCAAAGCTTGATACAAGGTTCTCAAATGTTTGCTCTTTGTTCATTGTTGGTTTTATTTGTTAAAAAGTGCCAAGTGAGAACAAAAAAATCCCACAAGAAACAAAAAAAAAGAGCTACAGTTTTAATTTAAAAAGAAGCAAAAAAAAGGTGCTTTCCCTCATTGGTGCAACCTCTCTTCCCATTTTGCTTTTTTCACTTGTTTATTCTTATCCTTTCCAACTGTCTCATATGGCTGCGTAAAAACCCACTTGCCCCCTCAGGCTTTCTCATACTAATATTTCTCCATGAATCTTTATAGTTCTTAAAGTCACAGTAAAGAGTCTGCCCAGTTCAGAAGAGGGAAAGAGCCTGCTAAATTTGTTCTAGTAGTTCTCTTCACTCTTACACAAGTCACATTTTGAGATTCTTTTGTGGTATTTGATGTCACACAATGTTTGAATTGGACAGGGACCTCCATATGTCATCTTTTCCAACCACCTTGCTCAAGCAGGACTATCTAGGCCTAGATGCCCAGGACCTTGTTCAGACAGCTTTTGTATGTCTCCATGGATGGAGATGCTACAACCTATATCAAATTCTCTAGCATATCCTCCTGCTGAAGTCAAAAATACAAGAAAACAAAAAATAGAACAGTTTTCCTCCTGCATATAAATATTTTTCTGTCTCTAGTATCATGTCCTCAACCCAGAACAAGAAAACAAGAAAAAATAAATGCCAAAGAACAGCACTATGAAATCTGATGAGGGAATGTTGGAACTAAAAATTGTACACACAACAGTGGTTTAAGTGCCTTTTCAGAATGATAAATTTAAAATCAAACATATAGCAATGCTTGCAGAAGCACAAGGGCTTCTTGAAAGTTTAGCATGTTTCTAAGTTCTTCAGCCTACACAGAGATAAATCTGAAGGGAAAGAAAAATCCTACCAAAAAAAGCCTTGACAAATCTTTTTAATTCATGTCAGATATAATGAATTACTTCAGTTAAAATGTAGAATAAAGAAAATCTTAAGAAAATGTGAATCATCCATTTAGTATTTTCCAAGCCAAGCATTTCAGGGCTTTAAGTTAAAAGTTGATATTTATTTATTTTGATATTTATGGGGCAAAATATCTCAGTCTGTCACATTGCAATGGCTTTTGTTTCAAATTTTAGTTCCTTTGTTTATGAAAATAGCCCATACTACTGCACAAAACACTTTCATCTATCTGAAATAGTTACTTTCTGACTTCCCAATTAACCAAAATAACCTGTAAACACTAAGTACTGCAGGCAGCAAATGCCAGACCAGTAGAAACACGATCTCCTCCATTTTCTCCACTCTTTTCTTTCTTTCTGGACTGATATTTTGTGAACAAATAGGATTGCACTGATATCAACAATGTTACTCAATGATGTTTTGACTCTTTCCCACATGAAGAAACATTCAGAACTGGGACCAACGTGCAGTGTTTTGTTAGTTGGAATACTTTTAAGGGCATTGTTTGTCCCATCTACTTAAAATTCTGAGTCAGTGCTGAAATAAGGTCTAAATGGTCAAAATTATTTGAAATACAGTCTGTTGGAGGATAACTTGGCAACAGACATGCAAAGTAAGGAACACTATTTTGGTTTATATAACCAACATCAAATGCTGAGAGCATCAGATAAAAACTTAAGTTGCAATCGCTGCACGCAATTCACTTTATTCTAGGATGTGTTGCATAACTCTAGATATTTAGCCACATTCATGCTATCTGATCCAGTGATAAAGTTTATTGCTTACAGCAAAATGGAAATAGTATTTCAAAGATCAGAGCACAGACGATTGGCAAAATAAGTCAACTTGAAGGGAACCATGAAGAAATTGACTTGGACTTTTCATATAATTCTTTAACTTGATCAGAGGGATCAGAGTATTCTATTGGAAAAGCAAACCTGGAACTGTTTAAAATATTTAAATGGAACAAGGGAAAATGAAATGGGACAGGCAAGTACATATTTTTTTAGTGCTATGGCAAGATTCATGTTCTGTTCTTGACTAGTCCCAGAGTCTTAATCCATAAGAAACTTCTGCTTGAACACATCTCTTTAACCCTCTTCAATGACCAGAAGTACATTAAACATTTTGTGATTGTCTCTCCCTGACACGTCAGGCATGGATAAAGATTTTAGTCAAGGAACTCCTTAGATGCCTAAAAGTTTGTCTGAAGATCTTGGAAAGAAGCCATGGGAAGACATACAGCCTCATCCTTCTTCCCCAAGTCCAGGAGTAAAGAGACAAAATTATCTCTTGTTCTGAGGCTGCTGGAAAAACTGCTCATAAACAAAGCCCAAGTCAAATTGTACTACATTCTGTCAAAGGAGCAATCACCCTCTTCAATGTCTTGGCTACTGAGCACACATGAAAGCAAAACACCAAAAAAAACAGGCATCTTCTCTCCTTCAAACAGAAGGCAAGAGGAAGCTCTAACCTCATGTGATGGATGGTACTTGCTCTCTAGAGCATCGTACAGGATAGATTCAGAGCTCAGCAGCAAAGAACCCATCAAGCTTGCAAGGTGTGACAAACTCAGTTGGCTGGTGATTGCCCCAGGAGCACATCTATTGCTGGAAGTAGCAGGAATGAAGAAGGTGTCAGTCATGATGCCCTGGGTTTCCTCAGGATGGACACCTCTCTTATAGAGCAGCAGATGAGACACGATGTGAACATCACTCCTTCAGGAGTGAATTCTGAATTTTGGAGGGCACCCTGTGTAGAGGAGCAGTGTAGAGGGAATGAGAGCAGATATGGATATAAAATCTCACCATCCCGCCCTGGGAATAATTAGCAGTGGGGAAAATAGGGACATGCATTTTGCCATAAAAATTTAATTGCTCTGGCTGTCTGAAGGGAGAACAATGTATAATTTAAATTGTTTCTTTTAATTTGTTTTCAATAAGTTTCTCATCCATTGATTATGAGAGCCATAACCTTCTTCATATTGGTGAGAATATTTTTATATTTTTAAGCAGTTAATATTCCTGTTAAGCAGTTAGAAAGCATCCAGCTGTTAAAAGCCTTTAATTGGTGAGTCTGCACTTCTCCATCCCCTAAGGGCTAGTGACAAATAATCTTGTCTTTTAGAAACAGCAACAATAACTGCAGATGTTATTGAAGTGAAGGTGAAAACAGATAATTGTGACTTACTAAACGAACCAATCCAGCAACTAAGCACATCTTGTTCCATGAAATTACAGTGAAATACTCAGAACTTTCCATGCTTCAGTTCAGTGATTTACTACTATCATTGTTTTGCACTTCTTCATTAGGACTGAGGCTATTGGGAACTACATCACCAGAAGCCCTGAGACTTGACCTGGAATTCTGTGATTTATCTCCCTTTGTTACACTAGAGCTATAGCCACCAGCACATTACTAACTTTTCTTTGCATGATACTTTGAGACCTCTGGGAGTTTGAGTGTACTTAAACTGATATCCACCCAGCAGTGACTGAATTCCACCTTATCTTCAGTTGATTCAAATACTCTAACTTCCTGAATTATTTCAGAAATTCAACCTTTCTCTGACAAATGTGACATCTATTCCCCACCTAGAATCTGCATTCTTTGTCTTTACATCACAACAGCAGTGATATATCCTGCAGCAGCTTTATTTAAACTTTTTAGTGGAAATTTGTACTGCTGTCTGTTTTACAAGCATACAAGAGAACAATAATCGTCCTGATGCCTGGTTTGAAATTAAGCTCAATGAATTTTGTCTTGTCTTGAGTTTTTCTCTGTGCTGTGGCTGTTATAATTTGTTTCTGTCTAATGGCTTTGCCAAGACTGCTTCAAGAAGGTTACTGACAGAAAGAAATGGAGCCTGGGGGTGTGAGAAAAGGGTTGAAAAACATTTTGGAGTTATGGGAGTAAATAATAAGTTGATTCTTGAAGATGGGTGGTTAAATCTCCAGGAAAATGTCTCTTACCTCTCTGCTTCATGCTTCCTATAAGAAAACCAGTGTTCACCCTGTATCAGCCACTGCACTGAGTTCCCACATACTGCTTGCCAAAGAGGGACTCAATGTTGCCTGATAATGTAGAGAAATAAGATAAACCAGGTGCCTCGAGTTGCCAAAGAGTGGGTGTGAGTCCACCTGTGCCTGGTTAGGGCAGGCCCCTATTACCAGGGGGCCAATAAAGGTGAGGCACACACCCACAGAGAGGAAGCTCACTCTGGTGTGAGGCAGTGGAGAGGTCAGCAGCTCATCGAGGCTCAGGAGCAAGAAAGGCTCTTCCCGCTACATGGTAATGTAGGTTCTGTGAAGGATGATCTGTAGCACTACTTCTTCTTCCCTGGCTCCTGTGAGGCAAAGCAGAGAAATCTCCTATTTCTGTTCTCATTCCCTGAGGTACCTGAAGCTCAAATGTTGGAATGTTCCCTGGAACATCACTCCAGCATGGATACACCATCCACAGATTCTGATTTGCCTGTTTGTTTCTCATCCTGTTCAATCATATCACCTGGAAGGGCATAAATGAGGTCAGTAGACCACATAAGAGTTAAATACCTTGTTACACAATTTACTGGATTATAAAGATATAACAAGGCATAAAATATCTTTTTAAAAACTTCAGTTCCCACTTAGGATTTCTTCCTTAGATACTTTCTCAGTTTGCATATCCCATCAAATCTTACCTCTGTCAGGACAGAACTTCCTTATTCTGTCCCTTCCTTTAAGTCTAGATCACCATTTGCACTCTTGTTACATCAGAGAATGTGAATGGTGTCTCAGTGGGAGTGTCTCTGAGGAGTCTTTAGTGTCTGGTAGATCTAAAATGTGTCTTAATAATTCCCTTTCCTTGCAATATGCAAGACCTTTGTAGTGAACTTTGAATCATGTTTTGTGTGCTGGAATGGTCTTGTGTTTATATGAGAATTAATGTTCAATGAAAGGGTTACCAAAGTGTTGATTTCTCCATTCCTTTTTATACGGATATCAGCTGCACGGTGATCACAAATCTACATTTTTAAAAATTCTTCCACATTCTGCAGTAATTTGCCCTTCATTTTTCCTCACTGCGCTCTACTTGTTCCTGAGCCAAAGCAATACACAGCATAAATTTTCTTACTTGCTTCTCAATAACCTTTCACATACCTATTAATAAAAGTGATGTATCTGACAGCCCTAACAGGGGCTTGCTGTGCCAAGACTTTGTGATTCCCATGGATTCCACACAAGCCAAAACTACATAAGCAAGTTGGAAGCTGGAGTGTCTATCTCACTGCTTGGTCATATCTAACCACTTCTGTCACATTTCCTATGTACAAAATAGTGATTGAAACTATATAAATGTGCTATCAGAAACATTTTAAAATTAATTAAGAAGGAAGCAAAGAATTGAAGGGTACGGTACTTCACAATTGCTGACTTTCTTAAAAGCTTTTATGTTGACATTGCTGATTTCACAAATCAAAACATAATGTCTTTATCTGCCAGTGCTGCAAACCCAAAACAGAGTGGAAAATTGAACTGCATACTTTATCCATCATCAGAAATAGAAGTTCTGCAATCACATCTGAGCTGACAGGTTTATTAATGATGTGTGAAGCAAAATTGGATCCAGCTCAGCCTTCCATGGCTATGTTGGCTCCTGCAATGCTAACAGTAGTAAAATCATCTTTACATTTATCACTAAAAAATTTCTAAATGCAAGTCAAAGAAATACAAAGGGAGTCAACACATGCAGTATAATGATACTGGCTTCTACAGTTCCTCTGCTTGCTATAATCACTTTTTAAATAACAGTTTCTGTGTGTGTTTAATTTTTGCTCTTCTTAGATAGAAATAAAATGTAGTTTGGTGACACTAACTTCCTTGAAGAGTGAATCATTTACAATAAGCCAGGAAGAAAGCAAATAAAGCTCTCTGAAATAACTGAACAATAGTCAGAATCATGGACTGGAATAAGAATTCATCGTGGTAAGAAAATGGAGAAAACATCCAAATAGATGCATTTAATCTTCAGGAATCAGGAAACCATACAGAAATTGTGAAATTAGATGTAAAAATACAAAGCTTCTATGGTAAGAGAAAGTCTGTATAATACAGGTAAATGGATGTGACTCATAGGTTTGATATTTTACAATAGAGAGTGTAAGAGAAAGAAAAGAGCAGTATTCGTTGAATGCCAGCCACAAAATACTATACTATGCATTATGTTTTCCTCTTTCTTCTTATGATGATGTGTTTAAGGTTGACTTTGAAAAGAAAATCTTACAGGATTATTTTTCTCTTATCTTCATCCTTGGGTTTAACTGTAAAACACAGCTGTGTCAATGTCAATGGCTGTTTGCTTGTCATTGTAGAAGTAGTAGCAGACCATCTGAATTCACAGTTTTGCATTACAAAGCTCTGTATTTAAAGGATTAGGATATAATTTCCAGACAATTTTTAAAAAGGGGGGTGGGAGGTGGCAGGCAAAGAGGAATATGGTAGATAGTGCTAATTTTTGTCCATTGCTATCCCTAAAGAAATGTCATACTCTGAATAAACAATTTGGATGTCATCCAAGTATAAAAACTCACTACCAGTATTTGTGCTTTATAGCTAAATCAGAAATTCTGTTGACACCCCTCTTCACGAAAGGCCAGAAAGAGGATCCTAGCAACTACAGACCTGTCAGTCTCACCTTGATGCCAAGGAAGGTCATGGAATGGATAATCTCAAGAGGCATTATAGATGAGTTAAAGGTCAACCAGATAACCAGGCCCAGTCAGCATGGGTTCATGGAAGGCAGATCCTGCTTGACAAACCTGACATTCTATGACAAGGTGATCTGCTTAATGGATTGAGGGAAAGGCTGTTTATGTAGTCTACCTGGACTTCAGTAAAGACTTTAACACTATCCCCCATACCATCCTAATGGACAAGCTGGCTGCCCAGGGCTTGGATGGGCGTATATTCTGCTGGGTTAAACATTGGCTGCATATCTGGGCCCAAAGAGTTGTGGTCGATGGACTTAAATCCAGTTGTTGGCCAGTCATGAGTGGTGTTCCCCAAGGCTCAGTGCTGGAGCCATTCCTGTTTAACATCTTTATTAATGCTCTTGATGAGGGGATTGAATGCAGCCTCAGTAATTTCACAGATGAAACCAATTTCACAGATGACACATGAGGGAGTGAGTGTTGTTCCACTGGATGGTAGAAAGGCTTTGCAGAGGGACCTGGACAGACTGGATCATTGGGCTGAGACCAACTGTATGAAATTCAACAAGGCCAAGTATCAGATCCTACATTTTGGTCACAACAACCCCAGGCAACACTACAGCCTTGGAGAAGAGTGGCTGGGAAGCTGCCTAGCGAAAAGGATCTTGGTGTTTTGATTGACAGTCAACTGATTATGAACCAGCAATGTGCTCAGCTGGCCAAGAGGGCCAATGGCATTCTGGCTTGTGTCAGAAACTGTGTGACTACCAGGACTAGGGGAGTAATCCTGACCCTGTACATGGCACTGGTGAGGCCCCACCTTGAGTACTGTGTTCAGTTTTGGGCACCTCAATACAAAAAAGGACACTGAGGTGTTGGAGAAAGTCCAAAGAAGGGCAGCAAAGCTGGTGAAGGGTTTGGAAAACATTCCTTATGAGGAGTGACTGAGAGTGTTGGGGCTGTACAGTCTGGGGAAAAGGAGGCTGAGGGGAGACCTTATCACTCTTTACAAATACCTGAAAGAAGGTTGTAGTGAGAATGGGGTTGGTCTCTTCTCAGTGGTGACAGATGACAAGACAAGGGGAAATGGCTTCAAGTTGTGTCAGGGGAGATTTAGGTTGGATATTAGGAGAAACTTCTTTATATAAAACGTCATTAAGTACTGGCACAGGCTCCCCAGGGAGGTGGTTGAGTCTCCATCCCTGAATGTGTTTAAAAATCACCTGTATATGGTGCTTGGGGACATGGTTTAGTGGTGGGTCATCAGGAACAGGGTAATAGGGTTAGGATGAGTCTGGACTTGATGATCTTGAAGGTCTTTTCCAGCTTGAGCAATTCTATGATTCAAATAATTAAGAGCATCTGAAAAATGTAAAAATAAGCACGACTGATTATTCCCTTGCTTATTACCTGTTTAGATTACAGCAGTAATCTTGCAATTTCCAGGTGGAAAGAGTCACCAGAAAAGCAGTAAATGCAGATTTAGGGCACTCAGTGTTCAGTGGAAGATACTAACAATGATATGTAGTATTCTACTGGTTTAAATCAGCACCAGTAGTTGAAACTTGCTCACTAATTTTGTACCTGTGGTTGTGAACAGGTACAGTCTATGACATTCTAATGTTATGCTCTGCCAAGTACTGTAGTTCCTTCCACAACTGACACCAAAGCATATAATATAATCAGTACAATGTACTGGATGTTCCTGCATATGAGAGAAAATCAGTTGTATGCACAGACTTATCTGGGTTAAGTTTGGACTGGTAGAAAATTCCTACAGTGGATGATCAGATGTTCAGGACTGGGAATCCAGGGCCACCATCACCACTACACACCGAATTAAACATTTGCTGTGGAAGAGCATGGAGCCAAAGTGAAACCTCAGCCATTGCTGCAAGGTCAGGTTGAACACCAGACAAGCAAACTCATGTTGAACACCAGAAGATCAACAGAAAACAGCCTCCCATCAATGGGCTTCCATCCACTGAAGTCAAACAGACATACACACCCCACTTCATCCCAATGAAATTATTTTTTATATATTACAATTCACAAATAAGGCCAAAGATAGATAATTTTGGATTGGGTCTAGAAATCCCTGGCAAATGGAGTCACAGTTCTTCTCTCTCCTTCTGAAGGAGTAAAATTATTGCCTGCCCAGGTCTTCTAGGAAAATTGCTCCTGAAGCTCACCCCTTTTGTACTTAATACCTTTTTAAAAGTAACCTGTACTAATGGGTGATTTATCCTTATCTGGTTTTGTGCTAACATTACTCTTGATCTCAAACAGTGCTCACTTTTCTCTTTGTTTTCAGCAGGCACTACATTTCAAGTGAACTTTTATATCTTCTATCACTTTCTAGTCTGGTAAGCTTAAAATCCCAGTCCACCAGGTTTCTTCTGACAGAATAAACTATTTTCTTCTTCTCATCTCACAAAGATCATTTATTCATGTAATACTGAATCTTGCTGGGCAGGTGGCAAAACTCATGCTACACAGTCCTACCAGTGCTTTCCCAGTATCACACTTCTTTGCTAAACATTACTCACCTTCAGTACTTAGATACTACATTTGGTCTCTGCAGTACTACATCACATTGGTGGCTTAGTTAGGCCTCCATCAACCAAAGTTTTCAGGCTTTTCTCCTCTTCTCATGGTTCCTAAAGGCAAGAGCCAAGTTGTAGCATGAGCTCTTTGCATAAGTCCTTCTACATCTGGACTTGCATATTGCAGTGTTGGCATTTCACCCTATTTGTATCAACAAGATTAACCATCACTTTTTGCAGCATGCCAAAACTTATCAATATTGATAGCCTCCGTTGTGATGCTGTCAGTAAAGGTCATGAAAGTGTACTCATTATTTTGATTAGAATCACTAATAAAAAATAAGTAATGTAGTTAAGCCACAATTAACCATGTCTACCCACTGTATGAAAGCAGACACACTCTGCTAATGATTTTAATTATTTAAAAAGAACAGCAATGTTTATTTCCTGGTTTACTTAGTACACAATCTCCAATAACATCCGTGGAAGTAAATTGTGCATTTCTGCATGACTGCAAGGCCCACAGGGTCATGAAGTGAATGGTCACTTACCTGAAGACTAATAGGTGCTGGCTAAGTACTGAATATTTTCAGAGCATTAAGAATGAGATTAAAGGAATTTTATTTACAGCTTCTGCTTTCTACTCAGTATCAGCTCTTAGTGTGGTCACCAAAAGCATTAACTCCAGGCTCTTAGGTTTTGTAACAACCAGTTGAAATGTTTTTGTGTAACATATGGTCATCAGCACAACAAGCACTGATTGTGAAGGGGCTGGAAATTTATTCTGAAAAACTTAGGAGAAAGGACCAGAGGTCTGTAATGCATCCAGTCCTGTGCATCTGGTTCAGGACTTAAAGCATGATAACTCTGTAGCAGAAACTCTGCTCCTCCTATTCCACATTGGGTTGAAGAAGAAAGTTAGTGGTGCTGTTTATTCAGCAGCATCAGTGCTACTTTGTGTGTTTGTGATACCTGGGCCCTGTCTTTTATCATTCAGGGTGGACAGGACAAGATGGACTGACCTGTTCACCCCTTCTTTACCTCTACATCCAAAGCAAGCAGAGCTCTGAAATGAATCAGAGCTTAAGAGGATCTTAGACATGGATGCTACAGGGACATTGTTGTAATTAACCTTTCTGACCACTGAGTACCACTAATTCTCCTCATAAATCCAGTACAGCTAACAGAAACTCATCAACAAGTCTCCTGAAGAAAGGAACATGTCTGATAGACAAGAGGATGATGTGAAATAGGGGGGCCAATCTATATTCCTAAGCAAAAGATACAAATAAAAAAATTATGTGGTATCAACATTCAAGCATTTTGGATGTTGCATTTACTGTCAGACTGACATTAGTCCAACTGAAAAACTGCATTCTTTCAGAAGAGTTTGTTTCAAGACTCTTGTGCCCATTTTCTGCCCTCTTGTGCCTTCATGCACTGTGATTTATTCGTGTTGCAACTCCATCAGGAACTGGACAAAAATGTTTTCATTATCTTCCCCTGATGAAAAACTCAATTTAAAACACTCTGGGTTTTGAACAGAAATGTGTTCAAACAGACAAAGCTGTGTTCTGACATTAAAAATATTGCTTCAGTATGGTGTTCCATGCAGTCCTAATTTGAACCCATTCACACGGATTCAATTGAGTGGAAAAGAATCAGATCACAGCTTTGGTGCTTTATATATAAAACATATCCCTTCTTTGGAAAGGACATTGCCCTTTCCACAGTGAAATTAGAGCATTAGCATGGTGCCAGAGGCAAGGCAGAGCCAGTGGTGTTCATACAACATAAAAGAATGAATATTGATTTTGTTCCCCAAAACAGTCACGGGTATGATGTGTGCACAGGGAATAGCAGGCACTTTGGAGGACTGTGGCTCTTTTTCCTATGTCTGAGACCTACAGCCCTTTTGCTGTCTCTTTCAAGTAGTATTTCATGTTTGTGTTTGGTCTGCCAATGAGCATAAATTGCTGCATTTCAACCTCATACTCAAGGCACATGAGTCAAAGGGCAGAGTTTCAGCAATGTGGTTCTTGCTCCAAGAACTCTGTCTCTTCTTGAGCTATGTTTGGGGGCTGAAGCTCACTGTATGGGTGGTGCCATTAAGTGAAGGTCAGCAGCAAACATGGACACATGACCCAAGTGGTACTGTCAAACAACACGTGGTGTCAGCTAACCAAATCTTAGGGAAGAAAGGACTGTACCCTTCAAAAGTAAATACACATGAGGAGTCACTGTGAAGACAAGGGACCTGCTTGTGCAGATAGTCCAGAAGCCTGGTGTAACTGCTACATTCATAAGACTTTTTTAATTCTGACTTTTACCATACTTTAAAATGTTACAATGACACAATGTTACAAATTATACAAAATATTACAAATTACAACAAAATTTACAATGTTTTTAAAATTCTGACTGTTAATAAATCGAAAATCTGAATTGGAAAATAATGAAGCATTTTGCTGTCACACACAGCTGGGTAGATGATTCTCATTTTATTCATGTTTCTTCTGCTTAATCTTAGAGGAAAAGCCAACACATCCAATCTTGGCATGAATTTACATTCTGAAGACAGTAAATTTACACAAAAATCTGTGTTGCCCTGTTCTCTTCCCTCTTCAATACATCCAAAAGGAAATACCTCTATATGATGATAAGTTATTTCCAGGATTTAAAAGTCTGGAGCAAATCATCAGCCTGGCACAATAGTTAACACATTTTCTTGTAACTCTCAAAGTGGAACAGTATATATTTGTCTTCTGTATTTTACATTTCTAAAACCGAAGCCTCCAGAACTGAGGGCCACCTCAGCACTGCAGAAAGGGAGCCCAGATGAAATGTTTCCTGAGCATTAGGTATGACTTCGTTTTCTGAAAGGACAAAAATCACACCAGTGGTAATGAAGTTTCAGTCTGTTTTAAAATAGTCTGTATCACCAACACCTTCTATTCCAATAGGATAATTCCTCTTCAGTTCAACTTCACAAACAAGTCTCAGTATGAATATCTTGATAACCAGCTTTGGCATATATTGAAGTGTCAGTGCTACATTCCCCCACAGAGATGATTAAATTAATACAATTTCTAGATTCAAAAGCATACAGAAATATAGCTAGGTTCCTTCCGTAGAGGAAAATTTTGTGCTCTCCTCCAGACTTCCAGCTGACTCTACCTGATAATTCAGAAAAGACTGGGAATCTATCACAAATCTAGACAATGTAGAAGTACAACAAAACTGTAATTCCTAATTGATCAGTTATGGGGGCCAGAATGCATCCCACCATTCCTTCGAAAACTGGAAGAGTCCATTCTCAGCCAGATCCTCTTTCCACTAGGGCATCTGCAATATAATACAAAAGAAAAATATTCCAAGGAAATGGATCAGAATCTATTTTTTTCATTTGTATACTCTGCAAATGGAGGGCACCAAGATTCTCAGTCTCCAGTTCTCCAGTACTAATCCTAAACCTCGCTGACTCAATGACATTGACACTCAGTGACAGCTGAGTGGAAGCTTTTGAGCAATGAGAGCTCTTTAGCAATTTAGGGCACTGTAGCAAGCTCCCAAGAAGTGAACCACTAAATTCAATCAACATGAGGTGTGCCCTCCATCCTCACTGTTTTCAATCTCAGAAAAAATGCTTTTCTTCCACAGTGTTTCACATGTGCTTGACATTTTTCTAGTAGTTAGTGGCATTGACTAAAGTTTGTGAAAATGAGAAAGTAGAAATGTCTCTGGCTTCAGCAGAATTATCATCTCCAAAGTGAAACAGCTCATGAACAACAGGTGGATATAGGAAATCCCAGAGTCTCATAGCCATTCTGGCTGGAAAAGTTCTTTAAGTCCAACCATTAAGGTAACTCTACTGAGTCCAGTGTTAAACCATATTCCTAAGCATCACATCTACAAGTCCTAAACACCTCCAGAGATGGAGATCCAGCCACCTCCCTGGAAAGCCTGTTCCAATGTTTGACAACCCTTTCAGTGAAGATTTTTTTTCTAATATTCAACCTAAACCTCCCTTGGTGCAACTTGAGATCATTTCTTCTTGTCCTGTCACTTGTTACTAGGGAGAAGAGACCAACCACCACCTCACCACAGGTTTCTTTCAGGCAGAGTGTTACAAACTTTTCCCTTAGACTCCCTTTCTACAGCTCAAAATCATGGCACATCCCAGAATTAAAAGAGAAAGTATTAAGACTAGTTCCTAGGCTTCCACTCTACAGATCTGCAACAGCAAAGAGGTTTCTTTGTCACAGCAACTACCACCACCTACCCTCAAAAGTAAAATGCACATCCCCAAGGAGAAAATTCAGTTTATTTTAATGAGGGAGAGAGACAGAGAGACAAAATATGTATTGTATTTTGGAAATAACCTTACGGAGTATATTTAGTGTGATCATAATTTTATACAAGTAGAACACACTGTAAATTTTTGGGGTGTTGTTTTGAAACCCAGATATTTAAGCTGACTGTGAACTGATTATGCAGAAAATTTGCTGGGGCACAACCTTATTTTCCCTTCTTTCTGTTAAACTATCAACCAATTCACCAGTAGTGATCAAACCACCAAGGGTGCTAAGACCTCAGCCTTCATGCTTATTTAAGTCCTGTTCTTCACAGAAATAATAATTCTCCTCTCTTTTCACAAGTCAGTCATCAGTGCAGACATTGTTGTCATTTTTCTCATGAACAAATGAATATAAATAAAACTGAGTCATCTGTGTCAGGACCTTTTCTACAATTTTGATTACCATGAAAAATAAATTCAGTCTGGGCCTGGAATCCCTCTAGTTACTTTATAATGGCAGCTGGTTTTTCTTTAATTCAGCCTGAAGAAGCATTATATGTTCAGGTAGTCTGATGCATTGTGATTAGCTTCACTAGAGAAACACATCAAGACCCAGCAGGGAACCACACCAGTGAAGGGTCATTTTGGTCATTTAGAGCCTCCCACTGTGTTTAAGATGGGACATTTTAGATTTTAAAATTCCATTTATCTTTGTATATCTTGAGGTTAATTAAGCAACAAAAACTAAATTGCTCTTTGAAAAAATCAAAAGGAAAGGGGAAAAAAAAAATTTAAAAGGGCCTGCTTTGGAATTACCGTTGTCATTATCTTTAAGTAAATGGGAGAGGCTGCTGGGAGTTGCAAGAGATGGTCCTTACTTTAGTGTCACCACAGCTTTTAGCACTGCTGATTTGCCTCACTCTGGAAAGGTCAGTGAGGATGTGTTCTGAAACTGCCTCAGGAGAAGGAGGGGAATGGTTTATATGCACATACTTGCTGAGAGTTTGGTCTATCTTTTGCTTACAAACAATTCTTCTCAGCAACATTGATCCTGAATAGTTATGGTCACTGACAGGTTTGAATAAAATATTGTAGATGCTGTTATATTCCTTTGAAGCATTTTCTCCCTGTGAGTGGCAATAATTTTTTTGAACTTGTAGAAATAATCCTGTGGGCTTGAGGTTTTGTCATGGCAAGTGAAATTTTCCCCACTTTTGCCTAAACAAAATAGTTGTACATTGTCTTTTCTTCATTGTCTCCTTCCCATTGTATTTCACTGATGGTGGCGAGAGGGGGAGAGCTAACAACATGCATGGAAACAATCTCATAATTTGTGAACTGATTGTGTGGAAAACATCTGTTTTCTGCCTAGCTTCATTTGTTTGTACACACTCACTGCTTCCAATGATGAAGTACTGAGAGGAAAAAGGACAACAAAACACAGCAAATCTGCCTTGCTTTTTGGTTGTCTTAGTGGCTTTCAGACCCACTAGTACAGTTGTTTCCAGTTCATCAACAAGAAATAGTCAAAGGACACTAAGACATAGTGTCTGAATTGAGTCAATGATGTACTGTCATCCAAGGGTTCTTCATTTGTAGATGAAGATTTGTAAGCTTTTTCTTTGACTTTTTGGCCTTCCCTGTGCACCTCTGGAGTTCCTAGATAGTTCTGCTTACTTCTTTCCTGCTGAATATAACCATATGATGATATAAATGTGAATGGTGAATGACAGTCAGCATTATTCAACAGTATAGCAAGACTGGAATCAAGCAAGACACGGATCAGAGAAAAAAATATTCATTATATTTAAAAGGATCTTTAGCTTTATCACATTTTTCACCTGTTATCACTTCTACCTCCCTTGCAACTGAAGTGGTAGGTGAAGTTTATCTAAAATTTGATGATTTGTATTTGGCAAAGGAAACAAATGATAGCATTATGCTCCCTAGCTGCTTCCAGTCACCAGCTTCTCTTCATTGATGGATTCTGTTTTTCTTATAGACCACTTCTCCTCTTTCAAACTGAGATGCTCATGGATATCATTAGTAAATTCAGTGAAGTCCCCTTTTCTCATCATGTGATCCTTTTTTTTTTTTTTTCCACTGGCAAGCCTCACTGTTGCTTCACTTGAACTTGAATCTGGTGTCATTATTTTCTCTGAATGATTTTGAGTTCTGCTGGAAGTTCCAGACGTGGCTGTATATTATTTATGCAGAACAGTTTGAGTCAGCATGATGGTTTTCTCACAATGATATCAGAAGGTCCCAGATGTAGCTGCACACTGTATGGTTACACAGGAAAATAAAATACTGACAAGTGAACTAACAGTTCAGGATTGTGGGTCTTACCTTTCTGAGACAACCTTCTCATGGGTTTTTCACTATTCATACCCTCCAAGGGTTTCATGCAGTGAAAGAGGCTCATGGCCTCTTCCATGTGGAGATGAAATTCTGAAGTTGTAAACCCGTTATCTGTTTTTTATGTACCTTCTTAGTAGAGCAGGCTTTTCTAAAATGTCCGAAAGAACACAAGTCTTGTACATATTCTGTTGTTTGATGCCACATATACAATGTATTCTGCTGGCTCTGTTAATGGACCCACCTTTTTTTTTTTCATTTATTCCCCTTAAAAAAATTTTTTTTTCTTCCTATGGCATCTTCCAGACAAGCAAGTCTGCGTACGCAGAAGTCCTTAAAGTGTTACTAAATGTTATTTACTCAGTCTCACTGTTTCAATTCGATCCCAGAAAGGATATTGTGCAGAAATCCCACAAGACTTTTACCATTTGCTTTAAATTCAGTGTAGATCCTGGCCTCCATGAAGGACACACAGCTGGCAAATGGGCCAGGACATGGGAATGACATCCCACCTGATCACCTACTCCTTCTGTTCTACCATCAACACGTTCTCCTTTACTTATAAGCTAGAAATATGTCTAGGTTTGATGTCGGTTCAATGAGCTTGCTATTTAAAAAAAATATCTTCTATCTCTTTTTTAAACTAGAGACTATTCTCACTATGGTCAAAGGCAGCCGTCAAGCATTCACAAGTAAGCTTCAAATAAGAAATAAATGGGCAAAAGGCACCACTATGGGACAACCTGCTTTCAGCATATTTAAATTTAGCATGGTTTGCTAATGTCAAGTGAAAAATAAAAGGCAGTGAGGACACATACCATGAATCTGAACCCACAGACCCAATAAACCACATGGGAACATTATTTCACTATCAAGAAGAATATCACCAAACATCCTGGCAAAAGTAAGTTTGTAACTCAAGATATTCTCTGTAACTTTTTAATTTGTATTAACACTTAGTAGGCTGAGATATTTACCTTAATAGTTGTTCTTCTCTCATTTAATTTTTGTCCACTCTTCAATCCCACATGAGTCTGCAAAGAGCTGGCATTATTTCATGGTTCCTGCAGGACAGTACAGCTTGCTAGCTCAATCCTCTTCTTCTATTGTTTTTCTCATACAATACATGCCAACCACAGGGTCAAAAACAATTGTACCACAGAACTAATAATAATGTTCTGGTGTTGGAGAAGGCGATGATCTGTGTTTTTTCCTGGACACAAAGTATTTGGCTTTGTCAACTTTTCTATTTAGAAGTTGGATTAGTACCCATAAAGGAGTGCCCTTGAGGCCTTCTCCCTTAATTATAGCTCACAGCCTCTGAAAGTAATTCAACTTGGAATCCTGCAGTCATCTGACAACCAGCCCTTGCAGAATGCTTTTTTTGCATAGACCTCAAAGCACTTCATGAGGAAAGTCAGGAAAGTCAGGAGTATTCTGCAGAGGTGAAACATGAGAAATAATGAGATGGAGTGAGTTGTTGAAGTTGAAAAAAAAACAGCAAAGAAGAATATTAGTCCTCAGTACTCTAGTCATTACATGATGGCTATATTGAAGGAAAAACACAGTTTCTAGTCTAGGGGAAAGTAATAATAAACTAAATACAAAGGAATCAAAACCATTCATCTGTGGTCTTTAAATTTTAAAATGTATCTCTAGTTTCTTTTACCTATTCCCACTGGAAAAGAAGATGTCCTGATACAAAACAAGTTTCTCCCATCCCTCCATCTCTTTATAATAATTCAGTGGATCTGGACATTGTATCTTATCAAGATGTTAGCCAAAATTTCACACATTTTAAACAGGAGTCTCTGGTTCTGGAGCATGCTCTCTTTCACTAAGTGTCTAGATGGGCTAATTACAGAAACACAACTAAAGAGCTGAAAGCCCATGGAGAGAGGGAAGCAGCTTCAGTCTCTAGAAGCAAGATGTGAAGGCTTCAGAGATTACTTCAGAAAACCTGAAATTTGATCAGTAGAAATATGATCTCCACAGTCCATTATGCAGCATAAATCCTATGCATTTGTTTTCAGCATAATTTCAGTTTATTGGTAGAAGGAGAAAGGATTTCTCAATATTAACACATAAGAGTTTGGTTTTAAAGAATTCACTCAGTGATGATAGAGACCCTAACATTTTCAAAATGCCAAATACTTTCTGACTCAGATGGGCAACTAGCTAAATATCTACCCACCAGAATTTATAATAGCTGTGAATCAACTACTATTTCCTAGTAGTAGCCAGATTTAGTACAAAAAGTGGGTTTAGATTGAAAGAGTCTCCAAAGGATTACAAGTAGCATAAATAAGTAAAAGATGCTTTAAGAGTTTTCCTTATTGATGACTGGATCAGTCAACAAAGATGTTACCTGACAATGTTTTCACAGTAGCTATGAGCTTGATGATGTACTTCAGAAAGATGTTAATAACTTAGCATTCATATCAAAACCAGAACCGCTGTTCTCACATTAAGAAATCTTACTAGAGAGATGAAAAAAATTAGATGACAAATGGATTTGTCTTCTTATTGAGATCAAAAGACACAGGCTAATGTAAACCCTCTGTGAGTTTGGTTTTCACATAAAAAAATTAAAACAAAACAGCACACATTAGATCTCCTAATGTACATCATCCTGACACAGCAATCCACCTGGAAAGAAGGAAGCTACTGTCTCAGTATTTATTTTCTGCCCTTATACTCATTCTAGTAATAACCCACATGTTTTACCACCACTTTCTGTTGACATTGAAATCAAAGATTAAGCAAGGAAGATGGCTGTCAGCATGCTCGCATGCTTTTGCAGCACTTTTTTTTACACTTTGATCTCTGGGGCAACAGAAAAGTCTTGACAACCTCAGATTTCAAGCATGAGTCAGGATGTAGGAGGGACAGGTTCTCCATCCAAGCCATCATAATTATCTGGGAGTGGGGCATCTACATCCTACTGGCTCCCTTTAGAAACTGTAGCTTGAGTCTCTCCCCAGCTTTGTTCCTTCTCTTTTACAAAGGATTATCATCTCACTCCCTGCTTGTCTTCTTAGACAATACATGCAATGGCATCAAGGATCATCTTTTTCTTTTGAGTGCTTGATGCAATGGATTAACATTTTTAAGTAGGAATGTCTTATTGTAATCATACTGCAACTCCATCTGAAAGCAGAAATTTTCTCCTTTGGAGTCTTGAACACAATGTTGTCATTGATCATTTAACTTCAATAATTAAGAAAACTCAAAACAACCTCCCCCTTTTTTTATATTCCCAACTACATTCTCCTTTTTTCATGAAAAATGCAGATTTTAAAGCTATAATTACTTTGAGATGAATGATAGCATCTTAGATAAGATACTCTAAATATACTTTTAATTCAAGGGTGAGAAGTACTGATTTGACCCCAACAGGATATTTACACACTACATAAATATTTCAAATATAGAGATTTTGTGTGGCCCCTCCACTTAATAGGGTGACAGCAAGAGGAAAAAGGGGGATTAATACAACAGTATTTTCAAGATGCTCCTTTTGGAGCATCTGCACAGGTTAATTTCTTCAGGAGAAGAGGAACCTAAAGCGAAGCCTGTAAGGACTCACCAACTATCTGAGAAGGGTTCAGGTCCAGAAAAAAAAAGGTACAAGGGTCATTCACTGGATATATTTTCATTAAAGCTGTTCACACTTAACTGTCAGTACCAACATGTATATCCTTGTCACCATGACTTTAAAGCCTCATTTTCTTCTCTCCAACTCTTGCTTTAGGTTTAGCTCATAAATCATGTCTGTCACTAAATTCAGCTAGTGCTTTCACTGCAACACACCCAAAGCCATATTTCTCTTCAGGTCCCACTAAAATAATCTCTAATACATCTTTCATTAGAGCTGCTTCTACCTAGTCTTCCTAATCCCCACAGTAGAAAAGAGCTACCGCAAATCCCATAAACCACTTGGTGTTTCTATCAGTTTATCCCTAGCTCAGCTCCAAAAGTACTAGCGAAGCTTGGTAGGGAAAAGTATGGAACTACCCACCAACAGGTCTATGTGCTAGGTATAAAAGGGAAAGAAGCCCTTTAGGGAGCTTTATTGGGGTAGGGGTGGGTCTGTGGAGGTGATGCTCTCTTGCTAGTGTTAGAAAGGCTTTTTCTTTGAAACCCTAGGGATGGTACAATAAGGTTTTGGAGTTCATCACCGATGTCCTGTGAAAGGTAGAAATGTCCTGCTGTTCAAAGGAATGGTGTTTTGCAAGACTGGAGAGCCCTGTCTTTCTAAATTTATTTCAGTCTACCATCAAAGTGATAGTTATTACTCTTTTGTAAATCCCTTCTTGGCTATATCACAGTCTCTATACTCCCTTACAGCTTCCTTTTGATTTTAACATCATATTCATTTGTTTTATCTTCACTTTCTGTTCTCTGAGCATGACTTCTGCATGAATCTCTGTTCTACTTTCTCATCAAACTGATTATCCTTAACATATTGCTTTTTTATCTCATTAGTCTCTCAGTTTCTTATTCTTATTTTTCCTCTATATTTTCACCTGTACCTTGAATAATCTCTGAATTTATGCCATTAGTAAAATCTCAACTATGTCTATTTTAGAGCCATGCAAATATTAATTCACAGCGGTGGGTTAGATGAGGAAAACCAAACAAGAGCCATGTAATGCATCATATATTTGTAAATAGGCATTTCAGTATTAATACATCACCAGTAAAGACAAATTACTTCAGAGCTTAACTGCTTCTGAAGTTACATCTTTTCATATGCTGGGTTATTAGGGAAAAGAAGAGAGGCATCTAAACATTAATAATTTAAGATTTTCTGGATCAAAATGAGTTTGTGTACTGGGGTAGTAACTAACTGTTCACATCCTTAATGTATTCACAGTAATGAGGTGCAGAGGTAAAGAACAAAAAGCAGGACAGGACTTTAGACTTCAGATAACAATTGTGTATTTTTCAGTGTTTTATTTCACAAATAGAACCTTGCTACAGATAGAAAATTGGCAAATCCAAAAATTCTGTTTATCTTTAAATACTCAGTATTATGTTTGAGGGTGAGGAAGTCAAGAGCATTACAGAGGATGATATTATAGTATATCTTCTCCAGACTGGTAAGATAACATCTGTCTTAAAATCTTTAATGTGTTTTCACAAAAGGGAACTGACCTATTTTTATACATTGCATGTGTGAGCTACCAGATTTGATGAAAAACAGTGCTGGCAAAGCTACTGAAGTGCAAATGTAAGGGTCTTTGCCATGTTTGGAATCAGAAAACAATTATTTCTCCCTAATATATAGATTTGTAAGTTGTAGTTATGCAGTGATCTTGGTTATTCCCAACTACCCTTTCTTGTCAAAATCTGATGCCATGAAAGTGTTGTTTGGTTTGTTGTTTTGGGTTTTTTGGTTTTTGTTTTGTTTTTACAGAAGCTATCTGGAAAAAACAGATAGGTGGTGGCAGATGTTATTTCGGTTCCCCATGCAATTTTAGCCACAAACTGAAGCAAATAATTCCTCAAGGAAGACAAAACTTTTCCTAATGTAAGCTTCTTTGTTATCTAAGAGGCGTAGAAACTTTCCTCAGAAAAGTAATAAAGATGGAAATATCACTTATTGATCTATGTCTCTATCTCTTTGTTCTTGATTTTTTTTTCAGTATGAGGTGGGTACTCAGTATGCACATTTTCCAATGTGTTCATGACAAGAGTGTTCACTGCAACTTTTTTCTGAAAACAAATATTGGGTTTTGCAGTATGGAGAACAAGGTAGTCTGGCTTAAAGCTCCAACACACAGAAAAATCTACATTCAGAAGTACAGTTTATCTCTTTCTGCTCCCAGCTTCCTGGCTTTCTCATGAGAGGATTTCTTCTACATAATGCACATTGTGTTTTTGTCTTGCTCTTTCCACCCCGTGGAGTCAGCTCACCATTATCATTTCAGCCTCCCTGAAGTTCGTTGTGACCTCTGGTATCACTAAATGAAATATTTACCCTCTTTTTTATTCTTGTCATGCCTTGAGAGGAAACACTGAGTCAAGAATTTAGCAGCCCGGTAGAGGGAATGTAATCCACAATGGTTGATAAATTGAAAAATTTCATGTGCCTATAAAGTTGTTCTGGATTGGGCCAGGATAAAGGTGATTTTCTGTTTTGTACTTTTACTTTTAGCTAAGTCTCTTGTAAGTAGTTGCACTTGCTGAAATTAACAGCAAGTTTCTCAGACAGTGTCTGCTTCTAGAACTGATAACACTTGATGTTTATAGTTACTGCTAGAGATTGGTGTGCAGAGCCAAGGACACTGCTCAGCTCTGAGGAAAACTTTTACCCTCCAGAAGGAATAAAGAGGTCCCACCTGAGCCCTCCTTTGGGGAGGAACAGACAAGATAGATGCCAGAATTGACCAAACAGAGTATTCCATCCCATACACCTCATACTCAGTATAAATTTGAGGCATCACGAGGGCCAAGCCAGATTTCCGGATTTCCTGCTTTCCTTCACCGGCATCCTGGAAGGATCCCGTCCATTCGTCTGCCTGTGGTCCTGATCCGTGCCAGCCCATATCTGTGTTGTTCCTGCCTCCAGTTCCCAACTGCTGACGACTCCAGGAGTCCAGCCTGGACTTTCCCAGGGCTGCCCTGCAGCCTTGGTGGTGACGTGAGAGTTATTGGGGAAAAGGGGGGACGAATGTAGTATCCATTTTCCTGTATATTTGTATATATTTAGTAATTTTTCCTATTTATCATGACTGTTTCATTAAAGTTGTGTAGTTTAGTTTCCAACCTATAAGTCTCTCTCCCTTATTCTCTCTCCTTTCTTTATCAAGGAGGAGAGAGACATTAGTAGAGAGCGTCTGTCACTCGGTTTAATTGCCAGGCCAGTGTTAAACCGTGACAAAAGTGTGTTACCCTCAGTAGTTGCCATCTTTCCTCCACTTTACTTTGTTTCTTATCTCAGTGCACGAGGTTTCCACTGCAGGCTTCCTGGGGCAGGTGAGTCAACAAGATGAGGGCACCATCAAACACTTGGGGAACAGTCAAGGTTGTACCGAGTTGACTGATCCCTTTTTTTTCTAATGAGGTTACAGTCTCCTATCCACATCTGGGAGATAAACTATACAAGCAACAGAAGGTCATGGACTATGAATAAGGCTTATTCAGAAAAGAAGAACATAAATGAGAAAGTTGGTGATTTTTATGGCATTTCTGTAGATTAAAAGTATTTTTAAGGGTGCAAAATTCTGTCTTCAAAAGGTCACACTCCATGCAAGGGATGAGTTTGTTATAATTTAAAAACCTGTTACTACAACAATGTAAGGAAAAGATCACCTATACTTTACCAAAATAAAATGAAATTATAAAGACCTTTCAGCTGACCTGAAAAGCTGTAAAACAGTTTTCTATCTGGAGACTTAAACTATAATCTCTAACTTCTCCCTCTGCAAAGACTTCAATTTCATGTTAGACTATCAGCAGCTTTCCTAATGCTTTCATTTCTATCAACAGCAGACAGGGACAAGCTATGATATTTTTACTGGTTTGGCTTGTTTGGTTTTGGATTTGTTTGGTTTAGTTTTGTATTCTAAGACATTGTGGAGTATTGAAATAAAGTATCTATACCAATTAAGAGATTGGCAAGAAAACTCTCTCTTTTATAAATATCTTCCTGCCTACAGGAGAGACAAATATCCATATGTTGAGGTTCCAGGAGTCCAGTGTTGTGGAAAGACATCAGTAAAACTCAATGAGACTCTTCCTTAATTGAAACTGATAAGTTTATGGTTATCATCTTGCCAACCCATACTATTGTCCTCCTCCTAGGGTGTTTTTTCTGAGCTCCCATTATTGAAGCTATTATCTTTCTTCAAGTCAGCAAATGTAGAGGGCTATTTTATACTTTTTAGTATTCTGAAAGAGCAATTTGTTGAATGCCTCCAGCTCTGCCTGTCTAATCCTGCTGGTCAAGATTTATTAAGCACTGTCATCAAATGAAGTACAAGAGTGGCTGTGTCAAGGGCCTATCAGATACATAAGTACTAATGATATAAAATGCAATATGGTGAGTTCATACTGGGCCAGCAGCACCTATTTCACTGAAAAATTCCAACATGCTTTCCAAGGCTATCATTCAGGATTTACTCCACCAATCCACAGCCCTGAGAACAGATGGGATTCTAGACAGCCTGTCGGTAGAGATGAGCTCAGCAGTAAAGGCAGCATAGTCTATCCCAAATGCCAAAAAAATGGTAAGTCAGGTTTCAAAATAATAATAGAGTGGGCCCACGTATTTTAAATTAAGAGTGTTTTTAAACATCAGTTTTTACCATCATTTGGGAGCCACAAAAATGAAAGCATCAGCATGTAATGAAAATTTGGAATCTGAACTAGTAAAAAACCAGACTCCTCCATCTGCTTGCCCTGTCTATTCTCTTGCTTGCCAAGCCATTGCTTTGTTTCCCTCTCTTCTCACTAGCCTGCCTTTCTCCCATTTCCCACCTCATGCCCATTTCTCTAGTCACATGCCCTCTCCTTCTCATTCTGTCTTTGGATGAAGACCTGTTTCACCCTGTTTCCCCAAGACAAGTTTTTTTGTCAGTTCCCCATAATGTTTGTGCTGCCCTACACCTTCAACACCATCAAACTTAATGACTTTGTCTAAGCGAAGGATTTATGAAGCCTATGAACAGAGACAGTGAGCATGGCCAGAGTTTTATTTTTTCAATTTAGATGTCCTGTGTTTGTATTTCACCTAGCCTAGCAAATCACCTGACTGGCAAAGTCAAGTGGTACTGCTGTACGAGAGTAAAATGCAAAGTACTGTTTTCCTGTATGATAAAATAGCTGAAATTAATTAAAAATAAGAAAAAGAAAACAAAGAACCATTACATAATAAGATAAATATCCTGCTGAAGATACATGCTACTTGCTTAAGGAAGGCATTATTTAAGTACCTATAGATTTGTGTCTCTGCAGCAACCTGAAAAAGATCTGAATCATGGTTGGCATTTTAAACATCAGGCATTCACGTGGTTTTACACCCAAATGAGAGCATTAAGGAATAAAGTACGGTTCATGCCACAGTCAAAGGAATTAAAAACTGCAACTAAACCACAAATTGGAACAAAATTAATGAATTAATTTATCAAATGTCTTCACAGTCTTCACAAATTTTCAGTTGATCAACAGTCATTCACAGAAAGGTTTTGAAAGTACTGGCATTATTCTCCCACTCACAAACATAACAGAATATATGTGAACTAAAGAGTGGTAATGTAAACTAAATGCAATAATAATAAGCTTTAATACTTTAAATGTGTTCATTTAATGATATTCTAGACTTTTAAAGGACTGTCCAAAAACTTTGTCCTTTCCTCTCTGCATTTCTTGCCATTTATCTTGCAATTTAAGTGAAAGGAAATTCCTTTGAGATGCAGGACTAAATCTCTGGTTAATTTTCAGCTTTTCCACATTTTGTCACTGTAATGTAAAGCACGTTGCTCTTTAGCCCCTAACGTCAGCTCCTTATCTTTAGATGGTAATGACTTCTTTTATTAATTTTTTTCCTGTCTTCTTTTTTTTAGTTGAAAGTATTTCAATGCCAGAATTCTCTCTTTTTGCAAATATTGCTTAGGGAAAAAATGCCTAATACTAACTAGCTAGTATCACTAGAATGTGTTGTAGAAAAAAATCCCAACAACTCACAATCATAACACTTTTGCTAATCATAGAATCATAGAATGCTTTGGGTTGGAAAGGACCTTAAAAATCATCTGGTTCCAAACTCCCTGCATGGGCAAGGATGCCTTCTTCTAGACCAGGTTGTTAAAAGCCCCATCCAACCTGTCCTCAAACACTTCCAGGGATGAGGCATCTACAAATTCCCTGGACAGACTATGACAGTGTCTCACCAAGCCCATAGTGAAGAATTCCCTCCTAACATCTAACCTAAATCTTCTCTCTTCCAGATCAAAGCCATTACCCCTTGTCCTGTCTCCCCATTTCTTTGTAAAAAGTCCCTCCCCTGCTTTTTTGTAGCCCACCTTCAGTACTGGAAGGCTGCTATAAAGTCTCCCAGAACTCTTTTCTTTTCCAGGCTGAACCATAGCAGAGGTGCTCCAATCCTTTGGTCATCTTTGTGGCCTCCTCTGGACTTGCTCCAAAAGCTCCCTGTTTTTTTATGTGAAGGGAGCACCAGAACTAGACACATCAGTCCAGGTGGGGTCTCAAGAGAGCAGAGTAGAGTGAGAGAATCACCTCCCTTAGCCTTCTGGTCGTGACTTTTTGATGCAACCCAGGATACTGCTGGCTTTCTGGACTCTAAGTTCACATTGCCAGCTCATTCTGAGATTCTCATCAACCAGTATCCCTAAGGCCTTTTCCTCAGGGCTGCTTACAAATTCGTTCCCTCCCCAGACTTTCTTTGTGTAATAATTTGGAATACTTTATCATACTTTTTAATTTTTCAATGGGAATCAAATCAGTGGAAATTCAATGTGCAAAGAGTACTGTGTTTGCAGAAAGTTGTGGGAGTCTCTGCAGGGAAAGGCAGTGTTAATTTCTTTTCTCTTAGCTCAGTTTTCTGCATTTAAGACTCAGCAAATGCAAAAGCACCTATTGAATCCTCTATAGTGGATATCTACTAATCAATAGGCAATTGTGCTCTTGCTGAGTACAAATAGAAAATGATGCAGCAGAAAATAAAATGTCCTAGGCTAAAACTTGAAGCCCTTAGTTGTTCACACATTTATTTGGTCACATCTCTAAACAGGTCAGAGGGACTGCAGGATTTAGCTTCCTGCATTTTCCTTATTGAGTTTATCTGGGAAGATATTTCACCTTTTTATATAACAAATGGAAGGAGGCTGGTATGAAACTAACATTACTAGTCCTAACTAGACACTCCAACTTCTGGAAATGCTAACACTAGCAATTTAGATAACTGGACTTTGGCAACAGAATTTATCAGGCATTTTAAAATATGAGTAAATTCTGGGTGCAGCCACAGTATTTCTGAACTAAACAATTTTCACTAGATTACAAAAAAACAAAAACAAAAACAAAACCAAACAAACTTAGTTGCAGAGGGCTAAGGCAGGTCCAAATACTTCTCTTCTGAGCAGCCAGGGATCTAGAAGAAAATTTCAAGCATTGCAGTCCACCTCTCCACCCTCTTCATAAAATCTCAAACTACAAAGTTGCCAGCCCTTACTTTTCAAGAGCTTCCCTTAGTTCCTCTGAGGCTTAGAAAGGTTTTTTCTTTAAAAAAAAAAAAACAAAACAGGTAGCTTTTGAAAACGTTTTAGTCAGGGTTTGAGTTGATAATGTGAAGTTCTCTTCATAATCCTTTATGCTCTATGGGGAGAACAGTTCTTCAGAATTTAATTTTTATCACACTATTTCTCCAGGTATTTCTGAAAACTTCTGCTTTTCTTCTTCAATTAGGGCACTCCCGAGCTTCCTTCAAGAGTTTAATAAAAAGAATATCAAATGGTTTTTTTCCTTTTTTTTCCCACCAGCATCTGCCAACGATTCCCTTCAAGCATGAGACACGTAGGATTATTCAAGCTTTATTGTAGCAGACAAAATACACAGGGTGAGAGGAAAGAAAGTTCAAGTGAGATATGAAGGTTATGGACCTGACTTTCAGCAGAGCCTGAGGCACCTCTGACTCCAGTGGCAGACAATGACCGGAATGCTCTGAGGCCATTAAAATGAGTGAGGTAAAAGTACTATTTAAAGTGACTTGAAAGTGCTGTCATCCCTACAGATGTGAACTACTCCTTCACAGGTCCTCAGATCTATGTATCAGGCAGACAACAGGCAAATTTCTTTGTTTCTATTCACTTTTTATTGAAATAAAAATTTTGAAGAGAACAGGAGTGGGTCTTTTGCATTGGTCCAGGCCAGTTCTGAGGAGAATGCAAGAGCACCAGCTCTTCAGTGCATTTCTCCACTGGTATGGATGCTCTTGCATATTTCCAATGAATCTTCACGGGGCCATATGTCTGCTTGCTATGTTCCCCACCACAGGTACATGTTCATGGTTAATTTACAGAATACATAACCTTATGCAAGCCTGCTTTTTAAACATGTACATAATTAAATTCTGCATTGGAACTGTCAAGCCTGGCACCAGAGCAGCTAGCAGTACCAAATGCAAATAAAAAGAACAGTTGTGGATTTTAGTGCAGCACCTGTCTTTGGCAAAGGTGTCTTTGCAATGCCAAGGAGAATTATTACAGATAAGCAAAGAGTATGCTTGTGATTTTGAACCTGTCTTCCCATCTGTCTCTAATATTAACATAAACACCTTCACTGGAATTTCTGAGTGTGGAAGTTTGTTGACACTATTTTTTGGTTAACAGTCAAGAATGACCGACTCAAATACATGCAGAAACTCAGTTCTTTGGGTTGAATTTAATATGTTTTTCACAGTTTGGGACTTATTGGTGTGAAATACCTGCTTAAATGAAAGGCTGTTAAGACTAAGAGGCTCTGTACAACCACCCCTCAGGGGTGACTTTTCCATGTGATGAATCACAACTTCTCACATGGCCCAAAGTACCTGAGTGCAACCAGCTTTCCTGGGCAAGACAGAGGGCTTAACAAATCTAAATGATCCTCTCAATCAAACATAATTTGCAGCCCTATTCCTGTGATCAGTGAGGTGTTTAGAAGTTAAATATCTCTCTCCTCTGACAACCCTTCCTCTCGCAAGATTCCCCCCAAAGCTTAAGCCATTTTTCCAGCCACAGCACCAGATCATGCTGCAGCAGAGATTTGGTCCAGATCAAAGCACAGAGTCATGTTTCTGGTAAATTTCCCAAGCACTGATAGAGGAACTGGAGCTCACTTTCATCTCAGCTGTGGGAGGAAAGATGAGACTTGACCAGGTATAAAGTCTGTTCATATATGGTGGACCTGACAACATTGCTTTTAACAAATAGAAGTCTTTATGGGACAGTGCCATAGTCTAGCAAACGCAACGGTGGTTCAAGGGTTGGACTTGATGATCTCTGAGGTCCCTTCCAACCCAGCCAATTCTATGATTCTATGATTCTATATATTTATTTGTTTAAATATAAGTACATATATAGGGGTGTTATTTTAAATACAAATTCATTCCATTATCTGGTTTGTATACAAGCACAAAAATAATTGTGTTTGCAGAGCCAGGACATGGAGGCAGGGACAGCTGGAACTCCATCCTATCCCCCTACAGTGTGCATTTATGACCTTGGTCTCTCTCTGAATACACCTTTAATCACCTCTGAAGAAGAAGCAATCTCTAACCAGCTTTCTTCCACAACTTAAAAAAAATTCTCTTCTGACACAGCAATATATCTGACTGTATTTACTACACGGAAGAAACTCCTTAGCCTCTCCTATTGAGTGGTGTAATTTAGACAAGCGTGTTAATTTTAAAGATGGGATCTTATAGGTCATGGTAAAAAAAAAATTTGCACTGTAAATACAGTACTTTTGTTTCTGTATTGCAATGCAACCATGGACATGTTAATACCAGCTTCAGTTTCAGGATAACAGTACATAATAGAGTCAAGGCTGGGAACTAATTAAATAGTAATTTATGGCTTTGTGCCTAGAATTTCCATAAAGATTAGTAGGTAAGGGAGAGAAATTTGATATTATTGTTGATGCTAGTAAAGGAGGTTAAAGCTTGTCCTAAATAATTTTCTCATTAACCTTCTTCAAGTTCATAGGCTGGACTGGGATACGACTACAGCTGACAGAAAACATCTGGGAAGGTGAGGAAAACTAGGAAGTCATTTGCAGGCTTGGACTAAAAATCTTATGGCTGCTCTGAAATACCAGAGCAGGGACATGTTAATGTTAAGGAGTTTTGTGAGGGTTTGGCTGCCTTAACTTAGGGATAAAGTGGCATGTATTTATGAGTAGAAAGGGAAAAAATAAAGAAATGAGATAAAAGAAGTGATTTGGTTAGTAAAGTAGCCTTTAAACAGAATCCAGCTATCTTAAATCATCTATGCATCAGTATGACACACTATCTTTATAACAATTACTCTTTTTTTTTTTTACTTTTGCTCATTCCCTTCTGCTTTTTCTAACATGATGTCAATTCCCACATGTCCCTGAAATTTCTAGAGAAAACAGAACCTGATGTCAGCCACACACAGCTAATTCCACAGGTCTTAAGTAAAAGATGCTACTGGGAAGGAGATGTACTGAAGGTTGGCTGACCACTGTCCAGGTATGTCTGGAACTTAATTAATCTATGAGCCATTAAGTAAACGAAATCTAGAGGCGTTTCCCTGTTTCTCTGAAGTGTCAATACATTAATTTAATGGCTTATGTTCCAAGCCATTTAAACTACAGAGTTAGGAGTACTCACACACTCATAATTTCCAGGGAATTCAGCCTCATGCCCTGATCTTCTCACCAGAAAGAAGAGAAATAATATTTGTCTTTTTCTTTTATTTTTCCTTTTTCTTTTTATGTTCCCCAGTCTTTTCACTTGGAATCCTTCCCAGATTAGCCTCCCTTCTCCTTACCTTCCTTTCCCTGGGAAGCACCTCTCTGCCAGCTGGCACCCCAGAGGAGTTGAGGCAGCCAGCTTTGTTGCAGCAAGGTAACCCAAGCCTCCCTTGTCTTGCCTGTGAATGAACAGCACAAGCAAACCCTCTCTCATCACCTCTCTAAGCCACAAATGCATTTGGGACTTTCTGATCAACGAATGTACCATTTAGCCAGTGCAAGTGTTCTGCTTGTAAATTTCTGAAAATTAACATTGGCAGTTAGGACTCCAGTTAATAAAACTATGGTAGGTACTTAAGCATCCTCTGTGGCTGTGATATCTCAGCAACCCACAATCTTGCACTTCTTTGCCCTTGAACAATGCTTCACAATGCACTGAAGAGAGACTCCAATATTTGTCTTTGTTGCTCGCTCACTGTGATGAAACAGTGATATTATTTAATTACTCTTAATTTTTTTTTTTTTTTTGCTATTGAAATTAAAAAAATAATATGTATGGAAAATATTTATATTTTCATCTTATCAACTTGTCTTAATGAGGAAAGCAAAGGCTTGCTGCACATATCCTGCACATAGTGCCCTGCATTCTTTAGCTCTGGTGTGATGAGTACTTTCTTTCCTTATTCAGGCTTTGCCTGTAGCTTTCCTGATGCCAAAGCCCATTGAAAAAACTACATTTCCATTGCTTTTGGACCTGCAGTCAAGTTGTTGTTTGTTTCCACTACTGAAACTCCTAAGCTCAAATTTGAGCAAACTCTGATGTGGTTCCTGACAGCCCCTCCAGGAAAATGCTGATTCATACTACATGCAAACCAGTATCTTTGAATGGGCTGCCCTAAGCCTATTTATACCAAGTCTAGCTCAGGAAATCTCATCTTTTGGTGAGCAGCTTCTCTCCTTTGGAGAGAGCCTTCATTACATGCTTCTTTTTTGGGGGGGTGTTGATTTTCTGATTTCCTTACTCTCACACAACATTACTTATCCTCCCCTTTGGGTCTAGGTTCTGTTTTATAAACTGTCAGGTGACTGCTCAGTTGCTAAAGAAATCACAGGTTTGGATTATGTGTTAGTAGCAGGTATCTGAAAAGTAGCCTGCCTGTAGCTATGCAAAAATTGAAAAGAATCAACAATTTTTAAAGCAGAAGATTTGCTGAAAATAAGTAAATAAATAGAAGCAAACCTATTTTTTTTTAAACCCTTCAGTATACAGGGGCTCAAAAGTAATAACAAAAAGAGAGTAATTTTATTCAGTGCAGTTAACCTCCAGTTCCTCCCTTCACTGTGTCCTCCAGGGTACTTTTGATAAAGTTTGTTCCTTAGCTTTACCCCAATGGCTGGCTTCCTCTCACTGACCATTTGAAATCAAGTTAGATACCTGAAACACCAGAAGTGACAAACACAAATAACCTTGTACAAAACCAATATTTATTAGACCTTTCAAAAAGACCATAAATACAACACGGTTGCTATTTTTTATTTTAAATTTTGAATGCAGAAAACCAGAGGTTATAACGCTATCTTGGAGAGTAAAAGTCTGAGTATATCAGAAGCAAAGGTTCTCTTTATTTCACTCTGTAAACTGAATTAGTTACTGGTAGAAATGGTCGCCAAATGCACTGAATACTAAATGTGCTGTTTATCTATCAAGTCCCATGAAACATTCTTGGCAGCCACTCTGTAAGCTTTTCATCTAAGTCTAATGTTATATTCATCCATGTGGGAAGGTCAAACCACATATTAGGCTGTGCAGGGAATTTTGCTTCTCTGAAGCTACTGTCTCCATTCATGATTTTATCACAACTCACCTTCTGTGGTGATTTCAGGTGTCCTCCTCAGTCTGCCCATCTGGATGTTCCAGAGATTAACTTTCTGAAAAATGTGTATTTTTAGATTGTGGGGTGGCTCTGTCTAAAAGTGGACACAACAAGCCACACTGAATGCAATAGAAAGCCCCATTGACTTCAATGGGATTTAAGCTAGAACTAGTTGAAACATATAATACCTTGAGGGCTTCATGCAGGTTGATTTTGTTTATTTTTGCCTTAATCTCCCTGTGACTGAAAGAAAAATCCTTCAGGAACAAGCTGGCTTGTATTGGCAGGTTAAACTCACACAAGGAAAACATGATACGATGCCAAAATACTACAGTGGTTGGTTTTGGGGTTGTTTTTTTTTAAGTGGACACCTGCACACTGGGAGCTGGCTTGCAACCAGTGAGTCATTTCTCAATTCAGTTCAATTCAAAAGATTTAATTGACATGATAAGCTTTGCAAGTGTAGCCACAGGACTGAAGAGACAGATCTTTCAGACACATACTAGAAATGGATCTAACTTACTCATATAGGAGCTATATTCTTCAAAGAGTTTGCTTCTGACACACATTTCTCTACTAGACTACACCCCTAATCTGATACAAATTAATGTATGATTTTTCTCTAGAGAGTAGATTATGCAGATATTATCTTGGCTTGTGTGTATACATATGTGTGTGTGTGTATAAACATGTATGTGGATGTGAGTGTGAAGTGTTAACTACCTCAGTAAAATATTTTCTAGCAACTCCTCCTTGTTTGGACATTACAATGCAAGTCACATCTGTTTTTCCACTGTTATTTTGTTTGAAAGGTCAATAATAGATGGGTTGGTCCTATGGGTTTCCCTAACTGTTGGGAAAAGTCATAGCCCAAGTATTTGAAATAAGTCTCTTTGTTTCTTATGAAAACTTCCTTTGAGACAGATAACAATTTTCAAAAAAATATGAATATTTAAATTCTAAGAAGTGTTTCCCAAAGGAGATTCATCTCTGGAATTTGAACATAAAAATTTACAGTTGTTTTTTTAAGTACATTTTTCTGAAGTGAATACCAATTGTGATGGTAGACCAAAATCTGATGAAGCATGTTAAAATTCTGAAGCACTTTTTGAAATCCACACTTCACATACAGGATAATGCAGGTGAAATGTTACTTTATTTTCCTCTTGATACCAACTGTAATCTTAGAAGACACAGTAAACAAAAAATAAATCTACCAGGAAAGAGGTCTTACATCTAGATGTGTCTCCCACTTTCCCTAGGTAACTAATTCTTTCCCCTTTTCCCAACTTTACTGTGACTTCCATTACTGGTGAAACTACTTTGAACACATAATAGGTCAGGTACCTGCAAATAGAACAAATCTTATTGCTGAACTTTAATTTTTTCATATCTTTTAAAGGCATCATCTCTGAAAAATCTGTCCCAGACATCTTAACTGGCCTGAGAGTGAACATGGATATTATAAGAAAGAATGCCAAATGTGGAAAATGCATTAGAGCTCAACAGTAGAAATGTTGCTGCAGAACTAATACTAGGCATTAAGCAAATAGTAATGATCTCTGAGATCTTCACTCATGACATAAGAGCTGCTGAGAGGACCAAACATTCTTAGGCATTACTCTCTGTAGCTTCCCCACATGAAAAAGTGGCTGAAGCTTGGCTGATTATCAGCTTTCAAAACAGATTTTTGTATAAGGTGGGGGCTATGGAGAGAAGGTAATGGGGGGAATAGGAAGGGGAACCCTCACTAAGCTCCCAGAAGGATAAGTTCAGAATACATTTTTTTTTCTCGTTCAGCTGAATCTGTGTTGTGTTAAAGCAAATAAAGAAATTTGGCAGAAAATAAACCCCCTTCCAATCCATCTGACCCTCAGATATTATTGGAGTTGGGAAAGCTGGGCTTAAATTCTCCTTTAGGAGGCCAGAAACCAAGGTTCCAGATGTGCTGCTAACACCACACCAGTAAAGAAATTACTGCAGACATGCACTGGAATTTGGCCACGCTTAAATGAGGTTTCTTACTATAAGATGCATTAATATTGCAATTTATTAAAGCAACAGTGTATAAGTTCTTTTGGATTGCTGGTGATAGATTCCTGTCTCCAAAAAGAAGCATATGCAAAATACCTTGACTATGAGTACTCTGTAGAGATTTCTTGGGGGGGTGGGGGAGAATGTGGAGGGACAGAACCTGGGCAGAAAATGTGAAGGTAGAGATTTTTACTATTAAAGCAACTCTACAGAGGTAAAGAGAAAAGGGGTATACTAGTGTTCAAATATTACCCAAATGTGTGGAGGGGCAGAGAGGTTTAGCCCATCAGCTGGTCCCAGAGGTCAGGGGTGTCCCTGCAAAGGTATCGTCCCTGCAAGGGTATCTTCCCTACCATCCATCCCCCTACTGACTATTTTTATACTGTTTTACCTGACATGTGGACCTTGAGTGACACTAGTCAATATCTTTATTGTGATTGGTGCAAAGTTCTCTCACTTCACATTTAAAGGTATAGGCTACCAAACATTCCGTGTGCATCCTTCGTGAGGGGAGGTCTCACCTGGGTGTGGGTAACTTTGGGGATGGACGTGTGGATTTTTAAAATTAGATTATAATGAGCAAAAGTACACTCTGGGAACAGCATTTGTCAAAGGGTGGCAGGCTGTTGGCCCAGGGTATCAAAAGTGCAGTTAGTTGGTATTGCTGCCACAGACCATAGCCACAGCACCTCCACTCTGCTCCACCCTCCATGTAATTCTCTTGGAGTCAGCACACTGAGTGCCCCTGACATCTATGGTAATCATGTTAAACTGGCCACATTGCACCAGCTCCAAATGCTGTATCTTTATTTACAGAGAACAAATGCTGTCTGGGTCATTTCCAGCAATTCTAGCAAATGTTCCATGGTGTCTCTCACAGCATTATGTTGTGCAATTTTAAAAGCAGCTTTTTCATTATTAGATCTTGTAAGGAAGACTGCTAAGAACAGTAATCCTTACCTTCAAACTTGTGCTCATGTAATTTTTTCTCCTTCATTCTATTTTTAAGATGGTTTCTCACTCACAGAAACATCTCCACTCCCTCATTTAAACATTTGCTCTGTTTTACTAGGGCAGAATCCCACTCCACTATGCTCTGTTTACAGACATAAAAGAACAGGAGATTCCTACTCCTACAGATTTAAACTCTCTAAGTCTGCAGTCCTTGAAAAAACTTCTTTTTTGGATATGCAGCTAATAAACTAAATGAGAAAGAAGTTCTCCTTCCTCTGCTTTTTCATTTCAGGTTGTCTGAACCTGACTGATACTATTCAGAACTGAATATTTTCCAGCAGTGAACATTTCAAAGACTTTTCTTCCTCTTCCCGGCTACAGCAGTAAGAATAAGAAGGCTACTTGGGCCTTTGTCTTTTCTTAGGAGGAAAGAAAACAGCTAAACACAGTGAGAAAAAGACACCCTCACAAGAGGTTTATTGCACAACTGAGAGAATACTGGCAGTCATACCTCTTCAACTTGTAGGTGAGCCCAAGGAACACTCTCCATCCCGGAGTTCAATGCCCTTCTGTTAAAACACTTGTCTCTGCACTCCAGCAGCCAGAGAATATTATTGAGATGGGGAAAACTGAGAGATGCTGTGCATCAAAACAGATAATTCATTACCCTAAAAGATATTCTGTTCCAATAAACTTTTTTTTTTTCCCCAACAAGGAAAAAGCCAGTTAATTAAAAACACTCAATTAGTCTTACCCATTTTTTCTGTTGCAGAACACTTCCTAGTGTATTTCTTAGGCTTTCCACATACTAAAATATCTTACATACAGAGTCAAATCTCTTCATCTTGTAAGCAGGAGATAATCTGTCTCACCAAACTGAAAAGCAGAAGGCTAAGTAGTGTTAGACATGCTAGACACAGAATGACTGGTTGAAATGAATGCAAGTATATAAATGCCACATCAAAGAAAGCAAAATGTACAAGTACAGTAAGGTACAACGATGCCTATTTGGAAACATAGAGACTTGAAAGGGACATCACATCATAGGCTTTGAATGTTACCTCTCAGACTGATGGATGTGGAAGCTCCTTGCTTTATTAACATTCTGATAACAACTCCTGCATCTGCCTTGGTAAATACTGCAGAGAGAGGGCAGCTGCAAGATCCTATTGTATGCTGCTAAAGTGAATGCTAATGAGGCTCCTAAAGCAGCTCTCCTAGTTCCAACTGAGGATAATAAAAACATGAAACCTGTCGTGTAAATAAGAAAAAAAAAAACCCCACAAACAAACAAACAAAACAAATAAACCCACAGACAAAACAAAAGCAGAAACCAACCAAACAAAAAACCACACAAAAAAATGAAGAAAAATCAAACAAAGGACTAACTTAACAATCTTCTCTCATGAATTGTTAAAATATTGTTTCCCAAGGAGATTATTCCATTTGATGTCTTGTTCAGCTACCTACATACTGGTTCTGTTCAAAGCCTCAGAGCATGTGGGTGGTGGAAGAAAGCAAATGAGTTAGTTATCAGTAATTATGTTGACAATCAGATGTTGGAAATTTCCTTTTTACAGCAATCTGTACTTAGTTTTCTTCATAAACAAAGATTTAGGTGCCACAGAGCCATGCTTAGAGGCTCTTCTACTGCTCTCCCATCATTACTCCACAGACAGACATATAATTTTCTGACTTACTTGAAAAAAAACTCCCCCCGCCCCATATAAACATTGCAGCAATATCTGTCCCCTTGCAGAGATCCTAAAAAATTAGTTTCAAAGGGAGTTGCTTGATCCTGTCATGCCAAAGGTTGCTTAATTTTAATGCTATACCTCATTTCCCATCACTAGAAAAGAGCTCAATGTGGGGCAGGACTGAGGACAAACTGAGCTCAAGCAGCCCTCTAGCTCCTTAAGAAGAGAGAGGGTAACCAAGTCTCCAGCTACCACTCCTAGGGAAGTGATAAGACTAAGTTAAATATCAGAAAGACACTTACTGGAACGGTGTTCAGAGGCTGTTACTGGCATGGGTACTGAAGTGAATGAACCCCCAAAGCATATTCATAGAATCATAGAATCATAGAATCATAGAATCATAGAATCATAGAATTAGCCAGGTTGGAAGGGACCTCAGAGATCATCTAGTCCAACCCTTGACCCACCGGAGCAGTTGCTAGACCATGGCACTGAGTGCCACATCCAGTCTTTTTTTAAATGTCTCCAGGGACGGAGAATCTACCACCTCACCGGGCAGTCCATTCCATAGCCTAATCACCCTCTCCGTGAAGAAATTCTTTCTAATATCTAACCTAAACCTCCCCTGGCACAACTTAAGACTGTGTCCTCTTGTCTTGTTGAAGGTCGTCTGTGAAAAGAGTCCAGTTCCCACCTCGCTACAGCCTCCTTTCAGGTAGTTGTAGACAGCAATGAGGTCTCCCCTGAGCCTCCTCTTCTTCAGGCTGAACAGCCCCAGCTCCCTCAGCCTCTCCTCATAGGGCCTGTGCTCGAGTCCCTTCACCAGCCTGGTTGCCCTCCTTTGGACCTGTTCCAGGACCTCTACATCCTTCTTAAACTGAGGGGCCCAGAACTGGACACAGTACTCGAGGTGTGGCCTCACCAGCGCTGAGTACAGGGGCAGAATCACCTCCCTGGACCTGCTGGTGACGCTGTTTCTGATACAGGCCAGGATGCCATTGGCCTTCTTGGCCACCTGGGCACACTGCTGGCTCATGTTCAGCTTCCTGTCGATCCAGACTCCCAGGTCCCTTTCTGCCTGGCTGCTCTCCAGCCACTCTGTCCCCAGCCTGTAGCGCTGCATGGGGTTGTTTTGGCCAAAGTGCAGGACCCGGCACTTGGCCTTGTTGAACCTCATCCCGTTGGAATCGGCCCAGCTCTCTAGTCTGTCCAGGTCCCTCTTCAGAGCCCTCCTGCCTTCGAGTTGGTCCACACTTCCTCCCAGCTTGGTGTCATCTGCAAATTTGCTGATGATGGACTCAATCCCTTCGTCTAAGTCGTCGATAAAGATATTAAACAGAACTGGGCCCAACACTGATCCCTGGGGGACACCACTAGTGACTGGCCGCCAACTGGATGCAGCCCCGTTCACCACCACTCTCTGGGCCCGGCCCTCCAGCCAGTTCCTAACCCAGCACAGAGTGCTCCTGTCCAAGCTGTGGGCTGACAGCTTTTTCAGGAGAATGCTGTGGGAGACGGTGTCAAAGGCTTTGCTGAAATCCAGGTAGACCACATCCACCGCCTTCCCCTCATCCACCGGACGGGTCACCTGATCATAAAAGGAGATCAGGTTGGTCAGGCAGGACCTGCCCTTCCTAAACCCGTGCTGGCTGGGTCTGATCCCTTGTCCATCCTGCAGGTGCTGTGTGATTGCACTGAGGATGATCTGCTCCATAACCCTGCCAGGCACTGAGGTCAGGCTGACGGGCCTGTAGTTTCCCAGGTCCTCCAATATTAATTGGTCTGCTAATGGATATGTTTTCCCACTTGTAGCTATTGTAGCTGGGAACCATTAAAAATGCCATCATTAAAAGCTTTTCCTCATCTCCATTGATTGCACTCGTAGGATCCTCAGAAGCCTGTGGATCAATGTCTCTTGCTCAAAAATCCAGCTGAAAATTTGAAGTAATTTGATCACTTTTATCTGACCATTACAGCCATTCACTAGACTATCATAAAACAAAAAGACCCTGTTTCAAAATATACAGTGTGTTTTTATATACTCTGAAAAACAGGTTTTCTAACTAGAAGATTCTTATCCTTGGATGTCAGGTTAAATGTCTGGCATTCCTACCTTGGAAATCCCGGATCACATTCTCCTTCATTGATATTACTGTAATTCCATTAGCTTGATTGTTTACACTACTGAAGCTCAGTGAGAGACAATAAAGTCGCCAGAGATACATATGCAATCTCTATTTACCTATAAATCACTCTGTGAATTGACAGATCTATCACTATGGTAGTGATTTCCAATGAATCAAAAATCTTTGCCACAGAGAAACTCTTTGCATCTCTAGTGCTTTAATAAGAGTTCAAGAATCCTGATTGCTTTCTGAAGGTATTTTTGCAGTTAAAAGATTTAATAAGTTGCCCAGAATGACAGAAATATGTGCTGAATGAGTCTTGTGAGACCAAGAATAACAAAGCAAATTTTTGAGAATCGGGATATAAGAAAGCATCCTGATCACCCTCTTTAAGTCATGCTGGAAGAAAAAAAGGATTTGCGGGTGGAGAAAGCTATGGGGTTTTTTATCACCTTTGAATCTGCAGAATGCTGGAGCTTTAGGGGAAATTTCCAGGAGATATAGAACTCTAATAAGTGGATAATCAGTGAAAGCAGGGACAGGTGGCTAACTTTCCAATACTGTGATGAAGCATGTTCCTTGGGCTGTTTGGCCTCTTCAATTGCATTCCTCTTCCTAGCACATTGTAGAAAAAATCTGGATCATACCATATATGCCAAAGATAATGTTAGACAAAAAGTTAAGTCCTGACCAGTGTGGAAGTACTGCCACTACTCAGGACTTCTCAGAAGTGTCATGAAGTCCGAATAGTCTGATAACTCAAACCACCTTGACAGAGACCTCCAGGATGTTGTGAATACCATCACAATGAAACACCATGTGCAGAACCACAGCAGTATCTGCTCCACACAGGACTTCATTTCCTTCACACTCAATACAGAAAAGTTTTTGTTGAGGAACAGTGTCACAATCACTTCATACCCCGAAAGATCATGAAGCATGTCCCATAATATTGTACTTTTTTGCCATGGACCAGCATTTCCATATCTTTGTGTATAGTGTCTTGGTCACAAACCCTCAACATATGTGCACTTTTCTCGTTTGTACTGTCATGATGCCTGACACATTCTCCATCAGATGCTCACATTGTGGACTCTGAATCTGGCAAGAAGACCAATACACAACATCCAATGGGTAGGAGTAGAGAAAAAGTGGTTTTGTCCTGTGTTTAGCCAACACCAAGTAAGAATTCATGTTAGGTCATAGCTATGTATCCAATGATAACAGCAACAATGAAGATTTCTCTAAAGCATATTGCAGAAAAAAATTATTATTTTTTTTAACTGAGTTTGTTTTCTCCTCCAGTGGACTATATTCCTACTGCAATAGACAGTAAACTTCATTGGAGACACCCTGAGGAACTGAGTTCTCCTGCTTCTTGGCCTAGAGCTGGTGCAAAATAATCTGTTTCATAAGAATCCTACAGGATTTGTGTTTGTATATTTATGGTATTGTGGGACATGGTTCATTGCAATGATATCCAGAAAAAAAAAAAAGGAAAAGAAAAATGAACAAACAAACAAAAAAACATCTGGAGAACTATGAACACTTAGGAGGAGCCTTGGGCCTGGTTGTACTGGGGCAACAGATCAGCCCATCCATTTTGCCTCAAACATCTTGGTAAATCCAGTTCTGGTAAGAAGTAAAACCATAGGAAATACCACATCATGACATCCAGTGACCTTTTCCTTTACCCTGCCAACTTTAACTGCCTACTGTTCTCTTTGATCTGCAGAATTCTTTGTCTCTCTCCAACAACATTGAGAAACCAGGTTAAAAACCAGATTTTTGAGAGCAGTATTTCAATCAAACCTGGTGAAGAAAAAGAAGACACAAAATCATCATATTATGATACTCTAACAGGCAGAAATCTTACCGAAAGGGAATTCTAATGAATGGAAACATGGCAGAATAGTCTTTATCCTCACTGGGCATCAGAAAATACAACTGCAAAATGTGGTGCAATAGAGATTTAGTTGTAATGACCCCTATAGTGCATGTTTCACCATCTGTTTGCAGGGAAAGCCTTGCACAACTTTACTTTGTACACTTTGTACACTTTACCTCCAGCATCCTGAAGGGTTTTATTGTCATTCTAGACACCTTTTCTACTCTTCTGCTTTTGCTTCATCCCCTCTTTCCAACCTGGCAATTTCTTAAGTACGTGCCTTCTCTATAACTATGATTAGTCACACAGGGGAGGTCTGTAATGTCCATTGCCTTGTCAGATGGAATAAAGATTACAGCTGACTGAGAAGGAAGAGGCTCATACAGCAAAATTGAAGCAATGAGTCCACCCAGTAGCCTGCATTGTCTTAGTTTGCTTGGTGCTTGGATCCTAACAGCCACCAAACCACCTGCTTTCTGCAGCTCAGCTGTTGTTCACAAATTTCAGATGTTTGTGCCAGTAATTAAATTGTGCCAGCAGAGCACTATTAAATTTAGTTGTTGCAGAAAGGAGCTAAAATAATTGACCAGATCTGAGTGGATCATCAATGTGTTTTTTAATATAATGAAAATGAGAACTGGGTCAGCAGGAGGAAGAGGAGACATCAATTAAAAAATGCATCGATACTGGAGTTTCAAAAGCCATTAACATTGATTTCAATCCAGGACACAAGGCTTGGCTGGCAAAAAGCATGGAAGAGTAATTATTTGTTTTTGTTGGGTATTTTTTATCCTGTGGTAGAATACAATAACAGAGTTGGAAAAAGTGGAAGTAAATAGGATGTGACTACTCCAAAGAGCTACAAAAGTTTATGGGAAGTTGGTGATGCTTTTGTTTGGTCTCCTTTCCTATCTTAATTTGCATTTTTAAGGTTGAATATTTGTTTTTAATGGATTTAAATGTGGGACTGGAGTTGGAATTCCCTCTGCCTCCTCAAGCTGCTCTTCCCACAGACTCATCCCTGCCCTAAAACATTGTGGGAGCTCCTGTTGCTGATGATTATTCAGTCAGCCAGGTTCCTCACAGATGGATCCTTCTCAGGCAGGGGAAGTAACATGTACTGCTTTGGATTAACTATTAGTTTGATGCTTGTAAAATCTCCAACATAAATAACGTAACTGCCCTATTCCTGAGTCAAAAATGTGGCACTTCAGAGTCATTCCACTCCTGCAGAGTCTATATATGACATAAATGCACTTTTTCTATCTTCCTGCAAGTAAGCCTTACTCCCCACTCTTTATTTTTGGGTCTGTACAGCCTACTTTAGATGACCCTGATGGGATCTACTTATTTAGAGAAAATTAGTTACAGAGCTGGTAGACAGTCATAAGAATTTCATTGAAGATTGTATTGAAGAAGAATTTAGGGTCTGCTAGAAGTAATCTTTCTTCATGGGTCTACGAGGGTTTTTCCAAATTTCAGCTATATGACTACAAGGCTTGGGGGTTTTTTTCACTATAGTGTGTGAATAAGTCACATAATAAAGAACTGAACTGAAATTCCACCCCCCAAAAAGGGAAAGCAAGTATTCCTTCATCCCTCCCCCATATTCTTGAACACATAGCTTCAGCTCTGCTTTTGTGTCTTTGGTAGACTTCTTATGATCTGTTTCAACTCACTAATCCTGCAGAAAACTCTCTAGTGTCAAGGGCTTTGCTTGTTTGTTAGTTTTCAGGGTTGTTTGTTTTTACTTCAACTTCTTTGAGTTGCAGTAGATTACAGAGATGCCCATCAGGTGACAAGTTCCCACATGGTAATCAACGGGGTAGAGAGGCAGTACAATGCAGGGGATGGTGTAGAACCTTCTCTTTCTGGCAGTAGAATACAGTCACTTTGGCACAGATAGTGGGTAACATGTCCTTGAGTATCTACGAAACCCATTCTGACATCTTTTTTTTGCAAATAAGGCAGATCCTTGCATCTATGTGTTTGAAGAGCTTGACTGAAGATGCAGTAAATACCTGCCAAGAGACTTACGGTTTTATATTCAGACAGCAACTTTTTCTTTCAGTCTTTGCTATAAAATTGTTTTTTTTTTTTTAATCGAGTTTTCAGGCAGTGTTTTCCAAAGAGCTATAGATATCAGAGCAGGTTTATCATCCCTATGTAGTACAGAGGTTCAGTGAGAACACTAAGAGCAATACTGTGATTTGCTTAATATTCTGTACATCCTCCAAATCCTTCTTCAGTGTAATGAGCTGTTCTGCTCAGCAACACTTCCATACATTTTCACCACTTTCATGTTCTGTCTCCTTTTCTGGAAGTTATTCTGAAAAGGCTGACCTCAGAAGAATTAACTCATACTTCTAGAAAAACAGTAAGCCCTGAGAAATAACACAGGCATCACTTCAGGCTTGTTTATATCCCATTTTAAGAATCTAAGTGAACTCAAAGCCTTTCACTGGCATTTGCTGGGCTGTCATTGTACGGTAACAATCACAAGGAAGGAAGGCCTGTATTCTTTCTAAACTTACTGTGATCAGGCTAGAAAAATCAGAATAAAGCAATTATGTGCATCCTCTGAGTAAAACCTTGGTTGGCACATTATTAACTCCATCTCCACTAATTAGTTGAAATCAGATGTCCAAAGGCCCAGAATATTCTGTTCTCTATACAGAACAACAGCTGAAAACCTTTTAGTGCTATACCAGGCACACAGTTCAACTACTGTCTGTCTGTGTGGCAGATCAAGTTACTCACCAGAACTGTAATATCCTTCCTTTCAGCAAATTATGACCAACTTCATTTGGAGACAGACCTAATTCAACTACTACCACTTATGTTGGAACTAATTATCAGAAAACTGACATATCTTGATCAGAGATGTTGTTGGTCTATGACCTCAGAGCTGGTGACCAAAAATTTTCTGGGAATCACATTCTTTCATTTGTTTTTTCATTGACTGATAGAATACAAACCAGACAGTATTTAAGAAACACTGCAAAACTCATAACTCTTACAAGATTGCTGCCTGTAGGTATGGAAATCAGAGCTAGTTGTTATTTTTGTGTCTAGTTATTTCATATGAGCAGTGTAGCTAAAAGATGTGTATAACATGATATGCACATTTAGGTCATTAAAAGAAAAGCTATTCCAGTGCAGCTGTAATTTTGCAAGGCAAACATTCCCTGACATATTCCTGCTGGGTACATTTGCACCTGTATATTGCCAAAAACATTTCTCTGTACAGGCAAGAATACTGCATCAGAGACCAGCATCAAGTTGGCTTAAAAAAATAGCAAAAAAATTACCTAAGCTGTTATATCAATATTCTTTCTTCTCTTTCTTAGGTATTGCTTCTGTCTTCAGTACACCACAAGTCAGTCATTAACATACTGCCTGTAACCATTACACATTCTTGGGAAACAAAACTAATTGTCCATAAAATGGACAATCGTAGCACATGTGAAGGAAGGAGGGAAATTATGAGACAGATCTTCAAAAGAATAGCACACTTTGGCTGTCACTTTGGAAATTAATTTTACCAGAGTATAAATAGATTTTTTTTAAGAAAATCACTTGACAAATAGATGGCCCAAAAATTACTGTTTTATCACTAGCTGGAGTCTCACTAAAGCTAAACTCTCTGACAAAACAAAGAAGCATTCTGGTGCAGATTATCTGTACCTGTCATGAGGGAGTTCTGCAGATCAGTTGGAATTTGGCTTCTTTTGTTCAGTTTCATCTGTTTGCAGCACATTTTGGCATTATTCCTTGTCTTACATTTACATTAGTCTGAGAAGAATAGATGAGTGATCCCTGAAGCCCCTGGAGAAAAACAAATATGTTGGTTAGTTAGCCTTGGGCTTGGTTTTTTTTCTGTGTGCAAATTTGGGAAGTTCAAGAGAGTATTTTATTAAAAATTTCCTGTCTTAGTGGAATTTTAATATTTTTATCAAAATCACAGGCTTAACTTAAAGTCTGTTGGCTTAATAGTAATGACTTTTACAGGCTTAGTGAGCATCAAACTGGCCCTCAGACCAGTTGTTAGAGGATTCATTCCACTACTTAAAGTATTTTTGTAGGTAAATTAATTAATTTTTTAACTCTTCTTGAATTGTTCTCTTGCACAGAAGCGGTCCCGTAATTAATTTGTGAGTTAAAATATTCTTCAGTATATCAGGATAGAACCATGGTCGTATCAAATGTGCAACAGACAGTGTTAGAAGATGAAAAAGAAATTATTTGAAGGGTAATTATTTTAAGAGTAGTGAGGGTAGGGCTTATGGGCTGGAAAATGAACATGCACAGCTTCTAACATCCCCTGGTTTTACATAGACAGAACCAAATGTCCCCTCCCTGGAAGTGTTCTGTGGCAGATTAGATGGAACTTTGAGCAACCTGGTCTAGTGGAACAATCTCATACCACGTCAAGGGTTTGGAACTAGGTGATCTAGGGATCCTTTCCAACCTACAACATTCTATGATTATAAGTGGTGAACAAAATCAGACGGGTCATACCAGTCATATTGGTGTGTGCAAGTCCAATGTGTAGAGCTAGATTTATATGTTCACTGTGTTCTTCCCTTAAAAGTGTGGATGCTGTGAAGGAAGTAATTTCTAAAACACAGAATGGCCAGATCATTTTTTTGCTGTCTGTAGGCAGCACATTATCATAAGGAGACCACTAGGAAATGTAGGGTAGAGGCACAGCAGGTGTAGCAAGGGAATTTGAAAAGCCACATCAGATGCATGGCCCTTCCCCGGGGAAAATGTATTGTCTTTTGGACCTATTTCTATGCAAATTGCAGCTGGATTTACTAAATAAATTATGTTTAAGATAGACTATGATTTTCCTTTTTTTTTCTTTTTTCTGTAGAATTCCAGTTTACTTTGATTTAACTACAGAGACTCCCTCAGGCTTTTGTGCTTCTTGGCAGCAAGTAAAATGATGTCCACTGTCTTGTAACTCATACCAAAGCCACCAGTTCATATTCTCTCTGTTCCCAGAAAAATTCCTGAGCCTCCCATTTGTCCCAGGCATTGACTGCAGAATTCCTGCCTTGTTAGCACTCTTCCAGACCTTGTGTTTTTCTCCCTCTCCTTCTCCCACTGCTCATTTAACACCAGTTTCCTTCCTATCCCTCTACATAATCTCTTGACATCTTAAACAGCATTCCAGTATCTCTTTGCCTCATCAACTCTCCTTCTCTTTTCAGATCTTATCTGAAAAAAATCTTTTCATTCCCTTTCCTGCACCATTTGAGTTCTCTCACTCTCTTTGTCACTGGCTTTCATCTGTCTTGAATATTTTCTATAAGCAACATCTCTCTGTCACTGTTTTTCTGCAATTTACACACCATGAATTCCATCATCTTGTATTATTTAAATTTGTGAAGCACTTTGGGATATAGCTCACATGAAAAGACTTATGAAAAATAAAGTTGCATTGTATTATCAGTAGACAGTTAAGCTGAGATTTCTCTGTAGCCATATCTTTTTTATTATTTTTGCATCCCAAGTGCAGTGGTCAAAGGCTCAGTGTTCCAATGGTGATCCCCATGATGAATGGTGTCCCTTAGGGGTCCATACTGGGACAAGTACTATTTAATATCTTCATCAGTGACACAGACAGTGGGATCAAGCACACTCTCAGCAAGTTTGCAGACGACACCAAGCTGAGTGGTGGGATTGACATCCCAGAAAGCCAACCATATCCTGGGCTGCATCAAAAGAAGCATGACCAGCAGGTCAAGGGCAGTGATTCTGCCCCTCTATTTTGTACCTCCTATCTGATGACTTCTCATAGTTAAATGTAGAGCTGGAAAGCAATTGTGTCCAGGCCACCTTAAATAAAGGAGGAAACTTCAAAATAGAGGTCACAAAAAAAAAAAAACAATGGGAAAAACAATTTAATGCAAGGTTTTATGGCCTTGGAGAATCACAGTGTATAGTCACACTCCCTGGCACAGAGAAAGAAGAAAGCAGCAGGAGGCTCTGACAGTAAGATTTGTTAACTTGCAGATATACCAGCTTCACAGACCTAATATGAATGAGGTAGAGGACTGGGCTGCATAAATAAGCAGTAAGGAAAGATAAGGTGTAAAAGTCTCTTCCTCCTTCCTGAAGGTCTTATTTGTGAAGTGTGGAGAAGGTGCTGGTCCCTCCAGAGAACAGTATTCACCTGATAGATTTCATGTCCAGAGTACTGACCAAAAAGATGACTATAAGTGGGAATGAAAATTGGGAATTAATCTTGTCCTTCTGGTCAACTGAACAACTCAGCTGGATAATTATAAAGCAACAGCAAAGGAAGTCAGGCAGAATAATTTTAAAATATATCTTAAATTTATTCTTTTCATTTCCCTATCCACTCCTTCTTCCCAAATTGCATAAATATGAATATGTCATCAGTTAGGGTAGAAGATCTTTAAAGTCTTCTTTCAAGTCTTTCATCAAATTCTCATTTTAAGTCTCCTTTTTATTTTGCCTTTCTGTTTCTCCCTCATAGTCTCTCTCTTTTTTTTTTTCTCCCTTTCTTTTTTTTCTTTTTTTTTTTTTTTTTAATTTTGCTTGCTATTACCTGCATAAAACTTCTTTATATGTTTAATTTACCTTGTGATTGCAGGTACTTTCTCATGCTCTCCAGTAATTATTGCTGGAGCAGGTTGTGATTGGCAGAGGTAACAATAGGTAGTCCCAACAAAAGACTCTGCAGTTCTCTCCCTTCCCTAAGAAATGACATACAGCTTTCCTGAGCTTTTCAATAAAAAGGGATTAAGATCACATGAGCCAAGAGATCTATTGTTATCATAGATTGCAAGCCAGGTCCTCATGTGGGACCAGTCTTTGTAACTTTGGGTTACTTTAAATTAGTTACCAGATCTGAAGGTCTGCTCCCTTATTTTTATGTACTGATTTTCTTCCACTGCTAATAGTGCAGAATATTTTCTGGGCACTTTTATGTTGTGCAGGTAAATGAGATGTTCTGAGATGTTCAGGAAAAAAACAACCAAGTAAACAAACAAAAAAAACCCCAAAACACAAAGAAACACAAAACTTTCATCAAAGTAACATTTATAGAGAAGAGAGTGTAGGAGTAAAGGGTAAAAAAGCCAAATTGCAGCCAAAGAGAATATCTGAGCAAAACATACTCTGAGATTTATTGTTGTAATGTAAAAAAGGTTAAGAGTTATCCCACTATGAAAAGTCTGTCCTCCTCCAAGAGGGGAAGAAAACATCGTCACTAGCTGTACCTGGTGGCTGCTAGAGAGCAGTAAGAGAGGAGGCAGCAGGTAGGGAAACAGGGGAAAGGAATTTTGGTCTTAAGGAGCTCAGGATTTGTAGGTTAAGTACAAACTCAGCCAAGATAAGTGAGAGACATCCAAGAGTGTCTTTGGCAGTACTGGATCCAGATCTGGCTGAGGTGCCCCTTCTGCGAACAGCACCAGGTCTCCTAATTCCAGTCGGTACTGGAATGTGCTGCAGGAAAGGCCCAAATGAATTTCAGCCTGGGAAAGCTGCCTTCAGTAAAATCTGGTGGGTTTTCTTTCCCAGTTGGGTTCTACATTTAATGAATAAAAGGGAAGAGCAAATTATCAGGTATTTGCATTTAACATTGCTGGGAATAAATCAAGAAAATGGCCTGTTTATACCTCCAGACAAAACATAGAGTAATCAGCACTATATCTCCTGAATTTCCATTTGAGGACAAAGAAGATTTTTTTTTTAACAGTCATATAGTGGAAGTTGTGATGCAATAAATAAAAAATAGGGTTATAAGATGTCTTTTTACAGATGAACTGCTATGAGGATGAAGTATTAGATGACATTTAACCCCTGCTGCCATTTTTGTTTGTCCTTAGAGCATCACATAATTAAAGGTGAATTTATTCTGACAAGCCAGATGGTTCTATGGTTACTGCACAGGAGTCATGACATACCAGATCTATTCCTGGCTCTGCCACTTATCTTTTCTATGACCTTTGCAAACCACTTAACCTCTTCACACCTCCAAATTTTCTTTGTGATACCAGAATAACACTGGGTTTTTCACTGTGCCAAGACTGTGCACTTCAGTGCATTAAGATCACTACCTGATTCACAGTTAATGAGAGGAGAAAGGACTCAAGTTTGTGGAACTACATAATCAGCTAGGATAACTCTCCTGACTTAAATGGACTCAGACTAATTCATACTGCCTGAGGATTTGCCTTATTTTGTGCTTTCATTTAATTTGTAGTCTGAATATTTCACTGCTTGCAGTTTTTCATTAAGGTCCCATTTCTTACAGTATCATTAATAAACTAAAGGGTAATAAATGGTTATGAAGTCATACAAGTCAATTACGTTCTTGTTATCATTACTAATGGATACTTCACATTTCAGTAGTTTTCTTCCAAGGTATTTTATTAAAAATAGTTATTGCTGTGTTAGTCTCTATCATTAGCTTTTAAAGAAATATATAGAGATGCTTTCATACAGGTATCAGAGACTGAACATTAATATGATGATTTGAATAAAAAGGTGATGCTATTTCACACTTAAGTTTTTTTTTTTTAGTAAATTCTTTGGATCAAATATCTGTTTGGGTATATTTGTAGATACAGTGGAGATTTGATTTTGATCACAGAGGATGCAAATTTTCTATCTTCATAAAGATTTTATTTCAAATTGTTCTGTTCTCAATGTTGAAAAAACATTGGTAATCTGGGAAAAAAAAGAAACGGAAAAGAAAATAGTTTTCATTCTAGTAAGATACGTTTTTAGGAATGTTTTCAGCTTGGTTATTTTTTTTTAATTGTAGGTAACTTAAAATTTTAAAATTAGAAGTAATTTAACCTCTTCCCAACATTCAGGTTTTTATGAGATACTTCTACACCTTTGAAACTTCTGGGGTGTTTTTCCTCTTCAAAACTGGGACATTTATCAGAACCAAGAAAGGATCAAAACCTACCCTTTCACATTTCTCATATTTTCCAAGAAATATCAAATTCACTCAGAAATTCAGCAAATTCTATGTCTAGTAACAAGCTTCTGTTAGTAGAGTTTGCTGAAGAACAGATGTGGAAAAGTGTTTCAGACTTTTTAAAGGACAAAAATCTGGACAAATTGTCATAGCCATGACATGATGCTAGTTCAGCATTTAATTAAAGATTCTCTTTATTCCTTCACATTTTCCTTTCCCTGCAAACGTGGGCTCAGAGATATTCCTTAGGCTTACATAAAAGTAAACCCTTCACTCAGAGTAAATATGGAAAAAAAGTCAAAAAGAACTGATAGACTTGTGACCTTTTTCATTTCTTTCCTCACGTACATCTTCTACATTTCTATATTTTTTACATACTTTAACATTTACAGATAATTCCTTTGATCTACCAACTTTATCAAATGACCTAGCATCACACCAGTAATAAGTGAGTCTTTCTGTGTTATTTGCAGCCCTTCCATTAAAGATACATAAACTGCAAAGTGGAGACAACTACTTTTTTTCCCATGGTTTGCTATATATTGGAAATTAAGTTTTTCAATTTTAAAAGTAAGGATTTGCATATTCAATTACTTGCTTCTATAAATTCATCTTTCAATGCCATTTTGCTTACACCTGGATCCTGAGCTCTCTGGAGCATGTAATTAATTGTTGACACTATTCTCCTAATTTTTTTTTTCTTTTGAGTTATTTACTTGTTAGAAGATGATGGTGTTATGGATGTGTCTTTTGCATACCAAATAAGCAATAGAAAAGTTGACACTCTTTCTGCAAATGTTTCCTGATATTACAGATACTTACTTCAATGTCTTCTTCAGAGAAGAGATAGTTGTTTATGTGTCTTTTTAAATAAAGGAATGTAAAGTGTGAGCAGAAGTCATTACAGCATCACTGATGTGTATGGGATACCTGCAAGAACATAGCTCAGTTTATACCATATTGGGTTGGAATTATCTACTGGAACTTATAAAAGATAGAAATTCACAGAGAATTACATATTATATATTATATATTCCTATCAGAAATCTCTGTGGTTCATCAAGTAGACAAATGGCTACTTTTCTTCAGGGGCCCAAAATATATAATGGAGTTTTAATAATATCCCCATGAATGCAGTTTTAACAGCATGATTTAAAACTCCTGGGAAGGAATTTTTCTTTTTGCACTACTGGACTTTCAATCAATATGCTCACACCCCTAGAGAGCCTTACTTTACCCCAGACATAATACTAATGTGTCACACTATGCTACATCACTGGCATAGAGCCCAGGAAGCAACATTTGGCTGTAGAACCAAATTTACCTCAGGCTGGAAGATGTGTAGATTTGGGATTTTCACTCAGACTCCTACTCGGAATATTATTTTTTCTTATCTCTTAAGTGAGATTTTAAATTATTAAAAGATGGCAATCCCATGCTCTCAGTGCCCTTCATCATCTGTGCAGCAGCACACGATTCTAGCAACACTGAGAAACTCCTTCACACGTGGGACTTCTCCAACCCAACGCCCACAGGACTCTCCCACTGCTTCAGCACAGTTCAATGCTTCAACATTGTGATTTTTCCACAGCATTCTCCTGGCCTCTCAAACACCTTTCTCAAAGGTTTACCTTTTATGTTGTGATTTATTAAAGCAACCACGTGCTTCTGTTCCTCAACAAGAGTGGCAACAAACCCACTTTACCAAGGAAAGCTCTGACATCTGTAAAAGAGATATGCTTCAGTGACCCCAGAATGGCTGAGCAGGTAGAAGAAAGAAAGGGCTTTCTAGGGCTCTTAACCCTGTTAAAGCCAGCTCTGCTATTCTGCACAGTTCTGTACTGAAAATGGTTGCAGGCTGTGTACACAGTCTGGTATTCAGTCTATTTATTAGAGGCTTCTCAACTCAGTCGTGTTTGCTTCTCTTGCATTCCATGAATTTCACACGGATGCATGAAGCCAGGATGTGCATCACTTAAATACCCATCCAACCAAAAAAAAAAAAACTAGGATCTTTCTGTGCAAACAGAAGTGTTCATTCTCCCACTTCCAATTCACTGTGCAATATTTGCCAGTTGTAATATGTTCACTAGTTCAGTCAGGGAGAAGAAACTTTGTTGTGTGACTTAACTATTCACCCCCTGTGAGCAACAAGGCACATGGAAATAAAGCCAGCTCTGTGTGGAGCTGCCATATGCTGAAATTTACTGTAAGAAGCTACTTGCTGAGAGCTGTGACTAGCAGACACTTGCAGTTTTCATCCCCGACACAACCTAGCTAACAGTTGTAGAATTAATATTTTGACTAGCTCACCACATAGTGTAAATGGGTTTAACACTAGTGTTTTCCATTATAAAGTTTTCTTTAAAAATATCAAGAGGATTTTTAAAAGCAATTAAAACATCATTTTAAAATTGGCATTTTCTTAGTCTGAGAGGACCAGGATAAGATTTGCCTGTGGCCATAATGACCTGAGGCTGCCCTCCTCCTGCCCCCAGCTGCTGCCAGCTTGTGGCAGTGACAATGGGGCTGAGCAGCTGGGACTACTGGAAGGAGAGGGCAGGGGACCCAAATGGAGCAATCACAGGATTCCTTCACAAGGTGCTCAGTACAGAATGGCTCCTGAGAGACCTCTTTGCTGGCTTTATTGGGGTCTGTTCGCTTGTTATTTTTCCCTGTGCTGCATCCTATTTTCTTGGTGAAGAAGAACATCATTTACCAAGGCAGGTTGCTTTTTCTCCTGTCTCTGCTGCTCTAAGGCTGTTGTGGACTGTCCCTGGAACCCTGGATTCAGGCTTCCAGGTCTAGTTTGCAACTTTTCTGGTTGAGAAGTAATTAGAGTGTGGAATCTATATATACAGATTTGTAACTCACTATCATCATTAATATTATGGATTCATTAAACCCATTCAATTTCTTTTTCCAGCCTTAAAGTCTCTCTCCCTTATTCCCTTTTCAGCTTCCCCTGGGAGGACATGGGGGAATAACAGAGACCATCTGTCACCTGGGTATTGGCTAAAACAGTGATAGACATGTCACTTTTTTTTTTTTCCCCCCCAAAAACAAGCTATTCAACTAGATTTCCTGCTTTGAAAATGACAATCAAAATTCCACCAAAAGAGTTTGTGACAATGTTCTGAGCAAAGATAACTAAACATCATGAGGCTTGCTGAAAAAATGGTATAAATTTTAATAAAAAGGCTATTATAAATAAAAAGGCTGCTTTTGTTATCTTACAAACCATATCTATGCAAAACAAAGGAATAAGAATGCAAGCAAACTCATCAGGGTTTGGAAAGAATCTATTTATTTCCTGTGTTGGGAAACAGAACAGAAAGTTATCCACTGTTACAGAAGTAAAAAAATGAAGTTTTTTTTCCAGAGGAAGAAATCTGACCCCATATAAATATAAATAAAATCAATATATAATATATTTTATATATAATTTTGATATTTGATATCAAATAAAGTATAAATCAATGACACTGTTGCATTTCACATGAACAGGGACAGAATGTGACCCTTTGAACACAAAGTCATGAAAGGTTGTTTCAGATTTTTAGTATTATTGATGTATGGTAAATTTTCTGCTTACCTGCAAAACAAAACTAAGCAAAGCAGAAGGGGTGGAAAGGGGAAAAAAATCTATTATTTTAAATTATTCATTAGCAAATTAACTCTTCCTTTTTTTTTTCTTTCTTTTTTAATGAACAGAGTACTCACTTCCTCTGATTTCTTTTTTCAATATGTTTTGAATGTGGGCAGGAATCACTTTTCTATACTGCAGACCCTGTTTCTATCTCCATATAGAATGTAATTACAGGGTAGCAAATGGAAGAAAGAGTTTGTCTGGTTTTGCCTGGTGTTAAGACACAGAACTATCCCTACTAGATATAATTTAAAGATACTATGAGAATGTGCTAATCATTCAGCACTGCATTAATTTTCATTTCTTATTAAATCTCCAAACATCTCTTCTTCTCATAGTTTGTGGTCACTTCAAATATTTAGTGACGTTTGTCATATATGTGTGGAGGAATTGAACTTTTAGGATAATGCAAAGTGAAAGAATTTTCAAAACAATAAATATAAAGTTTTATTGTACACTCTTGCATGTTATTTGTTATTTTCATGTGCCTACATCAAATGCCTGGGTTTGACAAATTGAAAATTGAAGTAATAGTTGATATAATTAAGATTATAGCATGAAACAAAATGTATCTTGGGAATTTCTTTGAACTTACATAAAATATTTTGTATGGAAAACATCCAGCACTTATTAAAATCATCTCTTCTTAGACCAAAGACCATGATTTTCCTTTCACTTATATCAGCACTAACTGAGAATATTACCTTTAAATGCATGGATCTGTGCTGTTGCAAAATCAGTGTAATGGGCAGAGAAATCAAGCATAGATTTATGCAACTATAGATTTATGTTCTTAATAATGAAACTGATGAAACTGATTGATCTGCTTTTCATTTCTGATTCTGTTTATAAAGCTAGAAGAATGACCCAACATTTTTCCTCAGATGCACAGATACAAGGTTCTTAAATTGATCTTCACTTTGGACAAGCTTTGGAAGCTTTGCCTTCATTCAGTGGAGAATTCTCACTGAGGCCTTGGGAACAGTCAATATCTTGTCTCAAACAAGGTAATTCCTTTGGAGATAAGTATCCAACATCTTAGAAGGAACAGACACTTTTTTTAAGTGATTGTGTTTATTGTCTATTACAGTCCTTGTGTAAGTTTATTCAACAGAAATTTGCCTAGAGCCCAATGACACATTGAGTTTTGTGCAGGAATCGATGCATTTTCTGGAACCCAAAAGAAAATGCCATCAATTCATGGAATAATTTGTTCTGGAGGTTCCTAATTATATATGTATGTGTTCATGTTATGAGTAATTAGGCAAGTACAGGAGGTCTGTATAACATCTTTACTCCTTGCAACCAGAGTCCCTTTTCAAATTCCCTTAGGAGTTTGTTTACTCAGGAGGTGGCATGGAAGTGTCTACTAGAACATCTAATTAATCAAAATGGAGATTAGCTAAAACCCTTCTAGTTCCCTAAAATGAAAGCGCATTCCTCTTAAGGAAGGGGCCACAAAAGCTTTTCTAGACCTGGTCCCAATCTCAGTTTCTGAGTTCTAGAAACCTCCTGGCTGCCTCTGGTCTGTGTGTGCAAAGACAAAGTCTGCTGGATTGGTGTGAGATGTACTTTAAGGGTCAGTCATTCAAATGATGGCTGTTCATATATTTTTTCAATTACTACCAAAGAAGGGCTTTCCAGCACAGATACTAACTTTGTCCTGGCTAGAGCCATGAGTTTCCAGGCTGGATCTATTGTAGCTGCTCCATGACCTACAGCTGCTCTGGAGGTCTGAGCTGTAGCATTCTTTTTTGGGAGGATCTGTATCCACTCACCACTGCCTGTGACAGCTCATCCATTAAGGTTATGATGCTGGGAGCTGAGGACCTCCAGCAGAACTTGCAGCTGGCTGAAGTATTTTCTTCTGGACCAAGGAAAGGTTGACTTCTGGACCTAGGAAATCACTGCTTATTATTCATCATTTTAAAAATGCCTGTTCACTTAGAGGGAGAAGGCAGTAGGTTGCAAAACACTAAGTGCAATATTTGCAGCTTTACCATGGGGAGAGAAATTAAAGTGAAGATGATACCTTGCAAGTGAAAACCACTTTCCTCTTCAGTAACCCAATGCTCAGATTTTTCACTTAACATGGGAGGTGGTACCTTTTGTTTTTTCACCAGAAGCAAGGGAAGGATTGGTGCTTATTAGGTACTATTGATCACAATTTTAGCCTTGACACTACAATGAGTACTCTAGAGATTTTTTCCTTTTTTTTTTTTTTCCTTTTACTTTTGTGCACTGCATGAGAGTGGAATAGGTAATGTAAAGCAATTCAAGTCCATAACTGTTCCAGTGAGTGGGATTGTTCAATTGTTCTACTGGACAAGCATTGGCTTCCTTAGGGCTTTCTGAGCTGCCTAATAACATCAGTAGGGAGGACCTTGCTGGCAGATGAAGCAGCACTGTAGTTAAGAATAGATTTTAATCTCTCTCTTTTACTGATCCAAACTGTTACAATATCTGAAGTGTAAAGCAGTAGGTTTTTAGAAGAAGATAATATAGCACACAAAAAATTATTTTAGAAAAATCTAGCACATCAAGTGGTGTACCAAGTGTTACGCTACAGCTGCAACAAGAGTCCAATCACTGTGTCTTCACTACTTCTTCCTTACACCTTTTAAGGAGAAAGTTCACACTGTCTGCACTGCTTTCCCATGGACATTTTTCATTTCTAATGAAATTCAAAAAGGAACTTCAGACAAGGTCTAATGTCAGAAACCTCTACTGAAAAGCCAGGAGAAATTCAAAACTAGCAAAAATATAGAAGATTTTATGTTATAAAATATATTTACTATTAGAAGAAAAAAGATATTATTCTTCTCGTCCTGGAGCAGGTCCAAAGGAGGGCAACCAGGCTGGTGAAGGGACTTAAGCACATATCCTATGAAGAGAGGCTGAGGGAGCTGGGGCTGTTCAGCCTGGAGAAGAGGAGGCTCAGGGGAGACCTCATCACTCTCTACAACTCCCTGAAAGGAGGGTGTAGCCAGGTGGGGGTTGGTCTTTTCCCAGGCAACTCTCAGCAAGACAAGAGGGCATGGTCTCAAGTTGTGCTGGGGGAAGTTTAGGTTAGATATTAGAAAGAATTTCTTTATGGAGAGGGTGATGAGGCATTGGAATGGGCTGCCCAGGGAAGTAGTGGATTCTCCGTCCCTGGAGATATTTAAAAAGAGACTGGATGTGGCACTCAGTGCCATGGTCTGGTAACTGCAGTGGTAGTGGATCAAGGGTTGGACTTGATGATCTCTGAGGTCCCTTCCAACCCAGCCAATTCTATGATTCTGTGATTCTATGATTCTTTATGAAAACAACTGAAGTTATACTTGCATGTGTACATATGGAGAGATCCCACAATGATTTTATCCAAGGATCCCTCAATGCATACCTTTGTCCCTCTGAAGCCATTATTAAATAAGCCTGGAATTATTTATCTAAATTTGATTTTTAATATAAATAATAATTGAGACTCTAAATCTCTCTTTCTATTGGGTTGTAATCATTGTTAATCTTGAAGTGTAAATTCTTTCTGAAAAACAAATGCTAATGATGCTTTATTATATATAATAATTAAATATTAAATTAAATATTAAATATTTATTATATTTAGATACGTTGAAATAGGAACTTTTTTTTGATAAATCTACTTCATGGAAAAGACCCATTTTCTGAGGGTGACATCACTGAGTTATTTCTCAGCTTCTATTGTCACTAATATCCTATTGAGAACTGCACAGCTGAAATAATTAAAAGAATACTTAGTATAAGCTACATTAATCAAACATTTATCGTCTTGCAACCACTTAAAACACAACACACACCTATGTGCAACTTCCACAGCATTTTTCTGAAGAAAGGGTCACAATGGGGAGTGTATTTTTGCCAAAAGAGACGAGTCCCAAAAGGCATCCCTTGTTCTTCCAATATGGGAATTTTGTAAATTATGTTACTGTACATTTTCTACCTTGAGACACTGAGATCTTCTCCTGACAGATTAAAAAAGCTCTGTTATAATCTCTAGTAAACAAATATTGTGCCTCTTTTTGTTATATGTCAGACTGCATCAAATCTCTTCCATGTCTCCTTCTGCCAGAGGAGCCTTCTCAAACCCAAAAACTCTGCTACTCAAATGACACCCAAAATTGTGCTTGATTCTAACCTAAAGGTACAGAAAACGTATCTTCTATGCCTCTGTTTTCCATCTGCTCATCCACAGCCCCTTGAAGATACTTTGGCTATTTCTAGGGAGGGTAGGAAATACAGATAAGAAAAACACATCTGTTTCTACTAGTCTTATATTTGGAGCTTGACTAGGAAATTTTTTTAGGATATATAAAATATAAACTTTTGAAAAAAAACACTCTATAATGTTACAGTCTATATATTAGGCACTTGGAGGAAGGAATAGTAACCAGAGAACTGAGAAAAAAAAAGGATGCAACAGAAGGAGTAAGATCCAGTAATTTCTCACATTAGAAATGAATATTCAGTGATCCTGTCAAAGGGACTGTTTTATCTCATGAAAAAATATTTATGGCTTATTCTGTGTCCCTTTTAAAAGCAATTAATTTCTAATAAATAGAATGTGTTGTGATGAACTGGACCGTTGATTTTAGGTAGGGTTTTGATTTTCTTTTCAAAACAGCTGTTTTCTTAAGCCAGTACCTTTTACCCACTTAACTAGCAGACTCTCCTGCCCCTTAAGATATAAGAGCAATGAATTTCTAGCACATGAATTTCTAGAAGTTTCAAGGTGGTGGTTCTTTTCCTCATACATAACAGTGATTTTTTTACTGAAAATGCAGACATTAACAGGGAGGGCATTACTATTATTATTGCTGTTGGGGTCTTTTTATTGTTGTTATTATTAATAACTAACAAAGGCAACCATAATGCTCAAGCAAAAAAAATCAACACAAGAAAAGTGTTCCATATGCCAGGGTATAGATAGATCTAGCAGAGAACATAAGAATAGCTCTGCTGCTGCTGTCTCAGAGAGCAAAAAAATAGGTGACTCTTACTTGCTGTCTCTCATTATTGGTGAGACAGAGACACTATAATGATACTGCCCATCAAAGAGAATGCAATTCAGTGAGGTAAACAGTAATTATACAACAAGAAAGGACAGACTGAGTAAGTTTGAACACATTTACCAATAGGTTGTCCCTGTTGGAAGGCAGCTGTGAATTCTGCCTCTGCCCCTCAACAGCTTAGATGGTAGCACACAGGGCTCTATCACTGCAAGTGGTCACTGCCCTGTGCTGGGCTGTCAGTCCCAGAATTACCACTTTCTGTGGTGGCAGTGTCTGTAGGAACCAGATCCTTGCTCAGTACACCAATAGTTAGGTGTTTCAATATTGAATTGCCTTGCAGCTGCTGACTAAAGGTTATATGGCTTGCCTAGCAATGGTGAATTTGAACACAAATTCCCCTGCACTAGAAAGGGCAGGGGAAAAAATACAGTTGATAGCACGGGCAACAACTTACTTTCTGACCATGGTCCCCAGAGCAAATGTAATTTTGTGCTTTGCTGTTTTGCTTTGCTATTTCAAAAAATTGTGGAGCCTTAAGGCTTAAAATAAGAAGGAAATATCACTTACCTGGTTTCTTTGCCCTGTGCAGTGGAGTTGACAATACTAGCTGCCCATTACAGAACTCAGGCAGAATAAATTAGCTCATGTTAGCAAAGTTCTTTGAAATCATGCTTAAACCTGCTACTGTTGAGAGTCTTTCTCCCAAAAGAAAAAGGAGCCAAGTCCTTCATAGATCCAGAGATGCATGAGGAGCTCTTGACTAATGGTGCCATCAGCAGCTTCCCGCAACTGTCCCAGTTAATCAGAAAGGGCCTCGGGTCATAAGTGCTCAAATAGAGGATTCACCCATAAAAATACTACTCATCAAAGAGGTCTTCCAAATTCACTGCACTGAGGGAAGAGGTAGAATAAATCTTGTAACAGGCTGAAAGGGAATAAGTATTCAGGCCATGCAAAATATCTCAGAAGCAAAGCATCCCACATCCATGTTCTTCATACAGTATAAGAGAGATGAACCTGCTTTTTGGTCTTAGCACCAAGGTAGCACAAAAAATGTCAGTTAGTTGCCCACTTGATGACTATAGCACCCTTAACATTTAGATTAAGCTAATTGGTAGTTTCTTTCTCCTGGAAACAAATCATACCAAAATAGCAACTGTTCTTGTTATTTATCTTTTTTTTTTTTTTTTTCTTTTTTTCTTATTTTGTGTGTATGATATTAATTACCTATACCCTAGCAGTCATGAGCAAAGATAATATATTTTCATTTTGTGGTAATGACTCTGATTACACCATGCAGGGGACCATGCAGCAGGCAGTATTTGCATGATTTAGTGAAGACAAATATTTATCTTCCATAGAGGTGTTGTGGCTAAGCAGATCATATGCTCATTACACAAATCACATCTGGGATCTATTTTGCTATCATTTTACCTGTTGCAGAATTGGAGTGCCATCTCTGAGCTGCACTTTCTTACCTGTGGAAGTCTAACATATCTAATTTAGTATATTTATATCTCTCTGAGGGTAGATAGTGATAATATTTATCAAATCTCTTCAATTCTACACCTCTTATTTTTACTTTCTTCACTTTTAAAGGCTAATGTCTACCATTTAGATCCCATGGAAATATTGCGTGTAGAATATGTTATTTTTATCTTACTGAAGAATATACTTATTTGTGTATGTTTTCAAAGCAGACTTCTTTTTGGGATATAAATCCTTCTGGTCACTATTAGTTTGGGAGAAAGACCCTTCCTCTGTTCTCCTCCTAAAAGGCTCACTTCTTAGATTCACAAGTTGATATTTCAACCCACTTCTTTGAGAATAAAAAACTTTTTTACTGTGTTCTTGTCTTTACACTTCAGGACAAAATCACAAATGGTGAAACACTGATGGTTGTCAGCAAATGAAATTGGCATTCTCCAGCCAGCTCTAATTTCCAGACTCCTTTGTGGATTCTTTAGCTGTGACTCCCTATGTAGCCATCATTTCATGAGCTGCCACACACTCTCAATGTGTCCTCAAAATGCTTCAGTGATATTTACCTTCAACAAATTTAACCAAGAAAAAGACAACCTGTAGTACAAATTATTTTTCCAATCAGAAATCCTGGAAAAGCAGCACAGTCTAATAATAACCTTAGTTTTGCCATATTTTAAGATATTAGCAGTGAAGTTCTATTCCAAACAATACTAGACAAGAGGTAAACTGGATCCAACCATTCTCCCACAAATTATCACTTTTATTCAAAAACATCAGGTGTCTAAAGTATATCCACAGAGATGTAAAGCTCAGGAGTTTCTCATCATGACGTGGGCAGTATGGCTGAATAGTGTCATGGTTTTACTCTCATAGGCAGCTCAGCACCACATAGGATAAAAGCGAGAAAACTCGTGGGTTGAGATAAATACAGTTTAATAAGTAAAAAAACATATCACACAAAGCTAACAAAAACAAACAAACAAACAAAAACCCTAAAAAACAAACCAAAAAACCGACTCAAACCACAAACCACCATGAAAAAATGAAGCAAAATAGCCAATTGCTCACCAGCAAGCAAGAGATGCCCAGCCCTTCCCCAAGCAACATCTGTCCTGGAAAACTTCCTTCCCTGTACGTCTATTTGTTACTGGGAACATCACATGGTATGGATTGTGCCTTCTATCAGTTGGGGTGAGCTGACCTAGCTGTGTCCTCTCCCATCTTGTTCATCCCCAGCGTACTTGCTAGTGGGGCAGAGTCAAAAGTAGAAAAGGCTTTGACACTGTGCAATCACTCCTCACCAACAATTAAAACATCAATCTGTTATCAACATATAAAACTTCAATCTGTTATCAACACTGTTGTCACCACAAACCCAAAACATAAGAAGATACAAACTACTATGAAAAAAAATTAACTCCCTCCCAGCCAAAACCAATACAGCTGGCGACCAAAAACATGGAGAGAAACTGTTCAGCAAAAAGCCCCAAATCTCCTTGCACACACAGAGTCAAAAACTTAATCTAGTAGTATATAAATAAACAGAAAGATTGAGTGCAAAGGCTGATTCTTCATCTGGATTCTTGTGAGTCAATTCACACTGTTACCTGTTGACTGAACTATCTTTTATATGTCTTAGGTCTTAAACCTCTACATGAAGACCCCAGAACCTGGGTCAGGGCTATGTAACATAATATGAAACAAACCAGGGGGTTTTGCAGGACTGGTGCTACCTGTAAACCTTTCAAAGGCCCAGTGAACAAGTTGGAATGATGAAAAGAGAGTTTCTCTTCTGGGCATGTTTTCCTGTTTATTATTATTGCCTGGAAGTGAAGAAATTTTAGTCTCTGTCCTCCAGAATGTTTTGTTTAGGCTCAGTTCAGATAACAGCTCATACAAAAACCTGGAATTGACATAAGAAACACCCTTCTTGCTATTACCATTTTCTTTTCAAAAGGTCATGCTCAATGTACAGCAGAAATGGAAATCTCTGTCAGAAAGGACCATTAGAGAATAACATGAGGGTGTTAAATGTGCAGATGTTTACCAATACATGGACATACAGTACACTCTGGAAAAAAAAAAAAACCAAAAAACAAACAACAACCACAACCAAAGAAAATGAAAAAGTAGGAGGAAAAAGCAAACAAAAAATAAAAAACCCAAAACCACCAGAGTTCACAAACAAAAAAAAGTATGGAAATTTTCTGATATTCTTTCCTTTGATTTTAAAGAATGTACACTGTCCATTTCTGGTTATTGGTACAGGGGGTGGGCCCTAAGTGAATGAACTGCCAGTAAAGACATGTAATACTAATCATGTGCCTGAATCTACCCCTATTTTGTGAGTATTTAGGCACATAGATTTTAACTGCTGATTCAGAGACATGGCTAGGAGGAACAAATAACCAGTCCATTAAATGAAATAGATACATGCCTGATTGCTGCTCTCTTTATTTACATTCTAGCACCTTTTCCTCATGTACCTTTCCACATGTTACTCAACAGACTTTAATAAGTAATGTCTCATAACACTCCTTTGAGTGAGATAATAACTGTAGCAATTTTGCAGATTAGAAAATGAATTCAAGGTGGGCTATAACTTATATTTTTGTTAGATACTTCAGGTTTTTAACAACTGAGTTGAAATACAAAAATCCCTGACTCTCTGTGATAGCTCCTCTGGACAACAGCCATACACACATTAAGCATTCAGCAGAGCAGCCAGAGGAGCCTTGTGTTTGGAGCACAAGCAATGTATACCTATATTTGAAGGAACTGTTTTGAAAATTGGTGCTTAGTTATTTAAATCAATAATCCCACTCCTGAGCTTGTTCGCAGTCCTTGAGATCCAGTTGAGAACATAACATCCCTATTCCCTATTATCACACTGATAACTTGGAAGATTAAAAGGGATATGAGAAAGAGATTTTTGTCTATTTTGCATTCTGAAGGTTCATACAAGAATCAGACACCAATGGATCCAGATCTCATTTTCTGTGTAAGATTACTACATGTTGGGATCTATAGGTATGCTGGATCACCAAACAGTGTTAAAAAATGTGCCTGCAAGACACATCTCTAAAGCAACCCAGAACTCATTCAGTTTGCTGGCAGATCTTGACCACATATGATTCATTGCTCTTAATAAACATTGCAACAATGTGGAACTCCACCTGAGACCTTTCTCTTTCTAATTTAAAGCCTTATTAGAGAGACTGTTTACACTTGATTTAATACCAGCTTGAGCTACAAAACTATTGTCATGTCTCCTCAGGAGAGAGTGTTTCTTTCCACACAAAACAATTCAGCCAATGGGCTACTGCATAGGAATGTAAAAAGAGGTAATTTTGAGATATACAAAATGTAGATCATAGAAACACAGAACGGTTTGAGTTGGGAGGGACCCCACTTCCTACCCACCTGCATGGCTGCTCAAAGCCCCATCTAAGCTGGTCTTGAACACTTCTCTGGGAAATTGCTGGTCTTGCTACATCAGACAGAAAACAAACAAACAAACCTGATACAATGGAGGCCACCAACTGAGGTAAAGCCAATGGCATCCTGGCCTGTATCCAGAACAGCGTGGCCAGCAGGTCCAAGGAAGTGATTCTGCCCCTGTACTCAGCCCTGGTGAGGCCAAACCTCGAGTACTGTGTCCAGTTCTGGGCCCCTCAGTTCAGGAAGGATATTGAGGTCCTGGAGCAGGTCCAAAGGAAGGCAACCAGGCTGGTGAAGGGACTCGAGCACAGACCCTATGAGGAGAGGCTGAGAGAGCTGGGGGTGTTCAGCCTGGAGAAGAGGCAGCTCAGGGGAGGCCTCATCACTCTCTACAACTACCTGAAAGGAGGGTGTAGCCAGGGGGGGGTTGGTCTCTTTTGCCAGGCAACTCTCAGCAAGACAAGAGGGCATGGTCTTAAGTGGTGCCAGGGGAAGTTTAGGTTAGATATTAGAAAGAATTTCTTTATGGAGAGAGTGATCAAGCATTGGAATGGGCTGCCCAGGGAAGTAGTGGATTCTCCGTCCCTGGAGATATTTAAAAAGAGACTGGATGTGGCACTCAGTGCCATGGTCTGGGAACTGCAGCGGTAGTGGATCAAGGGTTGGACTTGATGATCTCTGAGGTCCCTTCCAATCCAGCCAATTCTATGATTCTATGATTCTATGAAAAGTTTTCAACTTCAAAAACTCATAAAGAAAATACAAACTGTAAGTTACATAGTGACACTGTAGTCCTCAAAGTAAAGGATAACCCTGAGCTTGAAAACTTCACAAGGTTCAAAGAAGAATGGGACATTTTGTAGACATTCCAACAGCATCCTAAGTTTTAACAGCAATTACTAAGACAAACAGTAGAAGAAAGAACAAGACACATGCAGTAGAATTAATTCATGAAGCTGAAATTCTCTGGGATTAGAAGGAGACTTCTTGGATGAGGGAAAGTATCTCATGTCTAGGAGAGAAAATACTTTGCTCTGTCCACAGATATACTTGATCTGGCCATTTTTGAAGGAAGGCTCTTAAATTTGCTGGGGTGCAGATGGAGATTTCTTTACTTTCCTTATGCTGTGAACCTGAAACACAGAAAAAACTTCAAAAGACCTTCCAGCTGAGAAAGAGAGGAACTGAAAAAGGTAGAGATAATGAACTCAGTTTAAAGAGAAAGGAAAACAAATAAAATATGTGTTTTAAAGCTATCTTCGGGGGACAGTGGAGTGAAAACTACCAAGCTGGCCCTTAGAGAGCTGGCACACCACATAGTACACTACAATGATTTGGTAGGTGCCAGTTCAGGCACTGAAAGCAGAGCAGTAACAACAACATTGAGCTTCATCTGGGCCAGTAAGATAATTACAGAATATTGGGCCTAATTGCAAGAGAACCTCTATCTCTGTTGTCTCAGGACTCCTGTTGTCTCAGTGTCTCCTGCACTGTACAGAGTAAAGTGCAGTACAGTGCAAAAAGTGCAAAGCCTCGGTGAGTGTGACACTCGAGTGGATGAGTGGATGGAAGGAAAAGTGTAAAACAGTGTGGTATTGGTCCTAACCATGATCAGTGATGCTTGGCCCAGCACATAGGACAAATGGAACGACTGCCACTCCAATTCAGATCAACAGCTCACTAGGCACTAAGGAAAAGTTAATGGAGGTTTAGTGTCACTGTCTGGTTTTAAGTGAAATTCTTGTTGTTACTATTATTATCTGAACTCTCATCCCAGCTGTGTATATATGTGACCACCATGAAGTTAATCTACTTTAACAGCCAATGTTCTTCTCCTGCTGCCATCACCTACTTCTGTAAGAGACAATAGGCAGAAAATACATCACTTTCAGGAGGAGAAAGACAAAGAAAATAAATATACCATAGGGAAACGCTCACTGAGAATTGTTGCACATGAGAGTGGAAGGTCTTAAAGAATGCTTCAATATATGTAAGTACATAAAAAATATAAAACCAAAGATGTCAGGAATAGGTAATTTTAACAAACATTTTTAAAAGTGCAGCAACAGAACTGGATGGCAAGGTTTATCCTATTACTTATTATGTGGAAGGAATGGGTATGGGTTGGAATCGGGATTGGAGTGAATTACAGGAATCAGGGGAAATTGTTTATACAGGGATAGGGGAGACTGAATCAAGATTGTGTTGAAGTGATTTGCACAGGGATAAAAAAAAAGAATGAAGAAGGCCTTGTTATTGAGTCACAAGGCTCAGAGTGATGCCCCTTACTTTCTAAATTCCTTCTCAGAGAGGAATGTAAGTGTGGCTGAATCCACTCATAGTCCCAGACTTGATCAACAGTTTACAACCAAAGGGTCTGGGTGTAGGGACTTCAGTGTAGTAGTGCTTTAGCATATAACTATGGCTCTGGTGTGATTTGAAATAGCAGTAAATTACTGACACTTTTATAATTAATCACAAAATTAGATTACTGTTTTCTAGCAATGCTTGATAATCAACAATTTTTATAAACAATGCAGAGGTTCAATTAAAGGTCTAACAAACTTTCTAAAATAAATTTTGCACACACACACACAGATATAGAGGTTAACCTCTATAAGGGTAACCTTAAATTTTGGTTCCTAAAGATCTTTGATCTGCACAAAAAGATGTTGCAATGCAATATACTGCCAATTCACTCATGAGATCAAATTATAGTAAATTAATTGAATTTGATAATTTCATTGTGTATGAGAAGTATCCAACTACTTACCCATCGGATAGCCCAGCTTCCTTCGTGAAGCACAAGTAACAAGTTGGTGTGATTCTGGAGAGCTCTGAGGGGACTCCCTTTCAGAACCAATATTTATAGGGTCTCAAGGTGATTGACTTTGGTCAGCATTTATCGATGATGACCACAATTCGAATAAGGTCATTTTAGGCATCTTTCAGGGTGGGATTGTGATTTGAGCAGGAGGGGTCTTGGGTACATTTCCCAGGCAACAGGAGTTCCAAGTACAGTTACAGAGTGCCAAGGGGCCCCAAACTGCTGTATTTGCAGGTGGACCATAAGGACCCAGTTGTTTCAACAGGCAGCTCCAGTAGGCAAGGTCAGAAGGTGCAGGATTGTCTCAACCAACTTCACTTGCTATTGAAACAAGAACACTGTTGGGCCCACTGCATTTGTAACAAACACAAGAACAATGTTGGCTGATGTTCACATTGCAACATGACTCAGCAAATAGGAACTAAGGTGTGGGCTCCAATCCCTCTCCCCTAAAGAAACTGCATTCATTATCCCTCTTGTGTAGTGAAATGAGGCAACCAGGTGCCACTAATTGCCAGGTAGTGGGCATGAGCTTGTGTTAAGCCCACCAGTGCCTGATTAGGGTGGGCCCCAACTGCTCATGAGCAGGATTAGGGGGCCAATAAAAGGTGAGGCTTGAAGCCCAGGCTTAGCTCAGTCCTGAGCAAGCCAGCAGAGAGGTCAATCACTCTTGGAGCAATAGCACTGATCTAGGCTAGTCAACCCTGAGGGCTATAGGCTCAGAGCACTATTTGTGAGTCTCTGCTGGAACACCTGGTTGGACCTTGAAGCACCATGCCCTAAAAGAGGTTTGTCTTGCTACACTTTTGCATATTCAATTAGAAGGGGTCTAAGCTTCCTGCAGAAGTACCTTGCTAAAAAAGTGTTCAGGAACTCCTATTTAACCATTCTATTTCTGGATTTATCACCTTTGGATGTGCTTCAAACAGCTGTTCACTCTGCATGTGTGTTTGCTTGAATAGTATCTGTTCCAGAGTGACTTTGTACAAGCCCTGTGGCAAAACCAATAGTACAAAGTGAAGATACCTACAGAGTTATGCTGCAGGATATGCTTGGTTCCTGGTCTTGAAGTGCTTAAAGAGCTGGGAGAGGGCTTCATATCATGCCTGCTAAAGAGGAATTCTTGAGTCTGGTCATAAAGTAATATTTTGAATATTTGCCACAGAACTGTGACTCTCTTTAAATCTATCCACCAAAACGACAGTCCTCAGCCCTCCTCTGCATTCATTGGAGTTTTACACACAAAGCTGCCAAGGGTCTAGCTGCCCTGAGAAAAAATTGCATTTAAAATACCTCTTGGTCTTTCCCCAGCTAATTAAAAAGGGGTATATGGTCTGCCTAATATCCATCTTCCTGTGTTCACACACCATTCTTGTGTATAGTGCTAGTCAAGAGGACAGTTTTCTAGTGACTGAGGCTCTTTGCAGAAAAGTTCCACTAACACAATTATTTACTTAGATGCTGTACTGGAAGTAGCTATTGACAGTCCTGTTCTTCAGGTTACTGCTTTCTTCAGTGTATGCTATACCTTTTATGACGTTTTTAAAGGACACGATGAAATCTGCCTCATTTCTGGCCACTAACTCCAAGGTAATGGGTACACACAATGCACAGGATATTACATGCAATGCACAGCCCTCTCCAGCTTGCTGCAGGGAGTCATCTTCCAGGGAAGGCATCCTTCAAAACAATGGATGCATTAGATGTGCAATGATGATTGGTTTGTATATGTCTAAACAGCTGGAAACACACATGCGAGAGATGGAAGTGTAGGAAATGGCGTGTACGGACAGACGGACGGGCAGGCAGAGGGACCAGCACCCGAGCGGGCGCCCCGAGTCACTCCGGCCGCTCTCCAGGGTGCTGCAGGAAGCGGCTCCCAGCCTCTAGCAGGGCTTTGCGGCTCTGACTTTTGCAGGATTTTCCTGTTTTTTCCCCATCAGCAGTACTTCAGGTTATCAGCCGCTGAGTTGCAGGTCAAAGAGGGGTCTGTGCTTCCATGGTCGACGTCAAGGAAAACCATAGTTTTCAGTAGCTGTCTTTCAAGGTTGGGCAACGGTGACATCACCCCTCAGAAAATACATTTTGCAGATTGTTCTGAAAGGGTTTGCAGATCTGCTCACTTGGTCATTCACCTGGGCTGCTGTAACATTTGAAAAGAGCAATTATTCCTATACACACAAAAGTGCAGATCTGCAATTTGTAGGGCTTTACGGTTAGGTAAACTAGTTGTGTGTTTATACTTAAAAATACTCCCTCAGTTTTTCTGTGCCTAGCAGGATGCTCTTCCAGATACTGTGCTTGTCCTTAATAAAACAGTAGATTTGATTTTCCAGTTCGCCACCTAGCTGCTCCACATGAGAGGGAATCAGGTTGGCTTTAAAAATCAGATTCTGGGACCCATCTAAGCCTACTGGGAATTTTCATTCCATCACTGTGGTCTGTTTTGAATAATTCCTTGTATGTAAGGCTTTGAGGCTCAAAGGGGACATGTCATGCAGGGGGAAAGTAAAAAAATAACTTGGTGATTTTCTATTAGTAAAGCAGTGTTTAATGCTGTTGGTGAGTGAAAGTAACACACCTATTTGCTAGTTGTGTTGACTGGTTCAGAGGTTTCAGCTGCGAAGGCAAAACAAGATCCTCCTAGTTCCCTAGCTCTAGTGAGGTCCAAGCTGTAATGTGTCATTTTATCAGTACCTTTCCCTGACAGATCTTATCATGCTTTATAATACTGCTAGGGATGGACACAGATAAGTGATGGCAAACCCTTTACTGTTAAAGTTTTTGCCATCAGTTTATTCTACTCATTTAATTTCCACTAGTAAGTCCCTATTATCCATTTATTTGCATGGAGTCTGGTTTGTCATTGCACCAGTTTGGATTTGTTACTTCCTTTCTTCTTGTTCTCTGCAGTCCACACTGTCAGGTTGATTTGTTGTCCCATTGTCCCATTCTTGCCAGCATTTTCCCATCATCTGTCAGGCACCTTCCTCCCCCGTGTGCAAAACCATTAAAATCAGCTCTCCATTGCAATGCTGAAGGTAAACAAGCATGGAAGCCCCAGAGAGAGGGCTAAATAGCAGTGGAGCAGCGTGATGGGTGGTGATAAGCACAGCCCACAGCTGAGGTGCTGTTGAGAGGGAACAGGACCAGCAGCCCTAGGGCCTGCACCAGTCCATGCTGAGAGTCAGATGTTCAGCCTGACTGCCTCCCCCTACTCTCTTTGCACCTTGAACCTTGCACTGCTTGGCTTAAATGCCTATTTGCATGCATCTCTTCTTCCACAGACTTTCTCCCTGTGCTTCCCAGCTTCTTTGGCCTAAAACTGGTGTCAAAAACTCCAAGGGTCTTATAGGTCTGAATAAATGTGGCTCTCAGTACTACCTCTGCCCTGGGAGGTGAGATGTCCACCTCCAGCAGGGACCATATGGGGAGCCAGACCTAAGAAAGGAAACTGAAAGCATTTCAGTTTCCAGAGCTGGCTGTGTCCAGGGCTTGCTCTCTCAGTCTCCTGGGAAAGATGATGACTGGCTGGGAAGTTGGTCACCTAAGCCATGGCAAACAGTTTGGGACATAGCTGATCCAATGGAACTTCCTCCACCAGGCTAAGGTGTGCGTTGTCCTTCTTTCCCTGCTCCTAGGAAATCTGGCAAGTTGGGAACAACGAGCAAGGAGAGACAGGCTAATTTCTTGGCCATGTTTATCTGTTTGGGCACAGAAAGAGACTAACAGGAGGGAAGCCCTTGTCTGCCCTGTCTCCAGGTGGTGGACTTGAATGACTTCAGGAGTGTGAGGGAAGCTGGCAATTTCACCTAGGGTCCCCCTTTTTCTCATATACCCTCTAAGCCAAACCTAGTTTCAAGGAGAAAAAACAGCCATGAAAGGGCACTGAGAAAGCAGGGAATAGGTGTCATAGGAGCACTGGGGCGACCTGGCCAGAACATTTAGTCCCTGACCCTTCTGAAACTTCGCTAGCCCTTGAGGGGACCTTGATATCTCTGTGGCCCCCAGAGTTCAGGTTAAGTTGGAGAGGGACTCCCCAAGTATAACAGAGAGAGGACTTTGGAAGTGATTCCCGGGGATACCCCTCCTCTTGTCCATCAAGTCTAGAAAACCTCGGGACAGGGAGCTTGTCCTGTCAAAGTGCACCCCAGGGCGGTAGCTCCGCGCCTGGGGAAGGAGGCATTTGGGAGACGTGTAGCTAAAGGCAGGGACACGGCCCGCAGCTAAGTCTTACTGGAATTCACTCGGCATCACTGGGTACGAATGCGATTTCTTCGAGAAATCTGCTTGCTGAAACTTGCTCTCTTCGCCTCCCTTCCCCGGGAACGCCGGGGAACGCCGCTCCGCGGGACGTGTGGGATCATCATTAGCAAATACTCGCTTCCTCATGCACTTTCCTTTTTTGCTCTGGGAGAGAAGAGCTGAGCGCTTTGTTTTGTGATTTTATGATGGATTAATCTCTACAGCTGTTTAGCACACTGTAAATGATTCCGCTCCCCCACCCTCCTTCCTCTTGCATGAGCTGGGGGGAGGGGGGGGGGATATGCATTTAGAATGTTTTAAGCTCAGGAGAAGCGTTTTTTCTTTTAACCTCAGGAGATGTGTCTAGCACATGTGTCTAGTGCTCCAAAGAGAGGAGCCGGTAATAACAGATGTTCTGTCAAACTTAAAAAGCGCTGCTTACCACGGAGTTACCGGGTGCCATCAAAATGTATCTGCCGAAACAGCGTAAGAGCACAGCTCCGCGGGCTGCGGAAGGCAGCGCTGCGCACACTGGTTTCGGGGCAAGAGGGTGGGGGGCGGGGTTGGGGTGGGAATCTCCACTATCCCCGGGCTGGCTGCAGGCAATGCGAGGTGGGGATGGGGGTCACATGGCAGGGTTTTCAGCATCGGCCTTTTATTTCTATGGGAGATCACAGAGGGCAGATGCGTGGAAGGAAAGATGTTCCACGGCTTGAGTGAGGTTTTCCCGGCGGACGCTGCCCCTCCAGCCGACTCTGGATTGGGGGCAGAGTCGCCCAGAGCCTCTGCCCCAGCCCACGGGTGTTTTCTGTCTTTGCTCCGACCGTGGGAAGCAGCGAGGTGCTGGAAACCAGCCCTGCCCCGAGAGCTCTGCCTCTCTCCTGCGGTGGAGGGAGGGATAATCCCCATGAGTGCCAGGGTCGCCCCGGAGCAGGGTCTCCATCCCCTCCCTCTTCCTTTTGGGAAGGTCTGACTCCTGCTCCTGGTGACTGAGATCTAATTAAAATCCCCGGAAATCAACGGGCAAAATCAAACTCTTACGACACCGCTGGGAGGGAAAAGAATAACAATAATAGTAATAAGGAGAAGAGATGGAGAGCATTGTCCTTTTTGAAGCTGCTTATCACCTTTGATTAATGAATGGTAAAATATGTTAAGCGCCAAGGTCTCGGAGACAGCCCGTGGGAGGTGGCCGAGGCTGAGTACAGTACTTCGTCCCTCAAAGGACGGGATGTCCCCTGCCCCGGCGTGGCCCCATTCTGCTCATGGCTTGCTTACAGCCTGCCGGTGCCTAATCTCATTTGAATTCCCCGGATAGCTATATCCTAACTCTGTTGCGAAGTCCAGGCAATGTTTGTTTGTTTGGGGCTTTTTTTTTTTTTTTTTTTTTTTTCTTGAGCGCTAAGAAACCAAGGAGCAGATGTCAGGTCCCATTTGCCTTGATGCTTCAGAAGAGTTATAAGTGATCCAATCCTTAAATCCTGTGAAAGTGCTTTCAGGTAGAGAAACTCAGACTTCTGTACAACTGGAATTCCAAAATTCAGAGCTCTCCACTTCCAAATGAGTCCTGCCACCCAAGGCAAGGGGAAATATTCACCCCAGGACAGAGTAGTGTATTTCCATAGTCCTACTACCCTGAAGGCACATCACCCACCTGGGGGTAAACCAGTCCTGAGATCCTTCCAGGGAACAGCAGATAATGTAGTAGTGTAGGTAGATACTCTACCTGAGGTAAGCCCTGCCCATGAAAATGCCTCCTACAAAATGAAGGGGTTTCTGGAATGATGAGGAGTTGTTGGGCTGTGGCTCCATTGGCCCTTCAAGAAGAGAAAGAGAGCAGGGAAGGCAGAGCAGGCAGCAGACAGAAGCTGGGGTCACCTTCATAAGATGCATCTCTCTCCCCTCATCACATATAATTTCCCCCCTGTTATTCTTCAGACAACAGATGAATGTGATTCCCCCTTTCTTCCCACTCTGAGAGCCCCTATTCCAAGGGAAAAGGCATCACTCCAGTCTTGAAATTCTAGTCCAGGAGAGAGGCAAAGACAAAGCAAACCTGGAGGTGTTTATATCTAGATTACTTCAATCGAACTGGCAAGTTCCCTTAAGCCAAGTAGATACTTTTCACCCTAGTGACTATTAATTAAAGGGGAATGCTTTACACCCAAGGGGAGCCAACTCTTGGCAAAACGTGTGTTTCCCCTAATTCGTCTGCCATTGTGCTGGTGAAGCAGCTTTCCATGGATATTCCAGCACAGTAATGAGTTAAAAAAAGAAAACTGAATTTAATGTAACAATATTTTTCTACAATGAGAGACTCCAATGACTGCAATAATCTAAAGCAAGGTCTCTTTCTCTCTTTCTCCTCCTGTACGTCACTTTAGATTTACAGCTATCATGAAATTGTGAGAAGAAGTAACCAGAAAGAAAGAGAAGAATGTTGCAGGGAAAGATGGGGAAGAGTAATTGAAAAAAAAAATCCGTTCTGATGTGCAAATTGTAGATAAAGACTTCTGATGAGAAGAGGGGAGTGTCTGATGAGGAAGAGAGGAGAGTGTGTTGAGAGATAACAAGAACCAGTAATTTCTATTCAGCAAAGCCACCAAATCAGAAAGCAGTGCTGATCTTATTGGAGGAGAGCCTTCAACAGCAACTAATCCTGTCATATTGAAAGAAAATTGTAAATGTTCTCTGCAGAAATTGCCTGCCCGTTGCAGCTAATCGAGCTCACTTCGCGCTCACGCATACACACACATCACCACCACCACCAGCCCCCTCCCCAAACCACACACACCCTACACCCTCCCACCCCCTCCCCCCGCCCCCCGCAGGCAGGCAGCAAGCAGACCCGCAGCAGCAGCACTACAGCAAGGACACTCACCCGAGATGCTCACCTAGGCGCCCCGTTTCCCTCCGTCGCCACCACTCCCACGGAGGTGGCATCCTGTCCTCCTTTCCTCAGAAGCGCTGGGGGAAGTATGAATTATTAGCAGCTCACTTACGAATCCCAGCTTCTGGTATTTTTAATTTCTCCTGTTTGATCTGAACCGTTAAGCCAAGTTTGATAGCGTTACTGCTCAAACTTATTTATTTATTCTATTTTTTTTTTTGTTTGCTTGTTTTATAAAGCTCAACTTGGCTGAACTGAAGCAGAGACTCTCAAGTGTCAGAGTCACAGAGGGTGTGCGTGTATATGTGTGTGCCTGTGCGCGTGGGAGGGAAAGAGCGAGAGAAGGAGAGACAAACACTCCATCAATCCGGACAATGCCACCTCTCGTGTAAAGCTTCCAAACTGTTATTCTTTCCCCCTATTATCACGTTACCAAGTAATCTGTCTTTCCCCCACCCCAGTACCCCTCCCTCCTCTTGGAAGATATGGAAGAGAAAGATAAAGCGGCTGCCTCCGGTCTCTAACTGTTCGCAGCCCGCATGCCTCTGCCGCCAGAGCCGGGGCGACTCCGCAGCCGCCGCTCGCAACCAGCTGCTTCCAGTGGGATGAGATGCAACTTCTGGTAAATGGATCACAGGTAGGAAAGCTTTAGCTTTTACAGACTTTTCCTCTCTCTCTCTCTCTCTGTTTAATTTCCTTTTCTTTTTTTTTCTTTTTCTTTTCCCTTCCCTTTTTCTTTTTTCTCTTCTTCCCTCCGCCCCTTTCTTCGCCGCACCAAGAATTTCATCCACTGCTGCCATAGGAAAGCTCCCGCCAAGAAAATAATGTCAAAGAAACGAGCTTACTTTTTGCTTTCCGGTAGAAGGAACAGAAGGGAAACTTTCGCTGAAAGGGTCCATAGACATGTGGGGCACCAGGGAAAGACAGTGAGACGAGAGAAGGCAAAGCGATTGCCCTCAGCACTGAGTTACGGCTGTGATAGTAATCCCAGAATATATTTTAACATGTCATAGCAGGGAGGGAGAGACGCTGTAGTCTGATTTAGAGAAATCCCCACATTATTCAAGCGCTGTCCACAGGTTATATGTATGTGCATGTGTGTGTGTGTATGCTGCATTCCTACACAGGAACATCTCCCGGACCACTCTTTTCAAATCCCGCCGTGGTATGTTTATTGGCGACTCCTGCAAAATGTCACCGGGAGCCGGGATCGGAGTCGTCCCCGGGGAGCAGAGCTTGCCCGCGGAGCGCTCTGGCTGGCGGGCGGGAGGGCAGACATGAGGTGGGGAGATCCCTGCCCTGCTGGGGACTCTATAGGGGTGCGGAGTATAAGGGGAGGAAGCTTCCGATACGCCGGTGCGATCCCTCAGCCCCTCCTGGGGAGCGTTCGCCTGCCCGGGGTCAGTGGCCCGTCACCGCTGCCTCAGGTCTTATGTCCTCCTTTGTGGAGGGGGATCGAGGGCGCGGGCCACTGCCAGAGGAGGAGAGGGGAGGCATGCGCTTTCACTGGCTCATTTCCCACACTGCTTTCCTGGCTCGGTAACCCTGGGGTCCGGTCTCCGATGAGTCCAGGGAGCCGGGAGGATGCTCCAGGGTCGGGCTCAGCTCGCCTCGCTACCCCGACCCGACTGAGCTCCCGGCAAGACTGAGCCGGTCCCGGCCGTGCCTCCGGTCTCCTTTTTCTATCTCCCGTGCAGCCGCCACGGGGTGCTTGTGGCCAGAAGGAGCGAGCTGGTGCCTTGAGAGGGAGCTCAGATCAAGCAGTGGGAGAAATCCTGCCTCTCAGAAACAACTCTGGGGCACTCCTGGTGATCCCCCCGGAGTCCAGCCATTTTGGAGTCTTAAGGGGCAAAGTGATTTCGGGAACGTTGTTTCTCTGGCCAAAGTCGAGCCCGGCTGCCTCTCCGACTAGGGTACTTCTGCTCTTGGAGCCTTGACATCGTTCTGCTCCAAGGTCCTGGGAGGCGGCTTTGCCTGCCCGCTGCTACCTCCGAATTGAGGCTGCCAGGGCTTGTAACTCCTTCCATGGGCCTAAAGATGAGTCCTTATCCCTTCGCTGGGGAAAGAATAAAGGAGTCTTGCATCTTCTCCCTTGAGACTTTGTTTCTACTCTTTTCATGTGCTAAAGTTCCTTTAGGGGAAAGAGAGGTAGTTTTTATTTACACCTGCAAAGGTGTAGAAAGGGAAGTATTTCTTGTGACAAATATATCCAGAATAGCATTTCTCTCCATTTATATGTCAACCAGTATGTTTTCATACATTTGCTTGTCCCTTCCTCTGAGGAGGATCTTCCCTTTGCAGAGGGATAAATGAGAAAGGGCCAATATTTCTTGACAGTCTGCTCCTGCAGTTTCTGGAAAAATATTACAAAGACTGAAGAAAATAAAAAAGCTGACAATGAGGAAGGTTAATACAAGAGAGCAGAAGTATGCATTCTGTCTGCTTCCATGGTATTGAACCACCTGCAATCATAACCCCTGTCTAAATACAAACCAGCCTTGATATTGGTGTTTTATGACACCAGCCACTCTCGAAAACTTATCTATAAATTGCATAATACAACACAAGGCATTCTCTTTCTCTTCAGGCTCCGTTTGATGGTAACTTTGGTCTAACTTCCCCTTTGCCCTGTTTGCTTTTGCATCAGGAAAGCGAGAAGCATGCTGGACTCACTGACTTGGTGAGCATGTTCCCCAACAAGATACCCCTTCATGCAGCACCTCCTGATTTCTGCATTGCAGTCCTTCCAGAGAGGGGGCTCAGTATAAGGGAAGGGGATCTAGGATGTTCCCAAGACGCTTTTCAAGGAGGCCAAAATAATAAAAGTAGGGGTCACACTCTTAATCCACCCAAAAAGTAATATCCTGTGCCCAAAAGGTTCTAACTCTGCATTTGGGCAGAGCGCAGGAAAATCTGGACTGTGTGTGATCAGGAGCATCCTGAGGAAGTGGAAGAGGCAGCAGCTGCACTGCTCTGTGCCAGAGAGACCAAGACATAGAAAGGGGGAAACTGAGGCCATCAGTGAAAAACAGTATTTTTGAACAGGAGCATGGGTTTGATTCCTTTCTGATCTGTCTTGTGTCGTACTGTCATTTTGGTTTTCACCTCTGCTGACTCTCTGGTTGTGTTTCATGGCTCCCAGTCTTTTTAACTGCTTGAGTCTTCCATCCCATTGGATGTTTAAATCAGTAGTCTTTTGAGGACATCTACTATGAAATTCCCCATTGTTGATGTAGTCCCAAGCATTTATTCTGACCTACTTCATTCCCATCACCCACTCACCTGTTCACCCAGACCTCTTCTCCACCAATATCATGACCTACATGCAAAAGACTTATCTTCTGGTCCCGTTTCCATAGCAATGCAGCATGGGGAATGCAGAAAAAAGCAGTAATAATGAAGCAGATTCCCTTTCTGTGAAATCAAGACCCCTCTGAAAGTTGAGTTCAATTTAAGGGAAAGCAGGGATCCTCGGAGAGTTGGATTTCCAGCCCAAAGTCGAGTTCTCCGCGCCCTCTAGTGCCAGAGGCAGGAGAGAGAGAGAGCGTTCCCGGGCACAAGGTAAGCGAGGCGTGACAGTGAATTTCAGCAGAGGGACAGAAGTTGTATGAGACAAGGACATTCCTCCCAGTCTCTGTTTCCATCCACCTCTTCCCTCTTCTAAATCCCAAGCTGCACGAAAAGGCAGGTGTGGTTCACCTCTTGGTCACCCAGAGATTAACGCTGAAGGACCTGAGGGATGCGTTAAGCTACAGAGGATGGGTAGAAAGAGAGATGGGAAACCCAGTTTTCATCTCACCATTTAGTCACTGATTTTGAATCTCTCAGACTTTGAGCTTCTCATCTTGCAGCAGCTTGAAACTCATTCGTATACACTGGAAGGCACTGGAGAGGATTACTGACTTGTGAAAATGCTGTCCTGACCTTCTGTGGGCTCTTTGGGTATGTGGATGGGTGGACAAGAGTAATCAGTCTAAGGAAAGCTGAAGCGGCTTAGATATAGCTCATATGAATGACAGGGATAATTTTTTTCACAAATGCTTGTAGTATTAAATCTTAAAAACCTTAAACTGTATGGTTGTATTTCAAGCCCTGTTAAATCTGAGCCTGGATTCTCATCTCTAAGAAGCAGGCTGCACAAAGGACCAAGCACTGAGAGCTTCAGTAACTAAATGAGACCATTATCACACCCTTCACACTCCACCCTAACCATCTTTTCCAGCAAAGATTGCTTTCAGTTTTGCCAGGGTCTCCATGGCTTTTCCTGGGTCACAGTTTCCCCAAAAGATGCATTTACCTACTTGCTTGTCCTCATCTCACCAGCTGAATGCCAAACACCTGTGTCTAGCATTGCATTCCCTAGCCCTGTCTACCAAGGTGATGAGGGATCTCATGCTGACTTATCCCATTGCCTTTATACATCTCCCTGATACAAGTGGGCACATTTAAGAGCTGAGACCACTCATGGAGTGGTATTAAAAGGCTACACCCATTTTCCATGGGCCCTGAGATTGTTCTGTGTAAAAATGCTTTAAGTTGTGGAGTTGCCTCTCATTTTGGACTGCCTGTCCCATCTTTTAGGCTGTACCTTCACCTATATCTAACACCATCTATTCCCTGTAGAGAGAGATACATATCAGCTGATGCTCCAAAGAGACCCCTCTCACATACTGTGATTACAAGTCCATAGTGGAAGAGACAGAAAAAAGTGATTTTCACCTCATTTCCATCAAGCACTTCCCAAAGAATACTTGCCAATGAGCCTAAGATATGCAATGGGATTTCAGTGGTCCATATGCTCCATGTATTCATTTTTAAGAATACAGTAAGGATAAAATGAAACAGACCATTAAGTAGAACCATGCTTTGCTAAGACTATACCCCTCCCTTTTATTTTTGTTTTTTAAATGAGGTGATCCTCTCATTTTTGTCTTTTCTTCCAGTTCCTCTTTTGACTCTGTGGGCTAGATTCTGATCTTAATTATAGTCTTTCAAATCGGAGGTGAATCCACTGACTTGAATTACTCCTGGTTTATTCAAGTGCAATTGAGCTCAGAATTTAACTTTCACAGAAACATAGTAAGTGTTGTAATTAGAATATGCCAGTGTTTTGACAACTTTCCCTGAAACAGCTCTGCTTCATCAACCTCTGCCAAAAGGGAAATGCAAAGTGATAATGGGCACTGGGAACAGTCAGGGGCATCTCCAACAGTGATAACAATAAAGATGTCTCTGAGTGGCTACAACACAAATAGGTGAGAAATTCTGTAAATCAGCATCTCCTAAGGCTTTCCACAAGCTCTTAGAAAAGCTTTGAGTACACTGTGGCCAGGTTTGGTGTTTTCCAGGGTTTATTAGTTTTTTATTTTGTTCTGTTTGTTTAAGGATTTTTGAGAAAGAAATGGAACAAGACAAAAATAACTTCATAGATGTTTCTTCTGAGTCATTGTGAAAACGAGTGTTGGAAACCAAGGAAAGAAAATATAAGTAGTAATTTAAAAGAATTCTCTTGCTTAGTAAGCTCTCTGGATCAAGATTTTCAGGTAGTCTGAATATCTAAAGATATCTTAAATTCAGTGGAGATAGGATGATATGCAAATGCTTGGGATAGACCCTTCACTTTAACCATCCATTCCAGGATGTGAGAAAATAAAAATTGGCAAAATCTGTCCATGGGAAACAGTAAGTTTCTGGCATAACCTATAGTAGTTTCATAGATTCCTGAGAAATTTTCTCTTGGTTTTGCAATGAATTACTGATGCATATTTTTTATTCAACTATGTCATCTTTAGTCAATTAGAAAACAGAGTGGTCATATATTGAAAAAGATTCATAAATTTGCAGCTTATTGCACTATGATTTCTGTGGTCATTTAGTGCAAGCCGGTGACCAATGATTTATTAATCACTGAAATATTCATATATCTCAGAAGTTTCATGAACGTTGGCATGAATAATTAACAGAAATTGTGTTATTTGTTCTCATTATTCCTTATTTCCTATTCAGAAAAGCATCAGTCATCCAGTTAAAGAACATAGTAGTTGCAATATTAGATCAGGCAGGGATTTTATCTTGTCCAGTATAGTGTCTCTATCAATGTCTCTCAACCACATGCTCCACAGGCAGGCAGAGGGGATGCTGGCCTAGTTATATGCACTGCCCTTAGGTAAAATGCTTTAATACTCACTAGCTTGTGTTCAGTCACTCCCCAGTAACTATTTCCTGCCTTTATCACCAAATGGAAACCTCTAGCTATTCTAGACAAATTGTAGATATACTCACTGGCTACATAAGCAACTAATCCGATTTTATTTCCCAGTAAGTTCACTACATTATTGATAGAGTGTAGCAGTGAGTTCAGTAGTTTAATTACATATTTTCTTGGAAAAACCACACTCCAAAAAACCTTTTACCTATTTAAACTAGTTGTCTTTCAATGTTACTGCTACCTCTCTGTTACATGATGTGAAAAGGCTTACAGGAGCACCCAGCTTATTGCACAGGTGCCATTCATTAAACTTAACCAGTGGTTTTATTTTCCTCTTTTCTTCTCTCAGTTAGACAGTCCCAGTCACTTTCCATATCATAAAAAATACTAATTATTATTCTATCTCCTTTTTCTGGTGACAAATTGACCAATTTAGACATTGTGTTCTGAGTGAGGACTATTGACTTATGCAAGAACACTGTTCTCATGTTAAGACATTTCACTCCTTCTGTGCATTAAGGAAGATTTTGTTTTCTTCTTTGGGTTTGGGTTGGATTTTTTTGACTGTTTTTTTAGTTGTGTAAAAATTTGCAACTAGGTTGTCCACAGTGATGCCAATATTCTTTATTGAGTTGTCAAAGCTGGCTCAGAATCCAGATAGATTTCTAAGTATTTGACTCCACCTGTGATTGTTCTGCATTAGCCAACACCTCTTCTCCATTTGCTGTCTGAGTGTTAGGTTCACCCAACTTCATTAGCATACTCTGAAATACTCTAGCCGTTACTGCATTTTATTTTAACAGCAATAATTTCAGTAAAGAAGTAAGATGTGATATGAAATCTTAAGCAACCCAACTTTTAATATTTTACAATGAAAAATGATCATTCATGCAGCATTCATCCTGCTTTTTGTCTCTTAAATTTTCCAACTTGTAATAGAAAGTTACTTATTCTATTATGACTTTAGTTCTTCGAAGAAACATTGTCAAAGAATTTAAGAAGCTATATAAATATCTCTATATATACTCATCAGTTTGTTGTGTTGGTTTTTGTTTTGTTTGTTTGTTCTATTGCCTTGATGCTTCGAAGAATTTATGAGAGAGAAAACATTTCTTTGAAAGAAGTTGTGATTATATGTTTTTCTCTTCTGAATCTAATGCTAGCTTTCCTCAGTTTCAATCACTTTACCTGAAAGTGAAATATGACTTTTTAGTAATACCTACAATCAATCTAGAGCCTGCCCTGAAGATAGGTATTCTAGCTGTTACCCTCCAGTCCTTCTCTACCATATCTGACTTCAGCCACAGTTCGCGTATTTTTGCTATCAGCGCAGCCACTTCATTTTCAAATGCTTTCCAAACCCTTGCATATACAACCACGAGGTCCTTGTGACATGCTGCCATTTGGCTTATCAGTTTATTCCAGTGTTTCTTTTTTCAACATTTCACAGTCTGACAGCTCATGTCCTTTCTTGTCCTGAAAAAAAAAAAAATAGGACCAGCGTGGGCATCGGACAAGCATTATTTGCAGGGAAGATTTATCCAAACAGATCAGTCATTCAGAACCACTGAGCAAAGTCCTTTTGCTCATTAGCTACTCCCATTACCCCCTGGATGTGAGGCAGACCCCACTGGTTCCCTCTTAAACTGTGTGAATATAAAACCTTCCAGAAACGTCCTGCAGTTCCCCCTCTGCCCCTCCTCCTCCAACCTCTTGTCAGTTAACGCATCCTTGGGCCTCTTCATTTAAGGCTGACGTTTTGTTTGTGTTTTATTATAATTTCCCTCCCTCAGCCAGGGGCTTCACCAGAGCTGAAGTGTCATTCCTGAAAGCTGGTTGCTTGGCTCAAACAACCTCTTGGACCTTAACATTTCACAATACCTTCTTTTTTTCCTATCTTGCCTTTCAGTTTGCTTTCTGCATGACTTCCCTGAATAAGAAACTGTCTGTTAATATAACTGTGGTTTTGAATCTATGGTTTTTACTTTCTTTTACTTTCATTCTTTGCTTTTCTTTTTTTCCCCTCACTTTTTTTCTGCCACAAATTATTCTCAGTTTTAATCTCATGCTCTTAATGTAGTAATAAGTTCATTACTATTCAGTGGCTTGGCTGTATCATTTCTTCAGCTATTTAGAACTAAGTTAAGAACACATACTGTTACGTTATTCTAGAAGACACCTAGAAATGTATTTTTTTTAATCTGTTTTTACCCCTGTACAAATGGATGAAGTCACCCATCATTACCATTTTATTAGAATTAGATACCTTTTTTATCTCTCCTAATATAACACGTTGAATATCCAAGACATTTCCTCAATTAAGTTTGCTAATGCTTTGTGCCAGCATCGGAATTTACATAAAGAAGGAGATTTTTATGCTTAGCTCACTGGAGAGAGACCAAGGAGACCACAGATAAATTCCTGACCATGCCACCCACCCCCTGCCTGGTCTTTGACACATTCCTATGGCCTGACACAAAGCCTGCTGAGGTCAGAGACAAACTCTTGTTATCTCTGAGTGGACTTTGGCTCAGCATCATGGGTCAGGGAGAGGAACTCTTCCTGGGCTTATCTCCTGACAGTGTTGTGAAGAAACATTTTCTGAAGTTTGTTGGGTATTGAGGTTCAGCTGCAGTTTTGCCACATGAAAACAGGAGTCAACAAACTCCATCCACAGGGGCTTTCTTTGCACTGGGGTGTTGGAAAATTGAATCCTTTAGGAGCTGATTATCAAGAAAGTTTCTGTTTAGAGCAGAGGATAAGCTAAAATGTTCTGCATTCTTAGAACAAAAAGGTACTGAAGCTTGTATCATATCTTGATGAGGAGTAAAAGAAGAAAATTGCTAATGGCAGTTTTATGCGGGAGAAAGAAGATCTCATGATCATAATTTGGTTTAGGTTTTTTGTTTGTCTGTTTGGTTGGTTTTGGGTTTTTTTAACTGAAGAAGAGAGAATTAATCTGAAGGTAATGTTTAGTGACTGGATCTAGGTCTGGGGCTTTACTCTGTTCTATGTGTTTTAAGCTTAGCCAAAGTTAAGTAGGGGCAAAATTGCCAAGATGGGGTTTAAATGCCATGACCTTGCTCAGATCATACACTGTATCAGAGCTGTTCACAAAAATTGTAATGACCTGCTGGTCCTCCTGCTCTCCAATAATTTCTTACGTAAAACATAGTAAGTGAAGGGCACATGGGTGAAGCAGTGTCCATCTGTGGGCAGAGATAGTACACTTTGCTCCTCTACCATTACCTAAGGTCCTTGAGGACTTGTATTATGCCTACTATGGTAGACCAAGTGTGGTGCTTCACACTTCAATTGATACCAAGGACAGATGGTTTATTAGAGATGGTTGTCTTTGAAACTCCAGAAGCGTTCTGCCATGATGGAAAATTCAGTTTACCCCATTTTATACCTAATATTTCACGACAGTAAATTAATATATGTGTGGAAAATGAAAATAGATGAAGCTGGTGGTGGAAACCTTGGTGTAGGGCTTGATATGGAACAAGCAACCGGACAATTTGCTTCTCACTGAAGTTTATAATTGTTACTCAGCATGGATGCTGGGGGAAGACTGACTTCTAGGGGACAGGGACTAATCAGGGAGATGTCTTCTCTGCTGTTGCCTTTCTGTGTTCAGTCTAAGCTGCACATTGATCTCCTGATCCATTACTGGCATTTTTCACTGACACTAATTTCACTTTTCCAGTAGTGTACTCAGAGCTGATGAAAGCTGTGACATGAAAGGAGAGGCCATCACCAAACAAAGTGCTATATTTAACCTGGCAATATCATGCCTTTTCAGGACTGACCTTGAACCCTAGCAGACTGGATATAAACAGGGTATCTTGGTTGTAAAGTCTCCTCCTTTAGCCAGACAGAGAAGGTTCTTAAGTGTAAGGAAAAGCAGGGAGGAAGGAAGGTAATAAAAGTTAGCTTTCTGCTTTTGACATTTGTGATAACCAGCACACTTAGTTGCCACTAGAAGGAAAGAATACACGAAGGGCTCACAGTTAAATTCTCATTAAAACTGTCTATTTGATGTCTGCAAGTCATTTTCACAATCTTATCCACGGGGACTAAATGTAGGGGTATTTACTGAAAGTTTTTGATATCAGAGAAGTTCCCTGTGAGGAATATCCTACTGTTAATACTAATTTTGCAGCATGAGTCAGTAGAGGAAAAAAAAAACAAACAAAAATATACAATTGAAAGGAAGCAAGGAAAGAAAAGATTAAAGATGGAGAAAGCCATTTGGTCTGCGGTGTCTGAGGGAAGCTCATAACTATTTTTCTTCCTTTCTTTAACAATGAGTAGGACTTTATATATCTTACTTTGAAGTAGAGAGGAATGCAAAATATCTGGTTTAAAAAAACTCATATAACTGAAGTATTGCCACCTTCTGAATGACAAATTTGACTATTAGTATTCCACATTATTGTCTGTAATGCCTCTTAAAAATCCAAATGGGGTGTGGAAATAACACCTACCTAAAAAGATGAGCAATTTTCTTGATACTTCTTGCAGAAAATAATGACAAGGGCTGAATTCATAGTTTCACCACAGATTTCTGATGTAGCCTCACCTCACCTAACTCAGCACCTCCTGTACCCGATATGGAAGTTGTATAAAACAGCATTTGCATTCTTTGCTCTTCCTCTATAAATTTTATTTTTTTTTAGGCAGCACTTCTCTAATGGCCTGCACAGAGGAAGCCTACCTAAATTTGGGCACCCACAGAAAGAAATGTATGATATAGCATCTTTCAAACATTCAGTTGCTTTGTATTCCATGTGAAAAATAATTTATAACATGGACTTGGTCTTTCTCTTTAGAAAATAAAAGCCTTTCCATTCACCTCGGGGTGTTGCTGGTACAGACAGCTACACACAGAATATCTCAAAGCAGCACCTATCTGGAAGGGTTTCCTGATAGATTGCTTTAAACCTTGAAAGCAGTTCTGCCTATAATACTGCAAAAGTATGGAAAAACTGGGAAAAGTACACAGGAAGGTGAAAAAAATGGTGAGCATTGTCTGCCTTCTAAAGACAGGAGACATCCAATAGACTAGGACTCATCAGTCCAGAAATATGATTTATGAGGAATGCATGTAGGTCTAAACAACCTTGAAGAGAGGGAGAAGGTGAACAAGGGACTGTTTCACCTATTTTCATAGAACCATAGAATCATAGAATTGGCTGGGTTGGAAGGGACCTCAGAGATCATCAAGTCCAACCCTTGATCCACTACCGCTGCAGTTACCAGACCATGGCACTGAGTGCCACATCCAGTCTCTTTTTAAATATCTCCAGGGATGGAGAATCCACTACTTCCCTGGGCAGCCCATTCCAATGCCTGATCACCCTCTCAGTAAAGAAATTCTTTCTAATATCCAACCTAAACCTCCCCTGGCACAACTTGAGACTGTGCCCTCTTGTCTTGCTGAGAGTTGCCTGGGAAAAGAGCCCAAATCCCCCCTGGCTACCCCCTCCTTTCAGGGAGTTGTAGAGAGCGATGAGGTCTCCCCTGAGCCTCCTCTTCTCCAGGCTGAACAGCCCCAGCTCCCTCAGCCTCACCTCACAGGACTTGTGCTTTTCATAGCATCAGACCCAGAGCTACAGATATTAACAGGCAGGCATTTTAAAAAATGACGATTATGTTGAGGTGTGATGCTTCATGTCCTATGATGTTTTGCTGCTTCCAAAGGCAAAAAAATATTAAACTAGACAGAATTTTGAGAGAAAAACTCTATTGAAAGATGGTCCCCACAGCACTATTTGCTTCAATATAGGTAGGTATGCTGTGATAGTAACATTGTCTGTTCTCTTTGCTTGCACTTTGCTACCAGCTACTTTTGAGGGGGGACAGTGGGTAAGCTGGCTTAGGGACAGCTGCCCTCACACACAGGGCCTCTCTTGGAGTCACCAGGAGAGTTGTCTTCTTTGGAACAAAGCTCAACCTGTTCTACTTTTGCCACTCACCAGAAATCTGTTTTTCCACTTGACTAGGTGCTTATCAAGCCAACCACAAGACACTCTGGAAAGTTGTTTAATTAACCTCTGGCTCCCCAGAAAGACCTCCTACAAATCAATTCAGAGATTCGTCGTTGTATTTGTCCATTGTAACAGCTGGAGAATTTTAATATCCCAGTGGTTTCCAGGCAGATCTTGATGCCAACCACCTAAGTGCTTTCTTGCCCCACTGTCTGTAACTCAGATGTAACACCATGAGATAACCTCCTTGCAGGCACACTTCTCTCCCAGCTTAGTGCCTTTGTATTCCCTTTATAGGTGTTCCCTTTACAGGGGGATAGTGAGCTGGGAAAAGGAAAATACAATCACAGCTCTGCCTTTAGATTCACTTCTCATTCATTCGTCTACATTCAACAAATAAACTGGAACAAACACTCTATATATGCCAAAAATGAGGAAGGATGTGGCAGCGATTGAGAGAGACCTTTGCATCCCTTTAAATGTGATGGGAGAAAGACTCCCTTAGCAGTTGCATCATTAGAGCGGGCCTGCCCCTCCCAAATGCCAAAAAAGAGATGGTCTCTTCTTGCTTTTCACTTGAAAGCTCCAAAATCAGAGTTTTCTCAATGCTCTGTATCATTTTGTGTGTTGCATCAGATTTGGACAATGGCCTTTTAACTAGTGAATATTAGGGGGAAAAAGAAAGAGAGAAAAAAAAAAAAGGGAGAATAAACCACCACAAACTGAAAAACAAAAACAAAAAAAAAAGAAGTTTTCAGAATAGAAAACTGAAGCTGAACATATGGTGAAGGAGATCCTTTCTGAATATGACCTCTGTTATGCTGGTGTCTTTTGTATCTGGTAGTGGTGGGACATGGATTCATCAGGATTCTCTAGGTCAGCATTGTCCCATTATGACTGTGATCCCACAGGAATCACCACATAAATCTGTCTTTCACCTAGATAGTATTGCCCTCTACTGCAACTACATGCCAATTTAAAGCCATGAACTTAAAGGTGAGTTGAAAACTTTGAAATTGCAAAACTAAGGCTTTCTGTTTATTAAGAAACCTACACAACAGCAGTGTGTAGAATTACATTTCCAAGCTCCTAATAGCTGAGGCCCCCACATTTTTTTACTGAATAACTTTAAATATTATTTCTGTATACTTTTCTTGGTTAAAAAATCAAACTGTTAGTGTGACTATGGCTTTAGAAATCAGTTTAGGTACAATATTTTTAACTCTAGGCCAAAATTTTAATAAGCTAAGAAAAAATAAATCTCAAGGAAAAAAATGAAGCGTGGGCTTTGTTCCATTCTATCTGGAATCTAATTTATTTCATTGCTACCCAAGGCTGTAAAAAGCTGCAGCTCTGCTTCAGCTACACTTCAAAGATATTTTATGTGCATACAGATTACTGCAAAATATTGGAGGCAAAGGAGACCCAGGCCAGTACTATACAAATTACCAATGTAATTTTTTTTCTAATTTGTGAGGTTTTTCTGGCGTTTGTGAGTTTTAGAAAACAGTGGGAAGCTTTGCAGGTAGGTGATATGACATTATGTCAGGCCCCAGTGAAGTGGAGTTTTTATCTTGATAAATACTTCAATGGCATTCTCCAAGATAGTCCAAAAAGAGGATAAGGGATAGCAGCTATTTGGGGACACACATCTTTTCTTTGCCAGTGTTGGCTAGGCACTACTTTTCACCTGTAAGTTATCAGTTTCCATAATCTATCACCAGTTCTGATTTTTTTATTTTTTCCAACCCATTTTAGTAATTTAGTGTTTTCCTCAACAAATTTGGTGATGAATATGTAAACCAAATAACTGAAATGAATACATGGTATATGTTACATATGTTGGTGTAATAGAAAGTCCCTTCCACTCTGGGACTTGTTTTTCACAAGTAATATTGAGACAGTCTCATATGTATGAGGATTTGCTGGTGGAGTTCATAGCTTATGGCCTATATTTTCTCTAATTGTAAAAAATTAGGGTAAACATAAGCCAGGGAAACATAAACCAAGGAAGAGAGATATAAGGGAAAAGCAAAGCTTTGTTCATGGCACTCATCTGGGAAGAGAAGCAACCAGGGTTTTCTGACTTCTCCTGGGCAGCTGCTGAAACATCAGGTTTCCCCTTTGCAGGTCAGCAGACAAGACCATCTGAGGATGTGCTGATTCTGTGCTAAGGAGGAGAGCATAACAAATACCTAGAGCACAACAAGGTGAAATGCATCCTCTGCACTTTCTGATACACTCCAGATGTTATGTTTAGTTTGAATCAACTGGGAGGAGCAGAAACTTCTAAGTGCACCTCTTCGCAGGTGAAAAATTCTCAATATAACTTTTATTCAAGCTTCATTAACTGAAACCAAGAAAAAAATCTTCAACTTTTCCTTTAAGCATAAGGAGTCTTTGGTTGTGCTTGTGTCCTAACCTTCTGACAGTCTTTTTACTGCAACACAAGAATGATAAAAAAAGAGAAAAATCCAGGAAAGCTGTTTTTGTTTAGGTTGAGTTGTGGATTGTTAGGTTTTTTTGCTTGGTTGGTTGGGTTTTTTTTGTTTGTTTGGTTGGTTGGTTGGTTTGGTTTGTTTTTTCCCTTTGTTTTTATTTATTTTTATTTATTTATTTATTTCACAAGAAGTGTTCCACATCAAGATTTCATTTATTACACCTTATTGTTTCATAAACCAAGGAAGGAAAATTTAAGTACAGAAGCCAGGAAGGAAGAAATATTTTGCATTTGAGCACATAGGCAGAGAATAGCAAACCAGAGGAATAGCTAACTTATTCTGAAGTCCTCAAAATTAAACTTCTTTGATAGGGATCACACTACTTGATTTATTTTTGTTGCGGTGGCATAAACCACATCTCTTCATCCTACTGTGCTTTGCCACAAAGCCAATTGCTACACTGCATCATTAAGAAGTAATTATTACCCTTCATTGTGTAATGATTAGTTTTTGCACAGGCCACAGAGACAACTTCTACAGTCGTCAGGCCAACTCTCTCCTCTCTTCTGGTCTGCTTTACCCCACCCTGCTGCACCAGTCATGCCCAGGTGCCTGAAAACATTCAGGCTGTGCACATCCCATTCTTATTTCACTGCATCCTGGACACTAAAAGAGCACATGGTCTCACCTAGTGTGTACAGGCACAGGGATTTTAAAGACTTCTGTCTTGCTCAACCCAAGATTCCCTGCCATGATCTGAGGGGATTAATATGTACCCTGATTGCCAGACATCTTGCTGTCTATAGTGAACCCCTGTGGGTGTTTAAAAGTGCAGCCTCAGAAGGAGACTAATCCAGTCTTTGTCAGCTGGCAACACATCTCTTCTGCTATCAGGGCTTTGCAAATTGGAGCTTGATGACTGTTTAGTTTAGGAGAGGTGCATGAAAGGAATGGGAGAGAGAGAGGTGCTAAAACAAGGCAGCATCTCACAGAGAACCCAGATAGACTTATTTGCTTCACTAAGAGGCAAGGTTGTAGTGAAATGAGGCAACCAGGTGCCACTAATTGCCAGGTAGTGAGCGTGAGCTTGTGTCAAGCCCACCTGTGCCTGATTAGGGTGGGCCCCAACTGTGCATGAGCAGGACCAGGGGGCCAATAAAAGGTGAGGCCTAAGACACAGGCTCAGCTCAGTCCTGAGCATGCCTGCAGAGACGTCAGTCGCTCTTGGAGCAACAGCACTGATCTGGGCTAGTTAACTCTGAGAGCCATAGGTTTAGAGCATTACTCTTGAGTCTCTGCTGGAACAGCTGGTTGTCTCATTTCACTACACAAGGTGTCCTTTCAGTTACTACCCAGTGCTGCTGCTGCAAGGATCTTAACCAAGCTGTTGGTTCTTTTCTGGGGGAGAATTACTTAGCCAGAAAGTGAGAACAACATTCCCATTGCTTTAAGCTGGTGGGTATGTACCAGCGGGCAGAAGGGAGAGGAGCTGCATATTGTCTGCTTTTCCACTGTTCCTTAAACTCCGATGGGAACTGCACAGTGAGGAAAAGGAGAGCTGGTCTTTGCTTAGATAAGCAGATTTCAAGCAAATTTGCAAAATAATGACCTAGCCATTTGCGCTGCTATAGGAAATTATATACGTGCCATCCCAGCTTTGGGTTCAGTCCTTCAGCCCTGAATGCTGAAGGGTGCAGGACCAGACCCTTTGCAGCTAGCTCATATTATTCATAGATAAGATCTGAAAAAGTACACAAAGTAATGTGTTGGGTTTTTTTTTGCTGCTTTCTGAAATCACTACTTACAGCCCCTCAAGGGGAAAAAAAGATATGTGCAAAAAACCCTTCACATGCTCCACAACAGAGCAGATACCATGCAGTTGCTCTTACTGTAATTTATACATAGCTTATTCTGCTATCTGCCACAGAGTGAGGAATAAAAGGCTTAATTGGAGAGAACTGAAAATCAAACCATTCTTTTCTTGATGTTTCTTCAAAGGCCAAATTTTGCCAGTGTTACTCTGCATTTACTTTTTTTTTTAATATTCTATCAGTTCAGTAATTAAATATCTAACTGAAGGGAGAAACATTTTTCTGAAAATAAGTAAAATATTTATTATTTCGTGGAAAACAGACCTGCTGGGAGACATGAGCAATAGAGGAGGAGAGAGGAAAATTTCTTTTTTCAGTCTAGGTCCAGTAGGCTGAAAACAGAAGACTCTTTTATTACACTTCTTTCTTATCACTCCCTTCCATACACCTCTGGCTTCCACCAATCACCTCACATAATTCTCTGAAAAGAGACAGCCTAGACAGTAATCAAATGACATCATCTGCTGTTAAAGGCTTTGAACCAATGTCTTATATGACCACCTAAAAAACCCCAGTCACACAGAGTTACTATTCTCCGTGGCATGGCACATTTGCTGTAGGAGAGCATCACCATTCTTCACATGCTGCAGCCTGACTCTATTGGAGTGGTTGCCTGGTTGTTATTTCTGACTTCTCAGTCTAACGAAGAAAGTGTGGGACACAAAAAGTTGTCAAGTTATGGGTAAAGATGTGGGAGAAAACCCGCAAGCTTGCAACATCATCTGGGGGAATGGGGAAGAAATTTGTTTGCAAGCAATCCATCTGATCAAGCTGGTGTCCTGGAGCATAATGCAAACATAAATGGTTATTATGGTGACATAATTAGTGGGAAGGAAAATAACTGTAAGTCATCAATTGACTGATTGTCATTAGCCTGAAGGATGTGAGAAAATTTTTGGCTTTCCAATAGTCTCAAAGACAGTTTTTGTGAAGATGGACTTTTCTGAGACTAGACATTTCCTCAGACCTGAGGGACTGGTCAATGGTCTCATCAGACAGCTAAGGCTCTCTTTTGCTTTCAGATCAATGAAGAACAAAATGACCTATGCTGAACAAGCTGTTAATTGTCATTAATTTCTCTCCACTGGATTATTTTCCCCTGTATTTTAAATTGTCCATCTGCAACTGTGCTGGCTAAACTTAGCAGTCTGATTAATACTTTCAATGATCATGTTAAAGCCAAGAGATTTTTCTAAGGTTTTCACATTCAGAATTGAAAATTTCGTATTTTTTTCATGTGACTGTTTGCTTAACTCCTGTGACATAGCTTCCCACCTCTATTTTAATGAGCTGATACTTATAAACAGATGCTGAAGGTGCTCTGTATGGCAGGAAAGTAGATAAGACGGCCAAGAACTACTTCATTTTAGTCTAAGAAAGGCTCAAGAGTAGCATAGCTGAGGGAGTAGATACTAAACAGAAAAACAAACAAACAAAATTTGGAGAAAAGACAAAACTAGAGAAGAGGTTGTATTTATTATCTCTTTTTCCCACTTTATTATAGATTTCTGGTGGCTGACTCTGTATCTCAGCTGGTTCTCATGATCACTTGCAGCAGGTTCTTCTGGTTCAATACCTCTGAACACAATGGTGATATGTTACAGTTTAGGACTTGAACATGCATTATTTTGCACTTTTCTCTTGTCTTTTTCAAGAGAAAGATAAGTTGCTTTAAAGAGGTGTTAAGGTCAAGTCCAGGTCCAAGCTGTGGGTATCTTCAGGGTAATGGTGAGCAATAATAGAAACTGCATTTGGAGACATTTTCATTGCCTACACTATGACTGCCACCACACAAGACAGAAGCTGTGTCCCTGTGTCACCATACAGGACAGAAGCTAAGCAACATCTCCTCCACCCTGGTAGTGGCACAGGGTTCAACCCACAAAACTACAGATTTAGTTGCCCGTGCAAGTCAGAAGGGGAAGTTTGTGATACCAAGAGAGGTCTGGTTTCCCTGGGGAAACTTTCTGCCTTGTGGGTTTCTTCAGTTAAGCATCTGGTTGCTTCAATACCATCCTTTCTTGAATGCTTTAGACCTGCAATGCAAGCAAAGTGATTCTGGTTTTAGCACATTTCTAGCATTTAAGCACTGCCTTTTTTTTTACCACCTGCTGTCTCTTCTGCTCACTGTAGGCCAGATGTACTGCTCTTTTACTCACTTTGAGCAGTACATCACTGCTGAAGAAACACCCTGGAAATATCTGCCTTATCAACTGTGGCATACTGTGAGTGAAGGTCCCCAGGTCTGGCACAAAACAAGAGCAGAATGAAATGGTATCAGGTCTGAGCAAAGACTGCAAGTTCTTTCATGATCTCTGTCACCCACATTTCTTAGCAGCTCTTCTCCCACACGTACAACCTGTTCACACATGCTGACAATAAGAGCAGAACATTTGAAAATGTTTACAAGGAATATTTTACTCCGTGTCTTTTATGCTTTTGGGTGACAGACTACGGGCAGTTACTGGAAAAAGTAATGTAAGGTATTTAAAACAAGCAGTAGTCAGTCACATGGAAATAGGGATCACCTCCAGGTACACCAATTGTTATACAATCTATGATTAAAAATATTACTGGTATCAACTCTTCTGTGCCTGCTTTTACATTGATTAGTAAGTCAGAGATCAAAGAGGCATCGTCCACTTAAGAAAAGACTACAGATTGATGAACAAAGTGAATTATTTTTCCTTGAAGTATGAAATATAAATAATTACTATATATGAGCATGTATAATTACTATACTTGTGAGTAAGGGCATCAGTGATCTCTGCTTACATGGAGAATCTTATGTTTCAAAAATATTTCAGGCTCATAAAAGAACAACCAAAAAAAGTATGGGATATGCACATCAGAGACCTGTAAATAGAGAAGTGCCTCACATAGTATGGGTAGAGAAATCCTGCTTGAGACGTCACTTCTAAAGATTCTGTTCTTTATTTGGTGCCTTTTGCTAGCAAGGCAGAGCTTATAAAAATCAGCTTCTCTGCTTCAGAGTAAATAATGGCAGAAGGCAAACTACATGGCTTCTGTCCAGTCTCATGTTGATGCCAAGGCGACCAGAACCCAAATACCTCAACTCTGAATTCATTGCCATCATTTTACTTTTTCCATGAGGGTTGTAGTATTTTCTTACGTCAGCCAAGCCTGAAAGAAAAATGTTATGTATAATTACAGAGCCAGCCAGACTAAAACATCACCCACCAGAATTGTTTAATCTCCGGTACTATTCTCTGGTCTTACTCATCCACATGTCAGTGCTGCCTCTCCCTCCACCTTGAATCCTTCACTCCTCTTTCCTCTGACAGGAGGTACAGTAGCCAGAGCAGTATAAATCAAAGCCTGGAATCAGGAAAATTAGAATAGATTGGAAGTGCCAGTTCCTCAAGAAGGAAAAGAAAGAAACAAGACCACAGGAGATCAGAAGAGTGATTGCAGCTTCATTACAAGGGCTGTTGTACCATCGGAATAGGTTATTGCCTGTCACAAGCTGTTTTTATTTTCCAGCTCCTGACTGATGCAGAGCTTGATCTTAAATAAATGCCATCTATCTGCTTGTGTTATAAATCTCCCCGCTGCACTCACATTTAATGTTTATGAGTCTTCACATTTTTCAAGTAAAATAGAATTTTATACTTGTGGTATCTTTATTGAAAGATAAAATATTAGGAGAGAGGTGGAAGGCTACACAGGTGCTCTTATTGGTCCATGCTGAGGTGGGACTGAGAGGGAATGAACTCAGTTGCCTCAAAAGGCAACATAAACCATAGTGGGACTTGCATGCAGTGCAATTTCAATGTAAACTGTTTCCTGAATCTGTGTGAGGTTCAGGCACTAACAGCAAATCATGAGTGGTCAAAATATCCAGAATTGATTTTTTTAGGATATATTTAATGAATTCATTTAGTAGTTAAAAAAAAAAACAAAACAACAACCCACAGTATCTTCCTAGAAATTCGATAATATCAAGTTTTTGATATAGAAAGGCTTTAACAGCATGTCCTGAAGAGTTTCAGATTTCAAGAGACCATTAAAAAATATCTGGAGCAGAAAGAGGTAAAATAAAGATTGTCACTGCCTGAGTGACAGCTCTTTCTTGGCTAAGAACTTTCATTGAGAGCATATCTCCATAGTACCTTTTTCTGCAGGTGAAAAAAAAAAAAAAAACAAAAGAAAAAAGAAAAAAAATCTCTTCAGGACAAAGGCTTTTCTAATTTAAAAACCTATATGTAAAACAATAACTGATCTTTACAGTAACACCTGTAATTGTTAGACCTGCTACTTACACAACCAGCACAGTATAGCTATTCATGTTAGTTAGAAGTGGCATTTGGTGGTAGTATTTGCAGAACAGTTCTTGTTTTATTGTGAAGGCTTATTCTTCCTATGCTCTGTAAATAGTAGAGTGCTTTGGGTTATACTTTTTGAGTACCTGTGGTCTTGAAAGCAGTCTGGCTGGGATATCCCTCAGGCTGGGATAGAGTGGGTGTTTTTCTCCGTTTGACAAGAACTTTGAAACTGTGACTCTCACAAGCAGCCCCTGGGAGGTGGGTAGGAGAATTGGGAGGGTACCAATGGTTTGTTTAAGTGAGGGCTCCAGAATTCATCTCCTTCTCTGGGAATGAGGAGCACTCTTTGCATGAGCAGTTACTGTCTCCAAACAGCCAGGGAGTGATCCAGCTCTGATTTCCCACCTGTGTGTTGTAACTCTGCAGAGGAAGGCTGCTAATGACATGGCACGGGAATTATTATGTTTAGGAAATGCAGACTGTAAGTGTACAGGTAAAAGCATGAGAAAATCTGATAGTATTCACTATCAGCTCACTGTAAAATCTGGTAATGAACAGGCTGGTTAGGTTAGTTATGCATCAATGTCACTGCACTTCACCACTGCTGAAATTTTGTCCTCCCGGCCCATAAATCATGTTTTTAGGATACTGCTACTCTTGGAAGATAAAATGTTCACTCTGTATTTTACCATAGGCTGTTTGAGACCAAAATGATGAGAAAAAATAATCAGTAAGTTTATTTCATGCACCTGTTTCTCACCTGAAATGTGGCTTCATTCTCTACATGGAATTGAAGAGCAACATTCCAGCTATGCTTACCTCTGGAATGTCCAGATCTAGGACTAAGTAAAACCATTTTAGTTAACACTTATGTTCCCTTCCCTTTATACTCCATAAGTAATTTTTAAGACTCAGAGCTGACACCACAGTTGCAAGGAGATTTCCATTTCAGACTCAGTCTTTATTTTTAAACACTTTGCCTCTTCCATTTTCAGTCATTAGAACCTTTCCTTATGCATTAAACTTCCTTATTGGTACTTGTATTATACAATTACTGCTGTCTTAAATTAAATAAGGTATTTTAGAGTAGAGAGGGCTTATTTCTTTTCAAACATAATAATTTCCTAAGTATAAGCACTACAAAACACCTAATAGGAGAGGAAGATAAAATAAACTGGTCAAACTGCCAATAATTTCCATTTGTTTGTATTAAAAAACAATGATGCCAAAACCCACCGAAACTCAAGAAAGTTATTACATTAATTTACTTATTAAGGAATTCTCATCAGCAAGTTATTTGATTTTTATTAACTAAATATTAACAAGAAAATAGCAGAAGATATTTGTATTGATTAAAACAAACAAAAAAACAACCCAAAAAACACTAATTGCTTCATTAGAAACAAAAATTATGCATTTTTTTCAGTTTTTGGCCTTCTAATTGAAGATGTTTACTTTAGATTTTTTATTAAAAAAAAAAAAAAAAAAAAGAAACAAAAAGCTTGCTGATTTTTTGTGTTTAATATTGTTTTGAGAGAGGACAGTGCCAGCTCAGCAGTGTGCACAGTATATGTGGAGAAAGCAAATACCATGCCAGGTCAAATCAATGGAGGCAAAGAAGAAAAGAGTAAGGATATGTATGCCTTAGCAGATAATGGTAATTTTATAAAATATATTTGTTAATACTGTGATATAGCCCATAGATTATAAGATTGTGACCCCAAATCTTGGTATTTTTCTGGAGTAAAACAGAGTGCCTATTTTATTTAACAGGGCCAATTTATATTTGGAATACCTTGTAATTTCCTAAGAAAAGGGAATTTTATCTGTTTTTTGTGAATAGCCTCTTCCGAGAATGTCTTAGAACAGACTGCATTATTTTCTCTGAATCTGCAAACCTCTTTATATGTCTAACTGAACAGATATTGTCTTGTTTGTGCCTTCTGTGGGACTGTTCAAATGTTTGGTGAAAGTGTGAATGTACAAGTTTGAAAATAACCCTTTTTCCACATTTTGCCATTGAAAGTCCTGCCAGGTGCTCACCTTATGATCAATATCACTGTGAAATAAAAGTACTTACGTAGGATGAATCAGAGTTGCAGTTGTTTGTGATTGCCTAACTGTGCCAAGGCTTTGAGTACAAGGCAATAACATTACAGGTTCATTTTCTTCAAATCATCACTTGATTCAGTTTCTTTCACCGGATGGAAACTTTGAGGAAGGGAATGCCTTTTGGGGATTGTTATTTTCTTCCAATAAGTTTTCCTTTTCCACATAGCATATATAGACACCTACTTACTTATATCCTACTAGATCTAAACAACCTGCTCCACTGATGTTTTGCAATGGGGCTCTTTCTGCTGATGTATTTCAGACACAGAGACTGTTAAATACAGGAGATAACAGAGCAGTCTGACAAAGCACCCCTTGCATAGAAGCTCCCAGGGGAGCAGGAGTTTGGCAGACTGTGGGACCTCTCCTCCTTGGTGCAGGCATAGAGGTATGCAGAGTATTTGAGGTGTGGAGGGATCTGACAGTGCTGGAACGTGGGATTTTGACAAGTAGTAATAGAATCATAGAATTGGCTGGGTTGGAAGGGACCTCAGAGATCATCAAGTCCAGCCCTTGATCCACTACCGCTGCAGTTCCCAGACCATGGCACTGAGTGCCACATCCAGTCTCTTTTTAAATATCTCCAGGGATGGAGAATCCACTACTTCCCAGGGTAGCTCATTCCAACGCCTTAGTCAGGACAAAATAATATTGAAGGCTAATACAAATACCAAGAGGAGCACATGACATGGCAGAAGACAGAGAGGAGAGACCATAGTGCTGGAGATAATAATGCTGAGACAACACTTCGTTTGGCTAAACAAAAGCCAAAGCCATTCCCATGGGGTCAGGAGGATAAAATCCTATTATATTTCATATTATTATATTTTACCATTTATACTATCTTACAGGCTCTGGAATAGTAGGTTTAGCAAGAGGGAAGGGAGAGACCCTGAAAGAACCAACTCTGCTTCTTCAGAAGATAACTCAGTCTCAAAGTTTCCTGTTTGCAGCTGGAAGAAAAACATTACAGTATCTAGAGGAGGTCACCCATATATATATATATATGTATATATGTATATATGTATATATATGTATATATGTATATATGTATATATGTATATATGTATATATATATGTATAAAATTATGCCTCCATAAAAGTTGTCAATCTTACAATACTTTTCAACTCTTTTTATTAAAATATGATTTCAAAGCAATTAATTATGTCTCTCCATTCTGAGCTAAAATGAATAACAGACAGCTTTCTATTTTTTAACATACACAAAAATGTCCAGGAATGCCCCAGTATCTGGCCATAGAAAATGTTATTTAGAGACAAATTAAAGGGTGAAGAAGACACCATTTGAGTTGAGCACTGTATCCCTCAAAAAAAAAACAAACAAAAAAACACAGGCAAACCAGTTGAGTGGGAAATGAATTATGTTAGCAAACTATGCTTACTTTTTTAGAAAGCAGGTTAGGGATGGAATCATCCCAGTCCTTTGGTCCAAACTCTGATTTGCTTCTTAAACTCTGCTCAGCTGTCAGTCTCTGCTTCATCTGTTCTTACTACTATTTTTTACTTTAAAATAGCCTTCATTTTCGTTGAGGGTTCACAAGAAGGTTGCATATATTACCTATTTTACTAGAGTTTGACTTTTTATTTTTTTTAATATTTGTTTCTTTCTTAATTTCTTTTTTTCTGCTACATTTCTGGTTTCACTCATTTCAGCTTTCACTCAGGGTTTTTTTTACACTCACATGCAGGGAATTCTTCACCTTTTTCCTTCCTCTGCTTTCTCATCTCCACTTTCCTACCTCATTTTATTCCTGTTCATTTTTAGCGATGTTGCAGAGTGAATGAGATGGCACAAATCTGTCCTCCAGTCCTTTGCAAGCTACAAGTGTCACAGAGGGAGCAGAGTGTCACAGAGTGTCACCAGGACTTGGTGTTTATATTACTTTTAATGTGTAGTCTTGGAAGTACAAGAAAAACAATTTTCATTTTCTGGGTCTTCTTTTTTCTACCGGTATAAAAAGTTTCAGTACTCCAGCTCCTGTCACACAGGGTGACTGAAAAAGGCTTATCCCAGGATTTTTTTTTTATCTTGTTTTCCAGCTATACTGCACCAGCTTTGTACATTCCAACATACTCAAAGGTAGAATCATAGAATCATAGAATCATAGAATTGGCTGGGTTGGAAGGGACCTCAGAGATCATCAAGTCCAACCCTTGATCCACTCCCGCTGCAGTTACCAGACCATGGCACTGAGTGCCACATCCAGTCTCTTTTTAAATATCTCCAGGGATGGAGAATCCACTACTTCCCTGGGCGGTCCATTCCAATGTCTGATCACCCTTTCCATAAAGAAATTCTTTCTAATATCCAACCTAAACCTCCCCTGGCACAACTTGAGACTGTGCCCTCTTGTCTTGCTGAGAGTTGCCTGGGAAAAGAGACCAACCCCCCCCTGGATACCCCCTCCTTTCAGGGAGTTGTAGAGAGTGATGAGGTCTCCCCTGAGCCGCCTCTTCTTCAGTCTGAACAGCCCCAGCTCCCTCAGCCTCTCCTCATAGGGTCTGTGCTCGAGTCCCTTCACCAGCCTGGTTGCCCTCTTTTGGACCTGCTCCAGGACCTCAATATCCTTCCTGAACTGAGAGGCCCAGAACTGGACACAGGACTCGAGGTGTGGCCTCACCAGGACTGAGTACAGGTGCAGAATCACTTCCCTGGACCTGCTGGCCACGCTGTTCCTGATACATGCCAGGATGCCATTGGCCTTCTTGGCTACCTGGGCACACTGTTGGCTCATGTTCAGCTTCCTGTCAATCCAAACTCCAAGGTCCCTCTCTGTCTGTCTGCTCTCAGACACTCTGCCCCAGCCTGTAGCACTGCATGGGTTAGCGCTGCTGGCAAAGAGAGTCCAACTTCAAACCCATTAACATTACTAACTTCCAGTGCTTGGATCAGGCTCACCCTTGCATTTGTAAGGCAGAAGTCATGCTGCTATGGCATTTTCTGTCAGAGCACTTGCTTTTGTACTTCTTTTAGAAATATCTGGATATAAGAAGAGGGTCAAAGTGATATGTCTCCTTCAAACTGTCAGCTAATGGTAACAGCAATTATTTCATGGGCATCAGATACCAGATGAACAATTTTTTCTTGCCTGCTCCCATCACCCTTACACCTGCAGATAATAACCTACCAGCAGCAGCCACAATTGCAATAATATAATGAACACTAAATTAGACAGACTGGCAATTGCAGGCCACATGGACTTCAAAGGTCTTCTATACGTAGCACTTCATAATGAGCCCTGAAGTTCACCAGTGCCTGGGGCAGAAGTGGAAGCAGAAGTGTGTCTCCTCCATGCATGCCATCTTACTTTAGCAGAGCTTTTGAGTCCTAGGTGTTTCCAGGCTCTCTGGACTGCCCATATGTATTGTACCCACCTGATGCTGTCTCTTCAAGTGTCTCTCTGTTAGCCTGCTTAGATCAATGACCTGACTGCTCCGAATGTGCTGCAGCAGAGCTGGCACAGTGTTTTTTCTCCCTGTTCAGAGTCTCCTGGGATGAACAGCGAGTTCTTTCAGCTGTAGAGATGGGAAAGAAATTCTCCTCAAAGCTCAGTCTGCTTTAGGAATAAAGAAAACAGAGATGTCTTTATGTTTTTATCTATTGTAATCTTCATATTCTCTAAAGCACAAGATGATTTTTCTGTGTATTTGTAACTAGATTTAAAAGCAAAACAAAACAAAAAAATGCACATAGAAAACCTAGATCCTTACTCCTTCTGCTTTTCTCATCTCATTTTTATTCTGCATCTGTGTATGGATGTTTTTCAAGTTTTGCTAAAGAATCTCCTGGACGGCTTAAAAGAAGTAAAAATATTAATCATAAAGTCCTGCTTGCTGTTCACTTAGTGGTGTTCAGAAGGAGAATTTTTCTTGTTAATGCTAATGTTTGAATAAAAAACTTTTTGTTATCCATGGCTGCTTGCGGCTAGCATCCTTTTATCAAAGAACAGTGGGAACAAGTCTTCCAGTTTACCCTGAAACTATTTAGGAAGTAGTTTGGTCTTTTGATTGGAGAAGCAAAATAGTTCACAAGATAACTGGAGTCTGTGGGTGATACTGACACCTACATTGATTTACAAAGAGCCCTGCTTTGAGAAGAATAGCTTTGTGCTATGTTGGGAAATTATCTGACAGCTGGTAAATGGTGCTTCTTTGTGACACGTTATCCTGCTGTTTATCAAAGCAAGAAGCAGCTCATGGTGTCTATTACCTGCTTTCTGACAAGATGCAAAGTATTTCATTGTGCTGCTTAACTAACTATGAGCAACTAGTTATTAGGAATTTAGATGAATTTAGTGGCAGAAACAGTTAACATCTGCTTTGGTTTTGAATATGATGCAGACCGCTGAGCTGAGTTTCATTCTAAATTTCTTGCTGATATCCTGTACTCTTACCAGGTTGTTCTACACAGCTACCACTGAAACACACAACAGCCTGTTCAAAAAATACCATCTTTCTTGGGAGCTTCAGTGATCAGAGAGAACGTCAGGTTTCCATCCTTTTAACTGGAAACAAACAGCAGTTCTACTAAACCAGTAGGAAGAACAATCATTCTTTTAAAGTTACATGTAATAAATGGTTCATCTTCTAGGGTTTTGTTCTGTTATTTTTTTTTTATTTCTGTTCTTGTCCTGCAACACATCAGAGCCCTTTAATGTAATTTTGTTTTCTCCGTTTTAATCAGTTTATCCCTTAACTATGACATTTCTCTGCCTGCCTGCCTTTTCTTTTTAGCTTTTAGACAAAATTATTACAAAATAGCGTAACAAAAAGAAAAATATACTAAACAAAAGCTGGATTCCAATTAAGTCTTCCAGTTACATTGTTTCCAAACAAGACAATCTCTAAATGAGAACATCCTGCTGGAAATATTTCTATTTTGAAAAAGTAAGTTGCCCTTTAGATATATGTCCAGTTTTCTGTTTAGTTAAGTCAGTATCATTAATGAGAAAAAAAAGATCATCCTGCTCTACATGTCCTTTTTTAATTCAATGCATTCTGCAGTAAACAGTGTATGATTTTTATGGGATAGAACTGCTGCAGCTTGGATTATTCTTTCGGCTTTAATATGTGTTCTTTCTCTTTGCCACCTGTCATGAATGATGTGTTGCAGACTTACAGGAATTAGGAGCTTTCAGACACTGGCAAAACAGCATGCATGCCTGAAAATTAACCTAATTTCCTGCTCTCAGCATTACAGCAGAACCCCAAGGCTGTGACACAAGAGAGTGAGATGTGATCTCTACCTCACCATTTTTTTCTGACTTCATAACTATTTGTCAAGAAAAACAAACAAATAAATATCAAAAGCATAAGAAAAAAAAAAAAAAGTCCAGAGCCATTTATCAAAATTCTATTGTTGGAAACACTTGTTCTCCAGACAGGAACATGTCTTTTTATAAAGGCAGTGCTGAATTCTTAATAGGTCAGGACCCTTGTGAAAATCCTGGTTGTTCTGAGACCACTGTTGTGTTGTGAAAAATTGTCCTCTACATGTGAGGATTGATGTCCTATCTAAAACACAGTTATGAGACACAATATTTTTATAGAACCACTATAAAAAAGGCCTGTTTCTGTCACACCAAATTTTTTACAGTGTAATGGGAATACCATGTGTCTGTCTTGAACCTGAAGTTCTGCCTTTTGGTAAAAAAAAATGGCTTGTGCTGTGCTTGAGGTATTTCCATACATAGATGGTTCATTCCCTGGCATTATGCAACAGACTAGCACGTTGATAAGTGAGTTGTCAAGGAGCTAAAAATCTTAATGAGAAAGATAATCTCTCTTGAGAATGCCACAGACACCAGGGTCTCCCTTGTCCCACTTAATCAAGATTAAGCACACCATGTTTCTCCCAGCAGAAGTTATAATCATCAAAGAAGAAATTTTTTGGAGCCATCCCTCAGCAGGCTATTTGTTTTCAATCTATGTATGATACAGCAGATAGGAGTTTGATTTCAAAGAGTTGTTTAAGTGGCTAAAGGAAATGAGTGCCCATGGGCTGGGGAAGGATTGTGTCTTGGGTGCAAACAAGTAGTCTCTTATTTTGCAAATTCCTCTAGTGGCTGAAGCCTCTGATGCTGACTAACAGGCTGGGAACATTTTAGAATATCATCCTATGTAACACTTTTCAGGATCCAGATTATCTTCTCTCCTTTTATGGATACATACAATTATGTCACAATTATGATGTTTTTAGTTATACAGCCCAGTATGGATTAAATTATTTCAGACTTCAATTTTCTCTTGGTTTCTGCCACAGTGTTGTCAGATAGTTGCTTGGTTTTATAAGACAATTAAAGCAATTTTAGTAGAACAATTCATCATTTCAGTATTGGTTATAACTATGAGATGGAAGAGGGCAGGTGTCATTATTTGGGGACAGGCAGTTTGCATGGTCAGTTGCTAAGATATTGGATAATGTCAAAATGAAGTTTGAATTGATGGGATTGTGCTGTCCCTTAAAAAGATTTTAGCTGCGTGTTGGTCTTTATTTGTCTTCAGAAAAATGCTGGCCCTTAGAAGAATCATTTCATTTTCGACATACTGCAAAAACTATATGACTCAGCAGAGTGAAATGCCCTCTAGATACAATATCCATCAGCAACTATTCGTTAGTTCAGTAGTACAAAATATACAGTTTACATCAAATTAATTCTGCCTGGCCTTGCCAATTAGGTAGAAATCTCAGGTCACAAGCAGCTGTCATGGGTAAAATTTAGTTTAAACAGAAAGTAGATGTCTTTTCACTTCTGGTCATCACAAAACATCATCTTACTTCTTTGCAGACAGAGAGTTTTATACAACATCTTATTCCAAATTAAAATGAATGAGCAAAGACACACCCTCAGAGCTTCTAAGCTATAAGGGACTTTTTAATATTTTAAGAAGACTTTATCTTTCTAAAACAAGTATCTGCCATGAGCAGGTTCTGCACAGAAACTAGTGGAAATTTTTTACTCAAGTTCACTCAGCCAAGATTCCACTGTAGTAAAAATTTTAAGCAAATACTAATAAATTTCTCTGACATTTGAATAGTAAATTTACATAGGCAAGAAAAGCCTTCACTTGGCACAACTTCCATCTTAGATGTAGGACTTCCACACAGTAACTTTCATTTCTGCAATGATTATAAAAATTACTATCTAACTATGGCTTTCATCTTGTCTGTGCAGAATTCCCTGATGTTTCTAGCAATAATTACAGGAAATTCTTCAGCAGCATATTAGGGAAGCCTACAAGCCTGTTTCTCTGAGATTCTGGGAATGTTCTGCTTTCATAGCCTTCAACTGGAGCTGCTAAGAGACCAGAGTTTTCAAAAATAATGATAGATTCTCCATTATGTTTTGTTGGATGCTACTGAAAAGGCTTTACATTTCCATGATATCTATCACCTTAAGGGAGTACTAAAATATATTGACAGTTAATTGGAATTCAGTACATTGAAAACTCCCCACTGCATAGGATTCAGTACACTTCTGGGCTGAAACATGCCAGCTGGTTCAGAGTATTTAGCAGAATTACATGTTATCAAAGGATAGGAAATAGAGTATGGTAGCATATGCCAGGTAGAATTTTAAATACTGGAATTTAATTACCCAAGTTGTATTAGGATAGCAGTTCTCTATCTCCTTTAATCCAGCTCATTATCATTTGAGAGAAGAGACTTCTGAGTCAAGCACAATTGCTGGTAATTAACTGCTGGTGATACCAGTGGTCTCTGGAGGCAGTTTTATCCATCCCTTGCAATGTTAAAAGGGAGAGACCCAACCCAGAATCATTTAAAGGAACAAGCGAGGAATAAATGAAAATCTACTTTGAGGAAAGTCTTTCACATAACTTCAAACCAATCCCTGGAAGACTTCTGCAATAACATACAGTTGAGACCTACTACTTTGCAGTATTTTGCAGCATTGTAACAGTAAAATTGATCTCTCTACTCCAACCTGAAAGCCAGCAACAGAATTAATTGGTTTTGGAAAGAACAGACTCTCTTAAACTCCTCTTTGCTTCTGAATAGAGAGGAAATCATGGAGACTTGGTTATCTTTTAAGATCTGCAGAAGTGCTTTGAGCCCTTCTCTGTAGCAGGAAATTCTGCTTGCTAATGGAGATGGACAGTGATCTGTCAGCCAGCAGCTGCAATGTATAATTAGGTCTGTTGAAGAAATATTAGAGCAGATCCCCAGTCAAGAGGTTTGACACAAGCAGAAACTAAAGCTAAATATTTTCTGTATCCTATTCCCAAGAAAGAATATTTCAAGCTTTTTAATGGTCCATTTATCAGTCTCCTCGGTTGTTGACAGTCAGGAAGTTTTTAAGAAACTTTCTCTGGTGGGACACTCAGATTTACTGTTATACTGATAACCATAGAATCATAGAATCATAGAATTGGCTGGGTTGGAAGGGACCTCAGAGATCATCAAGTCCAACCCTTTTACCACCGTTGCAGTTGCTAGACCATGGCACTGAGTGCCACATCCAGTCTCTTTTTAAATATCTCCAGGGATGGAGAATCCACTACTTCCCTGGGCAGCCCATTCCAATGTCTGATCACCCTCTCCATAAAGAAATTCTTTCTAATATCCAAACTAAACCTCCCCTGGCACAACTTAAGACCATGCCCTCTTGTCTTGTTGAAAGTCGTCTGGCAAAAGAGACCAACGTCCACCCGGTTACATCCTCCTTTCAGGTAGTTGTAGACAGCGATCAGGTCTCCCCTGAGCCTCCTCTTCTCCAGGCTGAACACCCCCAGCTCCCTCAGCCTCTCCTCATAGGGTCTGTGCTCGAGTCCCTTCACCAGCCTGGTTGTTCTCCTTTGGACCTGCTCCAGGACCTCGATATCCTTCCTAAACTGAGGGGCCCAGAACTGGACACAGTACTCGAGGTTTGGCCTCACCAGGGCTGAGTACAGGGGCAGATGATTCCTTGGACCTGCTGGTGACGCTGTTCCTGATACAGGCCAGGATGCCATTGGCCTTCTTGGCTACCTGGGCACACTGCTGGCTCATGTTCAGCCTCCTGTCGATCCAGACTCCCAGGTCCCTTTCTGCCTGGCTGCTCTCCAGCCACTCTGTCCCCAGCCTGGAGCGCTGCATGGGGTTGTTGTGGCCAAACAACATAAGTTACTTTCATAAGGGAAAGTAACTGAATGCAACACCAATTACCTTTCCACAGCACTGCACACATCCACTTTCCACATCCACTGGACTGACACATCTTGTTGTCAGTCAATACTGCAGCATATTTGAACTTTATAGGTTTACAGTCCTACAAGGGCAGTGAAGGAGGCAGTAGAGGTAAGCAAAACTTTAAAAGATTTGGCAGGTGGGATTGCAAATTTCATCTTAATTTGTCTCTCACTTTTCCTAGTACCTTATGATAGCTCCCTATCCACATCCTTTTTAGATTTTCTCATGCCACTTTCTTTAGTAAAACTTTATTCAGATTCATGCTTGTTGAAAATGAAAAATAGAACAATAAATCTGCTGTGCCATCACACAGCAAAGGGATCAGAGCACTAGGAAACTTTCAGAAACACAGTCTTGTAATTTTGTTGCTCTATTAGATACTGTCTCTTTTTCTCTTTTTCCTTTTATTTTTTTTCTTGCAGTTGGATTCTGCTGCATTTTTTCTTTTAGAGAAAGATTCTTGCTATCAGACTCACATGCTTCTGTGGGTTTACTCAGCAGCAGTCCATATATTCCAATTGGGCTCCTTGAAGAATAATGTCTTAGTAAGCAGGAATCCCATACATTTCCATACAGCAACTCAAGAAGTAATGTACTATTTGCTACATAAACTGAGTATCTGTCATCATCATAGCTTGAATTACTGTGCATATGTTTGCTTGAAATTACTATTGGCAAGTGCATGAAAGCAAGGGAAAAGAGTTAATTTGTTTTTTCTGCTAATATTCATTATTTGCTCCTGCTGTGACACCATAAGCACCATTGCTGCAGCTATGGTTAATGGCACAAACAGGATTGTAATTTCAAATGAAGACTAAGCAGCAAGCACAGATACACACCCCTAAACTCAGATCCAGCTCATGTATTTTGTCTCTGGGCAAATATTTATTGCTGTACATTGCAGAAGAAAATACACACCAAACATAACAGCTGTAGAAACATGAAATGTCTTCAGATCAAGTATGTTAAAGACATCCATCTGAAGCATCTTTATAGGGATGCAGTGCAAGATGCAGAAATAATTTGTCTGAAGTAGTGCCTTCCTGATGCAGTGTAGTTTTCAAAACTGAATTGTCACTGGCATTTTTTATACATATTTTCTAAATACACATATGTATTTATACATATGAGTGCATTTTTAAAATAATAATAAACAAATTTATAAATGTTAGACCGTGCTTTCATACTATGATAATGTAGTTCCCTTTTCTACAGTTCTAGGAAAAGAGAGGATTAGAGAATAATTTTACTATGCTGTTGAAGAGAAGCCTAAATGGATGCAAGGTTTCCCATTAAGCTTTTCCTTAGTTATTCAGCATTTTACAGACTGAGCTGGCTATGTCTGTGCCAGATGACATGGGGTGTGCATGGTGACTAATGTTAACTCCATACCTTCTCTACCCACCAGGAAATGCTGTCAAGTGTTGCCATTTTCTGTCAATAGTGAATGAAAAAAAAAAAAAAAAAAAGATTATTCGATTATTCAGATCAGAGGAAAATGAATAGCCAGCCTACCTGCCAACTTACAAGTATCAAAGTGCTGCTTTTCTATATGAAATTGAGTTGTTTGTGCACAGCTCCAAAATATATCTTAAGTCTGCCTCTCAAAATTTACCTTTCCACTCATGTACCCATAACCTCAGAAGATAGCTATGAGGCATGAAGTTACCAGCAATTACTCCCTCTGATAATTAAACAAAATACAAATAAATAAAAGAGAAATAAATAAACCTAAAATAAAATAAATAGAGAAGAGCAGAATATACAAGCACCGTTTATACAGATTACTATTGCACAGCCACTAAAAAAAAATTAAGAAAATTAGGCTGCCAATCAGTAGGGAGATGAGTTATTTGTTCAAAATGTCCTGCTATCACTCTCCAGTGAAGCAAGTTAAAGATTCTTGCCAAGAGTGTATCAGCACCCAATTTAATCAAAACAGTGGTCAGATGTTTGCATAAAATAGTAATGTGGCATTTAGTGTTTCTGTGGACCTCAGCATACCCATCTGTAGATACATAGCATGTTGTAATATTCATATCATACCTTGCAGGGGTTTTGTAAAGCTATGCTAATTAATGTCAAGCAGGCATCTGAGATTTGCTGGGTAAGTGAAATTTATCTAAATCTTCATAGGAAGAAGATTCCTTAATGCTTTTTCATAAAGGTGCTATAGCCATCATGCTGACCATTTATTATTTATACATCAAAATCAAACCATAGGAGAGAAATGGGCAAAGCAGAAAGCTTGAAAATAATAGTCTTAGATTGTAAGGGAGGACTCATTAGGGACACAAAAGGGAAGCACAGAACTGGTAGAACCAAAGAAGAGTTTATGATATTGCACTTGCATATTTAACAATGCTAGGAAATGGTATTAGAAGATTATTATCACTCTGCCAACACACCTAACCCTGTTTGGTCATAAACATGGGATTTGGGCTTAAAAAGACTCTCGTTTAGCTCATATAAAGGCCATACACACTCTGACCATCTTTGAGACATACTGCAAAACTTCTGTCTTTTATAAAACTTTCCGGGCCAACCAGAATACCTTTCATAATAATTTCTCACTTTCTTCATTATTTCTGCAAAACAGAGCAACAAAGTAATTCAGGGATGGCTATATATGAAAATAATATGTAATTTCTGCTGGACTTAAGAGAATTATTGATACAGAAACCACAGAGTATGCTGAAATGAAAGGCATGTGTCATGCCTTGTCCATGGGCATTGAACCATGCAGTGGTGCAAAACAGCTGGTAAAAGAAACAAAAGAATTGCCTGGCATTGAATAAGTGATAAAGAATTCAGCAATTTCTGGACTGTTTGACGCACTGAAGATGAAGAGGAGCTCCCCCACCAACTGGAGATCGTGCTGTCTTCATAAGTTCATGGTTCGACACCATGGATCTCCAGGTGGGTCAAGATTATAGAGATACACCAACCTGGAGGACTCCATGCTGTTGAGCTGTTCTCAAGCAGCGGAAGCCAATAAACTCTTCTCAGCTACCAGGTTATTTTCCCTGTTTGCTTCTGGAGCTCTTCTGGCTGCACTGATTTTGCTCACTTTGGAGGAAATTACCCGTGGAGAAGGTCAAAAACGTCCCACAGTTGACAAGGAGCAAACCATCTCTCTGTTGGGAACTAAAGCACAATCAATAGTGACACACAGCTCTGGAGATTTCTAGGTTGTTACCAAGTGTGTGGGTATACCTGCAAATGTATGTACCTGCTCCTGCATTGGATTTTCCTAAACCTTTCTGTGAATGCTGTGAATTTCCATTCATTGTCAAAAAGAGAGGCTGAATGGGAAAATGATGTCCTCTGTGAAGCAGTTAAAATACTAAAAATACTCTCTAAAGCAAAAAAATCAGGCATGTTCTGAAAAGGTATGTCTACACTATCCAAAATTTATGGGCATTAGCCCATTTTCAAATGCATACCTGCCTTCCATCTACAGTGGTTACCTGCAAGGATGTTAATAGCTCTGGATTTAAGTCATTCTACATTTTTTCTGTGATGAAAGCCTGAGCTCCTTCCCAGAATTTACATGAATCCAAACTTTTTTTTTAAGTGATATAAACAGGCCAGGTTGTATTGGGCCAGAGCATGTTATGCTCTCACTGTATCAGCAGACAGACGAAATAAAGATTTTTCCATGTATAAAGTGTGTGGATTAAAAGTTTCAAGGTCATGGAGAATCATGTAATTTTTGAGTCCTTTTATTATCTGGAAGTGTAGATATACCTACAGAGGATCATGTCTTCTGCATCATAGTAGGTATTTATTTGCACTGGTGTAACTCAATATTGAGCCTACTGTTGTTTGTAGTGAAATGAGGCAACCAGGTGCCACTAATTACCAGGTAGTGGGCATGAGCTTGTGTCAAGCCCACCTGTGCCTGATTAGGGTGGGCCCCAACTGCGCATGAGCAGGATTAGGGACCAATAAAAGGTGTGGCCTGAGACACAGGCTCAGCTCAGTCCTGAGCAAGCCAGTGGAGAGGTTGGTTGAATTGGGAGCAGTAGCACTGAGCCAGGCTAACCAGTCCTGAGGGCAACAGACTCAGAGCACTACTTGTGCACTTCTGCTGGGACACCTGTTTGGACCTCAGAGTGTCATGCCCTAAGAGAAGTTTGTCTTGCAACAGTTGTTCACTTGGGTGAAGTTTAGAAGTTAGAAAAGGGGAAATACCTTGGAGAAGAAAACAGCTGTTCAGGTAGAAGACCTCTGAGATGCTGGGACAATCACTTCTTGCACCTGAGGGTCTTCAGGGCAGCTTACAGTGAACCACTGAAAATCATCTTTTGTCTTAGGAATTGCCAGTGGTAAAGGTGAGGCTGTTGCTTACTGGACTTATTTTGTATTTAGTGTATAATATTTGAGGACTGAGTAGGATGTTGGAAAGAGAATAAATGTGAGCAAGAACTCTAGAAAGCAGGAGGTATCCTTATGCATGCTGCACCAATCTGTAGTTTAAATATATCTAAGTTGCCAATGATCAGCAATTTGAAATTGATGGAATTTTAACAAACCTCTGCTTCTTTCTATAAGACTCTTCTGTTTTCCTTAAGAAAAGAAAAATGAAAAGAAAGAAAGAATTCTATGGGGGGTAAAATGACTTTCGGGGGCAAATAATGCATCTGTACTGCACAATATTGATTGTGATGTGGCTGTGAGTTACATGGAATTACAAGTTCTCTTGCTCTCTGTTTTGCTTCGGTCATGCCCTGTGTTATGAATTGATATGGGACTCACAGCTGAGTGACCATTTGTTTTATCCTTTTACTAAGCCTTTAAAGCTGTTGGTAATGATCGGGAAGAGGGGGGAAGCTGATAACCAGGGGGAGTGGAAGCAGTGTATTACTTTCGAGTGCCCTCTTAGCATACTGCTGAGCCGTCATAGGGTTAGCAGCCCTCTTCAAAGCAATCTGCAATGGTGACACTTGCCAGTGGCAGGCAAAGAGCAAGAAAGCACCTGGGGTGGCATTTTTTTTTGCTGGTGTCTTGGTCTCATAAAAGAAACTTTCTGGATTCCAAGGTGGCCAGAAGTCACCAGGTCATTGTTATTAAGCAAGATCTTTTTGGTTTTTTTTTTCTTTGTGGTGTAGGATGCTATGTGCTGGCTGCATGCAAGTGGATTCCTGATGTTTTTGAAAGCAGTGTTGTCACGGTTTAGGACGGAGCGGTACCAACCAGGCCTCCAGTTGCTCACCCCCTTACCCCTCACCATGGGACAGGGAGGAGAAAATCCACCTTAAGGCTCGTTAATCAAGACAAGGTCAGGGAGGTTTGCATTCCCCAATTACAGTAATGCGGAAAAACCAGACAGGTTCAACTTGTGAAGGAAAAAACATAGTTTAATCTACAAGGAGAAAGAGAAAACATGGCCAGATCTTAATACCTTCTTCAAACCCCTCCTCCCTTCTCCCCAGGCCCGGATCCCTTCCCTGCTGCCTCCCCCTCAGGGCACAGGGAGGGGCAGGGGGAGTTCAGGGTCAGTTCCCCACGTGCTGTTTCTGCAGCTCCTTCCTCCTCAGGGGGAGGACTCCTCACATTCTTTCCCCCACTCCAACGCGGGGTCCCTCTCTCTCCCGGGAGAGTCCGTCAGGAGCCCCTCCGACATGAGTCCCTCCCACAGGTGCAGTCCCTCAAGAACTGCTCCAGCCGGGGCTGCACACAGAGTCACGGCTGCTGCGGGAGCAGTCACCTCCCCTGACACGGGGCCCTCCATGGCTGCAGATCCACATCTGCCCCTCTCCATGATCCTGCACAGGCAGCTTCCTCACGTCTGCCCACCTGAGACACCTCAATGGCCACATTTATCCCACGGGTTAAGTCCTTCTGGGACTGCTTCACCGTGCTCCTCCATGTGCTCTGAGGGGACAGCTGCCATCTCACAGTGGTGCAGGGAAATCTCTGCTCGGGCACCTTTCCTCCTCCTTCGCTGATCTTGGTATCTGTTCTCTGGCATTACTCTCTCACTTCATCCTTTACTCTGCGCATCCTTTTCTTATATATTTTTGCAATTTCACATTTCATTTCTTGAACACGTTACAGAGGTGCATCCTGCTTCCCATATCTTCTCAGCTTTGGGCAGAGGCAAGGCAAGGACTTGGAACTGGGGGAGCTTCCAGCAGCTTCTCCCAGGAGCCACCCTTGTGCTTCCATACCCCCACCCTCCTCCCCCCCCACTTCTAAAACACCAATGAACTAACCCAAGACAAGTGTTCACCCAGGAATGTATCTTTCATTTTCCTCAATCAAGTCCTGGAGCAGAGCGGAACCTTGCTGAGGCAGAGGGGCTGAGATCTGTCTGTACTCATCTGTCTTGACGTGGCCGGAGAGAGCAGGGTTTAATTGTTGTTCCTCATTTTTCCGCTGCCTTCTGAAGAAAACATTTCTACTCCCTCAGGTTCCTTTAAGAAACTCTGTGCTAACTTTTGCAGGTTTAGGCCTTTTTCTCCCCTTATTTATGGTTTTTATTTTTAGACTGTGATTGATGCTGAATTACAATACACCATGACAGCTGCTTATTCATGTTATAGCTGGAGCTTTAACTCTAGTTGCTCTCTGTCTTATTGCAACAGTCTCTTAAAAATCCAAACATACTTAAAAAGCAGATTACATTTTGAACCAAAGGGGAAAAAGTGAAATGACCATTTTCATTGGTTATGAAAATTCATGGCACATAGATGTTTCTTAGCAGGCTAAGTAGTTCCAGCTGGTGTGTTTAGTTTCCAGAGTTTAAGACATACCACAAAGTGGCTGATCAAGTTGCCCTTTTCAGCCTGCTGATTTTATAAGTGTTATAAATCTATCCTTTTCATTCTGCTATGGCTGGATAAAACTGTAGCAACTGTTTGAAACTGATCTATATAAAGCAACAACACATTGCAAAACTGATCCATCAAACTAATTCAGTGTAATATGACAAAGAGGATGCTTCAATTTTTTCAGCAAAGTGCATTCTAGTACAGATTAGAATTTCACTTTCCTCATTTCATCGTATGCACATGGAAAGAAAGAAAAAAGGACAGACAAGTGAGGGGAATCTCAGATTCTAATATATAAACTAATAGAGTACAGGTTTTCATTTATGCCAGCAGCACCATAGTAAGTGTTGCTTTTTTTCCTCACTAGAAGCACAAGCCACTTCATATATAGGACTCTAGACAGCAACACAGAAAACTTCACATAGTGCTAAGGGTTCATCTAACATTTGATGGCTCCTTTGTGATTCCTTTCTACAAACATCAAGTATGGAATCAGTCTCACCTCAGCTTTGGTAATCTCCCCAGATCACTCTTGCTGAAGGTTCTCCCTCACCAAGCGTCTTTTAAAATAAAACATTTTAGTTACTCTCAATCCTTTCCAGATGTTGTCATGCTTTGTTAGAGCAGAATGAGGGCTGGAAATTTACTTTATTTCAAAATACTGAATGCAATCATGACCTGAACCACAGAACTGTGATTTCAAGGGAGAAAGAAGAACAGGCATATTAGTCATGTTAAAATTACAGGATCTGGCAGTAGTAGATTTTGTATCTGATTTATAGAGATACTTCTTGTCCTAAGTGATTAGTGTTCTTGTATTAATAACAAAAACAACAAAAACCCAAAACAAAACAAAAGGTAAAAGAAACAAAATACATTACCAAACAGCCAAAACCATAAATAAAGATGAGTTCTCAGTAATGGGTTCTTCCCCCAGCTGGAGCTGTTCAGAAGATTAAAATTCTGTTTATTGTTCAATATTACTTTATTGGATAAGGAAATTAACACTCTTCTGAAGTACTTCAATCAGATGGAAGACTTCTAAATAGGAACAGAACCTATTCACAGGTTGGATTGTTGGTTTCTTTGTCTTTCCATATTTACACAAAGTATGGTAGCCACCTCATCTCATTCCTGTGTTTCCTGATCAGTAGAAAACATGACCATGGTGCATCTTCCTCCCTACTCCTTATGATGTATGTGGTGTTAAGTTGCTTTTTTGAAGGGTAGGTGATACTCTGCATTAAAGTCCTAACCTGTAAGCCACTCATGCTTACATCCCTTGCTGCCTTCTTGAAGATGTACAAGAGGAGCTTTCCTGCTCCTCTGAATCAAAGATTTTCACTATCAGCCCTCCTTGAAGGTGCTTTTGATGGACTATGGTGGATCAGAAACATTACCAATGCCAAGAAGGAAAATCAGAGCACAGGTCTACACAGTGAACAAAGTCTCAGTCTAAAGCATGAAAAAGGCACTTCCTGACCCATGTTATGTATTTATCCTTAGGGATTTCTGCCTCATTTACTGACCAAACCAGTTTTTTTCTATTAGCAATGCAGAGCCATGACAATGTGCAAGAATGAGCTGTGTTCTGTTCTGATACATGTGCCTCAGCAAAATTGTCAGCTATGCCTTAGTTACTGCACTTCTATTAGAGGCAGTTTTAGACATGAGGCTCAAAGACACTCAGTTTTTCTTTATACTTGTGTACTCAGCAAATATGGCATAGAAATCTAAAGAAGGCAGCAAACATGGACTAGAATCTTACTTTGATACTTTTACCGTGTAGCTTTTGTGGTTTCTACTGATCTTTGGTGCAAGGGTAAAAAAGCCCATTATCACTCTGTTTTGTTTCCAGAACTCCATTTCCACCAACTGTGAGTTCTGTATCACACACATAATAGAGAGAAAGAAATAATACATTTAGCTTGAAAGCTTTCTACTCCCAGGCTAAAGGATTGACATTTTACCTAACAATACCCAAAGAAATCTATGTGCTTTGAGAGCACTTGTTAATGGTAAAGAAAATGAAAATAGCTTTACTATTTAGCAAGCAACTCTTTCATAACACAGCTGGGATGGTATCTCTTGCTTGTAGTGGAAAGCTTCACAAGTGGAAGCTACAGTGAGGTGCTCCAGCTTAGTACTGGTGGTGGGATTCCTCCCAGTTAGGTTTCAAAGTCTACTTACAAGTTGGCCTTCTGGTCTACAAGGTCTGGTTAGGGTTTCTCTGCAATGAAGAAACATCTGGTGGAAATTAATTGCATCCCATGGTGGGGCTAAGGAACAGGGGATAAATCCCCACTTTGGAGGACTTCTGTGTTGTCTTTTACAGTAGAGGGGCGCTAGATAAGTAGCTTTGGTAAGATGCATAAATAATAGCAACAGAATCCCACCAAAGAACAAGGAAAGTCACTTCTGCTATATTTTTTCTATGTTGCTTTCTCTTTCCAACCCCAAACCTCAATGAACGTTTGTTTCAATAGGAAAGGTCTACCTTTCCACAGCCCTTGATATAAGGCTTATGGTGAGGTATGAAAAACAAGGAATAATGGGAAGAATATCCTGGTAATAGAGACTTACTGATGGTTGTAGCCCACCAGATAGAGGGGAAAAATTCCAGCTCTGCTGCCCAATGACCATCATGGTATTTTTCAAAACAATTTTAAGGAAAGAAAACAATTTTTCATAAGAAAATGAGCTCTAAACCGTGATTCATGTGCTCCCATTTGTTCTGTGCACCTTCAAAAGACCTTGGATTGGGTCAGGGTGAAGATGATAGCACAACTGCCTGGAGCTAAATAGAATGAGGAAATAACTGGTCATGCTTTCCTGCAGCTTCAATAGGCTCTTGTTTCTAATGGGTTGTCACTGAAGGTCTCCTTAGGTCATAAAGCAATAGATTTTGACAGGAGTGAAGAAGATAACTGGTCTCCCTCCAACAAACTTTTTTAAAGATCTCTGATTTTGCCTATTCAAGAGATGTGCAAACTGTTTTGTTAGGAGTGAAATATGAATTATAAGCATGCTCTTTAGCAGCTTTTGTCTGGATATTATTATGTAGGTGCACCCTTTAAGTGACAAATATGGTTCCTAAGGGAGCCTTGTCCTGCCTAATTGTGTAGATGATGAACAGGAGCTGGTTTCTAGGCAGAAAATTAGGATGCTCAGCTAAAGATATTCTATCTAGGTTTGAGTGCTCCCATAGGATATTGTCAAGGTGACAGGTCTTCTGCTGGCATGCAGGATATGAACCTTTCCCCAGGTACTTGAAATAAGAAATTTTACTTGCACCTTTGCACCTTGCTTGTTCAGATTGTTTGTGGAAGCTACTGAGAGAGGGTTCATTGAATTCAGTGGGAATTTTATCAACAGGGCAAGGTGGACCTGTGAAGAGCTTGTCAGGCATTTGCACTCTAGCAAGCATTTTAGTAGCCTCAGCTTTTGAGAAAGAAAATGTCTCTCATCTGGGGCCCTGCACCTGGAATACATCCTAACCCTCAGAACAATATTTCCTATTCTGTCTTAGTTGTAAGATACAGAGCAAGCTGCTTCTGTGTATTATTTTTTTCCAAACAAATAAGGTTATGCCCAAAATTGTCATACTTAATTTCTATTTAATTAATGGTGTCACTAGGGCAGGATTTAAAATACCCAAGAAAATTTCCCTCAGATACTGAATCAACATTTAGTTCCAGCTCAGGTCCAGAGAGCTTAATTCCTTGGGCATTAAAGCTCCATAAATAATTTTCTTTTCAGAAATAAAGAGATAACCAATGTCCCACTGATATACTGCTGTCAGTGATCTAAGCCCCCTTTCTAACCTAATGTTCTGTGTGTCTCTGAGATGTTAAATCTGATAACTGACCCAGAGAATAGATGGTTTTTTTCCTAACTCTTCTTCTAAACCATGTTCTTTTATAAAACTGACATTTTGCAGTTACATTTGCACTGTTTATCAATTACAGTTATATTTACCTACACATAAAACTCTGATGTGTCAGAACATCTCTTTTCCCAGCAGAGAAACCAGATTTCAAATTACAAAAAGCATGAAGATCTTAATGCAAGGAAAAGAAAAAAAAAATAAAAATGAGTAATTTGCTCCCTTTTGAACTGTACAGATTTTTTAAAACTACATTTAAAACTACATTGATTTGGGAAAGGAGTTTGTGTAGTTCCATTTTTGTCTATTCCTTCTTTTGAATCAGCTATTCTTTCCTCAGTACTAAGATTTCAGACTCTTTTCTCCATATAGTTTTTGGTTGTCCCAAAATGAAACTGCTGTACTATAAAATATGGAAAAATTACAAAAGACTAAAATTCTACCTCTTTCATGCAACACAATAGGTGAGCTCCTACATTACAAAACCAGGCAGATTTAATTTTATAGTGCATTTTAAGTTCCATGCACTATCTTAATGTGTGTATTCCAACAAATTCTGGAGTTTACAGTTGTTCACCTCCTGTAAAGTATTGCTTGGAATTCCTAATTCTCCTGGAGAAGAATTAGAGAACTAGGAGAAGAATTGGAGCCTTTCCCAAATGGGCATGTATTTGAAACTCATGCCCAGCTAAATATTGTTTTAGATTTTCTGTCAGCAAAGAACTGAATCTTAAAAAATAAAAGTACTAGAGGGTTTTGGTTTACTCTGAGGTCATTCACTGTTGTTGCCACATCTTGTGGCATTTTACAAGTATTGGAACTGACGTTTGGATTCAGATTCCAAAGATCCGTACAGGAAGTTTTACATAATTTCTTTTTACTCTTTGATCCATTAAATTCTTTATTTAATCTTGGCAATAGAATTAAGAGAACAGGGTAAAAGTACAAAGTGACTCGATTTAAAAACATCGATAGATAATGCATGTTTTTTACAGTATATGCAAATAAAAATGACTGTTTGCATAAATCACATTAAGTCAAAAGGTTTTATGTCTTTAGCCAGTCTTAATGTCAGAATCTCAGTAACTGTTATGTGACACAGCTCCATTACAGTCAATAGAAAGACAATTTGCTGAAGCCAAGAAACTAACCCATAATATTTCAAGAAGTTCAGAAACTGCAGGGAAGCCTCTACAGCAAGTTATTCTTCTAATGAGTGCAAGTAATTTAAGTTACCTTTCAGAAGATGCATGCAAGTAACTTAATCAAATCATTTCAATATTGGCAACAAACTTGATCACACCTACACCAGAAATATTTTTTTTGTTCTGTTCAACTCATCTTTAGAGCCACCACAAACACATCCACAGATCTTCTACCACTGGCTGCTCCAATTTATCCTTTCTGATCTCATTCCTGGATTTTTTAGGATGAAAGGTGCATTCAGATGGTGTAACAAAGCTACAGTGAAATTGTGAAAGAGATCTCTTTGTGTCTTGCCATATGTTTTGTGAGAGAACCTCCTTCACATGGAAAATTTACTATTTTTTATATAATTTAGCCCACTCTGATATAGAGTAGCATTGTTCTGGGAACTCACAGCCATTCACTGTGGTAAAATCTTTTGTGAATTATTTTGCAAGCTCAATAAAGTTGAAAATCATAATGAAAATGGAAAAAGAGCTATTAAACCACTCACTGGTATATGCATCTTTGCTTTGAGGGTTTTCCTGAAAACATTTTAATGATTTTGTGGTTAAACCTTTTAGAAATTGTACCAGTAGACACTATAAAGGGACTCATGGTGCTTTTACTCCTCCTTCTTGGAATTAATATCAAGGAGGTCTTGTTTACCCTTGATAAATGTTTGTATAACCTGATACTAAAAACATTCATGGATGGAAATACTCTTTCTGTACACTGATTCAGTGTTTAACTCTGCATTTAGTTAGAACATCTTCCATATTAGGAACCAAAATCTCTTTTGCTGCAAGTCAATGTAATTATTCATTGTGCTGTTGCTTATGAGACAACAGTTTCTCACCCTATAAAACAGCCTTCTGAAATTCAAGCTTCTCTAAAATAAAAAAATCCAGTTTTCCATGCTTTCCTTCTATTGCATGATTTCTCAACCTCTGGTAAGTCCTGGACCTCTGATGATACCACCAGGACATTTCTTAACATGATGAGCTAAAAAGATGGAAGCATTTCATCTGAGTACTTACCATTGCAAGGTACTGGAATAATTGTTTTTCTCAATTTGCAGATTTGCATATTTCATAATAACATTTATTGTTTCCTAACTGTATTGCATAGTGACTCTTATTAATTTCCAGATTTTCTTCTCCACAAGCACTCTATTCTTCATTTTGTGTTTGATCATCTAATTTTCACTTCCTTTAAATAATGCTTTGTTCTTGTCTTTACTAAATTTTATTATATAATTTATTTCTTTTTCCACAGTGTACCAGATCATTTGAAATTTTGATCCTTATGCTAGGTGCCTATTATTCTTATCCACATAGTAGCACTGTTTGTGAGTGATCAGTTCTCAATAACATGCCCAGGGTTTTGGTGGGGAGATACTGTCATCTTTGTGGAACCTTCTGTAGTTTGTCTACACTCGGCTCACTGAAAGAAATAGAATTGTGGAATCATAAAATGGTTTGGGTTGGAAGGGACCTTAAAGGTCATCTAGTTCCAAACTTCCTGCATGGACAGGGACACCTCCCACTAGATCAGGTTGCTCCAAGCCTCATCCAACCTGGCCTTGAACACTACCACAGAGGCTGCATCCACAGCCTTTATGGGCAACATATTCCAGTGGCTTACCACCCTCATAGTGATGAATTTCCTGCTAATGTCTTATCTACATCTCCCCTCCTCTAGTTTTGATCCATTCCTTCTTGTTCTATCACTACATGCCCTTGTTGAAACTCCCTCCCCATCTTTCCTGTAGCCCCTTTCATGTAATGAAAGCCACTATGAGGTCTCCTCAGAGCCTTCTCTTCTCCAGGCTGAACAATCCCAACCCTCTCAGTCTGTCTTCATAGGAGAGGTGCTCCAGCCCTCTGATCCTCTTTGTGGTCCTCTTCTGGACTTGCTCCATCAGATTTATGTCCTTCTTGTGCTGGGGACTAAAGAACTGGACACAGTACTCCAGGTGGGATCCCAAAAGAGCAGAGTAGTGGGCGAGAGAATCACCTCCCTTGACCTGCTGGCCACGCTTCTTTTCATGCAGCCCAGGACACAGTTGGCTTTCTGGACTGCAAAGAGACACTTTGCCAGCTCATGTTGAGCTTCTCATCAACCTTTTTCCTCAGGGCTGTTCTCAATCCACCATCCACTCAGCCTGGATTTGTACTTTGGATTGCCCCAACCCAGGTGCAGGACCTTGCACTTGTCCTTGTTGAACTTCATGTATGTTATTCCTTGTTGTGTTTTCACTACAGTGCTGTTTTTTTTCTTGGTAAATTACCTTTCTGAGGAAAGTGTTAAATCACAGTTTCTTGGTATTTATATTGCAGTGTCAAATACTCTCTTATTAATGTTCCCTGTTGCTCAGGCCTCTCTTAATATATTCTTTCTTTTTTTCTTTTTCATTGCATTCTTTTGTTTTGTTTTATTTTTTCAAACTTTACAGTTGATACAGCTTTTTTACATATCTGGTTCCAAAACCCTTGAAAACCCAACTCATGAAAATATCCTAGTGAAGAAAGTGGTTGAAAGGATATTTAATGGTAATTCTGAGTTTTAAGTCAAAATTACAGAATCACATTTCACAGCTAAGGAGAAAATAACTCCTCCCCTCCTCTAATTTCTGTGATAAAGTACATTTACAAGGACACATATGTATAAAAGGGTGTTATTATGCAATGTCTTTCATCAACATCCTGACCTTTGCCTGCTCTAGCAAAATATTCTTAAAATCTGACATTATTTTAAACATTTTCATGAATACATGAGTGTTTTCCCAAGTCAGAACTCAAGCCAGTCTGTATTATTTTCCATCTAGTCTACTGTTTCCTATAATCTATTCACATTTTATTTGTTTCTAAGCTGTTTATGTTCTTGTATTAATTAATATATTAAATTAAATTAAACAGCTCTCCCTGTAGTCACATTAGAGGATATCACTCCCCAGATCTGACACATCACAGAACTGTTATCTTTATTTGCACTCTTTTGTTTTTTCCTTAGCTCATGACCAGCAGTGTTTCTATTCAGGTCAGATGGGGTTTCTGGGGAGAATATGTCATGGTAATCTACATTAGATACTTTAATATAAAATGCTTTCATTTTGGAAAACTATTTGATAATCTGTCTCCTAGAACATTATGTGCAGAATTAATATGCAGATAGGGCATATGATAGGAACACAAATTTAAAATCTATCTGTTACTCATTTATCTTTTAGTGCCTATAGATATTGAACTGAGGTTTCTGGTATTCATTAAACATACTGTCATCTTTCATTGAAACTATGTGATACTGGTGTACATTATTCAGAGCTGGGTTATAGCTTCTCAATTAAGACCAAAACTTTCTCCTTCTGGCATGGGGACCAGGACCAAGTAGACAGAAAAGCCATAAATAGGAGAGAGAACCAAAAGGGAATCCTTGGGGAAGCAATAAGCTGCTACTTCTGTCACTAAACATCTCTGCAGCAGCATCTGCTTTTAGGTGCCCTCTCCTCTTTTCCCTGGAATCACCAACCAGGGATTTCCAGAGCTGGGGCACTGGCAAAGCGGGCAGCAAAACTTGAGCTTTGTTACTGCTCTGTTTATCTGACATTGCACACAGCAGGTAGTTATGTCCATCCTAGGAGTACTACCACTAAACACAGGTTATATCTTCACTGGGATGGCTAAAATCATACCACTCTATAGTATAGACAGAATGCATCCCAGATTCCAGCACATGAAACATCCAACTTCTGGTTGAAGCTGGCAAAACACAGGGCCCTGTTGTGACTGCTGTGATGTGCTTTAGCAGCCTGGGCATATGCAGTCAATCTCATTTCATGGATTGAAATGAGAGCACCAGATGTTACCCCTCAGTTCAGGCTATGGAGGTGATAAGGCAGTGTACCAGGTCTATTTATAATTGTAGCCTTTAGAGTTTATTTTCAGGACTAAGCTCAGCAACATGATAACACTATGGGGCTGTACCTCTGCGTGCTGGTGGTGTAGCACAGTGTCACAGTGGCATGGTGTAATGTGGGGTTCTCATGTCATATACTGCCTTATATCACTTACACATAGAAAGCACAATGCCACTAAGTGCTCTGGGGGCAAGAGGCAGTCTCCTCTCAGATTTACTATCTTATATTAATACAATACTACACTCAGTTGTGCTGAAAAGTATTGGGATGAACAGTAGCTTCCTGTAGAACTATGAGGAACTAAGTTTTTAATGGTATTTCATTTTTCCATCCATGTCCTCAATCCAGATCTACTACATACCTTTCCTAAGGTAGAATTTATGGTGATATGATGGAAGCAGAGATAGGTGACAAAGCTCTGTTTTTTTTGTATTGATGTGCCTGCAACAGCAAATATTGTCTGTAATTTTTGTTTTCTTAAAAAAGGCACAGGAAAAAAATCGTCTTCCTCTATCAACAGGCTCAAGCCAAGATCAAGAACAAGGATCTTCACTAATCTTAGGCTTCCACTTATTGTGTGGCCAGAAACCAACTGAATTTTCTGAAGCTTTAAACATGAGTTAAAAGCTCAAGTTTAACATGTTCACCAACTACAACCACAGGACAAATTCTCTAGGGAATACCTGTGTTGTTTCTGTAAAAGCTTCAGATCAACTGATTTTCCTTTTTTCTTTTAATTTTTTTCTCTCCCCATTTCCATGACTTTCATCATCCTCTTTTTCCTCCCCTTTCCCCCTGGTCTTCTTTCTTCTCTCCATCTTTTCACTCTTCTATTGCCATACACTTCCCACTGCCTTCACCCTTTTGTGTGAAGGTTTTAGTCCTGCCATAGGGATGGAGCAGGTGCTCCCACAAAAGGTATTCCAAAAAGCTTAGAGACATCTAGCATGCTACAAGGGATAACTTCTCATTATGCATCCAGGACTGGGGAGCTACTCATTGCAATTGAGTTCTTGAGGGCTCAGTGACTTCACTATCTGGATCCCTGACCCAGTATAACCAGTGATCTCCGGAGACTGCTGTGAGGTTTTGTTAATCAATATATACAGAAACATAATTGCAGAATAAAATTACATTTACTGCAGGAGAGCAAACCTGTGTTCAAACATAGCAGAGACCACAGAAGGCTTTTAACAGAAATGTTTTCTACATTGCAAGCAGGGTTGTATTCATTAGTTAGCCTCTAGGACCACTGGTCCACTCTAATAAGTGTTTTGATAAAAGAGGTCAAGTCCACAAAGAATGTCTGATTGTGATGTATCATTTCTCCTTTAAAAGATTATTGTAATAGGCAGACACTGATTGTCTTCTAACATTCTTAAAGTAACAATCTTTTTTTTTTTTTTTTAAAAAACTAAACAAGTAACACTCTTCTTTCAAGGTTGCTCAGTGATGATGGAAGTTATTCTCCTAGTACTCTGAGAAAGAGTCCTCTGCCTCATAGCATAGGTGTGACATAATTTCACATATTTAGCAGCACTCCATGAACAGCAAGGTTCAAGCCCTCATCCAGGGACAGTCCTCAAAGTCAAGGATAATATGACCTTCACTTCAGATAGCAGTAATATAACCTTCTATTCCAGATAATGCAAGAAACTACTGTCATGATGCTGCATATACTTTTATTCCATAATATCCATCAAGCCTTTGCACACTGTCCCTTTTTCTTTCCCTTCTTCTGTTTTCCTCTTGAATCTCCTTGCCAGAAAGAATCCATGTATGTTCACTAGGCATGCTGAATGTACCCATCAGTAACTAGATAACCTGTCCTTGAGCACAGCCTGAAAGACAGCCTTTCTTAGGAGTTTTAATCACATAAACATTTGTGAAGGAAAGAGGCTTTTTAATTGACTGTCTGGATGAGGAATATCCTTTTAAGTTTGAGAGAGCAACCCTGATAAATTAGTGCAAGAGTCATACAGCTGATTCAGAGTGACACACTTGGTATAGTCTGTGGGTTTCAGGCTAGGCATATGTAAAGAGAGCCTCTTTAAAAACAAAGGCTGAGGCTGTCAGTGGGAAAGAAGAGGTGGGGAAGAGAACACTGTATGCAGGACACAGGTAGAAAATATTTCTGGAGGGGTTTTTTTTTGACAAAATAGCTATTTTTTTCCTAAAGATCCTAAACCAAAAGAATCTGAGGGAAATCGGTCCAGCAAATGTTTCCCAGTAGCTCAAACAGCACATGGAGGAAACCTCACCTTAGGCAGAGCACGATCATTAGAGCAGATAACCCAGCCTGCAGTTTAGTTGGAAGAGATTTCAGAGATGGGCAAGTTGCAAAGTGTGAGATAGCAAAATTATTTCTTGCAGCCTCCTCTTTGCTGCACTCTCTCCCCATTTCTCCTGGCTAAAAGTGCACTCTTGTCTCCTGCCTGGATGTTGTTAATGTCATGCAAAAAAGAGAGCACAGGATCAGGCACAAGCCTGGTGAGTGAGGAGGGTGCCCATGCTGTGGCTCTGAGAAGGAAAAGCCAGGGCCCCAATCCTTGCATGCTTTCATTAGAAGTGGTGGTACCTCCACATTGTCTTCACAAGATGGATGGTTTTTCAGCATCTGCCTCAGTGCTAGAGAGTTGGGGAAAAAAACTGAGAAAGAAGATGAGGCGAATTCTTTATTGATTCTTCTGGAAAGAAGAAGATAAATTGTAAATAAATCATCTTTTTCTCCATGTAGTTCCTCCTCAGTCAATTGCTTATTCATGGCATAGGCTGTAATGTCAGTATTTAATTACAAAAAACAACAAAACAAAACAAAACAACAAACAAAAAACAAACAGAAAAAAAAAAGACAGTGAATACTTCACTATGCTCTCTTTTTGGCCTTTTTCATTTCCACTGTTCAGTTAGATCTTCATCACTGTTTTCACGAGTGTGGTGGGATGAACTAATTCATTTTACAGGGAGGTTGTGAAATATTCAGATAACATTGAAAGATGTACTATAAAACATAGACTATAAAGTGATGCCCACCTTTATTTGGCTTTTTCCTTCTCATCTGCAACTTCCTTATTCCCAGTCAATGATTTTTTCAGTGCCAGAATCCTAAATTCTCATTTACTCATACTGGTAAGTCTCTCTGTTTTAATATCTCAGTACCTCTTTCCAAGTCTATGTGATTTTTACTGCACAATACTAATACAAATAAAAGGCACAAATCTGAGTCTGATGGCCTATAGAATTGTTCTGCTTCAGTTCTTCCTCTGCACTGTTTTTATTTCTTTCTTAATACTCTATCATTTCGAAGCTTCTGTCTCGATGATAACCTGCAAGGTAAATGGTGAAAAAGCTGTTTGCACCAGTCAGAGCTTTAAACTAAATGATGGTAAAAAAAGAAAAGGAAAAAAAGAAAAAGACACCCTTTTGAACCAATAAAATTGTTTAAATAAAATTACTCAGGAAATAGCTATACAATAGCATGAGCAACATTTCCAAATGAGCTCAGTTCTGGATGCGATGGAGAAATGTACAAACCCAAATGTCTTTTGAACTCAATGGTAATTGCAGATACCCTGCTGCTCTTTTAAACATGCAGCTTCCTGAAACAGCTTCAGTTTCTTTCTCTTTTCCTGTTACTGGTATGATTCACCTAATCTTCAGATGGAGGTGAAAAGATTATAGTCCTGCCAGATGCTCTCTTACTGGGAGTTACTGGGCTGGTGCAAGATGCCATATAGTTTAGTGACATTGGGAGGAGCTCATAGTAGCACTGCTGCCAGGGATTTCAAAGCACCTTTGCAAAGAACTTGTCCAAATTTCCCATCAACAAATTTGCAAACACAGCTAAAATACAATGCTTATTCCTATCACTCTCTGTTCAGACAACATTACATAATAAAAGGATAGGAGGAGAAGAACCTGGAACATATTTCACTTCTAGTCATTTCCTCAAACTTAGAAGTTCATAGCATATTCTTAATTGAATTCTAATATTTAAAAATGTTATACAGCTTAATGAGACATTTACTTGGCAATGGAGCAGAAATAGTTGCTGATTTTTAAGCTTAAATTAACATCTAATTCTTTATTTCATCTTGTGTGGGACTTCTAAAAAGACTTCTTTCTTAAACATGCTGAATTTCTGTCCTTAATAGGGGTAATTCCCAGTTTTATGAAAAATAGTTAACATTTCCCTCCCGTCAGCCTCCAGAAAGTTCTCCTTGTCCTGAGCAGTTTCCTGATTGCCCCCTTTTTGTTCTGAGTTTCAAACATTTGCTTACTTATCCACTCCTACTAGGTCTGAATAGACAAAAAATATTAAAAATCCCATCTATAATAGTGGCATTACTTCTAGTGCTGCACTTTGATAACATCCCTCATTTTGGACCTGCCTCAGAAATCGCAATTATATCTGTTTATGTTTGGGTATTATGAGCTCAGCTTTCTGCTCATGTAATCAATGTGTTTCTCCAGTTGCACAATGGAATTTTGCCAACAGGAGATTTGGCAGTGAGTGAGGCTGTCACAACTGGAGAGAAATCATAATAGAATGTAACAGAGCTTTCTTGTATTTATTGCTAGAGAGCAGGAGAAAAACGGCCAGCTACAGGACCTGATCTCATTTCACTCACAATCAGATAGAAAGCTAAACTTCTTTTTATGAGATTCAATTTCTCAGGAATGGGCTATTCAAATTCCAGAAGTGACTCTTCTTTGTGACCTTTTCCCTTGAATTTCCTGAAGTCTTGAAACATTGCCATTAGTGCTTGGAGAGTCTGCAGCATGCTCATTACTGTTAAGATATTTTTTCCACTGTGCTTCCCTAGCAAAGTCTCATCCTCACCATGTCATTCTTAACCCAGACCCAGCAGTCAGGTTTTCACTCACATCACATTTCCATGCCTCTGGCAAGAAAAGAGAAGCAATGTTTTCTTTGAAAAATTTCTACAGCAGTGTTGCCAAATATAAATTAGCCAGGACAGACATCTTTCATTTGCTTAAATAAATCAGAATAATGTCAGGGCTTACAGACTAATTATATGGAAAAAGGAGTAATTAGATCTTTAATCACAAGTTTCCTGAGAAAGGGGTCTGTGACCAGAAACACTAAGCTCAGTTATGATGCATTGCCACACACCATTTTAAGACATAGCTAAGGAGAGCTGCCTCTTCCAGGCTCAACCTGTGCCCTCCTTAAAGCTGGTGTTGGTTGCAGCCACATTTTCTTTGATGGCTTCTGGGGAAACATTAAACGAAGAAAGGAACCAACTGCTGCTTATAGTGGAGTCATATATTTATAAAACCATTTCTTTAGCTTTATATAAAGTATGACCCTGCTGTACAATTACTGTTCTCTCACCTGAGCCCTGGAATACAGGGCTCTGCACAGAGGTGGCCTTCAGAGCCATGCATGCAGGTGAGAAAATTTCACACTCTAGATGAACCCCTCTGCATAATTCAGATTTACTGAACAAGCAGAAACCTGCTTTGAAGTATGCCAACCCTGCAGCCCACCATATTTTTAGGGAAAAACTGGTCACTGAAAGGATAAGTAAAGTGTGTGGGATCAGCCCTTCACTGCTAGAAGTATTATTAAACAGGGTTCATATATGACACAACCCATATATCGTATACACGAGTACCATTAACTGTTAAATGTCCTCAGATTCATTCAGCCTTTATCACCCTCTGTAGCAAAAGACAAAAAGAATAAATCATTCCCAAGTGCTTCCAGTATGTCACTTCCCCCTGGTAAACTACCACGTGTGTGCTTAAGATATAACAATGAGATAGATTGAATGAGAATTATTTCTAGTGGAAAAACAACCTCTACAGGGAACAGGATGCTTTTTCACAGTACTCTGTCACCCATATATTGTCTGGAAGGGAACTTGAAATAATCATGCTTAACAAGAGTAACAAACACCATAATCTCCATTATCAAAATCCTTAATTCTGCATCTTGGTCACAGAAGCTAAGGGAATTTCAAGTTATGTTGGATTCTGTTGGGGATTTAGCTCCAAAGTTTTGCTTTGAAAGATTTTTTTTCAAAATATCTTTTAAATTATATTTTTTCTCCTTTTAAACAGAGAATTTACACTGTGCTCCTGTAAATTTTTATATGCATATAAACTGTTGATCCCTTCAATAACTTCTAACTGAAAATTACTTCAAAACACTTTCTGGATGTTTAAGATGATTCTGTTATAGCAATATATAAGGTCTTTGTTCCTTTTTACACTCTTGTGTTCTTTGAGTCTTCATGTCCAATGTATATTTAGAAAGTAGAAATTCATTGCAAGACAACAGTTTTCCCAAAGTGAATATCAATTATACAGAAATGTGGATAACAAAATTAATTTTTCTGAAGACAAGATGATCTGTACTATTTACAAATACCTGGAAGGAGGTTGTCATGAGAGTGGGGTTGGTCTCTTCTCACTGGTGACATTTGACAAGGGGACATGGCCTCAAACTGAGTCAGGGGAGATTTAGGTTGGATATCAGCAGAAACTTCTTTACAGAAAGGGTTGTTAAGCACTGGCACAGGCTCCCCAGGGAGGTGGTTGAGTCTCCATCCCTGAATGTGTTTAAAAATTGTCTGGATGTGGTTCTTGGGTACATGATTTAGTGGTGGGCTATCAGAAATAGGGTAATAGGATGAGATTGGATTCAGTGATCTTCAAGATCTTTTCCAGCCTGAGCAATTCTGATTCTATGATTCTATGAAATGGGCTGTTTGTAGCTTATGTTTTTCTAACACTGTCAAGAATCCAAATAATAGATTTACCCTTGTTTAGCAGATGAAATATGTGGTATTGTACTGAATTTTATAATTCAAAGAATTTTACCAGTATTGGTTGAATATTCCCTGACAAATATGAAACCAGACATAAATAATGGCATCAAACTGGCTTCAAGAAATCCAGTAGTCTGGAAGACTAGCTCAATTTTTTGCACCTTTAATGATTAGCATAATAGTACAAAAATATTTTTGTCTCCTAAAACATCTTTTAGTTATGTTTTACAAACTCTCTTAATATTAAGATATGCTCTGGTGTTTTAAAATGCAAACTTCATGTAAGAGATGATGTGCTGTTCTCCTTACACTCCATTAGCTTCATAGTTTCATTTGTGTCATATGGCAATTTAAAATATTACTTTTTCTATTGAATATAGGATGAAGTCTGATCTTTCATTCTTCCTCCCTGGCTACCCTCTACAGTTTCTCTATTTTTTAGAGAGATTATGTCCTTGCAGGGACATAATGCAGGGACATAACGGACAAGACATGCAGGTGATAAACCTTGGCTTTGTCCCACATCTCTCAGTGCAAAATATTTATGAAACAGATTTCAGATAAATTTTCCATCCCACTTCACTTCATAATACCTCTTTAATATGCTCTGCAATTAGATCATTTGTGCTATTGAGCTCGACCATTTCCCATCTTCATTATTCATTTTGCCCCAAGGAATGACAATTTAACAGGCATTTCCAGTGATGTAGGCAGCTAAATGAAGAAATGAGTTATCTCACTGACCACTGGTTTCTCCCTCACGTCAACAGCTACAGTTTGGTGGCCTGGGATTTTCTGTGAGAAGCCATCTTCCAATCTAGGCCACTTGGGAAGAGTGGTAGAGTTGGTCCATTCCCTACAAATCCAAAGAAGGTTGGAGAGAGAGGTCCATGGTTTATGCCTGTTCTGTGGTTCCTCTTGTGTTCCCATCCAGCCTTCAGAGATACCAGCAGTAACACAGCTCCACAGCTGGCAGAAGGCACCAGAAGGTCCAAAGGAGGGCAACCAGGCTGGTGAAGGGACTTGAGCACAGACCCTATGAGGAGAGGCTGAGAGAGCTGGGGCTGTTCAGCCTGGAGAAGAGGAGGCTCAGGGGAGACCTCATCGCTCTCTACAACTCCCTGAAAGGAGGTTGTAGCCAGGGGGGGGTTGGTCTCTTTTCCCAGGCAACTCTCAGCAAGACAAGAGGGCACGGTCTCAAGTTGTGCCAGGGGAGGTTTAGGTTGGATATTAGAAAGAATTTCTTTACGGAAAGAGTGATCCGGCATTGGAATGGGCTGCCCAGGGAAGTAGTGGATTCTCCATCCCTGGAGATATTTAAAAAGAGACTGGATGTGGCACTCAGTGCCATGGTCTAGCAACCGCAATGGTGGTTCAAGGGTTGGACTTGATGATCTCTGAGGTCCCTTCCAAACCAGCCAATTCTATGATTCTATGATTCTATGATTCTAAGGTGCCTCTGGCTTATGAAGGTCACCAACCATCCATAGCTGCCCCAGTTGGCTTTGATTTTACAATTTTGTATTTCCTGCCAACAGATTGCAGAGAATGCCACACTTCCAAACCTCAATTTTCACATGAGGTACCTGCACATTTTGATGAACACTTCTGTCCCCTTCCTGTAGTGGGAACTGTCACCATAAGGCTATACTTACAGAGCTATACTTACCTCACCCCATTTAATCTCAGGTCCAGTTCCTGGCAACTGTGTGTCACTGTCAGGGTCATGGTAGATTTTACCCTTGTACTAGTCTTATTTTTCTATGTGAAAAAGGCTTCCCTTCCCATACTCTTCCTTCCTCTTCTTTGCTTTTTCAATTGGTGTGGTCATTTAAAAAGTGGGTTTCTTATATAGTATGGGCATTCATGCTCTCAAACCACAACCTCGTGGCTTTAGGTTACCCCTTAATTGCTGTCTCATTTTTGCAAGTAGCCTATCCAAAATCTTTAGGAACTGAAAGGTAAAGGCTGCCTTCAGTTTAAAACAAGAAAAAAAATAATTCTTGGACAAGAAGGAGTGCTGACAGGGGTGTGGTTACCATCATTTCCTATGCAAACATTAATGGGGGTTCTGGTAGGGTGTTAAAATGATGTTAGGGTTCTCATATCTGTCCACATTTGAGGAGGAGTATCACCTTGTGGTTCACTGTGTGTTTTATCTGTGACTCCACAGAGTCACATAAAAGCCTCATAATGTCAGCAGCCATGATTGCAAACAACAAATAATTAATATATGTAACAGGCATCCTGAATCAAAGGCATCCTAGCCTGGTAATAACTGTTTGGGAACAGTTTCATTTCTGTAGGAACATTTGAAGAGTCCTAGTTTTCAGCACAGTGTAAAAATGAGTAGTAAGACCATCAAGGCTGCCCTCAAACAGAATGTTTTCCTTCTGACATATGGGAAATGCTAGACATACACCTTGTAGACAGTAAATGGTAAATGGATGCAAGTGAACTGAGATTCAAAAAGTGTCATTCCCTTTAGGGTGGTTTTCCATATATTTAAGCACATGATGCTATGGCAGAATTAAGTGCCTATGGAAGTGTAATAGTAAAAATATAACTCATTTTTTAGTGAGGTATTTCAGATATCATGCATAAAGTGACCTTCATAACAGGGTCAATGACTGGCAGTAGACAGAAAAGGAGAAATCAAGAGAAAATTTGAAAGAGTTTACAAAGAGAAGAGAGAAAGTCTCTGAAATATAAGCAGACATAAACAAACAAAAAGTTTAATAGGATAAGTATGTAGCCAAGACTAAAATCTAAGTTCTTATGATCTAAACCAAAGGGAATTTTCATTGAAGAGTATCAGGACACAAGTACAGTCATGGCTAAAAAATTTCTGAATGAGTCCTAAAGTTATTCTGTGACATCTTGTTCCACTGTATCTGATTGACTAAATTTTGTTGTGCATCTTAAAATTTTTATTTATTTTGCACATTGGTGCAAAAAAATAAAATTAAAAATTCTCATTGGAGAAGCACTCCCATAACTAGGAAAAAAAGATACAGAAAATAAAAATAAGGACAAAATGCAATTTAATGAACAGAAGAGTTAGAAACATCCTCAAAAATGTGTTCCAAACTGTACTGTTATTGACTTGCTAGGCTTTCCTTTAGAAAAATGTTCAGAACAAAGCTTCTGTGTTTTCATTTTAATTCACACTGCCTGTGAAAAAGATTGGTGTCCTTGATGCTTAAACCCAAAGGGAATTCCTCTGTGTAAATTAACTGCAACTCGAGTTTCCATCTGTCACTTTCCTCCTCCACTTCAAGGAGGAAGCACAGGCAACAAATCTTTCTTATACTGGCCTCCCAGACATGGAAAGTCTTTTAGGGGACACCAAGCATATGAGGTATCCTAAAATACTCCTTGTCTGTGACTGACCGTGTAAATTAGTATGCTGCAGCCATGTCCCTGATGTCTTCCACAACTCTGCTGCAGAGATTCCTTGGTTAAAAAGAAAATGTAGCTCTCTATTACTTTGTCCTTTAATTAGCTGCTTGCAATAAGAAGGTTTTATTACAGACAGTGGTATTTCCTTTCTACTATCCTATCTATCTGGTTGATAAAGTCATTGAGAGGTAAGAGTTTCCTTCTTCAAATATTCAAGAGCAAGATGCTCGTGCACTGGTATAACTGAATCAAAGCCACGTGGACTTATACTGATTTATCTGATCTGGTGATTTTACCTTGAAAATTTTTAAAGAACACATCCTGTTCCTCCTAAGTCTCTGATCCCAAAGTGAGGAAGAAATCTGTTTTGTCCTGAAAGAGATTTAAAAAGTGCTGACATCAGTTCAGACAAGGAGTGTGTTGAAAACTCTACATTCTCCAGGCTTTTGATGTATTTAAAATCATCTCCAGTCATCCTGCACCTCCTCACCTTGTTCCCTTCCATTAGATCCTGAAAAGTTCATAACACTGGCAAAACAATCATGCAGTTACTAGAAGGTGTCAGTTCTTATGCCTTTCTTATGCCCTGTTTTACCTTTGGAGCAAGAGTATTGTCTATATACATTGGAGACTTAGATTAATCTTTCTATTAGAATCATTGTTTGACCATGAACTGTGTCACCTGAAAATAAGTGAAATTGGAAGAAAGTTGTGGCTCTGAATGCAGGGCAATGCTAATGAACTGGAGCTCCTTCTCAATCCATAAGCTGGCAGAGAAGTTATTCTTGTTGAGGGAAAATCTCACATTCAGATTAGGTTTTGGCTGAAGTATTGGTATTGCTGTTTGAACAGTGGAAATAAACAGTATACCTAAAACAAAGAATGACCTTTATTAACCTAAAACTCAAACTAAATCCATTTTCAATTATGAACAGATGTGGTTCATGTGCACATTTATCCTTTTGTTATTTATTCAGACTTGAAAATACCAACAGAGTAAAATAAAGACTGATCTCATCAAATTAGTTCAAAGAACAGAAGTAAAAGGAATTCACAGAAACATCAAGGAAAGAAGGGATACAATTTCAAGCAATGAGGCCAACAACACTTTAATTTCTGATAAAGAGCTATTTGGCAAATGAATTTATATTGCATTCTACTTCATTATGACAACAAAAGCGATTTTCATGAGATTTTTCTTAGGGTTTCTTTATCAAGGTTTAGAGAAAGCCAATTTCTCTTCAGGCAGAATTCCAGACTCTTGGATGCTTATCTAAATTCAGTTAAGCACTCAGAGGGTCACCTACTGCAAATTCAACCCAAAATCTTAAAAAAAATAAATAAAGGAGTCATTTAACTGTCTCTACGTGACCCTACTTGATTGGGTAGACAAGATGATGGCCATGGGTCCCTTCCAACAGCAATAATTCTGCGATTCTAAAATGATTTTTTTTTTTTTTAATTGCTAGTATCCTAACCTCAACCTGGTCTTTAAGAAAAGTACAATATTTGCTGGTTTTTATTCAGATATCTGCCCAGAAAATTAAAGAGACTCTAATCATCCAGCTATGCACCTTCTCTGGTGATGCATTAATGTGTCTCATGATTCTGCAGGTTAAGCTGGTATGTGTATTTGTGTGCTTCTAAGTTTATGTGCAAAGCCTCAATTTTTCATCGTCAGAAGACTTATGAAGTGTCAAGGTACCTACTCAATGCTGAGTTTGCAGGACAGCAGGACTGTGGGGCAGCCTTGGAGTTGCTGATGCTACTTGTAGGATCTCTTGTTTGAATGAAATTTCATGAAGGACAGTAGCAGCTCTAGTGCCAGTCTTCTCCCAGCATCCTTCCAGGTGGTGTTACTATGCAAGGAGTATGTAGGCAGGCACCCCAACCTCTGGTAGTGTTGGGCAGTCATTGGTAATTCAGGATTTCAGTCACCACAGTCTTGGTGACAGAGGAATATGGTTCTTAACAAACAGCAGAATACGTCTCAGTCTCCTCTTTTTCAGCAGGTTTAATTCACAGAAAGCTACAGCCCTAGGATTTCTGTGTCCAGAAACCTCCCCTCCTGGCTATACATTAAAGCCTTTCAAACATGGCCAAAACCAAGCTCCTCTTTTAGGTTGACAGAGTGTTTATATAGTTTGAGTCCAGCTATATTCACCAGGAGGAAATGTCCAACCACAGCTGCAATGAATGGAGTAAAACTGAGCATGGAATTTGAATATTAAATGTTCTTCCCCACCAGCTTCAATTAGAATAATCTGTCCCACCCCACTCCATGCCTGGTCCTAGGGATATCATAGAGTTAACCCCTGAAAGCACTGATGGGTGTACTCATTCATTTCTCATTTTCTTGCAAAAGTGTCTGAGTTCCCTTCTATGATGGTACCAGTTGCACTGTGCACCTTTCCATTGCTAGAGAGCTGTCAATGTCAGTCAACTGAAACAAAAACAAGTAAGCAGAAGGATTTCAGCAGTCAGAACTTTAGCTGCAGGTGTGCAAGAACCCAAATGCAATGCATTTGCAGAGAAACAGTAACTTCCATAGGATAATTCAGGTTATACCAACCTGAAGTGTGCTGTTAAACATTATCTGGAGTTTATGTCTATGGATGATGTTGTAACTGACAACCTCTCCTGCTCCCACTAAGTTCTTGTTTTAAGAGTTCCTTGAAATCATCATATGTGAACAAAATGCTTCTCATCCTGTGCCAGAGAAGTGGGAGAAAGGATTATGGGCACAGCTTGATCAAGTGGACACATGGGAGAATCACAAATATTTGCATTTAGTAATGAGACTGTCCTAACTTAAATGTCAGGATATTTTTTTCCCAGTAAAGTATTCAAAGTAGAAAAGCATATAAATATTTCTATACAGAATCAAATACACAAACACAGATGCATATATATGTACTCGCAGACATACTTGAAAGGCAGGTGTGAATGAATTGAGTTCTGAGGTATGAAGCCTGGTTGCCCACTGCTGTATTTCAGTGTTATGCTGCTATAATATAGTTTCTTTTCATGTAGGAATGCCAATATAAAAATGGATTAATATAGAAATCACCTATATGCTGCATGTTGCAGATACAGGGGAAGGCCACAGTGGTAGTAGTGTTCCCCTCTGAAGTCTGCAGATCTTTCTATGAGCTCTAGGTAGGTTGGCTCCATGATTTAGGCATCATGATTCTCACAAGAGCACTCATGGCAGAGCAAGAGCTAGTGCTAGGAGTCACTGTATACAATTCTGGGATACCAGTGTTGTAGGCTGTAGACCACGGGAGCTGAAGAAATTTATTTCCAGTATGGTCTCTGAAAAAAAGACAGTTCAGATATCAGTGCATTGGTGTGAAAAAGGGATATGCATTTTTCTCTGTATCAGCAAGTTGAGGCAGGTGGCACTTCTTTTGGGGCTACAGAAGTTTTTCCTTTTTTCAATATCCCCTACTATTTACACATGAGATGAAAACTCAGGAGTTTAAAGGCAAAGAATTTTAATCAAATGTCTTGATCCTAATAAGCCGTGAAGAGAAACTAGTAAAACAGAACAGAATTATGGCCAGGAAAATGAAAACAAGTTTTGAGAAAGAAACATTAGGAGTGGAAAAACAGCTTAGGAGGGAACTATGTTGCTCTAACCAGCCCTTCCTTCTGGGATTCTAGCAATTCAATTAGAATATTAGCAGCTCATTGTTGAAAATACACCTCTATCCTACAAGGCCTGCTGTTGACACATAATATCTGGTTCTGAATAATCAGGATGTCTCTGTGGCTTAGAGAGCAAGTGAGCCTGAGGCTCTCACATCTGCTGAAGAGCATTTGAGGTTTTAAAAATGGAGCAAGGATAACCCATGGAGGAAACAAATACCAGCATCTTGTCCTGGTATGGGAGAAGAGAGGGAAATCACCTGTGCATGGAAATTGCCATGAAAGGGACTTGCAAAAGGAAAGCTGTCTCCTCAGGACACACTGTTGAGCTTCGGAAGTAAAGAAGTTTTAGAACTGTTTTTTTAGCCTTTGGAAAGTGCTGCATGGAGCCACAAGAGGTGGGAAAGAAGCAAGTAATGGGGGAGGCAATGGCTTGGGACAGAAGGAGTTGTCTAACTCAATAGATAGTCAACTTGCAATGTTTTTCTTAAGCAAGTTCTCATAGAAGAGAATTCAGCTAGAATTTGAACCATAATAAAAAAAGTGTTATGAGTTTAATCAGATTTAGGGGAGAGAGGCACATTACTGGTCTTTTGAGTATCTGAAGCTTTTATCTATGCTGAAAGAACTGACATTTCTCAAGTGGCAAAGTGTTCAGAGATATGTTTCTTCTTCACATAGGGACAGCAAGAATTGGGGTACCAGAACTTGAACTGTGAGAGTATGTAAGTTTTCACTTGTAAGCTACAGCAGACCTCTCTATTTTGATTTACTATCATTTTAATTTTAAATGTAACAGTTAATTGTCCCGGAAAGTCAAAATGGAACTTAATTTTTCATCTACTGTTCACTGGGAAGTCTAGTTTGTTTGAAACAGGTTCTGTGTTTGCAAAAATGGGATATGCAAGATAGTGAGTAGGAATTAGGCTTTGAATATGTTGTGAAACATGAGTCAGAGGCATGCTGTGTGGGTAGAGATTTGCAGAGAACTGCTTACACTGCTGATGCTAAAATTCCTCTAACCTAACCTGGATTATCATAACCTTGACCACTTCCCTTAACTTGGCTGCAAAATGTGTAAATTTAAAGCCATCTACCCCATGTAGCTGCAGAAGAGCTTTTGGAAATTCAATTTGTGAAAGGCCCTTGTATCCAAGTGATTTTCTAAACTGTAATATAAAACAATATTCTATACAGTCAGCAATAAGAGCAACTAAAAGCAAACCACAGAAGTGCAGTTGTACTGACTCTTTCCAATTACACGAACAGTGAAGGGGACTAGAAGCAAGGCAGACAAACACTTCTAATATGGAGCTGGGTAAAACAAGAAGATGGAAAGGTGAATGAAAGGTCAGTACTAATTTAGATAGTCAAATGGCTTCTTGATTTCACTGTGCAGTTTGTTCATATGTCAAAGTACAGTAGCTGCAGCCTAAGGCTGGATGAAAGAAAAAAAATTCCTAATTATAGGTTACTTTGTGTCCAAATTCTCTAGGCACATCTGATCTGGTTTCCCTGATCTGACAACCTCATATTTCATAACTAAAAAAGAAAAAGAAAAATCCCATTCTACTTTGCTAGATGCATTATCCTCATGCCCCACCTGGTGCCATTCCTTTCCACTATTAACAGTCAGCATAAATCTGCCACATCTAGGAAGAATGGGAAGTTGCATGCCAGCAAGGATCACTTCAGTGTTTTGTACAGGCTAGAATAAACAGAGAAAGAATTGGAGCAGGTAAAAATGTTTAATTGAAATATTAAATTTCTGTCATATGCAAAAGGTGGGTGTAATTAAACCAAAATCTGTTGATATATACATATGTAGCCTCTGCTGTCATCAGGCACCAGCATATAGGGGAAATGTCTGTTATTTGTTGGCAGAGAAGATGCATGTGGCAATGCCTTCCAAATCCCCACTTTCCATTTCTTGGAGGCACAGTATTCAAAAGAAGCATTTGTGTCTAAAATTATTGGCCTAATGACTTGTGTGATTATGCAGAAGTAAGCTCCTCTAGGAGTTTATCCTAGGCAACTAAGGCTGGTTAGGGGTCTGGAGAAGCTGAAGGAGCTGGGGCTGTTCAGCCTGGAGAAGAGGAAGTTGAGGGGAGACCTTATTGCCCTCTACAGCTACCTGAAAGGAGGATGTAGTGAGGGAGGTGTTGGCCTCTTCTCCCCAGTGATTAGTGATAGGAGAAGAAGTAATGGGTTCAAGTTGATCCAGGAGAGGTCCATATTAGATATTAGGAAATATTTCTTCGCCAAAAGAGTGAACAAGCTGTTCAGGAAGATTGCAGAGTCACCATCCCTGGAGGTATTAAAAAAACGGGTAGATATGGATGATTTAGTGGTTAAAGTGGTGTAGGACTGGTGGTTGGCCTCAATGATTTTGAAGGTCCTTTCCAGCCATGATGATTCCATGATTTTTCAGAGAAGGACCTGGTTTATGCACTCAAAGCCACCTCACAGAGCCTTCTTTCTCCTTGGCTCTAAAGAAGACCTCAGAGACAAGCCAGGTAATTCACATGACTGCAAGTGGGAATGATTATTCCCCCACCTCTCTGCTCATGTGTCTGTGCCATGTCTGTGTCATGTGTCTCATATATTATTGTATTCTCTCAGGGCACATGGCTAGTGAGGGGTTAACTCAGATCACCAAAGATGGAGACATGCAATTAAAAGCAATAAAATCTCTGTGGCTTATTGAGTTACAGCTCATCAACTGATTAGAGGTAACTTGTTAAGCGTCAGTAACTCAATTGCTTCCAGTCATGTGCATGTACCCTTAGAGGCAGCTTCATTCCTCTGGAGTTGGCTTCCCTTGAGCAAACATGGGCACTTTGCAAACATTGAAGCTGTGGCAAGAGACTGGCTAGTGACACGCTCTGATCAGGGATTAGCAGTAAGTGGATGAATTCCCCCTTGTGGGTTTGAAAATAAGCATTGCTCAACCTTTAGCCTGGGCCCGTGACAAACCATCTGATTCTGCTCTGTTGCAGTAGGGCCAACACCACACCAGCCATTCACAAATCTCCATGGCTAGATAAGCAAGCCACCAGGCACTACGGTTTATCCACCAGAATAGATGCAAAACATGGCAAAGGCATCTAAATGAATGTTTAATTCAAGTTAGAGACTGCTCTGTGCATGCAGAAGTTCCAAAAGGAACAGTGCTATAGTTAAACCTCATGGTAACACTTCACTGAAGACAAGCCCTCCTCAAAAAAAAATTAAACTGCAGTGACATACAGCCATACACTCAAAAAGGACACCCGTGGGATTTTTAATGCTCTTGAATTCCCATCATTAACTTATCTCACCTTTGCTGCACGTCCCCGTGCAGCCAAGGCTGCACTGTTAGTGCACCATGAGCTGCAGAGCTGAGATGAAGCCCCCTTGAAATCTGAAAGGCAGCATTCATTTTCCCACAAAACTCTAATCCAAATAAGCCAAGGTACTTAAAATAAGCCAAGGTAACAAGAACATGTAATTTTATCAACTATCTCTTTTTCTTGCTGTTTTTAAAAAAGGTATTGCAGTTCCACAGATTTTGGTTCCTATTGCCAGGGCATTAGGCTCAATTTCCACATCAAAACCAGGATTTTCTCCTCCATTATTTCCTCCATTATTACGTTAACAACAACAGCAAACAAAGACAGCACTATCATAATTTACCATAGGTATTTTAATGAAGGTGAAACCTTGCCACAGTTGAGAAAATGTGCTAAGTAGAGTGTTAGCAGTAATCCCTGGCCCAAGATTATTAAAGAAAGTTAATGAATTTCTGAGTTCATACAGAAAGACGTGGCATCTTCCTGACATACACACCTCTTTAAAATTACCCTTTCCTGTCCCCGTTTCAAAAATACTTGCATGTATGTACTTACATGGACGTGATGTATACCTTCCCTTTTAAACAAAAGATTTACAATATCAGAGGAACAACACCAAAATGAAAACAAACGAACCCAAACAAGCAGGGTCTTTTTCCTACAACCAGTTATGGAATATTTCAAGTAAAACATTTCAAACAATACTTTTTTTAACCTAAAAAAACCTCCCAACACTGACATTTCCAGTTGTCAGAAGCACTGTAGGTATTTTTGAGTATCAAACACATCAGCTTTTTGAGATTAATAATCTTCTCTTTGATCAAGAGAATAAACATTTTATAGTCAAATATTTTCAAATAGATTGTTTTCCACTTTCTTTTATGTGAAAACAGTTGAGATGTCGAAATTTCATCTGTGTGGATTGAAACAAAATTTTTATTTCCAACAGGACAAATTAATTCTCCACATTTCTCTGACTGAGAAGCTATTCAGACCAGTGTGGAATTTTACAGCATTCAGATTTTGAAGTACTTGAATGCACTCTTTTACTTTAACTCTTGGTTTATGTTCTGTGTAAGCAAAGACTGATCATCTCCATTATTCATCTCTCTTCTCAGACTACCCTCAAGGAAAAAAAAATTCACAGAGAAAGGAAGACAATAGAAATAATATAAAGCCAAACCTCAGTAGAAAGTCAGATAGATAAGTGGAGTATTACTTGGATTAGTTGCTTGCAGTTAGTTACAATTATTAACAACAGAAGGAAGTCAATAAACTAAAGGGAAGTGTTGAGTTGGCAAAATTAGCTGATGGCAGTGATTAGGTTAGCCAAGATAGAATAGGCAGAGTTGCAAGGTACTCTTGAAGAATTACATACCAACCTGGTAAACATGGAAACACCTGAGACTGTCCATGTCCACTGACTGAAACCAAAGTAACCTATCTTTTTAAAGAGGAAGAAAAAATAAGAGTCATGGATCTCTAGTTATATATATAAAGAAAAAAAAAAACCAACAAAAAACCCAAAACACTAAAGAGTGAGAAAGTTAATAAAATGGAATGTGAAGTGTCTTATCCACAGTGATTCCAGCCCTCTCATCTTTGGTTTCAGTAGTGTTGCCTTTAAGAAAGAAAAGACAGAAAGTGGAAGGGCCAAAGGAACTGAGGGGACACATCATTATAAGAAGGAATTAAAGAGGCTAGGAGAGTTTACCCTGAAAAGAATTATCTTAATCATGATAGAGTTATAAAAACAAATTAATTGCATAGAGAAGTCTAAACGGACATGTCTGCTTACCTTAAATTCAATAATACAGGATGCTTTAGTAAGCATAAAATGTACAACAGGGGAAAAGAAATAGTTTCACGTAACATTTAATTAAACTGGTGTTTCTCACTACAGGGAAATTTTAATGTCACTAAAAGCTTGGCAAGATTTTGGAAAATATTGTGCTTGTATGGGCATCCATCCCCATGTTTTAGAAATCGCTTAATTACAGAAGATACATTATTGCTGAACAAGGTACATGACTGGAAACTTGGTATCTGATCCCTACGTGTAGAGCTTTCAGGATAGGAAGAATTTCAAGAGTCTGTCCTGCTATGATCTCACTTCTAGAATCTCAAGAGTATTTTATTATTTATTTTAAATATTAAAAGAATAAAGCGGGTTCTATTCAGTTTTCAGAAATCCCTTTTTTAATTTAATGGCAACCAACATGGCAAACAGGCTGTTGGCTTTTTCCAGCATGCACCAAAGGCCAGCTACATACTTTACTTATCATCTTTAGTTCTCCAATACAGTCCAGTACAGGACTCTATAACAAAAACTTACAAGGAAAAAAAAGAAGAATTGTTTATATAGTTTACCCCAGGTTTTGATGTTTGTTAGCACATCTGCTACCATGACACAATATCAGAAGATAAGCCACTAGGAAGAAATCAGCACTCACACAAGAGCAATACTGGGTTTGCTCTGGAGACAAAGTAATTTTAACAACCCTTATCAAGTTCTGATTTATGCAAAATAAAAACAATACCTGCAGAAGCAGAAGTGAAGCAATCAAATGACCAGCAGCCCTACTATGCAACATGCCCTAATTCATCTTACAGAGTTTTACGAGGCCACAATCCTAAAACTATTGCAACACAGTGGAAAAAATCCCCGAGTTGAGATTCAGCTCCAGAAATTCATTTATGACATAATCTTTGTATTTGATCAGAAAGCCAGTTTTCTATGTTCCTTATCAACTCCAGATGCCATTATTTGCATCTCTAGATATTTATCCTTTATATAGTTTGGTGAAGCTAGGGAAAAATACCAAGACAATATCTACTAGTTTGGGGGCCATCTACCAACAGCAAATTTTCTGTACTGAGTTAACCCCCCAGATATGTCTCCAGTGGTACTGCATAGTAGTGTCTTATATTAAATTTGCATAAAGCAAGGAGTAAATGAAAAATGAGATTTTTCCCATATTAGTTGCTATAATCATTACTGTTTTCAAGGAAGCTTTTCATTTCCAAGCCAGGCCTCAAGCAAGGAATTGCTCACCCATAGCTACATGGTGTTCTGTCACTCTTCATTCTTATACTCATTCATATCTTGTCTGTCTTCTTCGCTTCTGGAAGTTCAGTCTTTGGGCCCAAGTGCAATTTTTAATAGTAAATAAATACAGACTTGGGTAAATCCCCCAAATTAAAGTCATAAAGGAAAAGCATTTTTATCTCCTATGATATACTTCTGACAAAGTGTAAAATATTTTCATGCTGACTCTCCTGCTGTGTCTGCCTCTCATGACCAATGAAGTCTATCAAGCTATTATTTGTCTCCACATTGTGTGAGGTAGGATTAAGCCACTCAAATGTTCAATATCAGTAAATGATCTGGAGCTCCATAAAAACATCAATTATTATGAAGCTAAAGATGTCTTAGTGCTCTCTCAGGAAGCTGAAGTTTCATCTTCATTCCTCTGGTGATGGGGTGTGGGAACAACTGTCTACAGAGACAGGGACATATTAGGTATGACTAAAGTGTAAAATATGGCACTGCATTTCTTTTATTCAGATATATTAGAAGAAACATGGAACTTAAGATAGTGCAGAAAAAGATGCCCTACTTAGAGCTCAGGAAATACGGGCTCTTCTGCCTAAGTCCCTCCATTTTGTGCTGACACAACAGGATGGGACCATACCAGTCACATAAACTTTGAGACTTTTCTTGATGGAGCAACCAAAAATAATAATTGTAATTAATTTCATGGTGTGTGGTTGAGCAGGAGGCAGCCTGGAAACCTACCAGCTGGGGAATGTAGTCCTTCGCAAAGCCATATCTTATATATACATATATATATATATATATATTTTTTTTTTTAATCTGGTAGGGCTCTGCTAGCTTCAATGCAGCTTTGTCCATTTCCAGTCAACGAGGATCTGAAACATCAAGCAGACAGATGTATCAAAAACTTCTCTTTACAGGCTTTGATGTCTCAGCATCATGGCTCTCAGACCAGGTAGCACAGGTCTGGCACTTCATATAGGACTGGGAAGATACAACAGGCTTCACCCTTAAGACTCCACCATTCCCAAAGTCTTTTCCCTAAGTATAAAAACACTTCAAACCAAAGAAAATAGTATATTTGTATTTGGTTGGAAATGCCTTAATATAATTATAACATACAAAAAAAAAATAATGACAGTGACCTTAAATTACACAACAAAATAACAGAGGACATCTTAAAATTAATTCTAACTAATTAAAAGCATTACTCAGTTAATGAATGATTCATGATTCATATTGCTCAAGCTGCCAAACATTACCTCAAATTATAGATTGGGCACATCCTTTCACCACTATTAATAAATTGCAATTATGCCAGTGTAAGTACTTTCAGCTACAAAAGCCAGTATATTATCCTCTGCAAGCCTTCTTGCCTTCTACTCAGAGCAGGACTAAGCTAAGGTCCCTAGAGCACACAAGGGTGCAGAGAATGAATATATTCTTTAAGAAAATGAGCTATTTGAGAGAGTTAATAGTCTAGCAAAGGCTGAAGGATGTGCATGGCCAGGGTGATCTCAGCACATCCTGTGCTAGCCAAAAAGCATTGGATTGGAGGAACATAGGACTTGACCAGTGAGTTTCTAATCCTCCCATTGTTTGAATCTGATAGCACTTCAAATAATCTAACCAGAGATATCAGAAGCTCTGAAACAAATACCAGGATGGATAACTGATACTGTAAAAAAATATAAAATCTGAGGAAGTCGGACAGCTTAGAAATTGTGCTAACCTGAAATCCAGACATAGGTGAGGTAGAAGATCAGCATGCCACCTCCCCCTACACCTTGCAGTCTTGTATTATGAATATTTTACCTGCACTCATTTTGAGCACATAAGTTCACTCATTTTTAAATGCTGATGAGTCCTTGATTGTAAACTTCTCTTGTAGTTGTGAGCTCTGCAGCTGTATGTGCAGCACATGAAAATCCATCTCCTTGTACCAGCTTCATAGCTGTGGAGTTTCAGCTCTATCTGAAGTCCCTCTGTTTGAGAGAAATGGAGCAAAATTCAAGTCCCGTTTAATTTTTGTCTGACACTAAGTGCCTTTCATGTGAACACTGCAACCCCTTCTTTTTTTTTTTTTTCCAAGGTAGACAGAGGCAGTCTGATCTCAGTAAGTAAATTAGATAAACTTTGGTAGAGGCAGAAGACATGAAAGCCATTTTGATCTAAAATGTTCAGAGAGAAGAATCTTAACTCTGTGTAGCCATTATACAACTTGGAAACAGATGCTTAGAGTACTTTGTAGTTAATATTGGAATGGATCTTTTCTTTCCTTATAGTTAAACTGCTTATTTATTTATTTCCTAACTTACTTGCTGGACAACAGGGAGCACTTAAGCTAACTTTTTAGGTAATTAAAACCATAATAGAAATAGGATATGAAAAAAGCAATGAAGTTGTGTTCTTCAAGCAGGGAATTTTTCATGACTCAACAGAAAAACACTGAGCTGGAAATCTTCTATAGTAAAGAGCAAAAGGCCTCCATCTGCTGTAGTGCCAGGATTACACAATGTGAATATTGTGGAGTTGCAGAAGTATCTACAACTATCTAAACCTAGTATCTAGGGTTTCTAAAATATATTAACCAGAAAAGTTTATTGACCTTTCTGGAGATTGGTATGGTTCAGTTTCATTAAGTGTAAAAAATGAAGGCACTCTTTCTTCATGTCGAAAGACTGAAAGGGCAAAGTCACTTTGCTGCTGATTGAAATAGATAGTGAACTGCCACCATGCACTACATTCACTGACCTTTTGCCTCAGTTTGACACAGGATGAGAAATTAGGCAACTGCTTTCATAGAAATTTCTACTCTTATCTTCTACAGAAATGTACTTGAATTTTTCTTATTTCTTTGTTCCCCGTCTCCTTACGAATCACACAAAACCACCATTTTCCATCCAAGGTGAAAGTTACCACACTACTGAAGTACTGGCAAATTTATAGTCCTCACTTTAATAGTAGGTAAACTCTGTTTTCCTCTACCTACTCTCAGCTACATTACCACTGCACAGTACTCAGGCTATTCCACAGCTTTTATTCCCCATTCTGAATGCCTTTGCTATTTCTCTGGCATCTCAAATAAATCATAGAATCATAGAATGGTTTGGATTGGAAGAAACCTTAATGGTCATCTGGTTTATAACCCCCTGCATAGACAGGGACACCTTCCATTTAGATCAGTTTGTTCAAAGACCTATCCAACCTGTTCTTGAATTCTTCCAGGGAGGGAGCATCCACAACTTCCCTGGGCAACCTGTGCCATTCCATTTTAAAGCCACTACCCCTCATGTCATCACTACACATCCTTTTTAAAAGTCCTTTCCCAGCTTTTTCTAGGTCTCCTTCAGGTACTGGAAGGCCACTAGAGAGTCTCCCTGGAGCCTTCTCTTCTCAAGGATGAACAACCCCAACTCTCTCAGCCTATCTTCATGGGATAGGTTCTCCAGACCTCTGATCATCTTCGTGGCCCTTCTCCAATAGCTCCACGTCCTTCTTGTGTAGGGGAGCTCCAGAACTGGACACAGTACTCAAGATGGTGTCTCAGAAGAGATTAATATTGGGGTAGAATCACCTCTCTTGACCTGCTGGCCACACTTTATTTGAAACAGCCTGATATACAGCTGGCTTTCTGGGCTGTGAGTGCACATTACCTGTTCATGTTGGGCTCATCAGTCAACACTCTCACATCCTTCTCCTCAGGGCTTTTCTGGTGCAGGACCTCGCACTTGGCCTTGATGAACTTCATGAGGCCCACTTCTAGAGCCTGCCAAGGTCCCACAAGATGGCATCCCTTCCCTCCAGTGTTTCGATTGCACCACACAGCTTGGTGTTATCGGCAAACTTGTTGAGGGTACACTCCATCCTACTGTCCATGCTACTGACTAAGACATGAAACAGCACCAGTCCCACTACCAGCCCTTGAGGAACACCACTTGTCACTGGCCTCCTTTTGGTCATTGAGCTGCTGACCACAACTGTCTGAATGTGACTATTCAAACAATTCATTATTTACCAATTGATCCATCCTATGCATATCTCTCCAATTTAGAGACCAGGATGTCCTGTGGGACAGTGATTCATAGCTGCCTGAAAGGCCAAAGTAACACACTTGAGGCATTCCAGTTGAAGTCTGCTCCACAGTAACAAAACAAAGTCAAGGGAATAAATTATGGGAAAAATCCTTGCAGTTTTATGACACAGTATATTTGACATGAGCTGGCCACTTCACAATGTCTCCACTCCCAAGGGAGCTCAAGTGCATGTAGATTGGTCTTGTAACCCAGCACGAGCAGACAGCATTAGAGAAGTGATGCTTGCAGCTGAACACAATAAAAACCATCTCACAAGGGAGGTTTGCCAGTTAGCTTTATTGCAATGCTGTTCACACTGTGCATTTCAAGGTATTTATAACACACTTGATTGACTCTCATTCTTCTTCCAGTAAGGTTGCACAATACGTCATGGGGAGGCGTGAGACAAAGAGGAGAGAATGCTCCCTAAGATTAAATTGTGTAACAGTGACTCAAGTGGCACAGTTCACTCTTAGGCTTGGTGGGGATTCATGCTCCACATCCCCAGACATGCAGCAGTGTTTGGGATAGGACCCTAAAGAGAGAAGACAATGAAAGACCTCAGAAGGTTAATTCAGAGATCTGAAGAGGCAAATCACTATGAAAGAACGTCTCTCTCTCAGAAAGATGAGGCTGCTAGCTTAGGTCCTGCAATTAAATATCAACTGCAATAGGTATGAAAACTCCACCATTCTTTTGTTTGGCAGTAATTAACCAGTAAACCAGTAGCAGCCAGGTGTTGAACTCCATGTGAACACAGAAATACCTTCACATCTCTATTGATTATATTTCTACCCATGAGGAAAAACTTCTTCCTATTTTATCCATTCTCAGACTTTCATATTTTCTCACTAGTTCGTTAATTCCTACAACTTAGTTGCCTGGAGAGAAAAGTGCTGACTGTGCTCATGAAATTTCAGAAATGGTAACTATTCATATCTCACCCTTCAAAAGGCTGAAAATGTCAGTTGTTACCATCACCATTACAGTCAATGCAGAAACTACTTTAAAGCATGAAGGCAGCACATTCAGTCCTACTTGCCAACACAGATGAAATCCCCTCTAAGGTAACATACACCATGTATCTCACTTGCAACATCTTACTCTGTATGTTCCTCTCTATTTCCAGATAGATTTGAAAGTAATTTTAATTGCAATTAGCAAAGTTTTGTATCCATTTCTGACAATCAACAAATACAGCTCAACAAAACTAGTTGAACTGACCAGATCAGGCCAGAGTTCCAAAGTCTTAGATGTTTATCATCTGGTCTTCAAAAACCAAAACCCTGTACTAGATATTATTCAATTATCAATATCTTTCTGGTAATAGCCTGGAAAGGTCTCATAAGACAATACCAGAAGGGATGGGTGCCTGAGGGCCCCCTGCAGCAGGACCAGCTCAGGAGGGGGCTCCATGGCTCTTCCCAGCACCCGATGGATGTGGATCCTGAAGAGCAGGAGGCAAGCTGGGGGTAAAGGAGAACAGTGGAAAGTAAGGAGTGGGTGAAAGAGAGGAGGGGATGGGGTCTGCCTGAGCTTGAAAGAGTCTGGGCAGGGAATGGGAGCGAATGGACCCCTCTGTGTTCTGCCCCTCTCAGCATCTCACCCCTCCTTCTCTAGTTCCTCATTTTCAAAGGATGACACATATGCATCAGTATTAACAGTTTGTCTTTTATTTTCATTCTTCTGAGTCCATATTCTATGTTCTAATGGATAGAATATAGTTCCATGGTGATTTCATCCCAGTGCAACAACTGAGTATATGGCATACTCCAAAGCATCGCATGTGGTCAGAACAAAAGTTGTGCTTTTACTGTTGGTGGGGTCATAAGCTGATTAAGCTGGGAGCCACCAGGGTAGGAAAAATCTTTCAAATTTAGTTGCATTATCCCAAATTATGTTTCCTTTTTTGGTGGGCAAATTGTTTTTTCTTACACTGCCACAGTAGAGTGTACTCACAGCTGAGTTTGAATGAAGCTAAGAGAGAGAGAGGTATTAATTTGGATTGCACCTATTACATTCCCAATTAGTTGGTGGTTCTTTTCATTAACTCTTTTTCATTGGGGTAATATATCAGATAAAAGCCATGGGTTAGTTCCCAGTGCTGACAGAGAAGATTGTAATGTATGTTCCAATTTGCATGAATTACTTGTTGAGCTTACTTTGTTTGCCAAAACTTCAGCATTCATGTTTTTTAATACTCCTAATCCCGTTGTACTGCACACTGATACATGTTACAGCAATTTTTATATGGTGTGTAAGAGTTATTGTACACGATCATGCTTTACACACATCCTTCAGTTACTGGTGATTGTGTTTTCCACGTCATGTTCTTGCTATTGTATGTTAGTAGCAAAACAAGCAGCTTATCTCTATTCAAAGAGACCCATCATCAATCAAGGAATCATCCATGATTGATAATTAGGTTGAAACGTGGTCATTCATGGGAAAGCAAGTATTATCAAAATCTTCAATAGCAGTAAGGTGATGTTTTCATTTTTGGGGAAACTTACAGCCAAAAAGGTAAATTAGACTGGTCTTGGTGAGATTTTCTGGATAGGTTACCCCATCAGAAAAGAAAACAGGAAAAAATCCACTGTGCACAACTTCTATGTTTTGCACTATTGTTATTGGTAGCTTCCCAGACAAGTGTGCCACGAGGTTTGGAGTCATTGGCACAGTGCTGATGGATGATAGATTGACCATTACAGGTTATCTTAGCTGTAATGTTGCAATAACTGCTAAAATTTAGTTCTCCCAACTGGGGATCTACTCACTTCCCAATTTAAGGCTTCCCACTGACAAAGCCATAGTGTGGCAGCTGCTCTTGCAGCAAAGGACTTGACCTGGACACCAGCAGCCTTATATTGCCATTTACCATGTACCCTCACTGCTGCAGTGTTAATAAACCAAATGCCCCCAGTTGGTGTTTCCCCAGTGAGGGGAGGTGCATCTAGAATCTGTGAGGGGTTAAAATGGCTGTTTTAGTGCTAGTAGGTCAAGTCTTTACAGACACTTATAATTTAGAAATGTTTGTATGCCCTTTGGTCCATTACGTTTCATCTGCTACTCCCACCAGGTATGCAAACCACCTCCTTCTGGAGGAGCAGTTCCCTCAGCCTGAACAGGTTATTTCTGGTGTATTTGCTGAACTTGTTTAACTGTTCAGAAAAAAGTCCTTTTTCGTATTCAGATTGTCTCTGCTCTGTCTCTTTAAACACTGTTGAACTGAGTAATAAAGGCCTCTGGTTTGTCAGGGCCAGTTTGAAACAGATTGCAGTAAGTAGCATGTTCTGCAGAACGCCCATTCTGTCATAATAGGATCGCAGGGGTGAATTAGCCCCAGTGATTGGTATGTTTTAAATTCCTATAATAAGGTTTTATATTGCCTTTTAATGTTCTGGGTCCAATTTCCATGGTTTTCCATTTCATAAAATGGAATACAGTGGGAGAGCAGTAATAGAAAATCCATTTGTATGTTTTCACTCATAACCTAAAATACCCATAAACTCTTGTAGTTTTTTCCTATACTGGTGAATCTGTAATTGTTCTCTTTCACTGAGGGTATTTGGTTAGAGTTGCTGCACTATCTGCAACCCAGCAAGTGCCTAAAAATGTTACTTCTTTGCCTGGTCCTTGACAGTTCTTTAGTGGGATCTCAGTTTCTCAGCTTTATGTTGACCTTGTTGCACTGCTGATGTTTCTACCTCCAGTGTTTTGGGGGAAGCTCCTCCAATTGCAGTGTCATCTAATATAGTACAGCTTCACATCTTAGAAGAACAAGACTGCTCTTGTTAAGTGATTGCAGCATAAACAATCATGGATGAATGTTTTTATCCCTGTGCAAGTCTGTTAAGGGTGTATTGTATACCTTCCCAAGTAAAAGTCAATTTTTCTTTATCCTTTTCCTGTAATGGGACCATAGAGAACACATCTTGCACATCTATCGTTACCATCCATGTAAAGTAGCTTTTAAATTTGCTATGTTAGGTACAGCAGCTGTTAGTAGGGCTGTATTAGCATGCAGGTGCCAATAAGCAATTGTGAAACACCTTCCATCTGGTTTCTGAGCTGGCCAGGCAGGTGAATTTTACAGGTAGTGCATTATGGAGATCATTTGCCATTTTTCTAAATCTGCTAGGACTTCAGAAAATCCAGTTCAGGATGCAGCAGAAATTAATAGTAAACTTTGAATCAGGGGGTGCAGGGGCTGTACCAGGTACATGCACTGCAGCCTCCTGATCTCTGGCAGGGTGAGAGTTGATGCTTGATCTGAAGGAGCACACATTGCTGTCCTGGCCAGGCACCAGCTTTGTCTATTCAAAACATCAAAGCTTAAAATATTATCATTGTGTTTAGTTTCAAAGTGAGTGGATGACATGCAGTTCTCTCCTAGGAGCTATAAATTAACCTTTGCAGTTGGCAAACCTTGATAAACAACACTTGCTCTTGGTTCACTCCAGCAAACTTTAACACTTTGCCACCCAGACTGTTCACTCAGCTTCTCAGGATCTTGTTCTCCTAGTACTGAAATCTGTGCTTCGTATGTACTAAGAATTTAATTAGTTGTTGTTGATGACCCATAAAAAACATAAAATAAGGACTAGCATTGCTTATTCATTGATAAATACTGATTTTTCTGGACAGGTAGGCCCAATAACCTCCCTGAGCCTAGCTGAGCTTTTTTGTTTCTTTTCTTGTGATTCTAATTCCTTTTAGCAGAGGAAAATGAGGGTTTGGAGGTCCCATGACCTGAGTCACAGGTGAGTGTTATATTTTTTTTATCAAGCCTAGAATGACTCCAGATGGTTGCCAGGGCTCATCTCCACAGTTCATTTCTTCCTTCCTGAGCCCTTGATTCTTGTTCAATAGGTTTTAATTTTCTCAGTTTGTCTAATATTTTGACCTGCATTTTCTGTTCCACTGGACACATCATCCTATCTCTCACCCATGGTGTTCTGCCTGAATGATGTTCTGACCTGCTTTGGCAGGGGATTTGACTAGATGATCTCTGGAGTTCACTTCCAACAACATCCTATGATGCTTTGAATTCTAGCCAGGTGGAAAGATGTCTTAAGTCTCTGTGTGCAGCATTGCCATCAGCCTCTATGGCTAAGAGAATATTATACCCTGTGTCCCTTTTAATTTTATCTCATTTTGCAATGAAGAAAGAGTTAAGTATAGCTGGGACTCCCCTGATTTATGGTTTCAGTATGGCAAAGCCTACAGTTGCTGAGATAGGAACGTTATGGAGAGCACTCTCATGCATATATGGATGAGCTTTGTCATTGCAACTGAAAGCTCCCCTAGATATTTTATAGGTATGACAGATGGTTCTCCTCTCTCTGGTACATCTGCTCCTCCAGCCCAAGAAGATACTTGTTATTGAATGAAAATCATGTGAGGGGTCAGGGTCAGTATTGAAAAAGACACCCAATCCCCTTTTGAATCATCCCCATTCAGTAAAATTCTGTCTCCTCTGCGTAAGCACACCCATGACAAATACTCCATTTCAGTTTCTCCAGGACTGTGACCATAAAATTCCTGTAAATTGACCATTTGAATTGGATTCATTTGGTGTGGATTCAGTGGTATCATTTATCTAGTGCAGTTTCCCACTCCATGGTCAAACCCCTGGACAAACAATTCCCATGGTCAAACAATTTCTTCTGTTTTTACAATTGCTCTACCTCTATACTGGGGAGGCTCAGACTAGTGGAGAAGATTGTCTTCATCTGAGCTGGAATTATTTGAATAATCTCAAATATTATCATCCCAGTCTTCAGAGGACAGTGTTAATTTTCTTAGTTGAACTATGAGAGGGGAGGGGTTGGAGCTTGCATTGACATATTGAGGTATGTCATCCAAACCTCTGTATTTTTAAATGAACTTCTGAAGCTTCTTTTGCAGTTGTTCTATTTTCAAAGACAGCAACATCTCAGAAACTTTACAGCCCTTTAAATATCCTTGCATATCTTTAACTATGCTATTAAGTTCTTTTCCTAGTATGCCACTTTAAAACATGTTCCTAGCATTTTACAAATTATACTTTTATCTATTCTATCTCTAGTAAACCCCTTTTTTTTATACAGCTGCTTCTCTATTGTTTCCAAATCACATCAATTATCACAGAGACATTCTCCTGAAAAACTGAGATTTGGATTAATACTGTGTTTTCACAAGTAACTTGTGACACAACTTGTCATTCTGCTGACTAAGCCAATTTGTCAAGGCTGGGAGATATATTTGTTGCAAATTGAGATTTTCCACAGCTCTGAGGTAGCAGCAGTTTAGGATTTATTATTAGGAACATCACAAGATTAGATTGTGTGATATTTAATGACACTTGAGCATCATCCAATTAACAGTGATTTAACAGAAGTTGTTATAATCAAACAACTTAGTTGACAATTCAACAGTGGTGAGGTTCATCCAAGGCTTACAATATTTTCTTAAATCAAATCAAACACACAAGATTACACACATACACTTACACAAATAGAGAGGTTAACTGATGATTCAGATTTCCTCCTTGGTAAATTGTAATGAATTACTGGTACCAACTGATCTTTAAAGTTCAGAAAATCTAATTATAGTGAATTACTCACTCTTCTCCTTCGTCAGCATCTACCACATGGACAATTTTTGAACCTGTCTTCTTTCTTGGCAATTATCAGCAGACAATCTGAGGACTTTGTGAAATCTACCTTGAGAGGGGTACAAGCTCAGGGGGAGATAATGGGTCACAGACTGCTGTGAGCTTGGAGAATTTACTTTAGTCAGTACCTTTTCCTTTTTGGCTATAATTCTTGTCAGGTAATCATGGCACCTTTCAGAGTGGACTACAATCCATGCAAGAGGTGTTCAAGGTCTGCTTCCCAGGCAACAGGAGTTTCAGGTGTGGTAGGGGCTGCCTGACAGTCCCAACTCACTGTACTTACACCCAGAAGGTATCAGATTGTCTCAACTCACAGCACCAGCAGGCGAGATCAGAAAGTGCTAAATTGTCCCAGCCCACTGCACTGGTTAATTATAACAAGAACAATGCTGGCTGGTGCTGATATTGCAACATGGCATGGGGGTGGGTCTGTACCATCACAACATAAAACCAGAAACTATTGTCACTGATGACTGAGCCTTCCATCTTTTTTCCTTTCCTTGCTAGGTTTCTGTTCCAGCTTCTGTTCCTTCCTCAGTTCCTCTTAACCTGGGTACAAACAGCCAAAACAGGGCAAGGTGTGCAGCAGTCACCTGAGGCTGCTAAAGAAGGAGCTGAACAAAGTCAGTCCAGCTGTTGCTTTTCAGGCAAACCCTTGTTTTATGTTCTTCAGTGCTCTGTTATCCAGAAGGAATATGAACACTAAATGACAGGCATGCAGTGCACAATTTTGGCCACTCAAACACAACAGGAATCAGAAAAAGAGAGAAGTGTTTGTTTGTGAGGTGAAATAGCAAGTGTTACTTTTAACTGGAATATTCTTTGCAGAAAAGTGCTCAGTTTCCTCTTGAATATTATTACAGATGCCAGAATATTTTTTTAAAAAAATAGTAATTCTACTACTCTGGAGACCTTTACTTTGACTTTACAGGATTCAAAGTAGTTACCATCATGTACAATATCTTTCAAGGAATGTGGTAATTGTAACTTCCTTTAAAGCTTGTCCATTTAAAATACAGTTTAAAGCAGTGTCTCAAGTACTTATAACGTTTTTAAGGAAAAAATAATCTAAGTGTCACAGAGCAGATTTTAGACCATGAGTTTAGCAAGTTTTCTAGTCAGCAATCAAATATTTTTAAAGTATGTAACTAGAAGTGATTATCACCTGGAGCAATTCTGGAGACCCTGAAAATAACTGAATAAGCATAGGACGGACAGGGTCTCTGGTAGTCATAGACTGTTCAGGCTAAAGATCACTTCCTTGAAGGAGTTTACTTCAAATTATTCTGACATATCAAGGAGCAGAGAACATGAATGCTAGATGGTGAAATTTTGGAGTCGTCTCATCTGGTAGACTCCTCGCAGTCTGGCCGACTGCTGATTGACAGCAAAAGAGCAAAGCATGGTAGAAACCCTGCTCACACAGTACCTGAAAGGCCAGAAGAGGTGGAAAAAGGAAATAACCAAGTAGTTTTCCACTAGGCATCTGTCAATCGATGTGACAGAGATCTAAGGGAGTGGGTCATGGATCAGAGAACACCACTTGCACTGCTGGATGTTGCTGCAATGTGCTTGCAGATAACTGAGGGGTTATAGGTGACAGATGCTGTCAGATATTTGGTGCATGAGTTTATTTGTTTCAGTAACAAGTGGAAAGGGTGTTTGAATAGGGCTGGCACAATCTGAGAGCTCAGCAAATTGGGGACACAAAAATCATTTTGCAAAAAAATACCTGATCTCACTGGAACACCACTAATAGTGGAGGACCAGGACTGGAAATACAGCATCGAGCAGTTTAAAGAGACAGACAGAAACACTTGCAGTTAGAATCTTTTTCTGGACTTGGAGAAAGTTTGTAGAAAGTTTGTAGAAATGTTTGCAGAAAGAGCAGCCAAATGTAGGGGGCTTGTTCTGAAATCAAGGAACTTTAACCCATTTGACAAGACATTTCTTAAACACCTCATTGCCACAGCACTCCAGGTCTCAGAACTGTTGCTTTCAGTTCCTGAATGTCTGCAAAACTGGAGATAAAGATTAACAAGAAAAGCAAATAGCAGGCAGAACGTCTGTCAAAAGTTTGTTCCAGAAAGAAAGATAATTTTCTCTGAGTGGAAAAAAAATTACTGTGAAAAGAAAAAAAAACAAAAACCAAAAAAAACCACCCCACTTTGCAAGCAGCCCTGTGGAGTCATCAAACCTAAATAACTTATCTTTTCTGATCTCCAGGGAGGATGGGAAATGACAGAACAGAGAGAACTGGTGCACGGCTTAGTGGATACAAATGATGGAACACACTGCTGTGTGCATCAAACAATCTTTAGGGAAGCAAATGTGTTTGGAATGTATTCAGCAGTTTTATTTCAAATGGCACCAGAGGATCAGTTAGGGAAATGGATGAATTAATGAGTCAGAATGTATAGATATTCATGGGAGTTTTTCTGTAACTGGATTCACTGATAGATCTCTTAAAGCAAAAGAGAGGTGGTTATGACAACACTGTTTAGCTGCTATCCATACTAAAAACTACACTACTTTCAAAGCATATTAGAATTGATCAGGAAGAGTAGGAACTCCTTGAGATGTTTCTGATTTCCTTGTTCTCTTTTGTGCATTATGCTTTCCACTATATTTTTCCAGCAAATGTGAATGACTAATGGTAGAATGTAGGTTTTGCAAACACCACCCTAGGTACAGGGCTAGACTTTTGTTGCATGAATACAAGGTGTTCTCCCAAAACCAAACCCTTCATACTTAAGTTTCTATCTCCTAGGGTTCCTCTGGTTACTCTGGTTACTCTAGGTAACTCAGCATAAACATAGAATCATAGAATCGACTGGGTTGGAAGGGACCTCAGAGATCATCAGGTCCAACCCTTGATCCACTACCGCTGCAGTTCCCAGACCATGGCACTGAGTGCCACATCCAGTCTCTTTATAAATATCTCCAGAGATGGAGAATCCACTACTTCCCTGGGCAGCCCATTCCAATGCCTGATCACCCTCTCCATAAAGAAATTCTTTCTAATGTCCAACCTAAACCTCCCCCGGTACAACTTAAGACCGTGTCCTCTTGTCTTGCTGAAGGATGCCTGCATAAGCCAATATCCCTTTGTTAATCTACATAAGAACTGACTAGAAAATGTGCAGGTAGACTAAATTCTAGAAATTGTTAATTTATTTAATTTACTAAATTTGCAATCTTGACAGTAGTAACAACACAAAGTAAGGTTTTTTGATTTTTTCTTTTTTTAAGGAAAGAAATTAGGGATTTGTTCATCTGTGCAACTATCATCTACCACCCTTCCTATAATCAGAAATATCAGCATATCCTGCCTGTTGTACATACTAACCATAACACAGTTTAAATATCTAGTTTATAGCTATGTCTAGCCCTGGATTTTCTTTCCTACTTCCTTCTCTCTGTGTATCATGAGATACACAGCTTTCAGCTCTGTTTTACTGTACCTTTCCTTGGTCTTGTTTTTTTTTTTTTCTTCTTTAATTTATTTATATTCTGCTATATTCTTACTTTTGTCCTACTACCAACTGCCCCTAATAATTTCTTTCATCTTCATCCTAAGATAAGTGCTCTTTACCTCCTTACCATACCCGTGCTTCCCTCCTTTAAAGAGTTCAAGTTCCTTGCTGCAGTTTCACATCTGGCAATAAATCATCCCCAAGTCTCTGTGCCCTATGAAGGCACATTCATTCCTCATATTCCTTCCATCATGTTACTGGCTCCATCTTTCATGCTACTCTCTACTCACCAACTTCTGTTTGACACATGCAGTATCCATAGCAGCAGAATATTGTCAGGAAGGTAATGCAGAAATACATCACCAAAATATGGATAAGAAATAGATTCCAGTATCTCAACCAAATATGATTTAGGAACAAATAATTAAGTGAGAAACGTACAAAAAAAAAAAAAAAAAAAAAAAAAAGATGAGTATGTGACACTGCTGGGAAAAAAGTCATCAATGTAAATTGTAGAAAGTCACTTTTTCCACAGTAGCTGCTCTGGGAGAAAGATAATTTTCTCAAAATAAATGAGATATTGCAAATCTGTGACCCTGTAGTAAACAGCAACAGTGGTTCTTAGAGGTATTAAGCCTGTAAGTCTTCTCTGTGATGAGGAACTTTATAGCATGATTGGCTCACATTGTGGCTGATGAGAGACCACCTTTCAGAGTTGCTTTCCACCTTTGGAAGGATGCATCTCTTGTGGAAACAATGATCCTTCCCTTTCTTTAGGACTGGAATATTGTCCTATATAATGTCTTCATGAATAATGTAACATTCAACTTGGCAAAATTTGTACAATATCAAGTACTTTCTTTCCTCCTCATATGAACATCTTAGGCGATTTCAAAACTCTTTAGTGAAATGTAGGATTAACTTAAAAGCATGTTAGCAATTCTGACAAGGGCTGAAATAGCAATGGAAAGGCTTTACAAAGACACTGTGTTTTTTAAATCTGTGTAACATACAGAACTACCTGTGAATGCACAGTAACTGAAAATAATATTTAAATCCTTGTTCTCATTAGAGTCACCTTATGGAGCACTCCTAAGGGCCTGCATGAAGTAATGAGGTAAAATCTCTTCTGGATGAGTCACGAGCTGACCTCCTAAAACAGGGCCTGAAATGTGCTGTCATCAGGGAGAAAAATCTTCTCTGGGTTTGTGAGCCTTTGTCATTACAATAATGTTCAAATAGCTCCTCAAAATTAAACCTAGATAATTAGTTAGCCTATTTTTGCAAATACACAGAATTAATCTGTTCTCGACATTAAGAAAAAGCTGAATTCTAATATTGGGTGCTCACTAAAATGAAACTTAAACTAACAACACATTTAGGTGGTAAAAGTCCTCACTTAAAATGTAATCAGATTCTATGGTGGGAAAAGAAAAACAACAAACAAACAAACAAAAAAAACCCAGACTTAAAAATATCCTACTTTATCTTTCTTCTCATATTCCCCAGTACTTTTTGACTTTTTTGACTGGATTGAAATGTCCAAGAACACTTTGTGCTTTTGCAGATACTGTATTTATTACAGACCCTGTGGGGCAGTCTGAAATGAGACTCTGCTCACAGATAGTCCCATTGTCACTTCTGGGATTACTTTCAGGTTTAGGACCAAGTACTATCAAGTTGTTCATGTACCTCAAGATGAATATAATCATTTAATGAGCCTAAATAGGCTAGACATCTAACACAGAGAAAAGTTAATGTGTTAGAATCTGACTCTGGGACATCGTGGAAGTTCATATAATAGGGCTCACATCTAACACAGAGAAAAGTTAATGTGTTAGAATCTGACTCTGGGACATAGTGGAAGTTCATATAATAGGGCTCCATCTTCCAGTAGATTGATTTTGTTGTACTGGCCTAATTTCATCCTGACAGGAAAAAGACACAACCCCCCTGTGACCCTCTCTGCAGGAAGCTGAATTCCCCTTGCAGTGATTCACTGGGAATTAAAGTGCAGCAGAGTTACAGAGCTGCATATTGGCTGAGGATACAGGAGTGTTCAAGAATCTGCAATGAATATCTGCAACCATTTCAAGGCAGGTGAGGCAATAATATATAAGGATTTAAGAGATTATATGTTTCCAGAGCTGTTTTAATATCTAAAGAAGGAGATGGCAGCTGGGGGTGGTAGGATTCTTGGGTTTTCTTACCATTTTTGAGGAAAATCCTGCAAACCTCTCAGGCTCTTGCCAGTTCTTGTTATCACAACTGGAGCTCAACACTTGCTTATTTAAGGTTTCACTACACATAGCAATAGAGAATAAGGGCTCACTTACCTTCAGCACATAAAGATGAAAGAGAAGGGGAATGATAAGCATGAATCACTTATTATTTATCAGCCTTGCTTGGGCCAGTTCTGCCAGGCTCACAGCAACTTCATGGTATCATTTCAAGGCTTTGATCCAGGTTTTAGCCCAGCTTCACTGCATTAAATGAATCCTCTTATCTTCCCTTGCTTCTTCCTCATACCTTGCTTTCTCCTTTATCCTTAAGCATTGTTCTAGCCCTCCCTTAGCAAAAGCTCTGTGTGTGTATGTGGAAATGCCTGTCATCCATGATGGTCCCTAAAATCCCACCACTTCCCAGCTAGCACAGGCTCTGAGTAACCACAGGGATGTACAGTGCTAAACCCAAACTCAGTCGTTGCCCATTTCTCTGGATGCCCTGAAGACAAACAACCAAGTGAAAAGGTGAGCAAACTTCCAGCTCCCTCCTTTACCTTGAACTGTGGTGTGCCATGCAGTTAGGTACTCTCTCGAGTGTCTTGAAGATTTATTGTGCTTGGCATTGCTCAAATGTGATAGAGAGATCACCTGTGCCCTATAGGCTTTCAGCTCCAAGTTGCAAGATAAAATTGGAGCAGGAGAAAGAGATAAAATGGATGGACAGAAGACTGAAATGGAGAAACAGACATGACTAACACTATTTGGGTCCCTGAGGTGCCTTTGGGGTCAGGAGTGATGTTCTAGCCCAAATTTTTCAGAGATAGATGCTGATTCTGAGAAGTTTAACCCAAGTCATTGTTTTTAAAGCAAATCTCCTGTTCCTTCAAAGCTTTGTGTCACTGTGTGCAGTATCATCATCACTTCTACTGTAATGGTTCTGCACTGACACATCCTTCCAGTTCATTTGTACTCAAGTATTTTGCAAAGTATATTTCTGATACTACTAGGAGAGCCATAAAAAGAGAATGCTGATCTGATGGCGTTGTAATTATAGCTGAACTAATTATGGAGGTAACTATTCACTGGACACCACTATCATTTTTGGACTGTTCTTCAAATGAAGTGACTCTATATAGTCTGATGGATGAAAATCAGGATTACCGTATTAACAGCTGAAATAAAAATACAATGAGCCTGTTTTCCTGGAAACCTTTGTGGTTGTGCTGTATGTGGTTTATCTTCTTGATTCTTCTGTGCTAAACCTTTGGTCTGGAAAATGAATCTAAGCTGAATCATCATTACAGCCTCTGTTCCTGTCAAGGCTATTATAGTCAGAGAGGAAACAGCTGCTCCTTCAAGGCCTGATCCATGCTTAGGATCAGTGTTGGACAGCTATCAGTGTTTCTGATAAAAACAATTTGGAGAGGAGAGAAAAGAGATGCATCATGTCATGGGCTTACCTCTGTGTGGTCCTGTTGACTAGTAAATACTCTGTGGGTCTGCTAGGGCCTCCTAAAGCAGTCATTTCTCTGGCTTGGCTTGTGCCTACGTTAGTACTTGTTTGGAAGAGAGGACAGACCTTGGGATCTTCTCATTTGCTTCTAACACCAGGTATGTAAACTTGTGTTAGGGCAAGGAAATAAATAAGGGAAAACAGAGGGCTGGATTCATCTGGACTTGAAGGCTTTTTACTTTGATATAATCTGAGGTACGTACCTGAGTAGCTGAACTTCACCAGAATATAGTTTTGCACTCATCATAGATATTTTGCACCAGGAGAATTCCAGAAGTGGAACAGAACTGGGGGAGTCTGATCTGGGCTCCTTAAGCTTCTCTCTCTAGGCCCTTCCATCCATCCTTGGGGGCTTGTTCTTTCAGACTGATTCCAAAGGATAGCTGGTGACCAATAACATGTCAGAGCCATGACAATCAGGACGGGGGGATCTCTCACATTCTCTGAGACAATCTGTTAGCTTCAGCACCTGGGAAGCAGAAGACATCCCACATTGCAGGCTACAGGCTGGTGACTCCCCCTTGTCAAGCCATGGGACAGATAATCTTAGTGCAGATCAGATACTGCAAGAGCCATTACTTGTATGTGTCACCTCAGAGTAAGAAGTCAAGAATCTGCATTATACAGATTCTCTTTTCCCTCAACTGTGCTTTTGTCAGGATGCCAGATTTTTTTCTGTACAATTATGTGGATTTCTTTCATAATATCTGACTCCATGTTAAACCCTCATCCATAATACCTGCAGACTTCATGGCATATGCTTGAACCATATAACCATAGAAGCACAAAATAGTTCAGGTTGAAGGACCCTCAGATGGTCTCTACTCCAACTTTCAGCTCAAAGTAGGGTCAGTGTCAAGCTCAGACCAGGTTGCTCATATTTTCCTCCACGGTGTCTTGCACAACTCCAAGGATGAAGCCTGTACATGATCTTGATCCACTGCTTTGCTGTCCTCAAGGTAAAAGAATTTTTTCTTAAATCTCATCAAAAACTTATCTTTGTTTTCTCTCACCCTCCCACCATACACCGCTGTAAAGAGACTGGCTCCATCTTCCCAGTAGTTTTCCTGTAGGTATTGGCAGGATGCTATCAGGGAACCCCAAAACAATCTGCTTTCAAGCTAAACAAGCTCATTTCCTTCAACCTTCTCTCACAGGCCACATACTTCAGGTTATCAAACAGTATATCCTCTGTCACTGATCCTGGGCCTCTGGTTTGCTTTCAAACTATTTTTTAAGATGCATCAGTCACCAGACAGAAGCATTTTTAAATTAGAAACCTCTGATAGATAATAGATATTTCTGATCTGCTGGACACATCCTTCCCTGGACATAGCTTCTGTTCCATGGCTAGTGTGAAATGAGGGGATATTCAAGGCCACTGCCCATTTGAAGACAGCCACCACCACCACAGTGGTGACACTTAGGAGAGTCAGTGCAGAAAGTAATGCCAGTTGAAGAAGGAAACACCATATTTTTCTCAGTGGTGATTTTAACCCCCAGACCTGAAGGCAAATCTCAGTTGCCCTGGGAATACTGCATCTCTTGTGGCACTCTGTATGGGTTTGTTACTGAACTGAACACACCAGTCTTCTATCCAACAGTTCTCTTAGAAATTTCCTGTAGTCTCTATTGATTTCTTTTTTTTTTTAAAGGGGAAAATATTTATAGCTTTGCCTTTTGCCTTTCCTTTTCCACAGAGAGGACTTTAATTAGCGCCCTTTGTGCTATTAGATGTGGCCACATGTGGTAACTTGAAGTTATTCACATTTTAAAGTGTTTTTAAATGTTGGGTCTAAGCCACCCAGAGATTTTCCAGCAGGGGGAAAATATCAGTTGTCTGGAAGCTTTTCCATTACCTTACACCACAGGAGTGGCATAAAGGAGCAAAAGAAAAGTCTGAATCTAGTACTAATGTTTCTGCTGCAGGGAACAGTTTTTCTTTCATAGGAGGTGGGCGGTGAACAAGGGAGAGTTCAATTTGTTTTGCTGATACTAATTTATTCTTCTGTCTTACTCACTTAATGACAAGACCTGAGTAAAAATGCTGATGACAGATCTATTTTGTTTTATTCAGAGAAACACTGGCCCAGGGCAGTCATAATTTCTTTCCCTTTCTTCTGTTTTCAGTAGGATGACCTCATCTTTGCCAGGACTTCCATTCCATTCCATTCCATTCCATTCCATTCCATTCCATTCCATTCCATTCCATCCAAACAACTATTCCAGTAGCTTCCTGCAGATATTTCTACAGTTTTAATTTCCACTTTACAAAAGTATATCTGTTATACACATCTTCTCCAAAGAATAGGTGAAGGGCAGCAGTTCTGCTGCTTATTGTATCTGTTCATAATGCCATTACTATGGTCTTTGTTGCAATGCTTTTGGTAGCCTCTGTCATATACAAAGTAGTTTTATCAGTTAAGGATTCCATACTAGCCTATGAACTTAAAACTGTGAAATTCATAGAGATCCATTTGTCCATAAACAGAATGTGTTGGATGACCTGTAGCAGATGCTTAAACGTGAGGCAGCACTGTCCAGCAAACACACGTGGAAAAACGTCTGCAAAGCAGAATCCATCTGCAGCTCTGGAATACTCAGAAACCCATTAGAATCCACCCCTGAACCTGATTTTATACTTCACAGATTTGCTTTGCTATAAATGATGTGTGCCAAATGCCTGGCAACAGTTGCACCCCCAGGAGTTTTGTGCCACCCTGTGCTAAGGGGAGCAAGGGGAAGTGTTGCCCTTTAGAAGGAGGAAGCACTGGGCTGGGCTCTCTGAATGTTGGAAAGGGTACTGAAGACAGACTTTCCTCCTTAGTGGTGAACAACAAGCATGATACTAGGACAGCTTAGAGCAGGAAATAAGAATATAATTCTGCATCCAATAAAAGAACAATCAGTGACTAGTCCCTAGATACCAATTGTGTTTCTTCCTTTTGTAGAAGAAAAGTCCTGAACCTACCAAAAGCAATAGAAGTTTTGCCACTGGCATACACAGGGCATTTTACCCATTGATTCTTTTCAAAGCAATTTACCATGGGTTTTCTGAAATTGGAAACTGGATGAGTAATGTAGCCTATAGAGTAGACCCCTGCTCCCAGCTCTCTCCGACTCGGGCTTAACACTGCCAGCGCTGATGTGCGGAAATTCACACCTCACTTAATGAAAATTCTGTAATATCCTCCCTGTGGTTGCTATTTTCATTAACAGCCTGAGAATTAATTCATTCTTAGAGAATATAAACCTGCACAAAGGTAGCACGTTTGCAGAGCAGACGAAGTGAATCTAATACAAGCAAATAATATCTCTGCGTTTTTGTCATGACTGGATAGGTCTGTTGGTTACAGAGGGAGCTCCCGTTACTTCTTTGAAGCTCAAACCCAGACAATGTAGAGAAAGAAACATCAGACACTGCACATTCAATGGGTGTTCACTTTCTTACAGAAACACTGGTTACTGTTGATTAGGATTGTTTTGACTTTACTTTCTTTTGTCACAGTTTTATTCACAGTTCTGTCTGAAATCCTTGTGTACACCATGACAAGAAGACAGGCATACAGAAAACAATACAGTACAGATCAACTGTCCCAAGCAATATATCAGTAAAGAACAAAAAGGATAAGAAATCACAAAATTACAATACAAGATAAATATGTGTACCATACATACATACATACACAGAGAGAGATTATGCTTTGCAGACATTATGGGATTTTGATTTTCTATCTGTTGCAGAGCAAATTTATTTCAAGGAGGAAGGAAAAATAATTGTTCTAGTAGCAATTAACCCAAACCACCTTTTGTATTTTCTGAAGTAGCTGCTGTCACTGTTGGTGATATAAGAGCTCATTGAATAAAAATAGGAGGACACAAGGAGATGGCCAAGACAACACAATAGGAATAGATCACTGGGGTCCTGATTGTAAGAGGAAAGAAGGGAAGGAAGGAAAACACTTAATTCCCTCCCTTAAAAGAAAGAAAAAGTACTGAATTAGGATGGTACAAACTGTGCTGAGTATGATCAGATATACAGCGTACAAGAGAACATTTTTCCTGTGTGAAAGAGCAAGTGTCAGAGATATCTGACACTGGGATGCATTTGCATTTTGTTCATTCACAGACTTTTTACATGTGTCCTGAGAGAGAAAAATGCATGCAGGTATTTTCTGAATATTTTCAAAGTATCAGGAAATGGGCTGTGCTGCTTAGTTAGCTGTGCTGGTTGGCTTATACTGAAAGCTCTTCAGAGGAACCTGTTTAAAATTTCCTCTCCTGTCCATTCACTATATTTGCCACAGTGCAAATATGAAGTGAGGATATCTTGGAGAGCAACTGTAATATGCTGGTAATAATCTAAGTGAAACTACAGAAACAACAATTTGTAATCTCCCAGAAGTACTCAATAGACAAGTAATGGATGCTTTTAAGAACTGTAATTAAACTTAGTCTAAGAGAAGTACATCTGCAGCTCTTTTGGAGACCAGAAGATTTTTCTATATACCTTCCTTCGCTCTGATTTTATGATCTGCCCATTAGGGACATGAGTTATTCCCTAACTGATGCTTTGGTTACTGCACAAGGCTCCAAGCAGGGTAAGGACCCTGATGCTGCCCCACTGCCTGGATGCTCCAGAAACAATCCCAGTTGAAACTCGCTGATAAATTCAGTGAAACTCTACAGTGACTCACCATAATATGCTTATTTCAAATTCAGCTTTCAAGAGATAACTTCCTAAAGGAAACCATTAGCTAGCAAGTGCCTATTGCTCCCGAAGGTAATAACAACTGTGTTAATGCTAAGAGGAATGAGACAATCTCTCATGCTCAGTGGATGGGGCATAGCAGCCTTTTTTGGGTCGTAGCTGAAGAGTATAAGGGAGGTGGGGGTGGATACAGGATGTGAGATTTCCCTGCCTGCAGTCTCCAGGTGAGCTGGTGTTGGGAAGCTGTGCCTGGACAGTGGGGGCAGATGGATGATGCTTCAACATCTTATTTGTAGAACTCAAAGTGAGGATACAGAGGTCCCTGCAGATTGCCTGCTAGGGACAGACTTATTAATGCTCAGACCTGGTGAGGGAAGCAGAAAGGACTCCTGTAAATAAATAAATTTCACCAGCAGGTAGTTGCCTTGTGTCAGCAGTTTCCCACTCTGAAGAAATCAGGCTCATCAGAGTCAGAAGGCTGGCAAGACAAAATCATGTGGGCTGATTATTTCATAGCTGATGAGTGTTTAGAAAAAAATCTCACAAGAATTCAAATTGTTTCTTAAACCTTAAAGCTTGTTTTAGCCTGCCTGGGTAAGGAGAGACAAACATACTTTATTCATGGAAAGCTCTTATTCAAGATGTTCTTTTGAGTCTGAAGAGAGCTTTAATTTAGCTTTTTCTCCCAGGAGACTTTCCACAGTACCTTTACTATGTTCCAAAGTGTTGAAAGAGGACACACACAAATTGTGTGCCTTGGCTGTCTGGGAACAAGAAATGCCACATACTTATGATCAGTCTTGAATTCTTAGGCTTAAAAAGGTCACATATAGGCATCCTAATAATCAATTTTTACTTAAAGCAAAGCACTACACTTCTTGCCATTCCCCTTCATTAATACTACTACCTTCCTCAGTTTGCTTATAAGTATCAAAATAAGTTTATGAACTTTCTTTTCAGAAAGAGAAAAATCCAAACACTTTTTGTCACTTCCAGTACAGAGCCTTGCAAAACCAAAACTTTTGACTGACTCATTCAAATTTACTACGTAAGATTTGTTTTTTATTGACCCTTACAGACACAGATAGACTGAATCATTTTCTGACCACAGAAGCACAATGTGTACCACAAACTATTAAAGAGAAACTGTGAAACCTGCAATTCCTCTTTTTACAACATAATATTTATTCACAGCACACTCCTTTTGTCAGAATGGGCTGGATTACTATTAACTTGTTCCAAGCATCACTTCTTCCTAGTACTGAAAGAACTGAAGGTTTTGCAAGCTCTGTGCAGCAGGTTTATGACAAATTTGGTAGAATGCCTGAAACTCATTTCTATTTGTGTTTGAAGTCCATGTGTATTTACGTGAGAGCTTAAGGCACATTGACTCTTCTCTAGTTCAAGGTAAAATGCACCAGTTTCTCACTATCTGGAGCACTAAACCAGTTCATTGATGCAAAGCAACAAACCCCCTTCACCTGTGAAGACTACAAGACAGAAAGAAGAGATTGTCCCAGAAAAAGAGTAAGAGTTCAGTTCTCTTAATCTCTGCCAAATCTGTAGCTGAAAATAACTATGAACTCTGCCACTATATTTGTTTATAAACAGGTTGTGCAGAAGTGTGGGGAGTATTAATTAAATAAATCATAAACCCAGCAACAGTAGCTAGCAAAGACATTTGTTTTATTGCTAGATATGATTGTGTTATTTGGGAATGCCTTTTGCATGCTTGATCTTCTTCACACAGGTGATGCAATTCAAATGTGCTATCTTTGATTTAAATGAATTGTGCTTTTGCAATAGCTATCCTTGGAGGTAATGAAAGAAAGAATTAATACACCTCTGTGTAAGAGGTAAGCAAAGAACTGTGGTTTTCCACATTTTCTTTATGTTTGTTTGGTTTTGATTTTGTCTCAGCCTGTGTGAATAATTGAGACATCTTTGTGTCTGGTCTGAGAAGCATAAGCAAGATTGTTGATGGAAATGAAGAAGTGATGATATCAGTCTTTACTTTCTTTTCTTATCAACAGAGAGTTCCCAGGTCCCCAGAGATTTCTGTATGCAGGAGTATGAGAAATGGGAAGCTAGCCAGTTCTTTTTTGACCTAATTGTGCTATCATTCTGCACTGACCACCTAGCTGACAGTAGTGGTCAGTCTGCATCATGGTAGCTCATATTATGAGACAGCATGTTGGATACTTCTGGATACTGTGTTGATAAATATTTCCTTGCCATCTGTTCCTACAGGGTCCCTCTTTATCCCATAGTTAAACAAATACTGTTTTCTACTCTCTGTTGCACCTGACAGTCAGAATGGCAACTGCTTTCAAAAAGAGCAGACCCCCATACTATCCCCCCTAAAAAGAAAATTTTAAAAGTGTTGCCTGCTCTTCCAAACATTTGAGAAATTGCTGCAAAAATAAAGCTAATATACTGACATAGTTTGTCTCCTGTGTAGAATCCATACTAAGTTATTTGCTGAGATTTTTCTGTTTGCTAAAAAATTAATAATGTAAATCTTTTTCTGTAGTAAGTCCCTTCTCAGGAAATGGCACCCATCCCCAGTTAGTTAATGAGATTTTTACTACTTTAGTTACCAAAAGGCTCTATATTTAGATGAGAAACCACAATCTATTAAGTTTTGAAATACTTCTGATACATAGGGGGGTAATGCAAAAAGCACACTTTCACTTGATGAATTACATGGTCTGAGATATGCAAACCTCAGACATCTAGGAAAGTAAATTATTCTGTCAGTGGCATCATGGATTGGGTGACATTTGTTTAGGATGATCAGTATTATTGTAAGTGGGTACAAAATTATTACAGATCTCTGCAAAGAGAGGTGGCTGACATTTTAAAATGCCCATTTTGCAAAGTAGTAAATGTAAAGAAGCAGATAATTAAATTTAAAGGTCATTTTTTCAACTATAACATTAAAGAGATTAAGAGGTTAAATTTTAACTTGACTACAAATCCATTATGTCTTTCTACAGACAAGACATTTTAACTATTCAGTGTCATTCAGTGCATCACATATTCAATGTGATTTTGTTGCATGTGACAGACAAAACCAAAAAGACCCAAATTAACTCATTGACATTGTAGAAAACCAATTAACCCTATTTTCCACACAGTTTTATACTCCTCCTCTCAAAAAACCAAACCAAACCAAAAAAAACCTTCTTCAATAACTTTATGAAAGCCATTCAGGACTTCATATATGTTGAGAACTTAAATGTTGTGGATAACCTATTTAAATTCTTTAAATGGATTCAGTTTAGACCTGAATTTCATATATACTCAGGAGCATGAGGAAGGTCATCTTAGTGATGTTGTCTGCAGCCTGAAAGGGCACCAGCAACTCTCAAAGATTTCTTAAATTATCTTTATGACTGGATATGCAGCAGGGAGCAGTATATGCTTTTGCATATGCTACTACTGAAATCCTGATACAAAAAATCTGTAAGTCACTATCTTGGTCATCATTCTGGCTCAACCCAGGGTGCTTGCTTAGGTATGGAAAGTCACTTGCTTGCTCCTTGACAAGCCTAAGATGACAGCATCTGGATTGGCATCACACAGCTTTTTTCTCCCGGAATGCCAGTTTCTTTTTGTGGTCTTTATAAGGAAAGAAGAAAAAAACCAACATACTGAGAAGTAGTTATACTAAAGTATCTTAAGCCTGTTATATCATGAGAAGAAGGGAAAAAAAAAAAAAAAAAGGACAAGCAGGCAATCTTTTTTTTCTTCTTTTTTTTTTTTTTTTTCCTCCAAACATTTCCTTTCAGATGTCCCTTTGAAGTCACAGGCTTATATTGTGAGTGACTGAGAGCAAGGAGCTGTGAAATGCTTCTTGGAACCTTAGACTTCTCAGAGAGTGTCACAAAGCATACATGGCTGGGGTACACGACATCTGCAAATCAGCATTACTGAGGCTTTGTTCAGCCTCAAACTGGGAGCTGCAGAGAGCCACAAACTTCAGCAAGGGAAGATAATTTCTCCCATCCTGATTCTACCTTTCCACTTCAGGGGCTCTCACTTCTCTTCTTTGCAGTCACAGTGTTGGTGTAATAATATGAATAATCATACACATATATTCTACATGTAATATAATTGCTCAGTATATGTGCATGAATTAGTTATTGTTACCATATACTGTTCCAATCAGCTCTATTATTGTTTTTCTAGTACTATCTTTTCAAATTGTTAAGACTATAGTGCCACTTCTCTGTTGTTGTAAGGTTGTCCCTTCAAACTGCCCTCACAATAGAGCACTCTTCAAATTTACTAAAAACAGTTTCTTCTTAGATGGATATGATTCACTTCATAATCAAACACACAGACTGAGGAAAGACCTGACTGGTTACATCTTCTGTTTCTCCACTCTACATTCTTCATCCAAATCAATTTTCATTCATTCTCTTACTTACAGGATATTACATAAAGGTTACCCTACTCCATGGATAAGTCCCAAACAGGGAGCAAAACTCTCATGGTTTTGGAGCAGCCACTATTGACATAGGAAGTTTTCTACAAACATCAGAGAAAATCTAGTGAAGGTTAGGACTATTTCTGCCTGTTGCCTGGTAGAGCCACTGATCAGTCTCACTCAATACTTATCTTGAGTGGGAGGCCAGCACCATAGTGTCTCCTTGGAGCATCACCTCCTGCTAGACCCACTAGGAGGTTTATAAGAGAGTACATGAATCTTTTTTGTTTTTCTGTAGTTTAAAATGTTCAGCTCCCAGAAATGGGAGCTGAGCACTGCCAGCAAAGGGCATTACTGTTAGAACAGAAGAAAGAAACAACACAGTGTACCCTAAGGAAAATTATAGTAAGAGATTGACCTGAAGACAGAGAGGTGAAGAACAAGATAAGAAAGACCAGAAAAGCTGAAGGTTAACCAGGGTCTGCATAAGCAGCAAGGAAAAATGGAAAGGTAATGAATGAGAAGGGGGATGCACATCTGTCCCAGACCCACAAGAAACAGATCCAGTTCTGCTTGTCCCTAAAGCAGACCCACTGCAAAAAGCTGGGAGAGGAGCATTGCTGTTAAGGAGAGGAGATAAGAACACTTTGTAATACAGTCAGAAGCAGGGGAAAAAAGGCAACTCAAGTCCCTAGGACGTGACTTCATGGGCTGCTGCAGCTGCCCCACAGCGCTGCACTGGGTCTCTGCCAGCTCAGCTGAGACAGCAGGGATGTGCTGTCCTGGACACCAGACTCCAGGGATCCCCAGAGTTTGGTCACAGTTTTCCTTTGTTACTTACTTTGTGTCATCTCTTTCCTTTATATTTTTGAACACTTTACCTTCCCCAGAGATCACAGGCAGAAATACAGAGGCCTTATGAGAAATGCCAGCTTTACCTGGAGATAAACCTCGGGATCTCATTTGATTATTATCTGAATCTCATGCCTCTTGGAGGCACTCCCATCATGGAACTGATTGTTAATGGGCCCAGACCCAAGGACAAGGCTTTGCTGCAGAACTTGAGCAAAAAAGGAATGACAGGGCAGGAAGGAATGAAGTTCATGGCCACAGCATAAATAATATCACAGGAAACAATAAAAGCCATCTAGAGAGAAAAAAAATCACCTCTTTAAGAAAATAGAATATGCTGGAATTCCTATTTACTGAAGAAATAAGGTGAATCTTTTGCAAAGATAATTTCTGTACTCTGGTGCAAAGAGGTCATGGAGTCTAAGTCTCAGTAAATGGCAGCAGAATTTAAGAAATTAAATGTTTGAATGACTATTGAAGGTTAACTCTCAGATCTTCAAGTCACTTCAGTGCAAGACTTGAAGGAATGCTAACTGATGGCTCTGTGAGCTGGCATGGTACAGAAACTGGGGTCAGTAAGGAATTACTACTGAAAATAGGCAATAAGAGATGCTAATTCAAACAGTCCAAGTGGATGCTTTTGCAGAACTGTTTATTTCTCTTGCAGTCCCTCTTTCTTGCTTTCTCATAATTAACTTTTCTTTGTCATTCACACCTCTGTCTTGTCCCCATTTCCTCTCATTATTTTCTCTTTTCTCTTGCCCCACATGTTCTGATATGTTTTCTTTAGGAGTGTACTGGTGCCCATCAAACAGGTTTGTGCTGCTAGGGGCACATTGCAATGCAGCAATCACTGCTGAGTGATTCTGCTGCTGTTGCATGGCACAGTGGGAGGGATTTAATCTCAGACATGACACCCCAAGGACTCAGCAGTTTGATGGAGAAGATTATTCTTTAGGTACATTACTAGGTAGCATTTTTATCTAGATAGTGTTTCACTTCTCATAAGTTTGCTTTACCATCAAGGTCCAATTTAAAGAGTTGTTAAGTAAAGATGGAATTAAATTGAAAGAACTGGAGCATGTAGATGAAAGATGAAAGGTGGTTTGAGATGAGGAAGCAGAAATGGCAAACTTGCAGGTAATAACAGATAAGCATGCCAGAAGAAGAGAGAGTAATCTGCAGCACAATTATAGAATTACAGGATATTAATAAAAACAGTTTGAGATTCTAAATACCAGAAACAGGAGAGCAATAGAATTAATGCAAATGAAATCATTCTAGCAAAAGTCTTAGTAACTATTAGTGGTGCTTCTTCCATGATGTGAAAAAGGTTCCCATGCAGTAAAATATCATGGCATTGTCTCTAGAAGCCTGAATTTCAAACTCAGCCTTTTTGTCTCAAAGTCTTCCTTCTTAAGCTTTTTTGGGGGGGATTTTGCTTTGGTTTTGGTTTGGTTTTTAATCTCATCTTTGACTTGGAATGAAATGTGCATGGGACATCAAGTATACTCATCAACATCGCCCTGTGGAATCTCCTTATCTCACAGACTTAATTGCTAAAGTGACAAGATCAGTTCAGAAAACTCCATGTGGGGTAACAGAATTTTCTCCACACAGTGGTGTAAAGGAAGTGAGAACTTAGTGTTAAACTGCATCCTATGAGGGAGAAACTGAGCACTTAGTGACAATATTCTGTGTAGCTTTTTCATTCCCCACAGGGCTGATTTAGGTGTACAAAAATTGCCTGCTCTTTGCTATCCTTTGTTATTTAATGGCCATTAAACTTTTAATAGTGTGGGTTTCAAATAATCCCATTTAGCACTTCTGAAACTTTTCATTTCCATTGTTCCCATAATATTCTTTTTGCAAAAACACAAGAGACAATCAAAGTTTGATGTGAACAATGTTTGTAAGGTCTCTTTAAAAATCAAAACAAGGAGAGAGCTTGAGAATATTTGCTTGTGCATTTTAGTCTTCCTGGTCCAATGATGCTGAATATATTTTTAACAGAAGGTACGTGGTCAGAAACAAGTGCCCATTTTCCTGTTATTAAGTTAACCTTTTTAAACATGACATTATTGTTTAACATAAGACAGGGGCTTATCTTAATGTCACGATGAATTATTCATATGCAGAGCTAAGGTATTTTACCTTGCTAAATGTAAACACAGCATGTTGAAACCAATATCTGGAGCCATGCATCACAGGCAGAATTAGCCATGGATTTCTTAAACACGTAGTGGAGTAAAAAGTGCAATTAGTCTGCAACTACAGTCTATATAATTAAAGTAGGTGGCAGTCATTCAGTGAAACATAACACAGTCAAAGTCTTAGAGAGCCTATAATAATGTAATAGCTGTGAAGAGAAATGCTGCAGAAAAACTGCTAAATATATCTTTCCTTCCTTTGGTAGGGAATATGAAATCTTGGAGGTTCTTTGTCCATAAAGGGAGATGATCATGCAGGCTCACAGTAAACATTCATAGCTGAGGCCAACACGTTTATGATTAGCTATACAAACACTTCATTTGGAATTTTCAAACATTTTACAAACATTTTGTTAAGTGTTGTTTGCATCTTTCCATCTTTCACAAATTTCTCTCAGACTGCAGAATGGACTAGGAAATACGAATGCTGATTTGAGAAATTATGTACCACTCCTTTCTGGTAAGATAAAGAAGTAGATAAGTTCTTTCACAATTTCTCTATCACTGCCTCAACTGTGGTCTGCAGAAATACAGGCAATAGAAAAAGATTCAGCTTACCTCTCAGAAACAAGCTTGAATTTATGGTCAATGTATGCTTAAATTCTTGCAAAGAATTTGAGCCAACTGCCTTTATATCTGAGTCAGCTTTCTTCTCCGTGCTTCTCATCTACATCTTAGGTAAGCTGTTAAGTAAGATGGAAGATGTGTTAACATCCCCAAGATTAATGGACAAACAGCACAATGTGCTACGTTTTCAGTTCTTGAGAACTTAATGTAGGAGTGACCATGATGGACTTAGCAAGAATTTTAAAAGTATTTGCTGAGTAAAGAAAGTGGGTACTTTCCAAAGCAGGTTCAAGGATCATCTGGAGGTATCACAAGTGAGTCTGATGGATCATAAGCAAATGAATAAGGAAATCACTAATAAAAACAGTGTACTTACATTTCCAATCAAGGGAAAAAGAAAGATTTTATTTAACTTCAATTAAATTCCACTTGGGCCCTCAGGATATTAATATACCTGTCAGAGAGACTACTGAAGGCTGCAAAATCTCTGAGGAACAGCAAGAGTCTCCATGGGCTTATTCAGGGTCCCAAAAGGACTTGCATGGCTTGGAGGATTTGCAGAGATTCACTGAAATATCACAGCAACTGTGCTGGACCCACTGGCAGGTTAATTTTTGAGAGACCCCCTTGTACTGTGTCATAGTATTCACCATCAGTGTTCCTTCAGACTTTGGCACAAAAACAAAACAAAACAATTTTTAAAAAAAAGTAAATTGGGAAAACCCATAAAGAGAATGGGTTTTTTTGTTTTTATTAGTTTTGTTTTTTGTTTTGTTTTACATCTGCCTGCACATGTTCTAAATAGGAGATGCATTCCTGTTATGCATTAGCTCCAGGTATCCAGAAAAAAATTATCTGCTGGTTTCAGCCATCCTTCTGAACCCTCTCCTCTCTCAGTAGCTTTCCTACTTATCACCCAGGGACTTAGAGTAACTCTCAGAAGGTTTTTCTGTTTAATAGCACAGGCATGGTAGCTGGCATGAGGATAACAAAGTGCAGTGCCTCCAGTTCATGCTGGGATGCAGATACTCACCTATCAGGACACTGCTCTGTCGGATTTTTTATTCTGGAATCTAATGGTCTTCAGACATGACAGAGAGCTAAATAACTCTTGTGCTGTGGGAAACGTTCCCATGGCTGAGGATAGGTATAAAATTTAGTCCGAGTTTTCATATTTTGTCTACAGTGCTTGAAGAAGATATTTATAATCAGATAAGATTTGTCTTGGGGTTGACTGATGTGAGGAGCTTCAATTAACTTCCAGAAACAGTGGTGCACACCAGGAGGAAAAGGGAAGTGACTTACTGAAACCTGTCACTTTGATCTCCCTTTTCTAGCTAGCCTATGACTTTTGCAAGTGGAAATCAACGGGAGCCCATGGATTAAATATGTGTGTTTCATAAGCTAGTCCCTAGTTTTGTTGTCTGTTGATTACACCAACCATTCTGACCCATTTACAGCCTACTCTGAAACAACACTTGGAGGTGGATCATGCCCAAAGTGATGACTAAGTAATACAGCTTGCAGTGGTTAAGCTCAGGCCTGAGCATGTGCTTGTTTCAGTGGCTACCTCAGTCTTATTATACCTGAGCATTCATACTATTTATTACAAGAATAACTAAGTGTGATGGTTTCAGAATGTCATTAAATTATACCTCTGCTGCTTAATTATTACCAAATTTACAATATAATAAAATGTGGGGCGCTCTCATCTGAGATATAAGTAAGTATCTACATTTTCAAAACATATTGAAGCAATCCTACTGCTGGAAATGACTGCTTCATGTGGTAGCTGCCTTTCTGTGCCTCTAGATGGAGATCCTATCCATTTAACTCAACTCTCCAGAGAGAACTGTGGGATGCTTTAATAGAAGCTCCATTTTTCCTTTCATACTCCTTAGGCCAACAATTCCTTTGATCTCTGATTTCTGGCTTATAAAATTCTTTTGGTGTTATTAACTAGATCTCCAGACCCCATGCATACTACACAGCTTACCCGAAAAAAGAAAAAGGATTGTGTTCTAGCTTTCCACAGCTAAAGTGTCCTGAGCTATTTATTTGTACTGAAATGTAGTGGTGAAACTCTCTGTCTTTTCAAGAGCCATTCTGTAAATTTCTCCCAGGGCATAAGAAACTCTGACAAGGGTTTCAGTATTGCAGGTGGTCCTCAGAGGGAAAGATATGGACTATTGTATTCAGTCACATCTTCTCCCAAGGAACAAACAATAGAAAAAGAGAAAACAGTCTCAGGTTTTGCCAGGGGAGGTTTAGATTGGATATTAAGAAAAAATTCTTCACCAAAAGGGTTGTCAGGCACTGAATAGGCTTCCCAGAGAAGCGGTCAAGCCACCATCCCTGGAAGTGTTTAAAAAGCATGTAAATATGGTGCTAAGGGACATGTTTTAGTGTTGGATTTGAAAGTGTTAGGTGATCAGTTGGACTGGATAATCTTAAAGGTCTTTTCCAACCAAAAAGTTTCTATGCTTTACCATACAGGTAACTATATCATATGTTTCCACCAAAGTACAAAGCAAACCTTTGCCATAACTTCACCAGGAGACTTGATTATATGCTCACTGATTTGGGACCAAGGTTTACATATATCTACAATCCTAACAAGAATAAGGAGACACAGAAGTGAAAGTACTTCTTATAGTCCAGGAGGCAGAAATCCTTTTTTTTTTTTGGATAAAAACTGTTAGATAAAAACAAGGCTATTAAGCATATTTTTCAGGTTTGCCCAATGCATTAAGATGCAGAGTTTAGCTTGTAATGATGTCAGTTGCCCAAAGACACAATGCAATTTTTCTCTTGATTACACAGGTCCTGAAAAACAAAGACATATCTGCAGCCAAAGCTATACTTACTGAAAGATAATAAATTAAGTGCCCTATTCCCAGTGGGTGACTATCAGCATAACAATGGTGATGGTAACAACAACAATACCAACACAGTAGAAATACATAATTATCCAGACCTTTGAGGAAAAACTGCTCTATTTTTTTTTGTTATTCCCTGAAACAAGAATGATTGCTGTATTTTTTTTTCCAATATTGCCTCTACTTTTCCTTGTGTGATTTTGAATACAAACTTTCTGGACTCATGGCACTGCATTTACCAGTTTTAGCTTATGAGGACAGCAGTGAGCAAGATGTAGTTAATAGCTATAAAAATCCTCAGACCCAGACAGTAGCACTGAGGCAGTGATATTGATGCCAGCACTGCCACCTACTCATGTACAGTTCCCTGCTGCTTTGGGAGAAGTATTTTTATTTTTAATTTTATTTTATATCTAGTGTTGTTAGTGTTACAGTTTGCTTTTGTTAATGCTCTACAACTATAATCTACTCATTCTTTCAAGATATGTGCGGATATTTACTTTGCCCTTTGGTACCCTTCTCAACAGTAGACCCAAACAGGCACGCAGAATATCTTTTTTTGTAGGAAATGTGTTGATGGAGAAGAACAGAAATGCATCCAGATAAGAAGAGTGGACCACACCAAGGCAATAACCCTTTGCAAAGATATTTCTAGTTTTAAATGGAAGGTGTCCCATGTGGTGAAAATTTTAGTCTTCTGGCATTTGGGAATTTTCTGGAATGTATTTTTTTAACAAAAGCTCAGATCAGATCTATAATCTCTCCTAAAGTCTGTAATAAATTCTGACTAATGTGCCTAGTGTATTTGTCACAGGCTTATGGGGTTTTGTTTCTCTTCTGTTTTTTCACCCTGTGGCTTTGAATGATACCAGGAAGGAATTTAGAATCAAAACTAGTGTATTTCAAGATCAAAATCAGTTCAGGAAAAAAACCCAGAATTTATTATTGCTGCAGAAAAATTCAAATCCACTTTACATAGGTTTGGACTAGAGAGGAACTGGATCAAAGAGAAGTTAAAAATACCTTTTACTTTTGTTTGAGAGTTGAATGCTGAAAAGTACTCAGAGTAGCAACACACATAAGTGCCTGGATAATCTCATTTAAATCACAAATATAACTTTCAGGTAGTGATCATTTGTTTCCTTTTTCATGTTTTGACCTTTATATGGCCTCAGAGGATTCAAAGAAACTTTTAAATCCTTACCATATTTAACTTGGCAATATACACAATACAGAGGAAGGATTTGTCTAACCATCTTTGACAGGCATGGCATGCCAGCCGTTTTTCAATATATATAGCATTTCCATAGTCTGTTTTGTCACAGATTGTTTGAGATACATTCTAAATCTAAAATTATAATGATTGCTACATGATTCATTTGGACCAAAGTGATGGGATACTGCCAAGGCAAGTGGAAAGCACAGTCAGCAATATGTAATACATAAGGATCATAATCCTAAGGGAGAGATGCAGCCCTTGTCCTTTCTCCCTGTCCTCCCATTTTTCCAGGCCTCTTCCTCAAGTCCTGAAATTAAAGGGGGTGAATACCTTCAATGGCATCATGTGTTTCCTCACACTCATTGTAATTCCCTTCTACAATGACCCAGTTTACAGACTTCACTCATCAGACCTCTGTTCTGTTGTTCCCAGTGAGTGCTAGGGAGGTAGATGAGGTAAAATCACAGAATCACAGAATCATCTAGGTTAGAAGGGACCTCAGAGATCATTAAGTCCAACCCTTGATCCACTACCGCTGCAGTTACCAGACCATGGCACTGAGTGCCACATCCAGTCTCTTTTTAAAAACCTCCAGGGACGGAGAATCCACACCCTCCCTGGGCAGCCCATTCCAATGTCTGATCACCCTCTCTATAAAGACTTTTTTCCCAATATCTAACCTAAATGAAATGCTAAAATGAAGCAGACTGTTGCTGCCAGCATGCTCTTTGAAGGTTTACTCCAGCGTGTGCCAGCCTGGACTATGTTTCTCCTTACGAGTGGTACTGGGGATCCAGGTCAACCCACCTGTACCCTGCTTCTGCCTGTCTGCTGATCACTGAAAAAAAACTTGGCATCACACCAGTCCAAAAGTGTACATACCAGGTAGCCCACTGAATCTCCCAGCTCTGCCCCGTATCCTTGTTTAGTCAATAAAAAAGGAAAGGAATGACTTTCAGCGAAGGGAAAAACTACTGCACTGGAAATGTTTCCCAAGTATATATCAAATATCAAACAATGAATCTTTTTATATGTGGATTTCTTGGCTTTGGACCTTTTCCATGCAGGGATCATGGTGTTTCCATTCCAGAAAGCCATACATATATTAAATTTATTCCATAAAATGAACTTGGTTGGTTTTCAGGTGAAAAGAGAAGTTTCTTGCCTTTTCTGGCTATTCTCTACTTAGCAAGAACCCACTTAGCACAAAAGAATAAATTATGGTAGGCCACGGGAGTCAGTGCCATATTATACAACTCACACAAACACCCAAGGGATTGAAGAGGAGAGCTCTGTTTGTTCAAGAATAAGATCTGGTACTTCTCATAACAGGAGGTCATATTACCTTAAAATATCTCTGCCCCGTAGGTCTGCCTGATGAATAACATCTGTTCCCATAACAACTCCCCCTGCAGCAGGAGACAGAGATGGGCTCCATGGCATGACAAAAACAAAAGCAGTCCACAGGCAGCCCTGTACCAAGGGAACAAGTGACCACAATAAGAAACAGAAACCTCTCTATGGGCCTGATTCAAACCCTACGAGAGCCAATAGGAAAGTATCCAACAGATTGCAGGGGGGCTTGGATTAGGAAGTGTGCATACCCCTGTCTCTGCTCCTATAGTGGCAGAACTCTCAGCAGCAATAAGATATGAGCTGAAAACAAATGTTTCTCCAGCCCTACTGAGCACACACAGCAAAACATGGTTCACTTCAGTCATATTCATGCAAGCAAAGGAAGGTTTTACTGGAGTAAGTGCTAGCAGATATATTTCTCTATATCCAAAAAACCTTAACTATCCCTGTACTTTGCGTTCCATAACTACCAGATTTCTTGTGGCAGAAAGGTTTTATCTAAAGAGAGATAAGTGGGAAAGGGACTCCTCTGCTTTGCTTCAGAAGAACACAGTGAAATCCTATTCCTAATAAGTTAAATTATCCTATAGCTTTCATCCAGCTCCTTGCATCTCAGACAATAAAATCAGGAGAATTTACACTGAATTTTCACTGGAAGTAAGTAAAAAATTCAGCTGAAACCCATTAAAAATAAAGTTAGCTGAGAGGTGGTAGTTTCATTTCACAACAAATTTCAAAGTTTTAAAATTAATTTTAGTTCTTCAGTGGAATGAAAAAAAAAACCAACAAAAACACTCTGAATGTTTTGTGAAAATGAAATTGTAGAACAGCTCTCTTTTACTTATCATGAAGCACAATTCTTTCAGCTCAGATGCTCTCTCTCTTGATTTCTTGATCCCCCTCTCACACTAAAGGTAGCTACAGAGCCCTGAATCACAAACTCTTTTCAGATTATTATTATTTTTTCTCAAAATCAGTACATGTCTATGAGTTATTTTGTATTTTCATCAGAAATGCATTCTGTTAATAATTTTCATTAAAAACTCTGCTTGGGAGAAACTCTTGTCCCAAAAATACCTCATAGCTTACACATCTAACTGGATACCCTGGTGCTCAGTTTCAAGGCTTTGGCTGAAAAGAACACAGTGAATTGCTGTCCTGCTCAGTAAAGATGCCTGGGCTACTCTTCTGTCTGTGTTTTACACATAGCATAAATTTCATTATATTCTAGTCTTCCTTTATAAAGCAGACATTTAATTAATCACAGTTATTTATTCTTGAACTTGATTCTAAGGATTTTGGGGATCTGTCTGTGAACAGATAGTAGGAAAAAAAGTCAGTCTATCCTTATGTTCCTCTATTTATCCATGTGTTCACTTCACCATGGAATTGGCAAACAAATCTGAGCTGTTTTTAAAAGCAAAGGCAAATGCATAAGCCTCACTTTCTGCCAACTATATTCCTTTAAATATAAATTACAACATTACAAAACTTGTCTCAGAGAGAAAACCTTCCCCCTGGCAGAGCATTTTGACTCTTCCACAGAGACAAACTTGCTTATTTTTCTTAGAGGTCAGAAGGCTTGCTGCTGTTGTGCTGACATTTTGCATCATCTTTCTTTTGCACCTGAAAGAAAGTATGAAGTGCTGAAATGACAAGGAAAATGCTTCCTTTAGGTGACATGGAGTGTATATGTCTGTGCATCTGCAGGTTAGTCACAGGGGCCAGAAGAGGGTTCCTTGGTCCCTGATGTACAGAGAAGCCAAACCTAGCAGAATTTTGTGTCTTCCTTTGATTCCACCCCTACTTTTAGAAGCTCTGCCTTAAAGAAGTGATGCCTTACGGTTGGGGAAAAAAGGAGAATACTCCAATTAGAAACAACCTAACATCTGTGTCACATCTGTCCTTCCTGCCTCAATAATCCCTGGAGCACAGCTCATAACTACTGGGGGATCAGTACTGGCTGTACAGTTCCAGTACATTCAATTGACTTCCAGGGAATGCACAAAAGGGTATTACATGTCCTGAAGTCAAAAGTATGTGCTGTTTTCTTGGTCTTCTATTAAATGTATATTTCTAGTAGTTTAATTACTATTTATTGAGTATTGCCAATGGGCTATACAGGGTACAGAAAGAGCTGCTGTTTATAAAAAATTGATTTTTATCTGGTTTTCTCTTTATTATTATCTTGCTATCCATTTCATACTTTTTGTCATTACTGTAGGTGATGCAGAATAAAAATATTCTGGTTTGAAAAAAAAAAAAAAAAAAAAAGAAAAGTGAAAGCAAGAAAGCATCAAGATGTTTTTTAACATCTTGTAAAAAAATCCCAACCAAATAACACATTTTTTTCCAGGTTCACATAGTCAAATGGATGTAAAAAGTAACTTTAATCTTCCCAAAATGGGAAAAATAAAAATAAAAATCATACACATCTAACTAGGCAAGCAGATGTTTAGTTAAGGTGATTTTACTGATTCTGTGGACTTAAATATACCTACCCTTTTCTGTTTGTTGGCAGACTAATAACCTGAGTTTGAGGCAGTGTCAAAATCTTTGCAAATGTTGACAAAAAAATGTAATGGAAAGATAAGAAAATTATAGGGAGACATGACATAAACTTGTTACATAAACCTCACAGAAGCATTCCCAGGTGGAACATGAAGTAAAGATGGAAGCAAAAGTCACATTCATCTGATCTGGCTCCTGGTAAATCATATCTTCACCTCATATTATACTACTGGGATAACCTCAGGACTGGATTTTTTTATTTTTAATAGATTTTGAAACGAGCAAAAGGAACTGCTTTGTTGGTAGGAGAGAACACAATATGCAGATCAGATTCCAAAAGTTTGAAGTCAGTGACAGGTCTGTAACAAGATAGGATGAAAAATTGATCTGAGAACTTAAAAATCTATATCTGGATTTAAATGCTCTGTTTTTATCACATGTAGGGAGAGGTTATTTGTAAAGGGATATTATATGTTGTACAGTCTTTTCTTTAGCCAAAGCTGACTGGTCCTTCTGAACACATCTTCTACCTTTACATTCTTTCTGGGTGGTTTATCTGGGATCCATTTCCTAAAGGGAGAGGGACTAATTTCATGATGATCTGTTTTGTTTTCTTTCCTCTGCAGGTTTAACTGACAGTTGGGTATCTTGTTAGCAGGACAGAAATGAATAACTCAACGTACATAAATTCTTCCAGCAAAAATGCAATGGCTTTGGAGAGCCCCTATAAAACTGTCGAGGTTGTCTTCATCGTCCTGGTAGCAGGGTCTCTCAGTCTGGTCACCATAATTGGGAACATCCTGGTTATGGTGTCAATCAAAGTCAACAGGCATCTCCAGACTGTCAACAACTATTTCCTCTTCAGCTTGGCCTGTGCTGACTTGATCATCGGCATCTTCTCAATGAACCTATATACCCTCTACACTGTGATAGGCTACTGGCCCTTAGGGCCTGTGGTGTGTGACCTCTGGCTGGCTCTTGACTACGTAGTCAGCAACGCCTCTGTAATGAACCTCCTCATTATCAGCTTTGACAGATACTTTTGTGTCACCAAGCCCCTGACCTATCCTGTAAAGAGGACCACTAAGATGGCAGGCATGATGATCGCGGCTGCCTGGGTGCTGTCCTTCATCCTGTGGGCCCCTGCAATTCTCTTCTGGCAGTTCATTGTGGGAGGAAGGACTGTCCCAGATGGGGATTGCTACATCCAGTTTTTTTCCAATCCTGCCGTCACTTTTGGCACTGCCATCGCAGCCTTCTATTTGCCTGTTGTCATCATGACTGTCCTTTACTGGGAAATCTCCCGAGCCAGTAGGAGTCGGATAAAGAAAGGGAAAAAGGAAGCTGCCCAAAACCAAGATACAGTTTCCCCCAGCCTCGTCCAAGGTAAAACAGTGAAACCAAACAACAACAACATCCCAAGCGGTGGGGATGGATTGGAGCACAGCAAAATTCAGAATGGAAAAACCACTGAAGAGACTGTGACAGAGAACTGTGTTCAAGGGGAGGAGAAGGAAAGCTCCAATGACTCCACCTCTGTAAGTGTCGTTGCTTCCAACATCAAAGAGGATGAAGCTGCCAAAGATGCCAGCCGAGCTTCTGCTTCCCAAGACAATCTCAAAGTGGAGAACTCCAAGCTGACATGCATCAGGATAGTCACCAAGTCCCAAAAGGGTGACCCCTGTGCCCCCACCAACACTACCGTGGAGATTGTAGGCACCAACGGAGAAGAGAAACAGAATAGCGTAGCTCGGAAAATTGTCAAGATGACAAAGCAGCCAGCCAAAAAGAAACCACCTCCTTCTAGAGAGAAAAAAGTGACAAGGACTATTTTGGCCATCCTGCTGGCCTTCATCATCACCTGGACCCCATACAATGTGATGGTGCTTATCAACAGCTTCTGCACATCCTGCATCCCTGGCACTGTATGGACCATAGGTTACTGGCTCTGTTATATCAACAGCACTATCAACCCTGCTTGTTACGCCCTCTGCAATGCCACTTTTAAGAAGACCTTTAAGCACCTTCTTATGTGTAATTACAAGAATATAGGAGCTACAAGGTAAAAATCATAATGAAAATAATAATGAGAAAGTTGAAGAAGTTCCAAAATGAATTAAAAAATATAAATGCCATAGCACTTTATGCTCTTCTATGGAATGTGCAATCCAGGATGTTAGAAATACTGATACGGGGCATCAGCTCTACCCTTGAGAACTACACTTAGGAACATTTTTTTAATTATTGAAAATAAATCTTAAGAATATGGCAATGTTTGAGGGTTTATTCAAGTCCATGTACTGGAGGCACAGTTCCTTGATTTCTGAGACTACTCTGCAGAAGGGCTTTAGAGTCTATGATTTTTGTCATTCTGTGTAAAATACTTGTTCTTTCCCCCCCTGCTCTCCCTGTTTTGTTTTGGTTTTGTTTTTTTTTCTGTGTGTGTTTAATATGTTTTCACCTAGAGGAAAAAAAGAAGGAAATTTTAACAATTACTGTGGAAGAGCCAAAGGAGTTTGGAAGATTTTACATAATCTGAATGTATCATGGTAGAAAGTTCTAATACTCACAGCTGTGTAAAGCTTTATTGTCATTGTCATGTAAGAACCTTAATGTTAGGAAAATCATGATGAAAGTGATTCTGTGTTGTTTATGACACTATCATTTCTAAAACTGCATCATGTTCTGAAAGTGTACTTATGCTCAACATGTAACCATTGCCTAACCTGTGTATCATTCAAGGTCTGCCACTTGTGCCCTTTTTGGAGGTTTTGTTCCGTGATTCCTTCATCACATCAAGATGAAAAAAATGGTGGTCTATTCCAGATTGCTACATCCCAAGAGTATTTCAGCATCTGTGTAAAACAAAGCTTTTCAAATAATTTTGTTTACTTTGTTTGTCATAGAATGTACACCTGTGGATTTGTGGTTTATCACCATCAATTTTTTCTTCCTTTTTGTACCTTACTTGTCCAGGGCATTAAGACTGAATATCAAGACAAGTTGTAAATTCAAAGGTCTCATCCAGTCAGCCAGTATGATGGCCAAACAGAGGGTTTCAGTTGAAGAATAGAGACAAGGTTATTACTTGAAAAGTTGAGGTTACATCCTTTTCAAGTTGGTTGTACAAATGAAGAGGCATTCTGAGCCTCCACAGAATTGCTGCTTAATATTATATGACCATACTCCAGACAAAGCAGAAGATGACTCAGAGTCATTTACTAAGGAAAAGAATAAGATGGATTGACATGCCCATGAGGATCAAGCTCTGCCTAAGCCCTTAGTGTTAAACTGAGGTCGTTCCTGGACAAGATGTTTACTTTGTGGAAAAGGTTTTGTCTACATTCCCTTTTGTGCCATCTGGCAGCAATGTTTTGACAGTAAGCCAAGGTATAACACCTAGGAAAACAGTGATTACACAAAAACAGATACTGTCTAGATGGAGGACTGGCAGGGGTCAAGTTCAGATATTATGTGATACTCCACACCAGCTCAAATTTGGATTTTTTCTGGAAAAGAAATTTACTATTCAATATTTGATATTTACTGTAGCACACCTGAGCACTGTGTGGGAAGGATAAAGTGTATCAGGTTGCTGAAAACAGTAGTTGGCTGTGACATGGATATTCTGTTTACCTCCTTCTTAGTACCTCTAACTTCCAAGCAGTAGTCAAGGTATACCTACAGATTTTGTTATCCAGAAAAGCAGCTCTTTTATCCAGAAAAACAGTGTCCTGAGACACTGCCTTCAAGAGTGAAAGCCACTGACCAAATAGGACACAAATTGTTCTGTTATTTCAAGCTACCACATTAGAGTCTCCCAATGTGCACTTCAAAATAGCAGCCTTCAAGATTACAAGGAAATTAATCTTCCAGACTTAAATTTTACATTTGACAAGCTTATTGGAACACAGTGTCAAAGCACTTTGGCAATATGACAATTTTCGTGTTTCAAAGTATGAGTTCCTAGCAGAAAGTGTAAATGAGGAGGATTAAACTGCAGTAAATTAAGGCCACATTAAACTCAGGATTAATGTTCCTTAATATGCATTCATTGATTTTATACCCCTAGTGGTTTCATCCTAATATAGCAAAGTGTCTCCATGCAGCTGAGGATCTAATTTTGCAACCCTCACTTGCCTTGAGTCATATTTACTATCACTATTTTTATCTTCCTGCTTGTAAGGAAGAATAAGTCAATGATAAGTCTTACAAAACTGATTGCAGCTTGTCTTTCAAAACTATATTCACCAGACTTATCTTGGCAGGCTAAAGGAAAGACCTACATGGTCATTTCTAGATCACTCTTTCTCTTACAGTGTTAATAAAATCCAGATAAAAACCAAGGATAAAAGGAAATCTGCTCATTTTCTAAATCTTACTTCTTTACAAAAATGTCATAAAAGAAATGCACCTGCTTCTTTATTTCAGCAGGTGCTGTGGGTACCAATAGTACAGGTACTCAAATGGGGAAATAATGGTTTGTGTACTCTTATTTAATTATTCTTTTGAATCCAGTTTTCCAGAAAGTGTGCAAATATTTTATTGTGACATTTGAAGCTGTCACTTGTTCATAAATTATGAACTCCCTTAGCAGATAAGTACACCTCTGCAGGTTAAGAAGTACAAAGTAGAGGTTAAAATTATACTTTTTCATCATGTGTGATGACACTATACCATGCAGAAAAAACAACCAAGCAGAAAAAACATGCAGAAAAAACAACCAAGCAAAAACCAAAAATATTTGGGGGGCAGCATTCATGAAACAAAATAAAAGGGAAAAAAACCCAAAAACCAAACCTCAGCTTTAAGCTTTCTAGCACTTTTCCCTAGCACCACCCCCACTTTTGATACTAAAGGACAAGATGTTTGTGTTATAACATATTTTAAAGGCTTGCAGGACACTCAGTCCTGTGTGTTTTCATCTTTTACCCATCCAATTAAAAAGTATTTCTATTGTATATCATCATTCAGATGTCAAAATAGATGGCATAAGGTAACAAACCTACATGTGTATGTAGAGGCAGACAGAAACTTACCCCAGTATGGTTTATATACATTGAAAATAATCCATGGAATGTAACATTCAATATATGCCATGGGATTTTGTCTGTATTGTGCTCATTAGCAGCTGGTGGGAAGTAGCAGTGCCACCACTTCTTCATGACACTGTAAATCCCCTCCTGAAGGCAGAGAGGAGGCAAAGCCTTCCCTAAGATACTGGGAACTTCTCTGCTCTTCAGGTGGTTGTGGCTCAGTAAGACAAAAAATGGGATAATCTTTCAGAGCCACAAAATATTTTTTTTTCTTCTGAACATCTTTTGAGCTTTCATGTCTTTCCTTTTTGTCCCAAACCACGTTCACCAGGTTTCGCTTCCCTCCTGAGTAGTAGTTCTGCGAGATCTAGATGTCGGTCTTGAAGAGCAGCTCTCCTTGGGTACCTCCTCCAGCTTCCCTGACTGTCATCCCAAGGCTCCAGGTGGCCCTGCTGATGGTGCTGCCACATCTTCACCTTGGGCTTGGCCAGCCAGAGGATTCCAGTGGCACATCAGCATCATGGGCTGCACTAAGCACTTTTGTTTGACAGAGAAATTGAGCAAACTGCAGGTGGCTCATGAGAAGGAAAAAAACACACTAAACAACAAAAAGCTTCAGCTAGCACTTCTTGCCTTCTCCTTTTCTTCCTCTTAATTATTTCCAGAAACAGGCTACAACTCAAAAGGCCCAACCAACCCTTGACAGAAATCCTGTTGCAGCAAGATCTGTCACATCGGGGACTCCTGGGGAGTGACTTGTACTGTCACAGGCCAGCCCTACCTTCATTTTCCAAGGAGAAAATGACAGCCTGAAGATATGTCTGTCTAAGTGGAAACTTTTTTGAGTATTAAAAACATCTATGATTTAAAAAAAAAAAAAATTGATGAGAAATCTGTTTTTTTGTGCAGACAGAACCTGAGAAAAATTTGTCAGACTTCTTTTTGTTTGAGATTTTCATTTGATTTACTAAAAATCTATTCAGTAGTACAAAGGCAACTAATATATATATATATCAGATTCCTTTTTCTTTCTTACTTTACCTTATGCTCATGAGGATGGGGGTGCTCAAATGAGCCTTGTAGATCAATTTTTTATCATCCACAAAGCATGAAGGAGGCAAAAGCAAGTGCTGTATCTTTCAGCACTCTGTTTTATATTTTTGTATTTTTGTTGTGGAGGAACACGCATTGGCAAGAGGAGAAAACTTTAGTGAGTGTGGCTGTGGTGAGAACTCCCCACACACTGTTAAGGAAACCCTTGGGGTGGCCTGGCTGCTCCTGGCCATCCCCACTGGGACAGAGGAAGGATGAAATGGGAACTTTTTTGTTTCTTGCAGCCTACAAATTTAATTATAGCAAGGCCTATTTGGACATAAATTATTTACACAACCACAATGTCATTATTTCTCCTCAATTTTTATTTCCCTCCTTTTGGTGTGGCCTTTTTTGCTACATTCTGGAAATAGTGGGTTACGGAAACCCATCAGTCCTCCCAGACCTCATGTTTAAGGATACTGGGTAGACTTGTTCTATGTATTTAATTCTGGTATTAACTAAATAAAGTGAAAAAAATTGTGGTGTCCTCTCATTATCCAAAGCTCTGCATAACCTGAAAAGTGCCATTAGGTAATTACTCTTTTTTATTGCTTTATGGTTGTTGGGTTATTTTTTTGTTTGGTTTGATTTTGGTTTGGTTTTGCTAATTTATTTTATTTTATTTTTTTACCATACTTGTCAAGAAGCAAACAGAAGCTGTTTTCCTTGAGATGCCCCCATCTTTGAGATGATTCTGTGGGAGAAGCAGCTGTGAGTGGTATGTGAGGCAGTATGATCATAGTCCATGTACCAGTGGCCTTTGGAAGGGGGAATTTTTCTGAGTGTTTAACATTTGTACTGACTCACCTGACAGCACTGAAGGAAGCACTGAAGGGGGACAACTTGGCATGCTCTAACTTGAAAGGCACAGACAAGGCATGGCTGGCTTGCTTTTCTGCTCCCCCAGCTCATGTAAGGCTGTGGGGAGTGGGGGTGATTTCTGCCCCCACCAGAGGCTCTGTCTCTACACCTCTACCCCGAAGACAGCCCTTCTCTGAAGCACATCATGTTAGTAGTGGTAGTAGTAATAAATAATAAAAGCACTGGTGAGATTGCCACAGTTGCCAATAAACAGACTTTCTTATACCTTAATTCTGGTGCCACTTTGCAGAGGTGGTTGGTAAGTTAGAGACTAGTAGTTTGTAAATATCTTTAGCTAGTGTGTTTTAACATGACCAACACCATATCATGACTGTGTAAAAAAACTATACATCATGTAATATTATCCAGATAAAGTTATTCTGTAAATATATCTACAATGAATGTGCAATTACTCTTCAAGCTCGATGTCTGAGGAAGAACCTCATCTCTTCTTGAGACCTTTTTAACTTAATGGTATGGAAAAACTGTTCCTCATTTATATAAAAATCAACTGCATTCTTTTCTTCAAGAGAAGAAACTACTGCTGTAATGAAGAAGGGAATGCATGTATGTGATATCCAAAATCATGTGGTAAAAGTGGAAACTGAGGATCTTATAAGTCAAATGGTCAAATTCTTGATGCCGTTGATTTGATCTCCTATAAATACGATAAGCACAAATTTATGGTTAGCTGTGTAAAGCTGACCCACTTTATTATATATACATTATAGATATATATTTATATATGCTGTATAGGTATATACATATTATACACAACATTCATACAGTGAAAGGAAAATTTGATAAAGTCATATCAGCTGGGAATTTGGATGTAATTTTGCGCTCCATTTGGAAGAAAAACGTCTGTGTTATTCAGCAACTTTTAAATGTTATGTGGGATGAAGGAAGGCGTTTCACCAAAGTAACCCATAAAGGACTGAGATGATGAGTGTTTCAAATATCTTGAAGACACAACTAAAATTACATGTAATATATGTGTATGAACTTCTGCTGAGTAGTATTCCTAGTTAAAGCATTGCATTAAACAGCAAATTATAACAATAATAAAAATGGTTTTGTATGTGGTATCTCTGCTTATTTTTCTTTTTTACTGAGGGAACTACCTGTGCAATATGAAACCAGGATAGTAAGTAGAGTGGATAACTTCCATACAGCAGCCACAGGCTGTGAGACTGTAGTAATGAAGAGAAAAATTATTTGGCTCAGACTTTTTGGCAAGTGTGAAGTTCAAGAGAGGTCTGGAGTACCATTTTACTCATCCTTGTCTTGTCTGTATTTCTGTGCCTCCCTTTATTCACCTCCTCCAGTGACTCTGCTTCCTTCACATTATTTCCTTTTTAGTTATAAGGACCCTTTGATAGCCTCACAAGGGCCTCCAGTAAGACATTCCTCCATATATTTTTGTCATCTGAATGTTAACAAGGAATAGGTAAGACTCTTCTGCAGCCATCCTGTTATATCAAAGCAAAATAAATTTTTAGTTAGTTGACTATGGGGGGGAGATGACACCACTGACAACCAAATGCATTTTGAGCTCCCTTTGCCTCATGTATTCAAACCAAGCTGCATGAGATGTCTATAAAGCATCTGGGAGTAGCAATAAAAAACAGCTTATATAGCCAGCTCCTTAGAGTCTTTGGATACTGTATCACCCTCACTTTAGGAGAAGTCAGGGTTCAGATGCAGCAAAGTGTTGACCATCCTTGTGACTGGGGAGCACCACAGTGACTGGGGACCGTCTTTGCATCTTTGCCCATGTAGACCTGGCTTTTCATGTATAGCAAGTTGACAAGTGATTGAAGACTGGATCTCTTGGGCATAGTGGAGGTATCAGCTCTGTCAGGATCAGGATGCTTCAGCCCAGCTGCTCCAGAATGGAAAAAGTAATTTTAATAAGGTGCTCTATATAGACTTCTTCCTGAATATTTCTTTTGTTAATATTTGAGGATTTTCATGGCTTCCATCTTTTCAGGACTTTGCACCTATCTTTGTCCTCTATGCCTACAACTTACTAGCACAGCCATTTGCTCTGTTGTTTCTTCAGTCCAAGCTCACCCTCAGCCATTTCACCACCTTCCTGTCCATAAGCCTCCAGAAAAGTCACCTTCCCCTCCACCTATTTCTCAAAACAATCAGATAAACTTATTTGTTTGACTATATTTTTTTGCTTGCCCTGTATTTAATTCGCTTGCACTCAGCAAAACATATACTCTACATGTAGGCTATAAGGTGGGAAAATACTAATAAATCTCTTTTGCAGATAGAACCTGACTGTCAAAAGACACTTGTCGAGATCACAATAGACACCAAAAGGTACCAGAAAGTCTGTTTTCCTAAGACACAGGCTACTTGTTTCTGATTTTTCCCTTCAAAAAGCAGATGACCAGTTTCAGACCCCACCATGCTCACTGCCACATCACAGCCCATATGCGTAACTCAAGTTGTCAGTGTACCACTATATCCAAATAATTCTCTTGCACACACACTATACCATCCTTAAATTGCCAACATATGGCTTTAGGAGGGCCTCAAGATGCCAATGGTGAGAGTTTTAACAGATGGGAGAGGTTTCTGCAAATATGAGAGTTAACTTCCAAAGAGGAGGAGCTGCCAATCCTATTTGAAACACAGCATGGCAAGCCAAGACTTAATCCCCAACTCTATATGTTTTGGAAAGCAGAGTCCAAAAAAGCTTTTTCCAGTGTGCATTTTTTTATTATTATTCCTACATGTATTTGACTTCATTAACATTACAGAAAGCCTGCAATATGGGTACCTGTAAATTCAGAATGCTGAAGCTAAATTTTTTTCATCTTCTCAGAGGAGGTTTAGGCTTACTTAACTGACCACATATATTTTGAAAATGTTGACAGAGTTAATCACACACAGGGGAAAAGGGACATAGCTGGTACCAAACTGGTCATGTCTCTGCCTATGTTGTTCACTCAGTGATAGTTTCACCACTGGGCTGTGAACAAGGTTACCTTTTTCTTTAGAAGAATATAACCACATCACTCAAGTAATATGTACAGTTAATATAATTACTAATAATATTCATTCTCTCCCCTCTGAAGACTCATCTTTAGACAAGGATCCCCAGACCAGAAGTGTCTGTTAAGTGCTTCCCTCTGAGGGCTTTTCTTAACAGAAAAACTTTTAAAGTGTAACCACCTACTTCTCCCTGGGCTGTGGAAACACCCAGAGAAAATCATATATAGAAAAATGCTGCTATTTTGTAAATCCATTAACTCTGTTTGTGGCCTTTTGCCAACCATTGTGTACACCGTCTAGACCTGGGAATCTACTTGGCAGCACTAGGAAATTAACTTTGCCACCTTCTTCTCAATGGAGCTTGCTAATTTGGTTTTGTTAATTTCTACCAACACACAGAACCAGGGGGAATAATAAAACCAGCAAGAGTGACATCAAAGAAATGGAGAGACAAAAATACCCCTTTCCTTTTTCCCTCAATCATTGCTTCATCCTTTCCCTTCTTCCCTCTGTCCCTCCTTTACTCCTTCCTCCCACCCCTTTTGTCCTCTCCTGCCTCTGAAGTGTCTCAGCAAGCTCTCCAAGTTTCTCTCATTACCAGCTAACTAAAGGTGCTGAATAAATCACTATGAAAGCCTGAAAAAGGCTTAAAAATGTGAACCAGTGTAGGAGGGAAGGGGGAAAGGAGCCTCAAATAGCTCTCGAGTTAATTAATTTATGTTTAGAGTCCACAGGCTTTCCTTGACTCCCACCATAATCCCTACTATGATTTTTCCTGCAGTTGAAAAACACTCAGGACCAGGGCTGAGCAGAGGTGATTGGATCCATATGGCACAGGAGCAATATTATCACATGGAAATATTACTGTTGACAGCTGCACCGAATTATTTTCTGGTAGTGCGGGCACAATGGCTCTGTGGCATCATAAAATTCCTCCTACTAAAACTCCAGCCTAAAAAAGAATAGGGAGCATTTCAAAGCAGTTACTTCCCTCCAGCACAGAAGATAGAGATCAGCTCCCCTTGCCAACGGGGAGGCTAAGAAGTGCCAGTAGCCCAAAAGAGCAAGAACATCCCACTGTAAATGTCACATTCTTTGGCACAAATTACAATACTTCTGGGACAATCTATCCAGGCTCTTGTAGTGGAACAAAGCAATCAGACGCCTCTGATTACCGAGAAGTGGGTGTGAGCCGGTATCAAATCCACCTGTGCCCAATTAGGGCAGGCCCCCTATTGAGCATGTGCAAGACCAGGGGGCCAATAAAGGTGAAACTCACAGCCACAGACTAGCTCACTCCTGAGCACTGTGTTACCTTTATTGTGCCACTAGCGCTCATTGCCTCCAAGGTGAGGCTCTCTATGGAGTCTCGAACCCGGGGCTTTCGGCATTGCAGTACTGGGTCTTAACCAGCTGCGCCACGAGAGCCTCACCTTGGCTCTGATTTTGGGTAAGGGCTAAGATGCTTCTTATGATTGAATGTGTTAGAACAGGGGGTTATGGTTCAACTTTCCTGCCAGTAGCAAACAGATAAGAATGAGAAAAGAATTCAGTTAATAGAGCCTTAGTTATTAAAATAGTGGGTGCTCTATAGAAAGTGTAAATGAGGCATTTCAGTTATGGACATCATACCTCAGATTTTGTCATGCAGTCCCAGGGTTTCAGTCTTTGTTAGATTTTATAGAGGTAGCTGTAACAATAATTATAGTAACTGGCATTGTACTGGGAAAAAAAATAGTGCTACTGCTTCATGATTAATTGGTAGCTAGTGCTCACACTCAGAGTTACAATCTACTCTTCTTGACATGGGTTGTGCAAGGAATGATATAAAAAGTAGAGATAGGAGGAGAGAAAACCATTATGCAAAACTGAAAATTGAATGGAGGAAGAAAACAAAATTAATTGGTTCTCAGCCCTTTACTCTGCATCCAGAAGTGCTTTTAGTCTACATCCCCCTGGGAGAACATCTGGTTCTTACAACAGCTACAGGCAGTGCTGTCCAGTTTTGCATGCTCATGAATGCAGCAGAGACACCTTTGAGATAAGAAAGCACAGAGACCAGTTTTCTTCCTCTGCTCTGATTGCACTGGTCATGGCTGGCATCGAGCTGTACTCCTTATCCTCCAAAAAAATGCTTTTCACATGAACTGAACAAAGAAATATGGCAAAGAGCTTCATCTCGGTGCAACACAAAGCTGGAAAGAGCAGAGCAGCTCTGCTCTGCTAACTTTGTCTGACATCCCCATCACGTCAGCTCCTCTCCATCACTCCCTATTAGCATGCATCTTACCAAGGGACCTAGGAAAGTCACTTTGCAATAACATTACCACATATGAATACTAACCTGAAATGAGAGGAGCCTTGCAAAAGAAGCTGCTAATCTGATTGCAAAGACCTAATGTGACAAAACCTCAAAGCACAAGGAAGGGACAGGCAGTAGTTTCTGTGCCCTTTTTCCATTTCTATCTTCCCCTGTCTCTCCTACTTTGAATTTTGAGCAGAAGGGATGAAAAATAGGATTCAGATTCACTTCCATGCAAAACATTGCTCTTGCTGCTATGCTGGACACTTAGGTTGTGACTGTGATGGATAAGCGATAAAGATACTGAATTTTTAAAAAGATCCATCCTTGGTTTTTCATTTGCCAGGAGAAGCCCTGAGATTCTGGTTTAAAGTCATTTCAGTAGCACAGCCTATCTGCTGCTGTATTGCCTTTTGCCTACTGCTCAAACTTATCTCCTCCATTTTCCATTAGGTTATTGGCCTAATCGTGAAACAGTAATTCCCTGAGGGCTCAGATTATCTTCTATTTAATCTTCTAATTGTAATCTGTTTATCTTCTAATAAAATTAAGTACCTCTCATCTCTAGGTTACTGGCTTAAAATCATGTCTAACTTCTCAGTGGCCAGAAGTGATCCCGATCTGTTCACAAAATGGTGGTGGTTACTGCTGGCCCAAAGCAAAGCACTTAAAGGAACAACTTAGATGAAAATGTAGAACTTTAGTAGGAAGTGCTATGGTTTTTTTATGTTCAGTTTCTGCTGATTTTCATCAAGTCATCAGCTCATCTGAGAAAAATTCAAAACTAACCTTCAACTCAGAGAAAATGAGCCCAGTAACAATTTATGAATAAATCTCAGCCACATATTTGTCAGGGAATTACCTTAGAGTGGAACCAGCTTGTTATTGGGGCTTTTTTGGCAGTATCATAACCATAGTGACATAAATATCAGAAAAGCAATTCAAAGCCAGGAATTAAAAATTCAGTAAAAATGAGAATTTCATTTAACACAATTTCATAATTTATTTATTGGGTTTTTGTATACATTTCTACATGGTGTCTGCATGGTGTCAGTGGAAGCCATGCACCATATAGCATACTCTTTTGAAAACAATTTTTTTTCAGGATTTCTCATTTCACAGGAAGTTTCAGAAACAAGCCTAAGCCAAACCGAACAAAACAAATTAATAATTTCCTAGTTTTCAATACATTGGAAAATTATATTTCAATATCTCTAATAGTTGCTATTTGCATGTCTTCTTTGTATGGATATACAAAGATATATGTACAACTGAAAATATTTTTAAGTTTCTTGAAAAAGCTGAAGACTGATGTTGATGTTGTTGAACATTATACAGAAGTAGGCACAGAAGCTGAAGTACAAATAACTCCTGTCTCCTTAGAACAAATACTTCTTTCAGTATTTATGGTAAAATTTCTATTCAGAAATTTTCTTTTCAGAAATTTCTATTCAGTGTAATTGTGCAATGAGTGTGGTTTGACCATACAGAAAAATAAATAAATAAATAAATAAAATCTGCTATTTTAAAACCTCAGGAGAACACTGAAAAGCATACTTCTTCCCAGTCTAGAACATGGATGTTTGCTGTCTCATTTTTATTCTGTTCCTCAGCTGGGAGGCCAAGGTGGCTCAGCACTGACACACAGCCTGCACTTCAGGCCTGGTGCAAACAGACCTCTCCAGAACCCTGGAAGCCAATAGAATCCCTGTAATGGTTTATGCCATCAAAGCAAGGGCAAGAAGAACCTTTGTAAGACAAGAAAGAAGCTCTCCTCTTTCTGTACAACCTGGGTGACAAATTCTCATCACCCCTGATTCAGGAGCACAGATCTGCGTATTGATCAGAACAATACAGTTGTCCACCCACGTGGTTATTAATGGATAATAAGCAACTCAGGCACCCACAAACAGTATTTTTCTTAGTAAGCACCAGCCTAGAATCAATTCAATAAGAAGAAGGGCTCTAAGAAGTGCCATCAATTGCAGAAGTTATTACACTCTCAGGATGTTTCACTGCAAACACCCACACAAAGCAATTAGATGTCAGATGCTGCTGTGTCTTCATCAGAAGGTTTCACCAGGATCACAGAGCCCCTCACGGGCAATGGTTGGTGCAGAGCCATCCACTCCCCATGTCCCTCCTTTTTTATCAACCTGGATTGACTGCAATGTGGTCTTCAAGAGCAAGAGAGAAAACTGGAACAGCCTTGAAAGGAGTCTGGAGAATAAAACACAAAATAAAATTAACTGAAGGTATCTTCCAGGAAATCCTGTTTGCTGGCCGAAAAGCCCAAAATGTTGCATGCCTTCCAAGAGAAATATAAGAAAAGGCACAGTTTGCCATTTTCATTGCTTAATTTAACAATTTACTCTTGATGCATGTGAAAAGGGTACTGAAACACAGAGCAAATTCACCTGATCATAAGACAAGTGCAAAAAAAAGGTAGAGAGATATAACATTTCTAGTCAGGAAAAAGCAAGACAAGGTTTCTTTTCCAGGTTGTTTTTCTTAGGAGTAACTATGTTATTTTAAGTAGTCCCACCTATGTTCTGTGGCATAAAACAACTTTCATCCTGGCTGTATCGTATTTCTCATACTGAGACTATAATGAGCAAAACAGAAGGAAAAGATTATTGACTTCAGGTCACTAGACCACAGAAAGGGGAAAAAGTAAGCATCTTCAGGAAAAGTTAGCAATGCTGAACAGGTCTCATTTCCCCTGTGCCCACACTTCTGACATAAAAAATAAATAGTGCAGGCATTTCAATAAGAACTACAATACAGAAAGGCAACAAAACATACCCATCCTCTTTTCCACAAGGACAGAGAAGAAGCTATACAAAATGACAGAGAAAAATTGAGCTAAGAAGAACTTACATGGTATCTGAGCAAGAATTCTGAGTATGTAAGTACTGAGTGCATGTTGCCTGTTCAGTAACAGGAGGATCTCAAGTAGAGGGCTGGTAAAACATCCCTAGTGCCTAAATACTTGCAGCTGCATTGCTAGAGCTGCCTCTGCTTGGTGAATGTTGACCAGGGAGGTGCTCCAAGCTTTGCTGGGATTCAAAAAATCATAAATATTCCTCTGCTTGTCTGGCCTGTGGCAATATGAGTTATTGGAGCAAATTTGCCAGATGAGCTTTGCTGCTCACCCACGCTGCCAGCAGAGCAGCATAGCCACCTTTAGCAGTCCTCACCCAAGGCCATGGCACCACCTGGCTGAACTTTTTCCCTTTTTCAGGAATTACAGAATTGGCCTGAAGCAAAAGAATGACTCCATACCCACTTGATACCTGGTGTTAGAACACTCAGCCGGGGCAGCAGGTACCTCTGTATGCCAGGATATCAGATGGGCAGAGCAACAGCTCTGACTTTTCCCTTTTTTTGTAAGTGCTCCAGGTGGTAATTCTGTTTAGCCAGATAAGCAGAAGAGTTTTACTTGGATCGATTGTTCCTACAGATTCAAATAGAAGACAGATGTTTGAATCTTCTTGGGTATGACAGACAAGGATCTTACCAAAGCTTTTCTGGAGCTAGGAAGGCATTCCTTGGCCACTAAATTATTGCTTCATGTCTGAGGAATAGACAGCAAGCTGGGGCAAGGCAGCATCTAGGAATACAAAGTAAAGGAAAATGTTCAATCTTATTAAGCTTTTTTTTTCCTTAATGCCACTAGTTAAGAAAAAAAGCAGCTTCTTCTCAGCAAGCCAGCTTTCTGACCTTTGTCTCCTTACAAAGGAAGCTTCTCAGTGTTCTGCCACTGAAGGGAGGTTCACCAAAAAGGTCTGTTATTGCAGTGCCTGACTTCTTATGTAGCAGAGTTAATAATGAGGTGAATGGATGTTTTGAAGATCTGGATATGAAAAAATTCCCAGAAGGTCCATTTATATGCATGACATATAATGGGAGAAATTCAAACTCAATGGAATAACTACAAAAGTAGCCTGGAGAAACATTCTGCTTTCTTTCAGTGCACTGAGAAAGCAATATATTCCTTATGATGCAGTCACAGTTACAAATGTGTCTGCCACTGAAGAGGACTCTTGCCTCCTGATTAATGAGAGGGAAATGAATTGCAATGATAAATTGTTCCTGTGGAGGAGTTTCACAAACAGCCGTATTAGCTGGGGATCTTAGACCACTACCCAGGATGCTCCACCATCTGATCACTGCTTTAGGCTCTTCAAATCAGTGCCCAAATGGTTTTCTTCTCTCCAGCCCTAGAAGAGGGATGTTTCATACACAACTCTGTAACCCAATTTGACAGCTGACCACAAACACAAAGTAAGCTAATAAGAATTACACACAGAAACAGGCATGGTAGCTGAGATGGCAAATCCGCTCAAGTTTCATCACTCAACACTATTTTTTTGCATTAAATTAAGTTCTTGATCTCACCCAAATCTTCCCAGTCCTACCACCCTTTCTCTTTCCTCTCCTCACACCCCTTAGCTTTCACCTTGGGGAAAGAGCTAGGGGCAGCCCCTCACTTTGTGCTGAGGGGCAGAGGCTTTGTGACCCATGGCTCTGCCAATGGTGATGCTCTTTACTGTGTAAGAAGCTGCATTTGAACGTAAGCACACTTCCTTGTAGGAAGCAATCTCCTTCAAAAACTAAGATTCATCTTCAGGACCATTTGAAATGGGATTCCAAAACAAAGAGAGGTGGATTCTGAACCCTTTTTCACTTCTGAATATGCACCATGTAAATTTCTGAAAATAATGAGATTAGATGATTACCACAGTCTTCCAGCTGAGATATATTTTATATGGCATGATATATTTCAGAAATAAAACAACAGCGCAGGCAGAGACTTAATCCAAAGCATGTACTGAACTCTCTTTGAAATTTAATCCATTTGCAAGCATCTCATTTTACACTAAATGACAGAATTTTTTAAAGAAATGTATTTTTTATAGTGTGTTAAATTCACCATACTTTAAGAAAGCATGAGGGAAGCCATTCCAGAGTGCCATCTCTATGTTTTTAGCTGCATCATCTCTCCATATCCCTGGGAGCTTTCCCCATCTACAGCATCCTTAGTAGAAAACAAAGAAGAGGACATTTGGAAAACAAATCATCGTACATTTATGGTTAAAATAATCTCATAAACTTTCTCTTTCATCTCTGGGGAAGGCTGCATGGGTACCTCTCTCCATACCCTTTGAAACTGTCCTATATAATCCCAGTGAAAAGAGTGTGAAATTGGGCAGGATAATCTATTTCCTGTGGAGAAATGCTCACTGATTATGGTGAGATTCACCATTAGAGTTCTCTTGTAATTTATAACCCTATTCAACAATGAGTTGCTCTGATACTAATTTGCCTCCCTCAGCTATTTATCTGCTTTCATCACAGCAATTTGCTGCTCTGTCTTACATGTAGCTAGTGCACATACAAGCCAACAAGAATCTACTTTTTTTTTTCTTTTTTCTGTCATGTCCCAAGAACTAAGACTTCTACTCAGTAAATCTTCAAGGGGGGAAAGCAGGCATGTAAGCCCAGGGCCTGCAAGCCCCTTAAATATGGAGAAAAGTACCAGAGAATGAGTTTAGATTCTTTTCTCAAAATCCTGTCGTTTGAGCTCAGATGACAAAGTGAAGACTATTTCAGTCCTGTAATGCAAAACACATACTTGAGTCAAGCAAAGCTATTTGTCTAAAGTTTTGCAAAAATTATAGCCATGAAAGAAGAAAGCCAAAGTTTTAGAATGAATAATTGAAACATTTTCATGACAGCGTCAAGCAGAAAATAATATTTTTGAAAAATCACCTGAATTATATTCTAGTAAGTGGAAAACTCAAGGAAAGTAATGAAAACTCAAATATTTTTTCATTTAAATAGATATTGACTTGCTGTCTAGTGAGAAATCATTTTGTTTGACCTAATATTTTTTTATTATTGACATTCAGAGTAACTTAGGAGACAAAAAAAGCCTAAAGCAAAACTTGATATAGGAAAGACCAATATGATAACCTAGTGTGACCTTCTGCATAAGGCAGGCCACAGGATATCATGAAGTGATTCCTACAGCAAGTTCAGGAATTTCACTTGAATTGAAACTTAAAATATAGAAAAACTTTCTGCTCAATCCTGAGACTGTTTTAAAAGAACTCTAGTTTAATAACAGCAGTTGCTGGCAGATATAATCCATTTCTCTGAAAGGTGCTTCAGTGATTGATTATCCTTATCTTAAACATTTGCACTGATTTCTGTTCTGATTTGATTAGCTTCAGCTCCCAACCATGAGGGCCTTTTTGCAGTTTCTTATGCCTTCAGAAGGTAAAATGTTGTCTCCTAGCAAATCTGCTCTTCTTACAGGTAATTATCTACTTTGTACAGGCATCATTTACCTTTACAGATAAACTAAAAGGACTAAATGTCATGAGTTTTTGCAGTAAAGAAGACTTTCCAGGAATCCAGTATATCATGTTTTTTTCTACACCCTTCAGATTGCCAATATGCTTTTTAAAATATGAAATAGAACTGATTGCAAATACAGTTTTATTTGAAACCCCGTTTCTCAATGAAAGCCAAAGCTTTCCATGGAAACATATTGATTTACAGGAGATTTCTGAACTGCCTCAGAATTAGACCAACAATGAAAATATTTTCCAGGGATGTGTCTGGCACATGTTCAGGAGATCTCAGTTGAAAGCAGGGATCTTAAACCTTTAACTCCCATAATCCAAAGGATTGACCTAATCACTAAAACACCAGTGCTCTGCATTGATTGTCTTCAGTTGGAGTTAATGCAATTTTTGTAACTCACTGAAGCTCAGAGCACCCAAACTGAGGAAACAGGAGTTCAGTGTGTTACAAAAGACCCTTCCAGGCACCACTTCTGGCATGAAAATCCTGGAGCCAAACTGAGAAAAGCAGACACCCACAAAGGTTGAACCGTGGCCTAGTAGGAAGCACCAACATCCTGGGTGTCCTTCTGAGGGATTGTCCAAACAAACAAAGATGCCCAGGCCCTGCTGTGGCACCTCTGCAGCTCTGTGGTGGAAGGGAGAGGAGGTGGTTGCGGCTTGGGAGCATAAAGGAGGCTCAAATGCAATATGTACCCAGGCACTAAGGCACCTGGTGGGACACTCAATCCAGATATTTGAATTTAAGTCCAAAATGGCTCAGGAAAGTGACTTATTTTATGTTCTCTAGCTTTCACACAACAAAAATCAAACCATTTCAACTTGTAGGGCTAAAAACAATGTCTATGCCTTGAAACACCCTGCAGAACAGAATTCCTGCTTTTTGGATAATCTTGGTTTAAATACAAAAAACATAAATAGTCTGACTATTTATGGGGCAAACAGCACCTCTGCTCCTGATTGATCTTTGTTTATGCAATCAAGGACTTTATAGACTCTTGTCTTGCTACTACTTCATCCTTAGATCTCATCTTGCTGTGATTATCCACTCTAATCCTTCAGTCCTATATCTCAGTCATGTTTGTTAAAACAAAGACTTCATCTTATATAAATATGGGATACAATTTTCATTCCTAGATAAATAACCTTGCAGTTAACTGTATTAAAAAAAAAAAAATGTTTTTCAGCTGAGACCCCTGTGCTCTCACCACAGAGATTTGGAAAGTTTCCATACAGCTCATCCTTCCAGATGAAGACAAGATTCCCACAGCAGATGTGACTGAGCAAAGGGAAAGGGATCAAGTCAAAGGGGATGGAAACAGGAAAGCTGTGAAGTTTTGCTCTTACTTGCATATAGAAAGACAACTCTGAAAACTGCATTGAAAAAATTTATAGCCACCTTCTAGTTATCTTTCCCATCCAGAAAAACCAGGCCACTGAGAAAAGTGGAGCATCCCACACCTTCTAGAGTCTTCTATCACTCTGCAAACTGATATTAATACTATTCAGCTCTTCTGGTGCTTTGCTTCCTTGTACAGGCAGTCAGTTTTAAAAGCCAGTTATGCCCTGCTTCCTCAGTGACAAGAAATTAAAAACACTCATATGTCTGTGTGGGTGTCTGTCTCTGTTTTCCCAAAATACAGATATAATTGATATAATTACTGGACCTCAGGCAAAAAGAAACAGAAGCAGAGAAAATGTGTGCCTCAGGACACCCAGCTTCACAGCTTAACTAGATTCTGCACAACTCTTCCAGGCTGCATCCCCAAGAACACATGGGAGACAGGTTATTATTTTTCTGAAGCAGAGGGTAACATCTGATGTTTGGTGCGGGTTGTTTTAATGACTGTTCAACTTGCACTCTGTATTTCAGCACTGGTTTCAGCATCCTAATGCAGAGCAGTTTTCCCAGAAGAATGTAGGAGCTAATGAAGAGACTGACTCTGTCCCAGCCAACCTCTCTGTACAAAGGAGACTTTTCTGTTTGGCCTGTACTTTGTGAAACTCTATTCCCAGCTGCCTCTATATGAAGTATAACTTTTTAAAAATGTGCAGAAGCACTCTTGTAGTGCCTTATATGCGTGAGTTTGCCTGTGGAGTTTGTCTTTTCAATATAGTCACACAGATTACTTATTGTTCATCATAGATCATAGAATCATAGAATGGTTTGTGTTGGAAGGGTCCTTAAACATCACCCAGTTGCAACACCCCTGCAATGGGCACGGACACCTTCCACTAAAGCCCATTCATCAGCTTGAATGGACACCTTCCCTTATTTTCTGTTTTTTCCTGTTTATCTCTGGATGAACATACAGGATTTATTCACCACAGCTTTTTTTTCCAAGACAACTAACTCTGTCTTCTCAAGAGAGACAACTGTGAAGCCTTTAGTTCATTATCCCTCCATTTCAGAAGACAATAACTTTCTGGGTTTTTTTGATTTGTAGCCACCCAAAATAATTCTTATTCAACCTCCTATAAAGCTCAGTTTTGCCTACAAGAAATAAGCTTTGTTTTCTCCTCTACCTTTCACTCATCTCCCCAAAGCCAAGGCACTTCAAGGTCCTACAGAGCATAGCCTGAAGGAGCATGGAAAAGCACAGGTGGGTAAACCAGACAACGTGTTCAGTATCTAGAAGTGTTGTGACAACAGGTTTATCCAGGATCTCCTGGTCTCTACTGGCAAACTGTTCCACTTCTCACTGAAATACTTTCCTGATTACTTATACAGTCCAAATTTCAAAGTGAGGAATTTTGGGAAAAAGTTTTTTCCGAAATTGCCCAACACTCTTACCTTTTGACTGTAATAAAAGCCCAGTCTAATGTTTTTTCTTTCAAGTTTCTAAATTTAAGGCAATAAAATTACCAGGGAAAACAGATAGCTTTTATAAAAGCAATGTTTAAGGGAGAGAAGTAATCTACCTCTTAATTATATATCAATGGGAAAAATGTCATTAACTATAATTGCATGTTTTAAAAGGTCTAATATATTCTTGGTCTCACAAACCCCTGCATGTACAGAAAGAAAACATAGAGAGCTGTACCTTCCCTGAGGTGGTGGTCAAAGAGGGGGCCTTTACAGTGCCTGTAATAGACACCCAGACAGCTGATGTCAAACACGAGTATCCCTTTGTCACCCTCTTCCCAAACCTGTCTCTGAGCCAGGCTGCAGCTGCTGTCACACAGCTACAAGGCATGACATCATTTCACAGGATGAAAACAATCAGTGTCACAACAGATTAACATAAATCCCTTTCCTTTTCTAGAGTGGGGAATTTCTTGATTACCATAAGCTCCAACCTCATTAAACTATCATAAGGGAGAGTATATTTCTGACATTTCCAGTGCTTTTGCTTTTTTAGTTCACTTGTTCTCACCAGGAGCAGTTATCAAGCGTGTGGGAGGACAACTCCAGTTAACCAGAAGCAGCCTTCAAGGGCAAACAGCTCTGATCCAGGCTCTTGAGGAAAGGAGAGAGGCAATCCCCAAGTGAAGCAAATCTTCAAAGGGCAGCATGAAGACTATTTTGGGTGAAAGCAAAGTGTGTGCCCCCCCTCAGATTTAACATCCCATTTTTCCTTGATATTTATCTTCTAAACTAGTTAAGAACACAAACTGATTTTTTTTTTTTTAATTTATTTATTGACATACTGCTTTTGGACTCTACTAGGCAACACTTTAAGACAAACCCCAAAACTGGTATTGATGCTCCTGCAGAAAATGAACACTGTATTAATTAGGGTGAATTACAAAATGTGGCTAAAATAAAAGCAAGCCTGTGAAAGGTGAGATGGCAACAGAAGAGTTGAAACAGTCAGACAGAGCTACTTGCTCACCAGTTTGCAGTTGTTATGATGTTTGTGGAGAAAGGCATTGGAAGAGCATTTGATTTACCTCCAACTGAGGTGAACCAAAGAACTGTTTACTTCAGACAGCTTTTTTCAAGCTTTCATGGAAAACAAGTGGTGCCTTAGGGAGAAAGGTGATGGATTTTTTGTGGGTATACAAGTGCAGGTCTCCATTTAAAGCAGCTCTTGGCTGCTATTGGGAAGACTGACCTAAGGCAGGGGATGGAATCCAGCTGGCACTAGCTCATTCCCTCTAGAAATCCTTTCCTGATCACTGGAGTATGTGAGAATATATTAATATCAAACAAGAATTGCATTTTGAGAAAATACCTGCAGCTTCACTACTTGTTTTCCTTCTGCACTAGATTAAGTGCTAGACCTCTCTGAAATATTTGGTAAAACTAGACAGATTGTATTTGAAAGTCAGTGAAGGATGGAGAGCACCCAGGTTCAGGTCCTTACTGCTTTGGAATTTGCTTTGTCCCAAGCACAAGCCCCCCACAGCAAGCTATAATGTCAGTCTCCATGGGGTTATCCATTTGGCAGTGATGCACATTCCTTTCACATGCAGCAAATAAGTTTTGAGTATAAGAGGACATGAACCAGACAGGTTCTGTTGCTTTCACATGTTGATATTATTTGAGAATCAAGAGAGTTCAAGTAACCCACCCCAAGCAACTGTAAAGGATAAAAAGAATTTTTGTCTGAAACTGCAGTGTAATGACTAAATAAGTAAATAGCATTTCATACATATCCTGTCACACAGAGATGCAAAGGGTATGCAGCCAACAATTACACTGAAAAGTCCATATGATATGAAGAACTATAGAAAGAAAATGTAAAGTCCATTTCTACAGACATTAACTTGCTAAGGCAGAAACTTTACTGAAGCTACCTAAGTTCATAAGCAAAAGTCACAGAGGTATTTTTAAGCTATTGAGAGATAAGAATCTCTGCCTAAGCACAGGTTGAATAGAAGGAGAGTATCTTCTCCATGACGGTCTTTCTTCTATTTTAACTATTTTCATAGAATCATAGAATCATAGAATCATAGAATCATAGAATTGGCTGGGTTGGAAGGGACCTCAGAGATCATCGAGTCCAACCCTTGAACCACCGTTGCGGTTGCTAGACCATGGCACTGAGTGCCACATCCAGTCTTTTTTTAAATATCTCCAGGGACGGAGAATCCACCACTTCCCTGGGCAGCCCATTCCAATGACGGATCACTCTTTCCGTAAAGAAATTCTTTCTAATATCTAACCTAAACTTCCCCTGGCACAACTTAAGTCCATGCCCTCTTGTCTTGTTGAAAGTTGTTTGGTAAAAGAGCCCAACCCCCACCTGGCTACACCCTCCTTTCAGGGAGTTGTAGAGCGATGAGGTCTCCCCTGAGCCGCCTCTTCTTTAGGCTGAACAACCCCAGTTCTCTCAGCCTCTCCTCGTAGGGTCTATGCTCGAGTCCCTTCACCAGCCTGGTTGCCCTTCTTTGGACCTGCTCCAGAACCTCGATATCCTTCCTGAACTGGGGGGCCCAGAACTGGACACAGTACTCGAGGTGTGGCCTCACGAGGGCTGAGTACAGGGGCAGAATCACTTCCTTGGATAAAGTTATGTCAGTAGTTACTTTATTTAAGGTGGTCAAATATTACAATATTCTTTTACGTTAATCTAAGTAGGTTATAAAATAAGTTTATCAGTGGCTTTTTGATCAGACCAAGCTCGTCTGGCCTGTGTCTATAACGTTTCCCAGTTATCTAACTTCTTAATATAGTAATATAAGTTAAACTGGCATGAGCTGCCATTATCATTACTCACTTATGCAAAATTATTACCATCATTTTTATATTTCTCCATTCTTAACAGTTTCTATATACTACTTCCTACACCATCTTATGCAAAATATTACCTTCAGACCTACCAAAAGACTGGAGATTAAATGGTAGCTCTGCTAATGCTCATGTGGACATTGAACAGAAGTCCATCCAGTTGTGGCATCTTGGAAAAGCTGCAGTATCCTCAAAAAAAAAATCTTTATCTCTGCTATAGAAGGAGGATCTTGAATAACATTTATTCCTATAAATTTGCAAATGATTAAAACAAAGCTCTCTTTTCCTACTCTGATGGGGCTTTGAATTTTTAAGTAAAAGAGAAACACAAAGCAAAAGAGTACAAACTTTTAAAATAAAATTACTAATTTAATGAATGCTTCTAATCCAGGAATTTTCACTTTGAATTAGCTAGCACAAAAGATCCAAGTCATATTCTTTCTAGGATGCCTTGGGGCTTTTACTGACCTAAGTACACAATCAAAGAACAAAACTGTGTGCCTCCAAGTTACCTAAAAATCATTTCATGGACAACCTGTGATTTCACTCTTCATGCAGAGTGCACCGTTGCATTAATTGTGAATGGAAATTTATGCATATTCAGATCCCAAATAGCCAACAGGCTTTGGCTGGCTTTTTTTTGGCTCCTTCCATTAAGCAATCATGAACGTTTTAGAAGACAAGTTTTGCATAAGAATTCAGGTCTTGATTGATTAATGAACTGATACTGAATTGCAAGGTACATATGTTACACCTCTGAAGAGAACATAGCTTTACACTGTCATGGGTAAGATCTCCAGTTAATTCACTGTGAGGGCAAAGACAGGTCCACATTTCATTTTCCTCCAGCACACAGTGCAAGGACTTATTTCCCTGTAAAAAAAAGAGATTTTACTGGATCGTGAGCATGGGACTAATATTCTCAGGGTTTTGGCTCATGGCCCATGTTGGGCACAAAAAAAAGGACTGTTGTGTGTTAACCCCAGCTGGCAGCTGGGCCCCACACCACCCCTTACCTCTCAGTGAGAGAGTCAGTAGGGAAAAAGACAGAAAACTCAGGGGTTGAGATAAAGACAATTTAATAAGCAAAGCAAGAGCTGCACACACAAACAGAGCAAAAGAAGGAATTAATTCCCTGTTTCCCATCAGGAGGCAGGTGTTCAGCCATCTCTGGGAAAGCAGGGCTCCATCACATACAACCATTACTTGAGAAGACAAACACACCTTTACTCCAAATGTCTCACTTCTTCCTCATTCCCCCAGCTTTTATGGCTGAGCACAACATCATATGGTATATAACATCCTTTTGGTCTATTGGGATCACCTTTACCAGCTCTCTCTCCTAACAGCTTCTTGTGCATCCCCAGTCCGTTCAGCCATGGGGCAGTTGAGAAGCAGAAAAGGCCTTGACACTGTCCCTCTGTTCTCAACACCGTTTTCATTACAAATCCAAATCTTAGCATGATACAAACTGCTCTGGAGGAAATTAACTATCTCTAAAATTTTTCAAGCTTGCTAACTTAACTGGAACACAGAGGAAAAGAAACGTTTATTCAAATGTTTAATTTTATGTTCTGGATTCCAGACATGGAGCCTTTTTCTGCCCCACTTTTTTTTTCCTTTTTCTGTGTAACACTGTGGGAGCTTGAAATCACAAACGTGAACTATTTTCCATTGGAAATGTGGTCATGTCTTAGGAAAACATTGGGAACAGATAATTTTCTGAATCCAATACAGGTGTGAACTGCTCAAACTACCTTCCACAATTCCTCCATCTCAGCTCTCTCCATTTTCCACTGCCCCAATACAAGCCAGAGAGCTGGAAGGGCTGGGCTGGCTAATTACACTTCAGCTCATCTGTACTCATAACACTGAGGATAATGTAATTGATAATTCTCTCATAAGTTTTAAAGAGGAATATTGAAACCACCTCCACCACCACCTTCCTGCCTTTCTTTTTACTTTTACTGGTGAAACTGAATACTTTCCCTCACATGCAGAGAGTCACTAATTAAATGCAGTCATCTCTCTCTATGGATGCCCACAATCTTCTAATGCTTTTTCAAGGTGTCACACAAAACAAATATTAGTCCTAGGCATCAGTGAAGATCAAAATGAAGTTTAGCAAAATAAATGCACTTATTCTCATGGGTCTCAAAGAATTGATCGTAGCTTATTACAGACTCCAGCAAAATCTAATACAGCTTCAAGAGGAATTTAGAAAACAATCAGCATGCTGTTACTCTGTGGATAGTCTCAAAAATATGAGGTTAACAGAGAAGACACTTGAAAAGAAACTAGAAGGTTTCTTATATATTGGGAGCACTATATTGCTAGTAGCAATATTTTATCCCCAAGAAAAGGAGGAAGGATGGGAAGCTGATTTTTCCTGATAAACAGCCCTGGTCCTCAAGCAAGTGAGATTTACATTTACACTTGTCTTGGGGATAGCGTGTGCCACAAAGGGAAAGAAAGAGATCCAGAAGTCCAAGCTCATTCCCACCTCTCTTTTAAGTTCCTGGAGATCATAAATAACAGGAACTTCCTGGGAAAAGGCTTGCTAAGCCCTTCTTCACTTTTCCTCTCTCTTTCAGGAGTTACCAAGTCTATATAGTGTCATAACCCTACTTTTAATACTCTGTCAAGTTTAATAAGTTTCCTCTAATACTGACATGACAAATGTACGAGGGCAACACTTGTCTAGTTGATCTTCCCTGTGTGGATATTAAGTTCTGAAGGTGAGAAAATAATAACATTTTGTACATTTATGGTTACAGTGGAAGAGAAAAACATCTTACATGTTCTTGGGGGTATGTGTACATCTGCCAATACATATTGTATATGCATACATATATATGTGATAAAGGCTGATTCCTGTGTAAGTGAGCATCTCTTTTTTGTGGCCTACTTTTGCAGCAGAATATCTGGTGGCATCTGATTGTTTATGTTTGTTTATTTGTTGTGCACTAAAACTTTCAGTCATACACAATCCTTCAAAGGCTCACATGGCCCCATCCGGCTTGGTTTGTGTCAGGCAAACAGTTGATGCCTGTAGGGATGCTGCAAGGGAGTGGGAGAACTTGTTTCCAGTGTCAGTTTATCTGCAATATAATTGCTTTGACTGTCTTACTAGAGAAATAAAACTGGAAATTATAGTTACTCTACAGGTTATTCTGAAATAGGTCAATGACACATTGACAAATGAACTGTAAGCAGTCTTTCCTACTGCTAGAGCTGCAGGGAACTTCAGCTTCCTTGAGACACGTGGGAAAAGTGGTGGGATAATTTTATTATTTTTAAGTAAACTGGAATCATTTTAATATTAAGTTTAGGAAGGATGTTGAGGTCCTGGAGCAGGTCCAAAGGAGGGCAACTGAGCTGGTAAAGGGAGTTAAGCACATATCCAATGAAGAGAGGCTGAGGGAGCTGGGGCTGTTCAGCCTGGAAAAGAGGAGGCTCCGAGGAGACCTCATCGCTCTATACAACTCCCTGAAAGGAGGGTGTAGCCAAGTGGGGGTTGGTCTCTTTTCCCAGGCAACTCTCAGCAAGACAAGAGGGCATGGAGGAGGTTTAGGTTGGATATTAGAAAGAATTTCTTTACCGAAAGGGTGATCAGACACTGGAATGGGCTGCCCAGGGAAGTAGTGGATTCTCCATCCCTGGAGATATTTAAAAAGAGACTGGATGTGGCACTCAGTGCCATGGTCTGGTAACTGCAGCAGTAGTGGATCCAGGATTGAACTTGATGATCTCTGAGGTCCCTTCCAACCCAGTCGATTCTATGATTCTATGTTAAGTAAAAAAACCGCAATGTGCCAGAAGTTCATCTTCACCTTCATGGTCTCCTTGCATTACTTCTGAATTATGTCAGTTGCCCACCAATTTATAGAAGAATTTTCTCAATATGGAAACCAAAGAAGAGGAAGTGCTGCTCAATAAGGTTGATATTTGAGAAGCATCTTTGACTTGTTACAGTCTTTCCTCACCAGTGATGTAGTGTAGCTGTTTCAGAAAATAGATTTCCACAGACAGAGACAGACAGACATCTTTTAAGATGTTGTGACTCATCCCTCAGTAATTCTGTTAAGTGCACTTTCAGTGTAATAATATGCCCTGATGCCTTGTAAAAGATCATAATCGGTGAGTTCAACAGTTGTGCCAAGACCAATTAAGAGAATTTAGGAAATCAGAAATTTGAAGTCAATTCAGACATTATTTTTAACTGGAAGGATTAAAAAAACACAACAAAACAAAACTAGATTTATATAGATGATGGATAGGTAGGTTTTGCTTCCTCTCTCTCTTACAGTTTCTTGCTCTTCCTTTGGCCTTCTGTGCCTTAGTTCAAAAGTAGTTCAGATCACTGAAAAATACATCTGTTCAACAGAATCTTAAAAATATTATCTAAAATTTCTTGGTAATTTAAATACTTAAATACTTAACATTTTGGAGTGGAGAAAAAAGCTGCAGGTGAGTGAGAGAAAAGAATATATTTTGCCATGGATTTACTGATGCAGCCCATCAGTGATGGAAATACATACACTGAATTTTTGCTTTTCTCTGCAATATTGAAAAATTGAAAATCAACAAAACACAAATCCAACAATAATTTCTAGCAAAACAAATTTTCCAGTTCCCTGAGAAAGGTCATCCGGAGAGGCGAAAATAACATGGCATGAGTATGTGCCCTGCTTTCTTTTCACTTGAGGAGACATAACCTAAAACAGCATCATCATTGTTTTATTCATAGCATTTTTCACTTTGAGATTTCAGAGCACTTCCAGTACTTATTTTTCCACTGGGCTCATCCTCAAGCACTTTCATAGAATCATAGAATCATAGAATTGGCTGGGTTGGAAGGGACTTCAGAGATCATCAAGTCCAACCCTTGAACCACCGTTGCGATTGCTAGACCATGGCACTGAGTGCCACATCCAGTCTCTTTTTAAATATCTCCAGGGATGGAGAATCCACTACTTCCCTGGGGAGCCCATTCCAATGCCTGATCACCCTCTCTGTAAAGAAATTCTTTCTAATATCTAACCTAAACTTCCCCTGGCACAACTTAAGACCGTGCCCTCTTGTCTTGTTGAAAGTCCTCTGGCAAAAGAGCCCAACCCCCACCTGGCTACACACCTGGCTACTTTCTAAATATGCAAAAATAAATTCATGCTGTGTATATTCACTTTTAACAGCAACAGCTTAAGTACACTGCCCATAAGAGCCTATTAATTACTATTAACAAAGAAGTTATACTTTAATTGCAATCATTCCCCAAACAAAAATATTCCAAGCATCCAAGAGAACTGGCCCAGGCAAAACGTTAAGGTATAGGAAAGAACAGAAGGATTTCAAAGAATGATGTGAGCTCTCAAACATGAAAAGCAACATTTTAGACCATCCTGGATGCACCTTGAAGTACTTTAAAAGGAAGAAACTTCTCTTTACATAAGCATTCATGTATCAAAGGACTGCATGTCCTTTTGCTTACAGCCAGAGCAAGAAAAAGCTGGTGGCAGGGTAATGGTTCTTCTTAAAGTGCAGCAGGTGTGGGAGCAGGGCCAACACATGGATTTTGCACCATTTTGTTTCGTCGATGGTATCAGGAAGAGAATTTAAAGCTACCTAACTCTGCACTTTCCATCCTAGCCCTTGCTCTGCTTGCAGCTTAGGCCTTACTTCCCTCAACCAGTTGCTTTATGAGGAGAACAGAGAAACTTCCCCAAAGCTTAAACAGCAGCAAAAGTGTTCCCTCATCCTTTAAATAAGATGTGTGTGCTGCTGTGGTCTGTTCTTGTGATTTGCTCAGATGGGAGCATCAAGGCTTACAGCATGGTGAGCATCAAGAGGCATTCATCACCTATCATTATACCTGAGATGAAAAGGCTGGGTTAGCCCATGCCTATGGGGCTTCCTCATCCACTTTTCCAGCTTTCAGCTAAACAGCTGCATGAGGAAATTAAGAGAAATGTTTTCCCAATTTTTCCCCATGGATTATCAATGAGCATTTCTTTTTTAGTGCACAGTTACTGAGGAAAAAACCCAAAAACCAAACAAATCCCCCCCCAGAAAACAAACAAACAAACAAAAACCAAAAAAAACCCCAAAAAAACCCAAAGCCCAACAACAACAAAATCAAAAATACCAACAAAAACCAACAAAAAAACCCCAAACCAAAAGCAAACCCTGAACGAAAACAAAGCTGGTAATTGATGAAAAATTCTTCAGCACAAGTGCCTGATTTTACAAACGTACCTCACAGAAAAGTGCCTCACAGATACACCCATAAATAACCATAGGGTACCACTGTAACAGTGCAGTCTAGCCAACAGCACAACACAGGTCTCTTGATTTTCAGGAGTGAATTATTTTTATTTGGATAAGTATATCTTCTGTGTAAGAATGATTATTTTTAATGTCCTAGTTTTCAAGAATGAAAAATCCATTATAATTAAGCAGAACTTCTTACAGGCTTAACTACATCCATGGTTTTAATTGTGCTTCACTTTTTAAGGAATTGTGTCTTGTGAATGTAATTTGAAATGTTAAGGTTACTAGTTGGCTTTCAGTTCAAAAAAAGTCCAAATAAGCTTTCTGCAGGACAGAGTGCATTGCTTTCTGAAATTTATTTTTTTTTTTTAATCTTTGAAAAATGTAACTCTCAAACTGACACATCTGCCTAATCTTCATTCTATCTACTTGGGGAGTGTTGTAGAATTGTATAGAATTTGCTTTTTCTTTAGTCTTAGAACACATAACAATGTATGTGTGCTGGCTAACACTCCCCTGAAGGAACCTGGAGTGATGGGATTGTTTACCTCACTGGACAGGCTTCCTGTAAAAGCTTCTTCTTCTTTAAATAAGGCACCTACCATTGTCTGACCCTGCATTTGATGTCAAGAGAATATGTTGCTATGGATGTCACAACCTCAGCATAATTTTCCTTTCCTGGAAGCTGAAACACAGTCAAAGGAGGAGATGGGCTCAGAGAAGGCAAGAGCTAATTTAATTGCAAATGTCTGTAAAATTAGTGAGAAACATATTGATTTATGAATTAATAATAATTTTAAAAATCTAAAATTTCTATTCATAGTGTGTCCTTTGGTGTCTGGCACAGACATAGACTTTTGCACTCCTTATCTCTGTGTGTTATTGTAACAACACAACACCAGCTCTATTGATCTATTTTAGTGATTCAACCCTCAGTGTATTGTCACCATGTAACTTCAAAGAGGTAGAAGAACAAACTGGTTGTTACTGAGCTCTGGTTCAGCAGAGCATCCTGTGATAAAGGGTCTCCAACTCAAGTCTAACTGAGTGCTGAGATTTTTGCCTGGGGAAGGCAGGCGGTCAGTGTCATGCACAATCCAGAGCAGTTCACCTCCTTAGAGCAAAATGACACCTGATTCTTCTCTAAAACTTTGCCCCTCTCAGCACAAGGTCTGGAGACAAGATGCAGTCACAGTGCTCTTCTTTACAGAGAGGAAAAATGTTTATCTTCAGAGTAAAGGAATAGTGACTGGAACCCTTCAGACAGGAGATGGGAATTTTGCAAGTTGAGAGTGAATCAAACTTATCCTTCTCCTCTGCCACCTCCCCCTGTCAGCTACAGTTATTATCAATGGCAATGAGACCATCCATTATAGACACTAGAATGAGTTAAACCCTCAAAGCAAAAATCCTACACTATGTATTCATAGGTTTTACATCACCAATGTTGTTTACATCACTTTTAATGGCACAGCACAGGACATTTCTGAAGGACGACCTTAGGGGTTCGGCACGAAGTCAAAGATGAGTCCTCATAGAGGTATGGTCAATGCTTCAACTTTATTGCATACAAGCTCAGTTAATATACTGTTTCAGATGTCCACGCCCCGTCCACGCACTCAAAAAAACCAACCTTCTATTGGTCACCCAATGCTGTTCATGCGCAGCAAAAGCGAATCCTATTGGTGCAGGGGTGGGAGCCATGAGCTTAGCATGGGCTCACGCCTCCCACCTTGTGGTTAGCAATGTCCTGCATAGCATCCGCTCTTGCTTGTTTTTCACTTCATACCTCCTCTTAATTCAGTGTCAAGGACAGGGTGTCCTTGTCACTCTGATCATCCTCAAACATGGGGCTGTGCTTACAAGCATGCTGCAACACAGCATGCCCCTGCCTTTCAAGCCATTCCTCTACACATTTCTCCATATGTCCACAGGTCAGACAGGAAGCTCACAGGTATATTCGCTCACAGTCATCCCTTGTGTAAAGTGAGTGTAAAATGTTAGCAGATGATAGGGTGGTGACTACAAATGACTACAAATAGCCTTCGATCAGACCTGGGACCATGTTAAATGGATGATTCTAACAGAAAATGCAGCATACACTCAAGACAGTTTCTAAATGGACCTAGTTAACATCTTAGGATGCTATCTGTGCTGAATCCCAGTGTTGCTGAAATAGTGTATAATTTTCTGACCTGTTCTCTTATATTCTTTCATAGTCTTTAGGTAAACTGCCAAAGCTCCTCGTACAGCTGAATGTCATCAGAAGATTACCCTTATGTAAAGGAATCTTCCAAAGGATATATAGCAGTCACAATACAATTCAAGAGTGAACTAAAGTTATATATCACCTCCTGAGAGACTGCGTCTTTCATCTGTTTTTCTTGGTGAATATAATTGACTCTTTTTCTTTCCTAAATAAGATGTTTTCTTTGAATCTTGTCCCTTGCTACAGTAAAAGTTAATACCTGTCTTTCTTTCCTGCCTTCCTTCATTCTTTTTTTTTCAAATCATAGGTCACCTGCAGTGCTGATTAAGTCTAGAGGATTTTAGGACAATGTAGAACAAAAACGCAGCTTTGAAGGTAAGAAAGGTTTATTGCTATACTCTGTGTTACATAGGATGCTAAAATGGCACAAAATGCCTAAGACTGCAATAATTTACATGGCACTCAAGATAATTCATAATAAATTACTGTTTTCCCCCCAGGTGAAAGTTACCACACCAGTGGAGTACTGGCAAATTTACAGTCCTCACTTTAGTCATAGGTAAACTTTCAATTTCATTACCACTGCACACTACTCAGACTACACCTCAGCTTTTATCCCCGATTCTGAATGTCTTTGCTATCTCTGGCATCTCAAATAAATCATAGAATTATAGAATGGTTTGGGTTGGAAGAGACTGTAAAGGTCAGCTAGTTACAACCACCATGCCTGAGCAGGGACACCTCCCACTAGACCAGGTTGGTCAAAGCTCCTTCCAACCTGGCCTTGAACACTTCCTTGGGCAACATGTTCCAGTGTCTCACCACCCTCAGAGTAAAGAAATTTTCCCTTATATTTAACATAAATCTCCCCTCTTCTAGTTTAAAGCCATTTCCCTTTGTCCTATCACTCCACAACCTTGTAAAAAGTCTTTCCCTATCTTTCCTGTAGGCCCCTTCAGGTACTGGAAGGCTACTATAAGGTCTCCAGGCTAAACAAGCGCAACTCTCAGCCTGTCATCATAAGAGAGGTGCTCCAGGCCTCTGATCATCTTCATAGCCCTCCTCTGGACTTGTTCTAAGACCTCTATGTCCTTATGTCCTTACAGAGTATACAGAATATTCAAAATAGAAATTGAATAGGGAACAAAGTAGGATCATATTGCCTGCAATTCCATCAATTTTCCAAATTGCCTACAGGCTATTTTTTTAATGGACACCAATTCACTTTTTTTTAATTTTTTTTTTTGGAAGTGAAATCAGTTCTCTTTGAAAATTCTTTTGTTTCCTCCTTATATTTCCCTAGTCTTGCAACAACATGGAAATGCATTGCTACTAGACAGCCAAAAAGCATGCTAAAGTGTATGTGGTGAGAGATAGAGGAGATATTTCCCTGTGTTGGGAGTGATGTGCCAAAGCCAACTATGCAAGCAGACCAATGGGGTGAATGGGCAGAGCTGGGACACACATACAGTAGTCTCGACAGCATGGGACTGTGGCTGGAAGAGCTCTGACTCCTTGGCAAAAAAAAAAAAAAAGCCAAAACAAGCAAGGGGACCATCCCATAGGCCTGCAAGAAGCTCTGTCTCCAGCTCTCTTTTTCCCATGTCATATTCTTTGTCATTGCAAAGGATTTATTCCTCCTAATAGATCAAATCAAACTCTGAAAGGGAGATATTATCTTAAAAAAAATGAACCCTGCTCTGTTCCCTAAAAGAAGAAATTAGTAAAAAGCCAAAAAGACCTGTAAATCCCCTACACAAAATTATGTAATGTTGTATTTATAAATAATATTTATATTCATTTAGCCAAAAACTATAGTAGTAACTACAAATTGTCAAAACCAATTTCTTTTGAAACAGTTTCTTTCCTTTCTCTTGACCAGAACTTCACAATATTGTTTAAAAATTCTAACATGTTTGCTCTCTAGAGGTATAAGTGTAAAGAATCTGTTATCATCTATGGGTGAAAGTGACAAACGCCTTTGCTGGGCTGGTTCTCTAATCAGCCCTTGAAGGCCAGGTAGATGATCATACAGTTATTATTTGACCAGTGTTGGAGACCAAAGGACTTCTTAGAACATTCTAGTATGCTGGAGTGTTCTTCAGGATTACCACATCTCTATGAATTAAATGCCCAGTTACAAAAAAAGTTCTCAGAGTATTTTATCACTTTACTTGAATGACAAGAAGATATTTCTCATAAAGCAAGGCTGTGATAAAAAGGAAAGCCTAACACATATGAATCAACAAAGTGATCTAATGCAATGCTACTTTGGGATATATATGTGTTTCTTCAGCATCTCAGTCACCAGTTTCTCCCATTCTGTGCTAAACTCCATCTGTTAAGATGCAGTCTGTGTTGGTTTTGTGGTCTTTGCTGCCTCCCTCTCTCTTGCCCTCAGAAAAACAGGAAAGGAATGGGCTCCTTCTTCATTAATACCAGGTTCACAGTATTCCTGCTACAACCATTCCTCCTTTGCTTTCTGTAACTATCATATAAAGACTAATATCAAGAAGGTAAATTAGGAAGGGCAACTCCAATTCATGTCTATACTGTTAATTTCTGAGTGATAACTCTCCCAGGTATGATCTTTTCCTAACATACAGCTATTAATTTTATCCTAAACTCCAGTTTATTGGATTTTCTTACTCAGTTTCACATGCAAAAATAGATTCTGAAATCTTTACTGCATAGGTAACTCATTCATTGACACAGTGAGTATGCTATCTGTTAATCTGAGTTACAGTACCACAGATGTAATTTATTGCTGATAGAAATGCTAGAAATACAGATTTTTTGCTAAGAAATTTTTTGGATGAAGGTGAAATGAGACAGAGACAATACTGGAAAGAGAAGGTAGAGCATTATGTGCAGACAAATTTTGTCTTAAGGAAGATGTGGCACTACAGCACTTCTGCAAAAGCAGAGAGTAGACACAAAGAGCGTGAACCCACAGATTTCCCCTCTGAAACATCTCCTCACTTACTGTTGTCTTTGGAGATAACACCCCTCAGGCAAAAACTTGTCTGGAATATTTCCTTGCACCTTCTGATTTGACCCTGCAAACCCACGTTCAGGGATTACTTTCCTGTTCTGGCTGAATAAAACACAACTACAGTCATCAGACCAGCAATTCCAATTTCAGAGATTTCAGGTCACCATGAAGAAGAACATACAACAAACCTCACTAAAGCCCTAAAGCCTGAAACACAGACACCTCAGGGATCAAGGACTACACCAAGATATGGCTTCATGATTTTAAAACAACAGGACTACCAGTTTGGAAGGTCCCTCTCTTTTTGTCTACACAATACCTCAGTGGATTGCTGCATGTATTTATTCTGCCCCAGTTGTGATGCAAGCCTGTCTGTGTTTGCCAAGCTTCTAATGTCAATGATGGCTTCCATTAGTTATGGCAAGGTTGCTATCACTAATCCCACTAATAACAGCAACTTGCCAGGCCTCAGTTACTTAATGGACTCACAAAATGCATGCAGCTAGTGATTTCCTTCATCGGTTGTCAAAGTTGAGGTCAAAAATAATCTCAAGAGAGCCCAAACTTGGCCTTTTCAAAATTTTATGCTTGTCAAATTTCAGTGCAGAAGATGAATTAGCAATGCAAGCACTGGGAGAACAACAGTTTGACATGAGCAATGCCTCAGAATGATTCAGATGTAAAGGTGTTCGTGTGTCAGCTGAATCAGAAACAGGATGAGCCGTCAGTGATGCTCGCAATGGATGCATCCATCTCCCAACCAAAATGGACCCACTAGGATTAGCATACCCCCGAATTCCTTCTTCACTTTCTACGTGTGAAAGCAGTAAGGCAAACAGTAAAATAATGCCTTGCATATTGCCTCCCACTCCTCTACAATTAGATCTCCTTTTAAAAGCCTGCTGCAGGCTATATTCACTGTGGGAAAGAATTGCAAAGTGTGCAGGGAACCCATTTTCCCTCAGGGAAGGAGTGGGCCACAGTTTTATTCCTTAACATTATAAATTATGCTTTCATTTGCTTTAAAGGTTAGAAAATGCAGCAAAGATTAATAACATCACTGTTATTAATTATGGAAGACCAAAACAGAAGTTTCCACAATAAGGAGGGAGTATTCTCAGTGGGAGACTATTCTGCTGGTGAAGAGAAATTACTTAGGAAATAGCCATGCCTGCATCAACTGACAGAAAGCAATTAGAGCTTTTCTCCAGCACTTAGAAAACAGGCAATAGTATAATTGTTTTATTGTACTTTTTGAAATAAACCAGTCAGACAAAGAACAGAAAACATAACCAGGATACCTGGTGTCAAACTGGAGTCACAAATCCTGTGGCAAAAAAAAATAGAAAAGAGAGACAGAGCAAGACTGAGGGCAGTAAGAAGACAACTAGCATCAGTAGCAGATTAGTTAGTGAGGCTGGCAGACCACATGTAAATAGTGATGCAGTCATACTTAACACAGTACATGAAAATATTGCACTTTATGAAACTACCCTCAGGTGTTACATATTCTTTTTACTCTACATGTACATACCTAAGGGAAAGGTCAAAACCGATTTATGAACTAGCTGCACAGACAGACCATGTGAGAAAAGCAACACAACTGAAGGGGAGATGGAATGTATTTTCCAAAAATATTTAGATGTTGGATCTAAAAAGAGGCTTGGGTTCTAGAGCAATGAGTGTCATAGATAGCAATAGGGAGGGGCTGTTGGGTGTTGAGAATCTTTGTACAGTTCACAGACAGTCTAAAACCTACAAGGGATATTTTGAGTGCATATTCATAAAGATTATCAAATAGGGATTGCAAATTAAGGGGTTATCACATGAGTTTTTACTGGCAGGTCGGTGGCATTTATGCTGGAAAGTCAGAAGGAAAGCACAGGCTTTAATCTGTAAAAGGTGGTGGTCAAACCACAATCCCTTTCCTTACTACAACAATTTTCTGCCCATGCTCACAAGAAAAAAAAAATAAAGAAAATAAGAAGTATGATTCTGTAGTATCATCTCCGTGTATCCTTTGTGTTTTGTAGCATTTGATTATGCTTGCAGAGCTTTGATGATCTTTTTTTTTTCAACAATAACAAAATTAAATTCAACTTTATAGTTCTACTGACCAATCTGTTCTTCTTGTATTTTATGTTTCCTGCAAAGTTTTCAGATTAAAACAAAAATGCACTTTTTATCACTACTTAAAATAAGTGATACTAAATACTATCTGGCACTGGAGGCCAGTGATTTTCAATTAACATTAAGCAGGAAACTGTTTAATCTCAATTGTTATTTAATGGGCACATTATCATTAAATTAAAACTAAATAGCATGGACAAACTTTTCCATTAAGCAAGCCAATATTAAGTGTATTCAATCTTTTACAGTATGCACTATTCAGTCCCAGATTTTGTAAAATGAAAGTGGCTTCTTGATAAATGGACATTTATCCCATTTATGCCCCTTTAGCTACCAGCTCCATCTGAGCTCCATTTTAAATATCGACTTCAGAAGATATTCTTGTAAATTTTACTGTGCATTAAATCTGTGGCTCTTGCCAACTGATTGTACATTTCTCTAAATATTTTCTTTGAGCTTCATCCCACACATACTGTTAACTAATTTTTTTTCCTGTTCCACGGGATTAATTCATAGTGTTTGATCCTTCTCCAATTTAAATGAGGGCCAACTGCTGATATCAATAAAACAGTACTGCATAGGGAAGAAACAATTGCAGAAAAAGACTTGATATTGTTAAAAAGACAGTCAGTCCTATAACACTTATAGGAGCTGGCAGCTTCTAAATTTCAGGAATCATTTCTAAAAGTGTGATTCACTGTGTGAATCAAAAAATGGTCAAATAGTAACCCAACAGGCCTTTAGCCACAGAGTGGACAAGAACTCATGGATATCTGAGTCCCATCTTCTATTCTCACAGAGATCATGTTCTTAAACTCCTTGAACAAATTTATCAAACTAAATGAAAAGTTAGCATGAGAGTCTCTCAAAAGAGGCAGCTATGTCTGCTATCTTGAGTTTGAAACTGAAATGTCTTCCAAGAGTGGAACAAAAAACATAGGTAGCATATTAAAGAAATCTCAGTATAAATATATTTTAAGGGAACTTTTAATTTTTCTCATCTAATTACGAGAAGAAATTAAAATGTATTTTCCAGTGAGTTCCCAAATGCCTCAGCCTGCATGTTCTCATATAGATGAGCTCTTTATAGTGGGAATGAGAAGCAATTCTTGCAGTCTGTAAATGTTTAGTCTTACTGCATCATCTTCAGAGAGAAAACCAAATAGCTTTATAGAGAAATTTTCTGGAAAACAGCTTGTCCTGGGTTGGTGAAGTGGCAGCATGTTAGAAAACTGGTGTGACAGTTTGATGGGTTCCCATGGCAACTGCTAGACTCGAATGCATGGGTGCACAAGCAAGCTTGCCAGGTGCCCGTTATTGGTTTGGAAGAAGGAAAAATTACATTTCCATGACAGCTATAGATTAGCTGAGCAAGACTCTTTCCAAAGTGATGTACTTGCAAAAATAGATAAGCACAGACCAGACAAAAATTTGTTTGCGTTTTCTACTGCAAGATGAGTAATTTGATCTCCCTTTGAAAATGTTCAGATTGTGGTTTCTGCCCGTTGAATGTCTCACCCAAGATACTGTGATCTTCTGCTGCAAGGTAAATTTCTGGAAAGAACTCATAACACAGCAGGTAGGATGAAGAATCCAACATTGAAATGGAAGAGTTATTCCCCTGAAGAGAACTACACCGGCATTTTGTACACCAGTGGGATATGTGATAGAATGAAGCACAAATAGGACTTATTTGATAATCCTTTATAGTCAGTCCACTTGTCTGCTGGGCTGTTTTAAAATATTTAAACTTAACCAAGCCCTCAGCTAGTGTGAAATGCCATTGCTTTCATGAAATCTGTATAACACTGAAAGCTTGTCTCAAAGAACACAATGAAAGGGTAGGAATGCTTTATGTTTGTTTTTGGTTGTTTTTTTTTTTGTCTAGGTCCATGAGTCCCTGACAGGGTTGGAAGTAAAAACTTTGTCATTATGTAAGAATCTTCTAATACTCGGTTTCTGGGAAAATCAACTTTCAAACCGACTGCCTAAAGGTATTGTGTTCTGGGAAACAGCAAACTGATGAACCTTGAGTGTCCACAACCAGGTAGGACATAATTACATCTCAGGAGCTTGCTTCTCTGTAGGGAGTATACACCCAAGGTATTTACAAGAGATGTCAAAGAAGAGAATACTCTAACTTCATCAGACCAAAGACACTTTATAAGTACTTAGGCTTATTCCTACACAAGCCTGAGCAGCCTAGTAAGTCACCAGATAGGGAGGTCCATTAAGAATTCACTTCATGCACTTACCTGTGGTCTGGATTTCTGACCTCCAGACACAGACACTGAAGATCTAGGGCTCATTCATTTTTCCACATATGGACATCTAGTGCAGTTATCCTATGGTATCTTTCCCAGCTTTCATCTATGTGCAGAAGAGCACAGGATTCTCTTATATCCTACACCATTTTTGCCAATGCAAAGATGATACTGCAGGTACCATAAAGGAATTTTTGTTGGTTAGGTATTTACAAAAAGACAGTTAAATAAAACATTGATTCTCCTCTGATTAGAATAGGTGCTTACACACATCCTTTGCAGATTCCTAATGTAAGCCACTACAATCTGAAGACTATTTCTAAGTCATGAGTACTTCCTTATGGATCTCTATGCTCTGCCACACACCAGATATCCCTATCATAAAGTTTTCAGGTTAATAAGAAGTGACTGTTGAATAGAAGCTGTATTTCACATAGCAGCCTGATAATTATATATGCATATGGCTTGATAATAATTCAACTTTACCCATTTTAAAAGACCATCAACTCCACCAAGATTAACAGTAGTACTCAGTGTGAGCCCCGGCCCAAACTTTTTTTTTTAAATATTTACTTACTGTTTCACCAATGATTCCTTTTCAAATCAAATGTTGTCTCTCTTAAAGAAGTAGGTTACTGCATCTACTTTAAATGTTGATCTAAAACTTTGTGAAAGGTCCAGCCATGAGTCCCTCCGAGGGGCAGCTGCTGAGACACACAACTCTTGCAGATGTTGATTCTTTTCATACTACTTATGCCACAGATGGACCAGTCACATTCTAACAGTAAAGGAGGTGGGACTGAGTGCTATCACTGCACAGAGGGCTTCTGGTAGTACTACAAAACACTCTCAGAGCCCCATACATTGTCCAGTGGGCTGAAAACAGGGCTATGTACAGCTACAGAAAAGGCATATATGAGAGTTTTGTTCACATGCTCATTGTAGCATGTGGTACTTTTCCATTCTTTCATTTGACTAAGTCACAGCTTCAGGATAAAATTATGAGAGAAAAAAGAACCTTGTACAAATGTATTTAGTATAATGGCTGAATGAGCTGACTCTGGAGAATCTTGCATGTTCCAGCAATTTTTATTTTCTGTTTTTTCTTGACACTAATTCTGTCTCTGGCTTCCTATAATACGTAATTGATAAGGAAATTAAAGCATGAGTGAAGATCAAACAAAAAGTCACAGTACTTGAACTTTGTTATTCTTCCTTTCCTGGACAAAGTAATTTGTATTACAGTAAAGCAAACTGAGTTACACTAAGCAAATATCAATGTCTGAAACCAAAGACACAATGCTGGACAACAATATGCTAGCTGAAAGACTTGTAGGAGATTTTTAGATTAGTGAAACATGTAACTTTACATATTTCTGAAGCCAAAGATCAAATTAGGAAGCTTTTTAATCTCAAATTATTTTATTTTTGAAGGAGACAAAAGATGAGCTGTAAGCATGACTGTGTACCTTTCCTTTGTGTTACATATATGTAATGTTTATAGTTGTTTCCATCTATCTACTCATAAGAAGCCTTTATCAAATAGCATATTCACTAACTTAACTGTTCTTAGCTGCAAATAACATCTTGCAACCCCCTAACAGAAAGCACTGGTCACGTAATAGGCCGTGAGTATAGCAAAGGGTTTTACACTCCATATAATCACAGTCTCCATGGAATAAGAGTACTAAAAAATACATTAAACATTATTAAAAGAAGAAGAAAAAGACAAACCAATTCAGAAAGAGTAAAATGACCTTCCCAGTGTGCATTCTTCTAGGGGGTTTAAGCACATATAACCATGTAATCTTACAGATATGGGTATCATCCAAATGCTGCAGTTAAATGAGAATGTCTCATCATATAATGTCTCTGACTTTAGTACTGAGTTACTAAAAAAAATCCTTAGCAAAGGTTTCCACTGTCTTGAAACACACTTTTAATTCAGTCTGCACAGTTTGCACTCATACTGACATGATATACTGTGAAAAAGTATATTTGGCTGTGTAACAGCAACTAATCAGTTCTATGAATAATGAGTCGATCAGAGTGACAACATTCTTGTCTTTAGTGTAACAAGGCAAGAATCTGATGAAGCACTAAAAAATGGACTTTTTTGCAAGTTCTACTTTACTTTTAAAAATGCTCATCAGCTGTTTTGGGTGCATTTTGCAAGGGACAGCAAAAACTCTTGCTGAAATAGTTATTGCTTCTGCAGCTGTTGAGGAGGATTCCTTCTGGGAAGGACTGCACTCATGAGGACATGGGAGCAGCTTGAATTTTCCTGGAAGTCTCACTTTGAAGACAGATGTGCTGTTTTGTGATCTGGTAACCTGAATATGAGACACAGATGTGCACGATGTACATTCATTTTTTTTGACTTAATTTTTCAGAGTTAGCCACAGCTGAGGTACCTCAAGAATAGAACAGCTACCAGGAGCCAGTTAAGGATTTGCAAATGTTTTGGTTCATTAAAGAATTATGCACATATGTTTTGGACTTTAGCCAAATGACAGATAAATGCAAAGGCTTAAAGCAAAGCTGCCGCTTAAACACTGGCATGTACTGCAAGTCTTCCAGAACTGGGGCACACACCAGTAAGAAAAGTTGCCCTATGTTAAACTCATCTGAGAGTCATATACTCTGTTGCAGCATTATAACCTGTGAAGCACAATTTGGAAGAATAGTTTCCCCACTGTACATGAAGATACAGTTCACTTCTCAGTAACACTTCATAAATATAGGCAAGTCAATTAAAGTTTGACTGGAACAGGTTTCATTTAGATTGGTTTACTGTATCCCTCAAGTTCATACAATTGTTGGTCTGCTGGCAGGAAGAGCTCTCTGGATACCTCTGGCCCTGCCTCCCATAAGAAGGAGGGATGTTGCCAACACTAGATCATATCAGCATTGTTTTGCCTAGCTGAGTCCTGAGGGCTTGAAAGGACAGAGTCCTGACCTCTGTGGGTAACCTGTCCCAGTGCTGCACCATACTCCCAGTGAAGAAGTTTTACCTAATGTCTAACCCAAACCTCCAAAGCTGTAAAATATGGCTATTGCACCTTGCTATACCATCTGCCACTGCTGAGAAAAGCTTGTCTGAGGCATCTCTGTAGCTCCTGGCCAAGTGGCTGTTAGTTTGGCTAACACTGAATTTGACCTCTTTACCAGGAGAAGCTAACCCAGCTCCCCAGCCTCTCCTTGTAGTTCTGTGCTTCAGGCCCCCGATCATCCTCCCATTCCTCTACTTGATCCTCTTTGATCTCTTCCCTCTTGGGCTGCAGAGTCTACAAACATGAGAGTACTTGAAGTGAAGCTTCACCAGTGTCAAATTATCATCTTCTCTTGGATTGCTGACCATGCTGCCCCTGATGCTGCCTGTTATGCAGTTTGTGTGGTTTGCAATGAGGGCGCATTGCTAACTCCTGACATCACATCCGCTGTAACTCCCAGGATCTTTTCAGCCAGTCTTTTCTCCTATTCCACTGATGCCTGGTGTTATTCCTCCACAGGTGCAGAGCTTAGCACTCCCCTTCCTGTCCTTCATGAAGCTCCTCTTGGCCCAATACTCAAGTTTCTTTGGATTCTAACACTACTGTTCGGTATGTGAAGCATTCCCCCACTTTGGCATCATCTGCAAACTTGTTAAGTGAACATTCTGTCCCCAAAGTTGAGTAATTAATGTTAATACAAGCTACAGGAATTAGTACTGATTAGATGTTATTCTGTGGTGTTCCCAAAGCTCATGTGAGAAAAATGAAACATCCCAGTCAGGATTTCTACTTGTCAAGAAACAACCAAGCATGGAATGCCAGAGTCCGCAAAGCAGAAACATCTGCAAAATAGTTCTTGCTTCTTGCAGTGCAGAGTACTTGGGATGAGTGCAAAATGAAGAGAGAAAAAGACTTGCTCAGAAAGAATTAATGAGAGCAGAACATAAAAACTGGCTAATACAATGGGCACAAGAACTGGCAGTGTATTTGCCATTGTTTTTTCTATGGCATTTGTATTCTAGACGAGTTCTTCACTTTGAATTTATCCTCTCCAATGAACATCATGCCTCTGAAGTACCTCAAAAGTAGAAAAGAAAAACAAAACTTTGCAGTGTCTTCTGTTTTAGTCATGGGTTCTTCCATACACATGAGGAATCAGTTTTTCTCTACCAGGAGAGTATTTCCCCAGGGGAGTGAGAGCTATCCTATGGAAGGTATATGGTATGGGAGAAAGTGTATTTTTCTAGGAGCCAGGCTCAATATGCACATAGAAAAAGAAAAGAAAGCAAGCCAACTCTTGTGCTGTGTGCTGATGTTTTTAGAGCATCTTTCCTGATCCAATCTTCTCCAGAAAATGTACTAAGCAGGCTATTTGCACTTAACATAAGGCACTGAATTTTATTAAGTTAATAAAGTCTTTTTTCCTTGACCCTACCTTTCACACATTTTATCTTTCCTCAGGCCAAGAAAGCTTCAGTATTCAGTATCCCATCATATCTCTGTTGCAGAATGTTCATGGCAAAAGGGAAAGGAGCATTTGAGACCCAGGAGAGGGCAGTTTCTATCGATGGAACTGAGAACTTGCATGTCTCCAAATAGAAACTCATGAACTTTTTCTCTTGAAAGAGGGAAGAAAAACTTATGCTAAAGTTCCCTTGAGCCTGAAAAAAAACTAGGACAGGGACCAATTTTTTCAGGGAACACGTTGATCCTGACTCCATTTTTGACACCGCAAGCCTATTCTGTGCCAGACCAAGTCCTACACTTACACGGTTTTACCACCAAGAGGCTCCCATGCATCCCTTAGCAGCTCCTAGGACCCGAAAATCAGTTTGCTTCATGCTATGTGTTAGCCCAGATCTCTGAAGGACTGCTGAGGAAGGACTATCTGTTCCTCTGGTGACACAGCACTGCAATTTTCCCCACATTTTACCATTTGCACAGGGCCATCAGCATCCTCACTGCATTTGCAGGCTCCAAGCAGTGGCAGAGTCAGCCCTCCTTGCACTAACAGAGAGTTAATCCACAGAAGTTTCCAGCCAGTTTTCTTGAGATTGTTTCCCTATTCAAATGATCTTTTGCATGCAGGAAAACAATTCAATCTCTGCTCTCAATCAAGCTGATTTAGGCTCACACATATTAGTGTTATAAATCACCTGGCAATGATTTGCAGGGGAAAGCACATCTTTTTTCCCTAGAACTGTTTTTGGTTGATTATTAGAGACAAACCTGAAACACGTTTTGTGAAACAACACGATTCACACTATGCTAAATGGCCTAGTGAGCACATGAAAAGACAAAGTGACCGAGACTACATTTTATTCAAAGCTTAATGCAGACCAATGCATGACAGAAATTTAGTCTTTAATGTAAAATTTGGCACTCCAACACCAAGCATTGACTAGCCTAGAGCCTAACACATCCTCCATCAGAAACAGAACTGCAAAAGCATTTTACCACAAAGAGCAACACCAGCAAGAATTAGATCTCCTTGATATGGTGTTTTCTCCCTGAAATGTTGAGTTAAAGAGAATATGAGAAACTCTTGTTTGGCCCCAGGACTAAACACACTGCCACTTGCATTCCCCACTTCCAGTACCTTTCCTCATTTTTCTTTATGTCCTTCCACAACCTGGTGCTAAACTCTCCAAATCTTCCTCACAATAAAGAATATATTCTCAGACAGGAATCATAAATGCAAAGATCTCACTACCAAAAGCAGTTGATGCAAAGGATTGGCTTGCATTTGGTTTGGATTTAGGCTCAGCTGAAAGAGCAGGGCACCTTGTGGACTTTGACTGAAGTGCACGGGGACGTCACCTCCTTTAGGCCTGTCCCTTGCTATCTCCTCCTGTCACAGCAGGTCTATTTTTTTTATTTGGCTTTTATTATCAATTTGTACAAATAATTCGTGAGCTAGGTCTGTACAATACATTAACTCACAGGTTCATTTCCTTGCAAGTGTGTGCTCAGCAGAGTTCAGTCTATAAAAGCTGCCATCAGCTATTGTGAAATCACAAATGAGAAATATTATTAGTGAGAACTGTGATTCTTTTTTCCACTAGCCATGAATCAATGCTCTACTGCTTGTTTATTGAGTTACAGAATATTGGAAAAATGGTGCCATTACACCCAAGGAGCATTCTTTCCTATTTTTTATAATGACACCGCACCCACTGTAATTGTGTAACTGCACTTCCTCTGGACTGAGACAACCTGCACTGTGGGATGTCTCACAGTTTAAAAACTGAAGTGATGAGAATGTCTCAATCTAAGACAATAGCTGGAAAGAAGGGGGCAAGAAGGCACACACTGCCTGGAGTCATTTGCTCTAATATGCTCTTCCTTGGTGTTCCCATCCTCATGGTATTCTGTGCCTGATTCAATATGTCTCCTCAAAGCACCAGCTGTTCTCACTGCTCCTGCAGTTGCTCCTGGCAGGCTCCTTTTAGCCCTGGTCCCTTCTCTGAGAAGCAGCATCCCTGGTCATCCAGGCTGAGCTGCCTCAGTTCTCCTCCAGGTAGGCACCAGGAGCAGGGAACCACTTTGCTGCAGATCTACTTTGAGGCAGCAGGTAGGGCAGCCTTCTCTGCACATAGATTTATATTTCTTTGGACCTGTGATGTTAATACATCTGGGCTGGCATAAAGGAATATACCATAGACACAATATACTCAATCCCTTGAAAGGCCAACCAGTGTGTAGACTAGAAGAGAGATTAACTTTCTCTCAGCTAATTGCAACTGTCTACAACATGGCCATCTGGAGATGAGCTAGGTACATCAGGTTCACTCTGTAGCCAATAGAGAAAGCATTTCCAGAGTAACATTCCTCTGATCCTTTTCAGTGTCTCCTTTTTGGATGAGGTACAATGTATTTGAAGCTTCCCACTGCTCCTCACAGCCTGCAAAGAGGGCCCGGGGTGGCGGTGGTGTTGCTGGAGAGCACTACAGGACAAGATTTTCTTCCAGCTCAGAGCTCTGTTATTCCAAGGTGAATGGTTCAAATGGAAAGAGAGGAAAGGCTTTTTGCAGAGCCTCAAACTGTGACCTTTCTGGCATAGTCAGCTTGCAGGAGCTGGATAGCTGCCAAAAAAAAATGTCCTCTTGCACTGAGAAGCTGATGGAATAAGTGTTTCTACCACGAGCCCTACCCTGCCACCAGGAAATCCAGAAGCTCAAAGCTCCTGCCAAATGAAAAGCAGAGCTCAGGACCTGGGGACAAGCATACTGACGGTGAAAGAAAGGAAAGGTGGTGTCCATTCGGAAAGCCAAACCTGGAGAAGAAGATGTAGCTGGTGAAGGGCCGTAACAAATTCCCCTGATGGCTGTTCCTTCAGTGACATAAAGGTTGGGTACATATTTGTCAGAAAACAACAAAGGATCCTGGGACCAAAATGGTTCCTGAGTGAATTCCTGACTCCTGAAAGACAGTGAGTCTGTTATAACTTAGGAGAAAGAGAAACTCCTACAGCAGCTTCTGTCTAAGAAATAGAGCTGGATGACTTCTGAAGAGAAACTTGGGTCAAAAGGTAAGAACTTTTGATATTTTGGATCTTTTTGAACTTTTGAAAGGCAACAACTGAGAAAAAAAAAGGGGAGAGGGAGAGATTTTTTGAGCTGTAAACTCAACTGCTTTTCCAGATGGTGGCAGAAGAAAGTCATAATATAATCACGGAATATTTGCATCCCTGTGCATTCTGACAATTCAATGCCACTTACAACTCACTTTCTTCTGCAAAACCTAAGGGTGCTACAATCAAAGAGGCAAATAAGCAAAAAGTTACAAAAGCAGATTACTTTCTGCAAATTTCACTTTTCATCATTTCTCTGCTTATGTAACCCATAAAATATTGTCTTTATAGCTAAACATGCCAGTAGTTATGATTGCATGTGGCAGGGACCTAAAGACCTGCACAAGAAAGTAAAAAATCAGGAATGTCACTCCAAATCTTACCACTAAGAATTGTCTAAATTATATGAAAGGATAAAGGAAGAAGTAATTGCCCTGGTTTAGTGCCATGGTCATGCAGTGGATTACACCACCAATGTAAAGACATCCAGATCTGCTGCTGAACACTGGCCTACCAAAGTTATCAGCTACCTACTGGTATTTTACATATTGCATGACAGAAGACAGAAGTTCACTTTGCACTCTGCAGCACAAAAAAAAAAAAGCACATTTTTAGACTCAAAATCATATTTTTGTCTTAGGAATATAGCAATCTCTTCCACCTCCTGTTTACCAGGCAGATCCAGCCAGATGATGCAGAGGAGCAGGCCAAATGGAGCCAGGGTATTAATAGCTGTGAAGAAAAGAACATTATCATGTCTAATACAGTTATGGACAGATGGCCTGCTTGTGGCACAGTAATCCTTCAATCCAGACTCAGTCTATAAAATAAGTCCTCTGCCTCAAAATAAAACATACCAAATAATGACTGAGAACCCTCTGCTTCCCTCCCAAGGGCAAGTCTTCTTACAGAAATAAGTTTCCATTTTTCCTGGCTGTTTAAATCAGCAGCTTTTCTTACAGTGAAAGAGAAGAATTATCATATTTTTCTATTCTTACATACATTGCTTTTCTGTTGCATATGACGGCCTCTGCTCCATTTTAGTTGCCCTCCTTCAATCCCAAGGTGTCTGCAAAAACCCCTGCAGAACACAGTCTCTTGCAGCAAAGCCCTTACAGGAACAATTCCCCTGTTCCCTTCCACCACTGTTCCCTCAGTGTCTGTGAAATCTCAGCAGTTAGGACTTGTCAGGCTGCACTAGAGCTTTGCATAGCTCAGTTTGAGAGAAACCAGACAAGGTGAAAAGAAGAGGAATTTTTTCCAGCTCCTCTCTTTTTTTGACAAGTTGACAGTTTTATATGGGAAAAGATGAAAACACAATGGTTAAAAAAAAAAGCAGCAGTAATTAAAGGGAATGAATGAGAGGGGGGTTAATCACATGGAAGCTGAGAGGCAGTGAATCACTGCTGGTGTGTGTCATGACAGTGTCTTTGGACTGTGCTAAAAGGTCTTGCACTAAAAAAGCCCTATGTACCCCTCCCGAATTGCTTGGTGTTGTGCTGGGCACACTGACCATTCTGAGGCAGGGCTAAGGAAAGCTTGAATGTTTTTAAACTGCCTTTAAATCTCATTGGCTTCCCAGCAAGTATGTGTATCCACTACAGTTTTAAGTATGACCTTGGAAGGGCAAAGTGTAAGGCACACTGTGGCAGGGTGCCCTCCCAGACTGTCAAAGCTCCAAGTTCCTCCATGCACTCAATACTAACAAGTCAGATCCTGAATTCCTTGCATTCCCTGTTCCACTTCTCCAATGATTAATAACAGCAGAAGCTTTCTGTGCTGTCCTCTCTTTCATCACTCCTAGTCTTCTACTTAGATTCTAGCTAAAGCTGTTTCCCCATCATCTTAGAAAGCTTGCGGTATCCAAACTGACTTTGGCCTCTCAATTCCTACTGCCAAATCCCTTTGCTACTGCTTTTGTTGGCTGATATTGCACTGGGATTCAGTCATCTACCATTTAGTGCACGCCTACACTGATACGGATTCTAATATAACTCAAATGACCTCTAAACCATCTAGCACAGGTACTGGCAGGAGTATTATAAACTGAGACACACAGTAAATTAATCCATGAAGTATTGTAGCTGGAGAACAGCATGATTATGTGGCCAGGTCATGAGATATCATGGTTAAAATTGCTTCAGATATCTTAGAATTTTTGCAAAGGTAATATATCCATGATTTACTGAGGAGCACCACATACACACGAATTTGCTCCTTCCTATGCACCTTACTTTGAAATAAAGCAAAAAATCAGCTTGATGTTAGGGTGAAGAGCTAAAAGCATTAAATCAGAACAAGAAGATAGCCATCAATCAGCAAATTGTGTTTGTCAGTAAAAAAAAACATTAAGGACAATGAAAAATATCTGGGACCAAACCCTGGGCTGAAGTATCTCTCATTTTCCTCTTCACTCTATTTCCCACCATGTTTTCAATTTGTGGCTGACTTCACACTCACGTGGGGACCATAATTTCTTAATTTTGTTATTTCCACTCATTTAGATCCTCACCTTTGAAGCTGCACACAACTTCACCACAAGAAGGTCCTCAAATGGGACATGTGGCTTTGCATGCTGGCACTCAGAGCAGCTGAAGAGGAGAATGGCAGCAGCTTGAATGCAAAGGAATAGCAAAACAAAAAGTATCTGCCTGAGCCTGTCAAACTGCCATGCTCAACCAGGCTGCTGTTAATAGGGCTCTGAAAGGGCTAACTGGAGCTGTGACTAGAAGGCAGTTCTGTCTCCTGATAAAGCAAGCAGACCCGCTGCATTTCCATGTAATCTCTGATGCTGGATTTCCCATCTTTCATGACTCAATCCTTCTTTTTCATTGTTGCAAAGAACAGGGGGTGGAGAACAGGAGGGAAGAGCCTGGATAAAAGAACCTCTTTCATTCTTTCCTTCTTTAGTCAGTCTGGTTTGGTTTATTTTATCTTGACCATAGGAAAGGATAAAATAACCTCCCTTAGGACTTGTGTAAACATTATTAGCAGAAAAGGTTTTATTTGCTCTTCCCTTCATGATTGGAAGCTACAAGCCATTAACATCAGCTGTCGTTTCCAAAAATGCAAAGTATCAACTAATCTCTTGACTGTACATTTTAGATACAGCTGTACTTAAGAGTTGTTACTGTTCAAAAAGCCAGGCACCAATATTAGCCTGGCAAAAGTGTACAGGAGTAGCATTAAGCAGCAAATACAATATTTGGTAAAGTAACAGCACCCACACCATCCTCTTTATTCTCCCCTCTCAGTCCATAGAATTCACATCATTGCTGTCAAAACACAGACTTCCTGCAACTGTACTCAGTTCTCTTGACTCTCATGAAGTGATGCCACCATAAACCACCACAAAACTGACCCATTTTATAGCTGGACACAGCTCTGCTACCCTCTTCACCCTTAACACAGCTCAGGAGCACTGGAGCTTCAAGCTCTGCAGGCCCTGTCCACAGAACTCCTCTTCAAACCAAGTTCATTCACGTGCCTGAGGGACAGCACAACCTTCAGAACTCATCTGCCACCCTCCCTTCTGCTCCTGTTCTCCCAGCTGGACCCAGGCTCATTCTCTCCCTAGTAGCACTGGGCGTCCTTTCCTCCCTAACAGTTCCCAGTTTCTCTCCCTGTTGGTACCTCTGAGCTTCACTTTTAATCATCACTGACTGCTCCTTTCCAGCAAGTGGGCCACAGATCTGTTTGATGCCACTCAAACAGTGGCAACTCATGATTGCTCAGCTCAGACTGCTACAAGATCTGTTTGTGCTCCCGTGGAAAAACTGCATGAGCAGAGTAGGAAATTGAGATACAGCCTTAAAATTATTCAGGAATAATTCCACTGATAAGCATACTTCTGGAACACCACTTTGATTACAGAATGTTTGCTGTTTGACCAAAGTAGCTTTTTCTTGAGTTGGTTTGTACAGATGTAAACTTCTGCTCTATTCTGGAATAGTTATTGCAGAAATGCTTTTTGCTCAATACCTATTCTTTCAGTCTCCCACACTACCATAAGATAGAAGAAAGAGAAGAAAATCTACAGCATGATGGAACTGTGGTCAGCCCATTCCTAAGGGAAAATGGATTAATGAAGGTCTGTCCCAGTTTATTTTTTCTTTGTTATCCTTCAGAGAAAACTTCCAGATCAGAAAGTGTTTACTGGATGGCTTTTGTTGCCTTGGTGCCAGGCTCATAACTGCTTCCACCATTTCATTAGCTAATCCACTTCCAAATTAAATATGAACGGGATTCAACGGGCACATATGCAGGAAGAGGTAAAGTAGATGAGTGTAATGCAAGTATAATTGGTTTTAATGTGAAGCAATGTCAGTAAATGTTCTACATTAATTAGTGTTCCAGGGCAATCTGTCTGGTGTCCTACCTAACTGCCCATAGAGGATGGTAGCTTATTAAGATGTATATGCAGGAAAAGCTTTTTTGGTTATTTCCCTGGTGTAAATGACAGAACCAAAAGTCATTTGGTTGGGAAAAGGATGTTGAATAAAACAAAAAGCCTAGGATGGTAGTGTGCTTTCTTTACTTAGACCATAAGGTAAATTTGCCCCCACTAGCCTAAGGTTTTATAAGCACAATACAATGCATGCAGTTTGTTGCTGGGTTTTTTGGTTAGTTGTTTTGTTTTGTTTTTTGCCTTACACTGGATCAGTCCTCATTTAAATTTTCAGTAAAGGTGGCAAGGAAAAGACTGTAGAAGAATAAAAAATGGGTTAGGAAGAACCAGATTACCCAATGGCAATTCCAACTGGGAATTCCTGGAGGTGTCCCAGTGATGTGAACTTGGCCACATATACTGCCAGATTAGGAAGCACTGGAAAGGAGAAAATCAAACATGAAAGTGTCCCAGTCAGACATCACAGAATCATAGAATCATAGAATCATAGAATCATAGAATCATAGAATCATAGAATCATAGATCATAGAACTGGCTGGGTTGGAAGGGACCTCAGAGATCATCAAGTCCAACCCTTGATCCACTACCGCTGCAGTTACCAGACCATGGCACTGAGTGCCACATCCAGTCTCTTTTTAAGTATCTCCAGGGACGCAGAATCCACTACTTCCCTGGGCAGCCCATTCCAATGCCTGATCACTCTCTCCGTAAATGTTAGGGGTTGGAAGGGACCTCTACAGATCACCTAATCTAACCCCCCTGCCAAAGAGATGGCCCTTAGCAGTGACCCTGGAAAACACTGCACCACGTGCCTAAGCCCCATTTGGAAAAAATAAAATAAAATAATGGTCTTGCACCTGCACAATCAGCACAGCCTGGCTGGCACCAAAGTGTCTTCTCTAGTCCACCTTAGCAGATGAGGCTTTTTTAATCTGTTCCTTGTAGGGGGGAGATGATGGTTTTGCTGAGAAATCACTTTGAGCTCCCTGCCTTGGAAATCACAGCAGACTGACTTGGTGTCAGTATGTTTATAGAAGGTGGCCATCTCAAATGGCAGAGGTGGCTAAATGCTGAAAATGTGTTTTTCACAGCTATTATAGTGAGAAGGGATAAAATTGTGGAGTGCACTCTGCCTTGAAAATTACATGACAATGTAAAGAATGAGAGTAATCAAAAAAGAAATAATCAGTAATGATGTACTCAAAGCAGAAACAGGTGGAGACCAAATCGTTTCATAAGCTAGCAATGTGTATTTTAGTCTATTTCACTTGCATGATAGGCCAGCTGTATTTTTTTAGCAATAACTGAAGAGAAATGCTCCAAGTTATGGGTCCCACTGAACCATCTGGATTTTTCCGCTTTCCTGGAAAGCTTGTGCTCTCTTCAGCAATATATTGACTCAGTAGTAAAATTTTACTATTTGCTCATCATGGTGACACTACTTACCAATGCCTGTCAGCTATGGTTGCTTGGCATTCAGAGTATACACTAACACTTTATAAAATATGAGCTCAAATTGTAACTCCCCTATAGGAAAACAAAATAGATAAGCACATTCCCTGGGCAGAAAGACAATCCTCCAGTTTATGTTTCAGAGTAGCCAAATAATTACCATAGAGAGGTGCTCACCTGTTACTGAAGCTTCCCTTCTTTAAGACACCAAAGTATTTCATAACTGGTTGAAATGAGGGCATGAGGGTTCAGTTCTGATTGTCAGGGTGCCAGGTAGCTCAGTGGAAATGTAGCCAAAAATAAAAAATAAAAAGTCAGAGAGCCTGAGATAAAACCAGAAACTCTCAGTAAATCAAATGTAAAATGTCTTCCGCTAATACTGATTCCTATTATAAATGGGTTCACTCTGAATGCACAGATGCCCTTTTCTTGTTTGCTTTCTGGAAAGAGTCCAGCTGTGTGGTTTGCTGGCAAAAATGTCAGAACAAGTAGCTCATTTATGTCAATTTTTGAATCTGAAAATGTTATAATTCCTGCCAGTGAGGCAATTCTAATAGTTTCATAGAATCATTTAGGGACAGTGACACATCATGTGCAATACCCTGTGTACTCAGCTAGATTACAATAGATGCAGCACAAGTGTCCATATAGCAAATCCCAAGGAAGATGCTTGCAATTAAATTCCAATAATGAATCTCTCCCATGTAGAACAGCATGTAGGAGCTGTTCCAGAACACCAGAGTTATAGAAGCCTGGAACCAAAAGAAAAAAATAAGTGACAATTATTTGCCCATTAAAAAAAATATCTGTATGTTGGGTAAGTACGATAGCTTAAAAACACTAACATAGGTCTGATCCATGACATCTCAGGCAAGGTTCTCCCGTAGGCCCAGAGTGACTTGAAAGGGTGGTAAGAGCCCTCACCCTCATGGCCTGCAGAAGGACTCACTGCCAGGCACTGTGGGCATATCTCTGGGCATTGGTCCCTCTGGGCTCTCTGTTCAATTTGCTCTCCTTGAGCTCTGTTTCACTGTGCATGCTGACACCAGATTGCTGCTGCAGGGAAACAGGAGGAATTAATAAGGTTTAATAAAGGTTACAGAAAGGGACTCAATGGTTCTCAGTGGTTTACAGTTAAACATTGGAAACATTACAGAAAACTTGATGAGAAACAACAAGGTAAGATCTGTAGTCAAGCAAGCTCTGTGTGCTGCCTCCGCATGGCCAAAAGGTTTTGTGGTCTTCCTTTTTTTTTTTTTTTTTTTTTCTCCTTTGTTTTTTTATTTGTTATTGTTTCTCAACACACTTGGCTTAACTGCTGTATCTGCTGCTTTTGCCCTTTTCTTTGCCTGGTGGGGCTGGTACTGTGGATTAGTTTTAGAAGTCAAGCATAAGCCCAGCACTAATAATTGTCCATACAGACAGTGACCAGTGTCTCCGGGGGAAAGAACAAGGCCAAGAGGACAGGGAAAGTCAGACATTCTCTCAGTTCCCAATTCATGTCTACTGCCAACTCATAGGTGCATCTTATGGATCAGTCTTTGAACCTGTTTAAATTTTTAGTTACTATAACAGCCTGCCAGAAGCAGATCCACAACTTAAGCACACACTAGTTTCAAAAGAGAACCCACAAACATGCACATAAAGCTATATATTAAAAAGAAATCTGTATATGTATATATGTCATGTATATACATGGTTATATGTTTTACACACATATACTCATAACCAGCTTGACCTGGGAACACTTCAGGATGTCTACTCTTAGCATGTTGGCCAGTTTGTAGGACAGAAGACTCCTATGGCTCTCTTTCTCTTCAACATTAATCTCTGCCCTGAGTAAACCTGCTGACTGCTGTTCATCCTGGTTGGAAAGGACCAGGACTGTAACAATCCTGCCTGGGACACCACCAGTAACAGCCAGCCTGTTGCTGTGGCACTTACAATGGGGAGCAGCTGTGCTTATGGGGAGGAGAGGATGAGTCAAGTGACCCAAATGGACCAAGTAGAGTATCCTTACCATGGTGCTCAGTAAAAAAATGGCACCAAAGAACACCTTCTGGTGGCTTCTTTGGCTGGTGTGCTAGCTGGGTTGGGGCCTGGCTGTTTGTTAATGCCACCACTCATCCTCGTTTCCTCACTGGAGAAGAATATCAGCCATCTAGACAAGGTTGCCCTCTCAAGTAGGACCCACTTGGTTGCTCTAAAGCTGTTGTGGACTCTGAGCAGGATCCTTGATTGAGGCACCCACATCTGTTGCTGAGTCCAGTGTGGGACTTTTCTGGTTGGAAAATAATTTTCAGCTGAATAGGGTGACTTTAATACTTACATATCATATATATTTGTTACTCACTATTACTACTTCGTTAAACCTATCCTAGTTTTTAGTTCTAACCTAAGTCTTTTCTCTTTTTCTTCTTATTCTCTTCTTCATCTTCCCTCGGGACAGTTATGAGGGAATAACAGAGAGCATCTGTAACCTAATTATTGTCAAAACCCATGACACTGCTCTTGGTCTTACCTGAAACTTTTGCTTCCGGCTTCTATGTTCCAACAGCACTGCTGGTGATTCGTGTTCCACTCCTCCCCTGTGTTTTAGTTTTTTCCCCTACTTGCATAGGACAGCTTCCCCGGCTGGGATATTTTTCCATCTGGTCTCCTGGTCTAGGTGGCAATTGCATGTACTGGGCACTTTTGGAAGCTAATAGCAGCATTCTACGTTTTACACATTATGATAAATATACAGCCTGCCTAAACATTACATAAAACTGTCAGTCTCCAGTGCATTCTACACCTGTGCCATGGAGCAAATGGACTGCAGGACGTCATTAACATTAACAGTTGATAAAGAAATAAAGCAGGCTGAAAACATCAGCTGTATTTCTCATCACCATGCCACTTAATTTCTTTACAGCCTGCTCTTGGAGAGAAATGAAGAGAAAATCTGTGCCAGATGGTGCTTGTAAACATAATACCTCTTGCAGAGTGTTGTGCCCCTGAGATGCTGCAGTTGGGTAACAGAATATACAGGATTGGGTCAAATTCAGGCATTCCCCAGGGGGCCAAGAGTCATTATGGGGGAAGCTATCTGAAGCAGGGCTCAGGGTTCTTCCAGCTTTTTTGGAAAGGAATCAGCATTAGCTCTTCATTCAGGGACTATGTTTTCTTTCAATTGTATGGAAAGAAATCCAGATTTTCTTCTATTTTTTTTTTCAATATGCCAGCAGTTAAGGAGTGTGGAAGGTTTTAATCAAAATAACTCACACAGAGAAAGATAATGAGCAGTAAAAGCCTTTGATTCCATCACATGTCTGTTGGATATGTTTCATGAAGCAGCATCTTCTGAATACTAGAAAGCAAGTAGCTTGAAGAGGCATAATATACTATGACAGGCAGCAGAGTATCTGAATAAAGTCTCACCAAAGAACAGTGAGTTAAACTCTCTATGCTCTTGGTGTGGTATGAACCTGGTATTGCTTAATGTTTACAGGGACAAATGAAGCAGAGTTTATTTCAGTTTTTTTTTCCAAGCCAAAAGGTATCTCTAATCCATCCTCTTTCCCATGAAAGTCTCTGATGGAAATATTTTAACTATTTTGAGCAGTAGTATGTCTAATTTTATGAGTGCTGTTTTGCAAGCCCACCTGCCAGACTATGAAAACAAACTTCTCTGGAAAAGATGCTTTCTCTGGCAGGAGGCCAGGGTGTGCACTGTAAGCACTAGATAAACACAGGAAGAAATTATATCCTGTCATCTCTCCAACTTGCCAGGTGAATCCTCCTCGAAACTGCAGACCAGGCTTGCAGTTTTAGGGATTTTTTAGCTCCTTCATGCACTTCACTGTGATCTACTGCCTTTTTCATACAGTGTTTATTAAAACATTGTAATTTCGTCCTTCTCTCACATGATTCAAGCCTGACCTTGTGGTGCAGATAGCAGTTATCTCTTCTGTCACTAGGGTGGAATGGCTGAAAATGACCAACCACATCTTCAAGTTGTGCAGCTCTGTTACCACAATGTGGCTGATGTTCAACGTGGCTGATGTTCAATGCCTTTTTTTTTATTTCAAATAGAAAGTAGTGACTTCTAGGAATGTCAGTTTAGTACTGCCAAAATTCTATGGTTGACTTTATAAAAATTCAGATTACTACACACATTCTTTTCACATGTATACAAAGTGTGTTTTCAGGTTATTTCAGTGCATTTTCAGGCAGTATTGTCTTTTGCTGTACCCATTTCTGGTGGGAATTTGTCTTTTTCCTATCCTTTTTTCCATCTTGCCCTCCAAAACAAAACAAAAAAACAACAAACCCCCCCCCCCCCTCAAAATCTGGACTGGTTGGTCCTGCCAAGAGACCCACAGGTCCTGTTATTTCATAGGTCAGAGACCAAGCCAGTTTTACACAGCTGTGGAGAAGGCTCAGTTATGTCAAAATAAACCAAAGCCAAAATGGATGACATTTTTCTTGCACTGTGCACAAAGTATTAACACCAAAACTAATATGGTAGGAATACAAGAGACCACAAGAAGGTTATTTAGCATATAAAGTATAAGAAACTTCTTAACAGCCTTCATTTGTTGCTTTCCACGTGGAAGTCCTTCTGTGAGGGCACAGTTACCTTATAGGGGTATTTCCATTTGGTGTACAAGTGTCATCAGGCTTGTAACCTCTGAGGAAAGCAACAAAGCAGCTCTGAAAGCCAGAAACTGTGTTACTGTGGTGCTCCAGGTGCATTCTCTACACTTCAGATGGTGATGACAAAAGTGCTTGAATAAATCTTTGTATGTAGTTTGGTTTCCACTTCTTGCTCATGTGCACAAAGTAATCTCTACTCCTAGCACTCCTGCTATTGCTTTTAAAGATACAGCATATTTCTCCTGATTTCCTCAGGTATTTTCCATCACAGTTAGAAAGCTTCAGATATGCTCCCTGACTGAGCCAGACCAACTTACACCTGATGAAAATTGGGTGCTTTCTGCAAAATAGCAGTCCTGTTACAGAAGATGGGTTTGCTTTATGTTTTCCCATTTCCTTTTAGCTTAACCTCTCATGTTTTATATTTCAATGAGACATTTGCTTGCAGAATCTTCATTGCATGGTTTCTGGAAAGCCTCATCTGATTTCATCAGAAAATCTCTCCACAAGTGAAAGTGCTGTAGCAGAGAAACAAAATCTGCACCAGCAGAGGTTTTAAGAGTGCAGGAGAATTAGTGATAGTAGGATTAGTTATTCTGACCTGAGAACTGAAATCTCTTTACCCCAGCCCACTCTGAAGTGATGCATCCTTAAAGTAAGGAAGAAAAATGAATGGCCAACAGTGGGTTTGCTAAATACACAGACCTCCCCCCTTCTGTCACTAGGTCACATATGTTGAGAACTACTGCCTGAATCAGAGATTCACAGAATAGTTCTGGTTGGAAAAGACCTTTAAAATCATTGAGTCCAACTGTTAACTATCTCTGTCAAGACCAGTGCTTAAACTATGTACCTAAACACCACATCTATATGTCCTTCAAATACCTCCAGGCATGGTGATTCAACCACTTCCCTGGGCAACCTATTCTTAATTTCTAATATCTAATCTAAACCTCCCCTGGTGCAACTTGAGTCCATTTCCTCTTGTCCTGAGGTGGTCCTCTGTTGTCCCAGTGAGCCCCAGTCTTTAAGTCAAAACCCACATAATTCTCCATCGACTGACTACAAAGCTTTAAACTCACACTATTGAACTCATCACCCTTGCTCATGTTCTTGACCACCACATATCAGAAGTTTCCAGCACTTTTTGCACTAGGTGACAATGATCCTGCCAGCCAAAAGGTCCAGTTCTGTCTAGTTCAGTTCTCAGATATTTGTAAAGTAAAATTCTGGAGAATTAAGTTTCTTTATCTTGTGGAAGGGAAAGTTTTTTTATCATCAGGTGTATTTAACCCATAAAAAACCAAGTCTCTTCTGATTTCCAGGTTTTGGCTTAGATCCTCAAGGGTATTTTTAATGAAAGCCTTTCAACTTTTGAGCAGATGTTTCAGGGAGTAAATAAATACAGTGACTACAATCCTCACACCATCAGCATAAGAAGTTAGAGCTAGGAAGAAGTAAACCCAGAGGTTTATCTAAGGTTCTCCTTAGTCTGAATATGCAGGCTGCTCAGGACTTATTATTATCTGGACTACTTCCTTCTTAATGTCCTGACCCCCATATTCCTGTATATTTGTTCTACACCTCCAGAAGAGCCTAATCCATAGGGAATACTTTTCTCAGGGATATTAGGAAAGTTAAAGCTGTATGGACATCTTCCTGGGTGCTTCGATACACCTAAGGGATGTGTCCCTTAATTCAACACGTTTTAGCTCCAATAGCTGGAGGTTCAGTCCCAGGAGACTGTAATTTTCATAATATAGCTTCTTGTATCTGCTGGAAAAAGAATAAAAGATTTTTTTTTAATTTGCCTAGATTACTGAAACCATACTCAGAAACTTATAGTTAAAAGGAAGTCCAGTTTTTCTTTCTAGTGATGACATCATATCGTTTGAGAGGAAAAAACCCTCACACTTGAAAGGTTTCAGGAAGCAGGTGGAAAGTTCATCAGCTTCAACTCATGGCCTAATTCTGTTTTTCTGAAGCTCCTTGACAGTGAGTGGCCCCATGGATCAAGAGAACAACCTGCCAGCTGCAGCCTCAGGTCTCCTTCCTTTGACGTTCACACCTCCTGCCTGGCACTGAACACACAGATCTAAATTCGTGGTTTTGCCCTGGCAGAGGCTCCAACATGCCAGGCATTTGGCAAAGAGCTCTTCTCACTGTAGCCACTGATATGGATTCAGGGGGGATGAACATTGGGCTGGCAAGAGCTCGTCTGTGCCAAACAGAGCAAGTGAGGAACTGGGATGTGAATAAGAGGGGCCTGTGGGTACTCTGATATAAAGTTTGTGTAGCTCCTTTCAACTGAAGAATTTAGAGAGATTTTTTTGCCAGATAGGCTTTTCACAGAGAAAAGTAGTTAAGATACCAGTTTTGGGTCTCTCAGGAGATGCTGAACGCTTTGTGGGATGAAGCCCTAAATCTGTCAATGGGCAATGTTAGATAGGGAGTGGTCCTGCAGCGCTATTCCCAAACCATCCCCCTTCTCACTCCACGGCCCCTTCCTGAGTTTGCTTGTTTCTAGGAATTACTGGCCTGCTGTTGAGAAATGTGGCTTTGCTCTGGTTCCCAGAACGGCCATGAAAGAACCGGGGGCATCCGCATCCACATGCGCATTCATCCGGGGAGAGGAGCTTCCCCTCACACCTGCTGCGTGGCACAAAGGACCCGGAGCCCGGCAGGGAGCATGGCCCCCGGCCTCCCTCCTTCTCTCCCTCCCTTGGATGAGGCAAACAAGTGAACAAAAGCGGGGACTTTGTCTCCCCTGTGCCTCAATACTGATGTCAGGGCCAAGGAGGAGGCAGCGAGCTCTCCTCTTTCAGCTCTCTCCCACTCTTCATCCCCACTCTGGGCTGTGCTATGTGGGCAGTCCTCCCTCCTCTCTGCCACAAAAGATTTGCACTGGGACTTCAGACCCCATCACTCACTGCCACAACCTACACAGCTTTAGCCACTTGCCTTTTCCCTTCTTTTTTGGCCCCAGTCATCAAAGCTGCTAAGACCTCTTTTAAGATTCCTAAATATCTTTGAAGTGCTTGCTTTCAGCTTTGCAACTCTCTATCTTTAGGGGAGGGCAAACTACCAGGTGAAACTCAGGTCAGCCTAATACACTTCATTTCCCTAAGCTCTCTCCACCTCTATGGAGGAGAGGGGCCCTTCATGACATCTTTCAGATTTGCTAAATTAGCCCTCTACTCTGAATCACCTTCTGAATAGGCTTGTCATGCTCCAGCAGCCACAGAGGGAGCCTAAGGACAGCCTCTGAGATTAACCTTCCACCTCACACACAGGGGTGGTGAGTACACAGCATTGAGAAACAGCATAAGAGGTTTTGAATCAAAGGTGCTAATTGTGAGTGTCTGACTAAACTACAGTACAAAGCAAAATAACGGCTGTGAAATGGTTGTTATCACTACTATTAATAACAACAGGAAATAAATTTTATTTCTGGGTTTAAGATTAGAGTGTTTTCAATCTCTCTTGATGAAATCCATCTATTCCAGGGACTTGCGGCATAAATGCTGCCAAATGAAGGTGGCTCCCTTTCCCATTGCTTTTTCTTCCTCTAAGTTTGTTTCTCTGCCTTTACTGTACCACTTTATTGTGACCCTTATGTTAAGGTCACAGAGCACTTGCTCTTTTGGGTACACACTCCACTGAAAGAAATTTTGCTGGTGATTTTCTTCCCATGCTGGTAGATAGAGCAGTGGCTTATTTAGGGAGCTTTCCTGATAAGGCAGCAAGTAGCAGTGATGATACGCAGGCACAGTTTAAACTTAACTACTTACAGAACAATCTTTATCACAGGCAGCATGCGTTTTGTCTTTGTGACACTCAGCTGTGCAGGTGGCTTGATGGACCCCTGTCATCAAAGGAGGACAATAGCAAAGAGAACAAATGTTGTGCTTCACTCCCAGCTAAGGATAAAAGGGAACCTTGACCTGCCACTCCATGGGTATTTGCACTGGGAAGCATCCTGTTGAATCAGTAGGACTACCTGCTGCACATAAAACACAGCACTTGTGCAAATTGCTCCAGGACTGAGATATTATGGATTTTCAAATCTTTAGACATGACATTATGAGCCTCAAGACATTTCTCCAGGTTGAAAACAGGCCGTTTCACATTCAGAATATATCAAAAATCAGGCCTGGAATTTAACATTAATCTTTTTAAGTACATCTTGTCAGACAGGAGAAAACTCCAGCAGTTCCATCAACTGCCCAGGTAATCCTGGTTGTGAGAAGTGACTCTTCAAACACTGACTCTTCAACACTTCAGGCCCTCATTTGTCTATGTCTGACGTGTACCTAGTTTTTTGTTGTGTTGATCTATACACATCAGGGATTCTGTTCCCACCTGCCAAAATCACCTCTCCTCCTCAAGATTTCTTTCCAAAATTCCCAGCCCCACAGAAGTTTGGAGGCTGGAGCATCATGAACTGCACTTGACCATGGTTAAGATCCATATGGGGTCATGACTCGGTCCCATGAGCACCTGAAGTGCTATATAATGAATAACAGAAATGTAAGAATTAACGTAACAAAAAAGCTAAAGTTTTCAGACAGAAAAAAAATGTAAGGAAGTGAGTGTGTCCCTGTGTGTGTGCATGGGCAACCAGAATGCATTTAAGCATTAATTACAGTTCTACCCTCTGCATGATCAGATGGCTGATGAATTACAAGCAGGTTTTTCACTTCAGCTGCAGTAATGTATAGGTTGAAGCCCTGGGGTCTTACAGTTCTCAAAGTGGTTTCCACACTCCTAATGGCTACTTTGGCATGGAATTCTTGTCCCACTCACCCTTCTTGCATCCATAGACCCATTTAATGTGCCACCATACTCAGAAGTTTGGGGCAGAGTGATAGAAGAACTTGAGTCTTTTCTGCACAAATTCTTCTCCATTCATGTACTCTACACAGAACAGAAAGAGGCCATGTAAAGACAGAGACAGCCTTTCATAACCCTATTCCATGAAGGCAACAGAGACCTGTGTGCCCTGGATGATGGAACTTTGGGAAGCTCAGAATGACTTGAAGAAAACCCTCAGCCTTACTGATGGGATTAGATTTCTCATGAAAGAACAAGAACATCTTAAAACTTCCTCATTACTCAGTAACTTAAAACTGCAACTCACTGCCAAGGAACATATTAAAAAGGAATTAAAATTTTTCTGTTGCAATTAAACAACAGTGAGTACTTGGCCTTCCTTCCAATGACAGGATTTAGGTTGCTGAGTCCATGAGTGGTTTGAAGAATGCACTGTCAGTTTTCATACCTTATGATCCTTTACTTTCTTCCAAACAATTTCAAAAGATTGTATAAATCTTCTAGTCTTGTAAACAGTGTGAAGCATCTCCCTCTTTTGGCTGTGAGTGATGGGATGACTTGTATGGGGTAATTAATTATTCTAACATTTTAGCTAGTAGTTGGACACAGAAACAAAACCAGGAAAAGTATTTGGAAAGGAAATTAGATTTAGGAAAAATGGGTAATGAAAGAAAAGAAAGGAGACATACACTGAAAATTACCTGAATTTTTGCCTAATTCTATTTAGTCCATTAATGTCATTTAACTTTTTTGCTCCACTCTTGGTGCTTAATCACCTCTCACTAAACACACAGATTCATTAAAGACACTGTTAACGTAAAACAACTGAGCATGACAGGACTGGGAATAAGGTTTTTCTACAACTTAGATGATAATTTTTTTTTTAAATGAGATCAAACTCCTAAACTGTAACCCATCATTATGTCAATATTGTGCAGGCTGAAATAGCTGTATACTGCAACAAGCTGCTTTCTAGAACTGGCAGGTGTCAGGAACTTGGGGCAGACTTCAGTCTGCACAAACCAAAGAGGTGTTTTCTTTTAGAATCATTTTCTGAAAGATTTCTTTCTATACCAACTAAAACTTTTCCTGAAATAATCAAAAGAAAAGTGTTTCTGTGACAAGCAACACCTATAGCTCAGTGGGAAATTAGTACAATAAGAAAAGACCACTAAGAACTCTTGAAATTAATTTAAGAATGTTCTGAAGTCCCCTCCTCCTCTCCCAGTTTCCACAACCAAATGAGAACACCACACTTTTGTGTATTAGTTTATTTAATTCTTTATCGCCACTAAGAGCAAGTAAATTATGTTGATACAATTGGTAAACATATACATTTGCTAGAGCCTCCCACAATCCCACAGAGCTAAGGGAAACATTAAGGGTTGTTACAGGTTTAATGCTTTCATTCTACAATACGGATATATGGCTTTCATACAAGTTTAAAAAAATCAAAAAGGTAACACACTGCTAGCTTACAAAATCAATATACAAACTGGAAAAAAAAAAAAAAAAGGAAAAGGAATAGGAAAAGAGAGTAACCCATGAGAAGATACCATATAGCACTGGTTTAATAGATATATACAGAATTAGAAATCCATTGAACACGACAGTCAGGCTTTAATTTGTTATTTCAGCTTTCATTACTTCTTTCTGTTTAACGCCCAAACTACAAGTATTAAAATGATTTCTGTTTTATTTTTTTTCCACCTTTTTGCTTTCCATTTTCCACACTTTTTATTGGCAGAGAAAAGCCTTTTTCTGCCTAGGTTTCTATGTTTACACCTAACTGAAGAAGTTTGTCCACTTTGAAGCTTTGAACAAAGCCATTCCATATACCTGGTGTGACAGAAGAGAACATCACTCTGACACTAAGCCCTACCAGCCATTTCACTGGCATGTGTTTTGCATTTTCCTGGGACACAGCTGTCCTTAAACTGCTATGCTGGCAAGTGGGAAGAAGCTTAGCTCTTCCTATTTACTACTCTTGTGTCCTTGTGTAAATAACAACAGAGGACAAAAAGCTGTTCCACTTCTACTTCAGCTTGAAAACATGGCAGCACTAGTTGTGAGACATGTTTTGAGTTACAGATGCACTTTTTTTTGTTATTTGCTTCCCTGTATATATGGATATATACATATATATGGAGTATGTATGCACGTATATTTAAAGAGCTGCTGTGTCTGATCCTGACATCCCCATTAGGTGCTTTCTATTTTTTCAAAATGCTGCAGTACTAGCCTGCCTCTGCTTCAGGTCATTTCAGCAATCACAACACACTCTGGATTATCAGAGCCATTTCCTTCAGCTGTAAAAATCTAGATAACTACATCAGTATAATATGGGAAGTGCAGTGAAAGACCTTACGAAGAAGTTAAATAATGTCCTATTGTTAGGTAGATTAGGGTGAGAGAATTCAAACAGCATAGTTGAATGAAAGTGGATATGGACAGAGGTTATCCATGTTCCTAGCTTTACATCACAGAATTCAGGGCCAAAGCTTTTGTACAGCCCTTACCTTTGAACAACCGTCTGAAATCAGAATGCTTGGGAGCCTCTGTTCTATCTCATTCGTAAATTCATACACTGGACACGTCCTTTCAGTTTTGTTGTGGGTTTTGCTTGTTATTATGTTTTTGAAAGAAAGGAGTAAGAACTGTAGGGACAATTTTTTTCCTAGGCAACTCTCTCAAAGCCAGACAATTTAAAGGCTACAAGATACCTATTGAGTTTTTGGCCAGCTGTGACCCCCAAGACATTCCACATTTAAATGGCAAGCTGCAGAAAGGGTCAAAGGGTTGCACAGCCCCACCAATGAGATAATAATAATTGAATATAGTTGGATTCCTATGCTTCTCTTGTAATATCTCATTGCTGCTCAGTTCAGAGGCATGAGGCCACAAGGCAGACTGCCATTTTTAAAGAGTAGCAAAAAGGAAACATCAGGAAAATTAGACTACACCATCATTTAGTTTTGGTCCAAAAGCACACAAAGATATCTGCTTCTATAAAGAAGATTATCAAGACCTTCTCCAAGTGGAATACCCATAGGCTGGAAGAGGCTCTCTACATAATCTACTTTGGCCAGGAAAGTCTTCCACTGTCCCTAAAGCTCCATGCACTACGTCTCTTCTTTTTAATTTGATGCTAAAAGAGGACACAGTGGGAAAGCATGCAGCTTCTTATCACTGCTTATCTTGCTAAGGTGTTTTTCTGTTCGAAGGCAAGCACTCTTTCATCACTGTCTCTTAATTTTCGATCAAATGGGATGCATTACTGTCCTCTAGGAAGCCTTCCCCAAGCTGAGCTGTGACAAAGGTTTTACCAGCAAGACATCTTCCCACTGAATCCAGGGAATCTCTTTGTTCATTCTCTTATTTCCTTGCTCATTGTCATCGTCTTAATCAATAAGTTGCAACTGTGTCTTTTAATCTTAGAAGGACACTGACAAATACCTGATGGTAGGGGCTTGCTGGGCCTGTTTTTCAACAATCCAGCAAGAAACAGAAAACACAACCTCAAGCAAAGGGAAGGAAAAGCAGTTTCTGTAGAAGTCTGACTGAGAAGTAGAGTGCCTTACAAACATTACAACTACCAACATTATCAAAATTAAGGATGAATGGAGGAAGGCAGAGAACAAGGATAATATGTCCCCACAAAGAAGAGAACACAGTCAGAAGTTCACAGAAGATGGTGTCCTAGAGAGTTGAAAAGATGGCATATGAGATACCAACCTCCACTGACATACTGCTTTCTCTTCCTGTAATAATTTCAGAGCTGTGCAACACTATTGTGTCATGTCAAAATGGTGTATTTCACCAATATTATGCTTTAGAAAAGTGGCTGATTTACATCATTAATGTTGTTACATTTCCTAGACTGAAGGCAAGTCAGGTTGCCTTTTCTATCACCCTCATCATTGACGTTAAACAGAGGAAGTTCATCAGATGTTATGGGAATCCATTAAGAAAAAAACAAAAAAACACCAAAAGGAGAATGCTATACAATGTCTATCTTCAAATGCTCCCTGCTAGCAGCTTGGTTAGTTTCAGGAGCATTATAGGTCTGTTCACATGAACAGGCTCTGTAAGTATGACCTTCCCCATAGTTCATCCTAACAGTCCTTGCTTTATTTGAATTGTTCATTGCCACATGCCAAATGGTGAAGGATATAAACCAAAGTTAAAGAAATTCCTTGTGTTCTCCTGTCAACATCATCATAACTTGCACTCCTGAACCAGAAAAGACAGTTATACTAATGTCTCCCTTTGATGCTGCCTCCTGGTGGACACCTTCTTTTGAGGTTGGAATGGGACTTCTCTGTCCTTTTAGTGATACTCTACTTTTGATTAGTTTTTATTAAGGCACAAATCAAGCAAAGCATAAAACAAATGTGCCAGTGAGAAATTCTGCCTTCTCTAATTGAGAAGCATGCAAAAGAATTTGTAAAATATGCTCCAGACTTCATATCTGTCTTTTCTTGACAAAGTCTCCAACACTGTTGATATGTTCTATAATTATTGTTCTTTCATTTCTCCTAATTCTTCTCCTTCGAAAAACAGTACAGTCCAGAATGTTATGATGGAATTAGATGAGAATCATTAAATTACAGCTTGGTATCTACTTGCATGTACAAGTGTTTTCCCTTTCTGGAGCCTTTTTGCTGCACTTAAGTGTGTTAATTACGTCAGGCTAACAAGCCATGATTCTCTTTCAAGATGAACACTTCTATTAGAAAATGCTCCAAACCTCAAATATTGTTTTGGATCAAGATACAGACAGTCCTAAGTGCTTAGAAGCATGGCTTAGCCTAGATAAAGAGAAGGGAGCTATACTCAAGTTCCCAATAATTTTAACTTGTGAGAATCCAGCATCTGTATGGAGATTCATTCTTAGGTGATGATCAGCAGCTCAGCTCTCTCTTTACCAAGAGATTTGAGTATCAGAAAAAGGCTGACATATTATACCATATTATAGAAGTAGAAAATGAAGACAAAAACCATTTCTCAAGAGGGACATTCATGAAATAAGCTTCAGTCTGTTAAACTAGCTAAGCAAAACATCTATACTAAATCATTTTCCACTGTAGCAGGATAGCACCAAGAGGGCAAAACACGTATTTCATCTGAAGTAGCCGCCCTCACAGCACTGTCAGACAAGCTTGCTCTCCCAAAGGAGGGAGGGTAGATGATCTGAAAGAAAATAAGGAGGAATTTCAAAATTACTCAAGTGAAAACTGAGCAAGATGAGGTGGGAAGAGGTTTTGTTCAGATATTTGCCTCTTGCTTTCTTTATAATGCCACTAGTGAAGCAACTCTTTCTGTTAGGTACCAGGTACATCTTTTCAGAGCTGCTCTGACTGATCTATCCTATTCAACATTCCTCTGTGTTCTGCCATGAATTACTTTTATCATCTGCATAGCCAGAGTTTCCACGGAATGCTTTCTGCTGATTTATTGAAATTTTCATTCATTGGATATGAGCTATGACAGATACAACTCCAATTAATGTCAACAGTAAGATGCCAATATAGATCCAATTAACTGTGGCTGAGTCATGCAGAGGAAGTTTTCTGCTGTTTCACACTCTCTGCTACCAGGACTGTTGAGCTTTCTTCTGGTCCTAACATGGCATTTTTTTTGTTTATTTCTTTGCTTTCTGTAAACCCTCTCCATGGAGGCCCTACACCACCATTGCAACAATGGGACCTTGATTGGCCTCCTTCAAAAAATATTGATTATGTTCCTTTAACAAGTCAGATGGGCAGTCAATCTTAAAGGCTAGAAAGTGTCAGAGGAAACACAGGGGAATTTATTTCCTTCTTACTCATGGGAGTGGAAATCAGAAATCACACCTAAGATTTACTGAAGGACAGTCAAGCTGTTGGCCTCAGCGTCATTCCCAGCTCTTGCCAGCTCCCTGTGAAAAGTGAACTACATGTGTAAGACAATGGTGCAACAGTGTTACACTCAAAGTTGAACCACTTTAAGTGAACTGATGCAGCATTTGGACAGACAGACCTTTGGTGAGTTAAAAAGCTTCTTTCTGCCTTTGCTTTCGATCAGACCTACCAATGCATGAGTTTAACCAGAGGCACAAGCACTGGTAGACCTGCGTAGACCATGAACAAACAAAATAGTACCCAGAACCACCTAAATATGAGACTTTATGCTGTATATTGGATTTGGTCATTGCATGTCCACCATGTTTGGGACATTTTAACTATACCACTGGCTCAGGTATGTGTAACAGCGGAGTCAAAATAACAAGGAAAAGAATACAGACTGCAAAACACACCCAAGGAGTCTGGGAACTACTGTTGCTAATCTATCTTGAGCTATGTGCAGCCTTGGCTAGCTGGCTTCAAAAGGGTTTGGGAATGTCTACAGAAGGACTTGCCTCACTGTGAGTTCAGATTAGCCATATTCTTCGTGTGAGAAAAAAGAGGGCAAGCTCCACAATTTAATTTGTTATTGATTGCTTTTTAATTTTTTTTTAAATTTTTTTTTGCATAGAAAATGGGGAGTGGTAAACAAGTCTAGAAGAAGATTCTCATCTTATCTACAAGCTGATCCCAAGAAAGCAAAGTGATTTATTCAGATGAACACAGCCTGCTGCAGCTTCGCTGAAGTCAGTGGGTATCTGTAGAACAAGGGAAACAATTCCTCCTGACCAGCAGGCAAGCCTGCAGCCTACACAAATGGTAAAGCTTATGTCTTGCTGTTGAGTTTTAACTTTTGGAGTTTAGATGTATTTAATTGAAGTAAATTTGGGCACTGAAGTCCCTTATGTTTCCTCTAAAAAATCTGGTCTGTTGGTTGTTTAGTTTGGTAGACAACCCTTTACCTGGGGACAGACCAGCCCTTTGTCAGATCTTTTCTCTACTTTTGACTTTTCTCAGGACTTACAACTGAGAATAGGTAAAACTGAACAAACTGAAAAGCAGCTGGTTATATTTGTTTTTGTTTTTCTTTCTTTTCCATGCAGACCATTAAAAAAAAAAAACCCTCACAAAATTTTTTATTTTCACCGAGTTTTTCCAAGAACTTTTTGATTATATAAAAACGGAAGAAAGCAAAAGGTACTGGTCTTATATTTCCCTTCAGCTTTACTAACAGAGAAACAAAGAATAATTTCATTCCTATTGGTTTCAAGTCCCACAAACCGTCCCCTTCTTGATCAAAAATGTGAACTATCTGTAACTGTTTCCAAATAGATTTCTTCTGTTCCTTCCCACTAGATGTACTATTTTTCAACCACCTAACATTAAAATAAACAGGAAGATCCCCGCTGATACAAAAGGGAGTTGGGTCAGGCAGAATTGCAACAATTTGAATTGGACTTTTATGAAAAGGATATTCTCCCTTCTGGTAAAATAAACAAATAAAAGAAAGCCTTTTTCAGCTTTTATAGGCAAAACAGAGGTCACTGCCATCCACAAATGTTGATATGCTAAAAAGATGGAAAGTTTTGATATCGTTCTACTTGGAAAAAACACTGCTGGAAAATTGTGAAAAATTAGGAAAAATTATCCAGCTGGTGAAAGATTACAGATTTTTTACTGCCAACATTCAAAATATGGCTAAGGATAGGGGTGCTACTGGATTTTACCCAAAGATAGAGGCATTTTGCAATGACTGTGTACCACACATCAAAAAAATTCAATGCCTGGAAATACCCAACAAAATGCCCCCATCCTCTCCTGAAAGAAATACTTCACACAGTTATCCAGATGTAATATGAAGTTAAGAAACAAGTATGTGTTTTGTCAGATATAAGGTCCCAATCCTAAATATAATTGCATCCAGCTAGACTCCTATGCTCACAGAGGACTTCCTGGCTTCAGCGGAGCTCCAAACTCAGGTTTGGGTTCTGCTTGCAGTGAGTAATTACCAGATTGAGACCTATGGCAAGACTTGAGAAAAAAGTATTTTCAAAACGTCTACATCATTCAATATACAATAGGCATAATTTTCTAAATGAGTTTGGAGTCCTTTGTTACAGGCCTCTAAAAATTGTTGTTAGGGTTATACATTAAAAATACTAAAGTAATAAAAAAAAGGATATTTTTTTTCTGTGTTTGCTTGTTTCCTTCTATGGTACCATTAAGCTATAAATAATTTTAGGATAAAATGCCTAGGTATAAATGAAACTGTTAACTGATCATGTTTGCTGATGTCCCTTTCTCACATTGCCCAAGTTGGCTCCATTAATCCAGCATCTTCTCTTGTTTCTTGCCTTCCTTTTTCTTCTTCTTGGATTCTGTCAAGACAACAATAACCACAAAAGAATCAATGTTTAGCAGCCACTGCAATAAATTCCAATACCCCTGAGAGTTCCCCTTGTTTTCTCTGTCCATGTAAGCCCTAATTTTCTTCCCTTGTTCTGAACAAAGGAAGTGGAAAAGGGAGGAAAAGAAGGAAAAAAAGGAGCTATCAAGGCACTAGAGGAGATGGAAAGGTGGATGCATGTCCTTTTCAGAATTTTGTCTCTCTGAGTATCTGCTCCTGTTTGGCATGCAAATCATTGTCTCAGGAACTTGCTTGGAAAATAAGAAAACAGCAGGCAGCTCCTGGAGAAACCAGGTCATGGCTCAGTGGAGAGCTGGAAGAAAGCTCTGCACACACTACCCACACACACACCCCTCCCTTGCTTCCTTTCTATTTCATTGTTAGTCTTTGGCTTTCCCTGAATATCAGAGCAACTCCAGAGTGTGGTGAGAAAGCTCACTTGTTTCTTCAGCTTCTCTGTTGCCAACCCTTTCCCCTTTGTCTGGGACAAACACCTACGTATGCCTGAGAGGCAACTCAAGTTTGGCCTGGAGTGTCCAGCCAGTTGGTACCCAGAGGACTGGGAGGGGACTTGGGGCTTTTCTGATTAATTCGGGGTAAATAAGGAAATAATGGGAAGGAACAAGTGGAACTTTATACATTATGCCATCATCTATGGTAATTTCCAACATACTATAGTCGTGTGGTGGTGTACAGGAAGAGGAAATTCAGAGATGAGCCTGAAAATTAATATGAATTATAAGGATTAAGTACTATTGCATCACATGTCACATCACAACGGAGGAAAATTAATAAATCCCTGTGGATATCACCACAAAACACAGGTATTACAGAGATAAAAACTGAATTTCTATGAAGAATCTTTCCTGTAACCAAAAGAGAAAGTAGAGTCTTGTTTGCCTTAACCCAGATTTCACTTTCCTCCTTTGGTTTTTCCTTCTCAAAAAAACCCACCACCACCCCAAAAAAACCCCTAACCAAACCAAAACACACAAAACCCCCACCCAAAATCAAATAAACCAACAAAGCAATCTGTGCCTAAATAGCAAATATTGCTGTGAATAAGAAGACAAGCACTAGACCTTAAGATGGAAATCTTTGTGAATACGATTCTCAGTACCCTGACTGGGTTGGGTAACGCAGACCAAGAAACAATCAGCTCTGGTAAAACCAAAATCAGCTTACTTGAAGTAGTGGATTTTCCATCCCTGGAGATATTTAAAAAGAGACTGGATGTGGCACTCAGTGCCATGGTCTGGGAACTGCAGCGGTAGTGGATCAAGGGTTGGACTTGATGATCTCTGAGGTCCCTTCCAACCCAGCCAATTCTATGATTCTAAGACCAAAGGAGCCACACTGACATATTTCAACTATGGACAGGGCCAAGGTACCTCCACCAGAAGGCAGACTTGCACATTTCTCTGATTGTTGTTTTTCTGTGTGTGTGTTTCATACCAAGATTTTTTTCTTCATCTTTTTAACAAGACAAAAATTGCTTCTAATAATACTTTAGTCAAAGCAAAACAAAATACCAATTTTACCTTTAGTCACATGATCTGCTCTACATTCTCTTTCCCTCAAAAACTTTGCTTAAACTGTAAAGGGATAATGCCTTAAAAAAAAAAAAAAAAAAAAAAAAAAAAGAGAAAAGAATACAGTGTGTTTTGATCTGCAAATGTGACAATTAACTATAATTCCTCTTCTCCCTGCTTTTTATATGTGTCTGTGCATACCCCACAGTCCTGAGATATTCCTAGAATTCAGCACTGTATTACAACCTCTAAATCCAAAGTGACATTTTTTAGATTTACTTTCAGCTAAAACTTTTTTCCCTCTACAAATTTTTCTGTCTACCCTCCTATCTTTTTTTCCCCATGCCCTCCACTTCATCTAATTTTCTCTCCTCATCACTGACCATCCTGGATTCTGTACCAATTGCAGTCTCTCTTGCAATCCCCTTACCCCCAGCACCGCTTTCTCTGAAAGCAACAGCTGCATTTAATCAATCAGATTGGCACTTGAATCTTTAAAATCTATTTAGGCACAGCCCAAGCAGAAAGGCACTCTCCACAGTTCAACTAAATTTACTGAAAGCAGAAGAGATACATTTGTGTGGGATCACAGGACTCTACTGAAGAGTATCTGCAGCTCACAGTCAGGGTCAAGTCACCACCAGGAGAGGGTTTTTGGTCTGGATTTGTGTGATCACATCACGTACCTGTCCTCAAAGACCATCTGCCTTGCACTCGACTTGAGGTACCAGACACCCCACTGTTTATTCATCTGCACTTGGCCCATGTGGGTCAGCACTTGCTCCTGTTAGCAAAAGCTCAATTCTCACTGTTGTCTACCTTGTGATAATCTGTGTATCATCCAAATTGCCAAACTTGGCTACCTACAAAGATAAGGGATGCTGCTTAATTCCTCATGAATCCTTATATGTGGGACATAATTCCTCTCACACCACAACAGCTTAATCTTTTAGACAGGTAAGCTGTACTGATGTAAAGCACATTTGCTCCATGAAATAACATACATCCTCAGAGTTGTGGCAATTAAAAAAAAAAACAAAAACTGCCCAAATATTTCCTGGGCCTTAGGCTCTATTAAAAAATCCTGTCACAAACACAAATACCTAGGTACTTATCCATGAAAATTTTGCTGCCCATGGCCTCATGCACAAGTCTGTTCGCAGCTATTCTCCACCTGGTTTGACCATGGTCAGGCTACAGGCTACAGTATATCCATGGCTAACAAAGTATAAAATTTCTACAAGATGTATTATATTCACATTTCCTCATTGCTCAGAGCTACTCTTTGCATCTCTGCCATTCACACTTTCATTGTCCTTATCTCTGTTCACCCTGCACCGGTACTTCAACTTTTACAACATGCTACCCCGTCAGCTCATACACCCACACTCAGATTCATTTCACCCTCATCACTTGGCCTGTCAGCACTTCTCTTCCCAAGGAAACCGGGCTTGACTGAAAGGGTCAGAACTGCTACCATGCTAAAAAACCCTAACTAGTTGGGAGTACAATGCCAATTACCTGAAAGCTCAGCAGTCCCATGCCCCAGCACCAGCTGCAGGTATCTACTAGTTAAGTGAAGGAAAGATCCCCTAGATATATTCTTAAGAATCATCACATTCAGATTTCTCTTCCATATGTGAAAATTACCCAAGTTCAATTCCACTTAGAACAGACTGATGCAAGACCTATCCCTGTGGTTCCAGCCTGCCATCAGAAATTACAGTAACCTGTCAATCAGTGCCCACTGAAACAGTCTTTACCATGGGGAAGCCACTATGATGTTTTCCACATTTCACTGGCTCTGCAAAGAAGCTTTATCTTGGCAATACTCACTGCTGAGCCAGAAAGAAGCAAGAAAAGCAACATGGTGAGCAGGGACTGCCCTGAGCAGAACATTGCCATCTGCAAGTACTCTGGTTCAACAGCAGCCCCCTTCACCTTACCCACCTGATTAATGTAATATTTGCAAAGGCAGAGCTGGGGATCTGTGCATCAGCTGTGCACTGGATACAGGGAATGTATTTGCTACAGACAAGTGCTACCAATAACAGCAAGAGCCATTATGATGAGATGACCTGACCAGATAAAATCCAGGTTCCCATCAGACCACACAGAATTTTAATTTTAATCTGAATCTGCTCATACCATCTGCTTTAAAGCTAGGCAATCAGGTCTTTTCAGTGCTGAGCCAAACACCAGTCATAGGGATCTTTATGAGCTACCTTGAGTTCAGGATCCAGGAAGAAAGAAGCAAAGTGAAAAGCAGAATGAAAACCCTGGATTTTGGAAGAGCAGGCTTTGGCTAGTCCAGGGACTTGCTCAGCAGGTCTAAGTGGCTAACCACGACAGAATTATCCTACAGGACACATCTCTCCTGTGGGCCACTAACTGGATCATCTCAGTATTGAACTTTATGATGAGAAGGTAAATCCATTTGATACGTACAACTAAACGCATGAACTTGAATGCCTCACCCAATGTATGTCTCCTGCAGATACCAAAAGCAGGGTCAGCACTGAGGTGGGAGAGGGTGTTATCACTCACTGTTTCTCAACACTCAAGGTGAGCAGGCTGTGCAGAGGAGGGAACAGGCAAGGGCAGCTCTTTGCCTACTGCTCTGAATGTGCTGGGTGTGTTCCTGCTCCAGCCAAACTCTTCTCCCACCTCCAGCAGGGCTCAACCCACAGCCACACTGAGGAAGGCAGCAGCAGGAGCAACACCTTTGCCACTCTGGACCAATCTTCCTTCACCAAACATTTGGCTTTATGATCCCTGGGCATCCTCATATCAAAGCAGAAGTACAAGAAGAGTGAGCTACATATGCTTTAGCATTACTGAGGATGACAAAACAGTCTTCAATTTTTGTGCCTTTTTTACAGAGGACGCTTTCCTCCATCACTTTTACTCCACAGGGAGAGGCTGCCTCATGGTGCTCTTGCTCAGATGGAGGCCAGAGCACACTGGAATTGGAAATTCAGCATACCTGGCAGTCCTGCAGAGCACAGCCACCAAGCACAGCCATCCCACTCCCCTCTGAACTCCAGAGCACTTCCAGCAAGATAAAAGTCCTCAAGCTACGTTGCTCAAATACCCCTGCAAGAGGGAACTGTGGCATTGTACACACACTGCATTATCTAATCATTTGTCACCTGAACAGCCCTATGAATATCTGTGTGCCTAAGAACTGTCTACAGGATTAAAAAGTGTGTGGTCATGAATTAGCACTGGGCACAATTCAGTGGGTCCATGATGACTGCTTACAAAAAATCCAGTGAGGATCTGACTGAGTAAACAAATCAGTCTGATAAGTAGAAGTTTACCTATGCAACTTGGAATGGCAGCAACCCTCTCTAAATAGCTGTCTTTAGTCTGTAGCCTCATTCTTACTGTTCAAGCAGCAAAGGAAAGTAATCATGGTGAACAGAAGCCACATTCCACTTGAAGCCACTCTTAATTATAAAGCACAAAAGGGAAAGAATTAAATTTTAATGGAAGCCAAGCTTTGTAAGACAAGATTTGCAGGTATTTATTTTCATTTATTGGGGAGAAGGTAACAATTCCCTCATGGCACTGCTGAACTCCAATATATAAAAGTAAAGCAATGTCCCCAGCAGCAATACAACATAAATCATTCAAACCACCAAATGCTGTGCTGTTGGAAGAGGGAAAAACTTCAGTACCAGATGTTCAGAACACAGTTTTCCCAGGAACTTTTACTCAGTCCCATTGAGTAGAGAGCAAGGAAGGTTTTCTAAAGGGCTCTCTGCCTCTCAGTGGGGCAAATTTTCCAAAACATAAGGTTGCTATGGTGGTGCAGAGCAATGGTGCCATTGGGTGCAGGGTACTTCTGAGTTTTGGGGATAAAACACCAGCCTGTGTGGAAGGGAGCAGTCTTAACCTTGACAAAGTCATGGATTTTATCCCTTGGGGAAAAAAATCTCACCTTAAAAAGCTTCATCCTGCTCTCTAGGAACAGAAACTGTACTATCTTGTGACTTCAATGGTTGTAAGAAATAAATCCTTTGATTTCTGAAATACTCTTTAAATATGGTTTTCTTCTGTTTCTAGAGAAAAAGAACCTTTCATAATAATCTAATTAATTTTTCTCCCGTTTTCCTGCATTATATAAAGCATTTATGTATTCCAAGTGAGTTGAAGAAAGGAAAACTATATTACAATAGCAATTTTGTTCCAAAATGAATGAAAGCAGTTCTACTGGATGGAAAAAAAAAAAAAAAAAAAAAAGCAATACTTCACTAGATAAACAGCAATAAAAGGCAACTTTCCAATAAATCAATGACCTTGATGTGACTTTTACTACATTAGTATATTACAATTTATTGTATATGCTATAGATTAGCTCTGTGCTGTTTAAGGAATAGCTCTAGTTGACTGTAAGATTTTCTCACTGTTTCTACTCTCCCAGACACTCCAGCAGGTTTTGTTCTGCTTCTCACTGCTACATTTCCATTTTGGATAGACTTGGATTTTTTCCCAGTTGAACACAAGATGGACTCAATTAAAATCTAAAGGGTGCACCGTATAAGCCAGGAAGGCACATTGCAATGAGTGTTAGGAATGGGGAACACTTAGATTTATGCCTGTAACAAACACTAATGTGTCTGACAAGAAAATGGGCTGAAGAGCCACTCATGGAAAAAGTTTCACTCGTTCTCTTTCTCATTGGAATTGCAATTGAAACAAATGCGGAGAGCAATTAATCTAATTTATTCTAAAAACATACACAAAGCTCTGAAACAGTCCTAGACAGTCAGAATATGTTGTTGCTGTAACCTGATATTAGGATGGAAGACCTAAAAACCATTCACTTTTAACATCCTTACATAAAACTCACCAGGAATTACAAGAAGGTGTTTTGTTGATTTTTGTTTTGGTTTGGGTTTGGGTTTTTTTAAGAGGTTATTTGTTGAAGGTGAGGATTTTCATGAGAAAACTTTAATTTTGGTCATTAATATGCCCAGCACTAAAACAGAGAGAAAGCTCTGTTCCTTTCTCTCTGTCCTTTCTTTTTCCACTTCTTAATTTCCTTTCTTTTTAAGCTTTCCCCCCACTTCTTTACACTTCCATTTCATGTTCTGTCGCCATCTCCTTATCTCCTGGATATCCTGTCTGTGCTTACTGCTGAAGTTTTGCAGGCAGTTTTTCAGAGTTTTTCAAAAAATTACCTAAATAAAATGAGGTCTCTAATAATAGTAAATCACAAACAGCTTTTTACTAAATGTCTATTTTCTGATCTCAGTTTGACGTATAAACTACCTCAATGTGTCATCTTTGTGCTTCTCTGCAGACACAGGTAAATGCAAATCATAGAATCATAGAATCATAGAATCATAGAATCATAGAATCATAGAATCATAGAATCATAGAATCATAGAATCATAGAATCATAGAATCATAGAATCATAGAATAGGCTGGGTTGGAAGGGACCTCAGAGATCATCGAGTCCAACCCTTGATCAACTACCACCACAGTCACTAGGCTATGGCACTGAGTGCCATATCGAGTCGCTTTTTAAATGTCTCCAGGGACGAAGAGTCCACCACCTCCCCAGGCAGCCCGTTCCAATGTCTGATCACCCTTTCCATGAAAAAATTCTAATATCCAATCTGAACTTCCCCCGGCACAATTTAAGACCATGCCCTCTTGTCTTACTGAGAGTTGCCTGGGAAAAGAGACCAACCCCCGCCTGGCTCCAACCTCCTTTCAGGGAGTTGTAGAGAGCAATGAGGTCTCCCCTGAGCCTCCTCTTCTTCAGGCTGAACAGCCCCAGCTCCCTCATCCTCTCCTCATAGGATCTGTGTTCGAGTCCCTTCACCAGCTTGGTTGCCCTCCTTTGGACTTGTTCGAGGACCTCAATATCCTTCTTGAACTGAGGGGCCCAGAACTGAACACAGTACTCAAGGTGTGGCCTTACCAGGGCTGAGTACAGGGGCAGAATCACCTCCTTGGACCTGCTGGTGACGCTGTTCCTGATACATGCCAGGATGCCATTGGCCTTCTTGGCCACCTGGGCACACTGCTGGCTCATGTTCAGCTTCCTGTCAATCCAGACTCCCAGGTCCCTTTCTGTCTGGCTGCTCTCCAACCACTCTGTCCCCATTTGGGGACAAAATCTGTCCCCAAGTCTCCAAATTGGATTATTAATGCTAATTAATTAATTAATAATTAATAATAATTATTTTCAGCAGTCTCCTGTAGACATGTGAGTGCAGAGAGTAAGCTCTGAATGTATCAGTCTGTGCCCACAGCTGTCTCACTGGCGTTAAGAGGGATCTTGTATACATAGACAGGGGCTGAAAAGCTACCTGGGACTGGATTACTCTTATGCTGAGCATAGAACATGATGAAGAACAGTAAGAAAGTCCATATCCTACAGAAGCAGCAGCACAAATTTACCAGAGGCAGATGAGAAGCAGCAGCAAACAGAGGAAACAAAATCTTTTATCACTGCAAGTCCCACAGCTTCAGGCATATTCATGGCTCAAGGGCACTGATTAATGCCAAGGAGGCTGAACTGCTCTTGCAAGCTATTAAAATGAGCCAGTGAGCATGTAAAAGAATTGGCACACACAAGGCTATGCAAACTTCATCCACAAAGGTGGATGCTGCAGGCACAAGAGGGTTAAACAAGAACCTTTGTCACAACTATTTTTTCTTATTTTGAGGTAGCACATCATTGGGAAAAAAAAAGGATCTGAAATACAAATCAAGGGATGAGAAAACATGGAGATGAAAATTGCCAAACTTTTATTTTCAAAAACACCTGTAAAAGCTGCAGAACAACTAAAAATTGAAAACATACTTCTTTTAAAAAATATTTTTCTTTCTCCCTCTCCTGCAACCATGTCAGGACTGTGTCAGCTGGACTGATATAATGTTATGGTCTGACAATACATTCATATTATTTATCCAAGCGATATAATTTTTCAAAGGTAGAAAAGCAGTTTCAGGGAGACTACAGTGCACAGTCTCCAAGAAACATAAGGAACTGGAAGAAGGAAAAAAACCCCAAATATTAAAAGACATCTAAACTTACTAGTTATATCCTGCATTGGAAGTTTACTAGCAGCTTGGGGCTGGTCCACACCATACCTTGTAGAGAAACAAGATAAACCAGGTGCCTCGAGTTGCCAAAGAGTGGGTGTGAGTCCACCTGTGCCTGGTTAGGGCAGGCCCCCTATTACCAGGGGGCCAATAAAGGTGGGACACACACCCACAGAAAGCTCAGCTCACTCTGGTGCGAGGCAATGGAGAGGCCAGCAGCTCATTGAGCCTCAGGAGCAAGAAAGGCTCCTCCCACTACAATACCTACCATTGTGTTTATTTTTCTTATATGGCTCACTCTGGTTCTCGCTTAAATTGAGAAAAATTTCCCCATGTTATGGCAGCAGGAGCCAAATCACTGAGATGTGTCTTCTAGCCTAAAGTTTCCAGACTAGCAAAGGGCACAGGGAAACACGACCAAGCACTTAGTACCCAATCCTCTGGACCACCATTTCTTCTCTTGGTTTTTTACATTTCTTAACTCCATAAGGCATAAATTATTCATAGCAAAACTGTGTCTCACAATGTTTATCCAGTGCTTAGTACAATGGCACCCTTTATTAGCTGAGGCCTCTGGGCACTCATGCAATACAAATAATCATGATAGCAACAATAATAACAGCCAACTATGCTGCTCCCACTGGGCATCCACTGCCAGTGTCTGCCCTGAAGAGCTCAGATCACTGTATTTCTCTGCAGGCTCCCAGTCATTGCCAGAGGCCATTCTTGAATAAACCTGCCTCATCCTTTAGAGAAAGAGAAAAACCTCCCAGTTTAGCCATTCAGGTTTTTGTTTAACTATTGCAGCTGTTTCCTAATATGAGAAAATCCCTCACTTTTATATCTAATTAGTTTTAGATCCTATTATTCTGCCTCCTGTAATACTAATTATTGCACTAGCTGCATTCCTGCATGACTAATGAGCTACATTAAAGATGAGGAATTCTGAAACCTACAGAGGAAGAAACAGTGGGATTGTGATGCCCAAACAGGAGACACCAGCACCTTTCAAACAAAATAAAATCACAATCCTAACAGATCATTTCTTTTTCCCCTGTGTCCTCTCCAGCTACTCTTTAGGAGTAGACATTTCATTGCTGCACAAATGCAGAGATGAGGGAGGGCAGCCTGGAAAAAGCAGATTGCCCACCATGCAAAATCTTAGTGGTCCTTTCCATGAGTGCAGCATAAAGTTTGGCTGAGCGAGCAATGAAGAGCTGCTTATCTGGTGAGCAATTCACTCAGACATCACTGGCAGCTCCTTGCCAGTCACCAAGTCACCCCATCAAAGCAAGTCAGCCTGCCCTGGCAGTGCACTATGAGTAAGATGTCTTTACTGCAGGTAGAAATCAAGACTGTAGTGCTCAAAACCCACATTGTTTTCTGCTCCTGGCACCAAAGTAAGCACAGAGATATGCTTGCTCACAAACAAAAGTCCAGCCCTATGTTCTGACACCGAGCTCAATAAGAAGACACAAGGTTAAGCAGTGTCAAAACACAGCTTTAAGCCCACTGAGATTACTAACAACCAAACCAAAGGCTGTAGTTAAATACAGAAGTTCAGACACCCACCTGGAAGTCAATCATCACATTCTGATAATTGCAATTGCTGCCTTGGAAAAAGAGAAGCAGCAACCACTAGTTGAGAGCATGGACCTAAGAGTTAACAGCTCCTGAGTGCCTGAACCTGTCACTGATACTGTTTCAACCTGGAAAAATCAGCATTTCAGACTTGGAATTATTCCTTTGCTTTAAATTGTGCTTTCTCAGCTCCAAGGAGTGATAAGAGGATTAGCTAATTGCTACCTATAAAGATTTCTAAATTAAAATACCCAACAATGTAGGGCAAATTATTTATATTGCACTAAACTCTCAAGTAAACTCTTCGAGCAATATGGAACTAAAAAAAAAATACACTTGGAGAGTAGTGCACTGCAGTAGCACACACATGGTGCCAACCATGATAAACTGCACTCACACCTTGTTAGACCCTCAAATGCTACAGCTGATCTGTATAATAAGAAATTACAGCCATTAACAACTCAGGTAGGTTTTGCCTTCATGTGAGAAAACTTTCCAAAACTGAATGCTGGAGGATGTGATCTTTAGATGTCACCCCAATCATTAAAGACAACAGTGGTGTAAGCAGCATTAGGTTTTGCCAACCTGAGTTGAAATTGTTTTCTATGTTGCAAGAACTGAGTTGAGCCAGGATAAAGCAACTCGTAGGTTCTACTGTAAATTGATAAAAAGTTGAGAGGTGAGATTTAAGAAAAATAACTAAATAGAAGCAGGTAGAAAACTTATGAGAAAGGAGCATAATTCAAAAAATTAAGGGTACACTGCAGAAAAAACAGGAAGACTGCTTATTCTCTTTAATTTTATCTTAATCAGAAGAATAAATACATAAAAGTACAAGAGTTACAGGGAAAGAGAAAGACAGGGAGTGATGGAAAGGGGAAAAAAAACCCCTAAACCCTATAAGGCAACCCAGCTCAATAAAAATAAATTCCTCCTCTCTCAGCAGTTCAAGCAAAATGTTTCCTGAATCCTGACAATACCCTATTCTTTTACTTGCTGGCTGGCTGGAACCTGAACAACCATCAATCAAGTTTGGGTGGCCATGAAGTAGGGCAGATGGAGACTGTCGGGAGGGTTTTCTGCTCTTCAGTGCAAGCTGGCCATTAGATCAGGCACTCAAACAGAAATGCCCGAGTCTTTCACATCTGACAAGATAGTTTAGGAAGACCTTGAACATCCCCAGCCTTGCAGACACTGATTAGAATATGCAATTGTGTGTGCTAGAGGGGAGGTGGCTGCCTCTGCTGAGATTTTGTGATAAAAATTACCCTTTTATCCTTTCAGGCCTTTGTGATGGGCTTTCTCATGACCTCATTTGTGTACTAAATATACAAATCGTGGTGTCTGGGATATTACAGTCACATTGCTGACAATCTCTCTGTCCAAATACACAGTTTTCAAGAACAAGCAACAGTTTTCATCCTGTGTTAACTACAGTTTAGCAGCCCGGGACCAAACTATTGTCTTCCAATCTAAGAACACCTCAGTAAAGCTATGGAGAAAAGAGCTCGTTAGAATTCCAGATAAAATCCAAATTCCCAATTCATCATCTAATCTCCCCCTTAAATCTGATACATCAGAGTTTCTCTAAATATTTTCCTCTAGCAAGGAACTAACTGAGCTCAAAAAAGTCTGTGTATTGCAGACAACAATCCATATTAAATGTCAGCTGCTCAGAAATAAAGATACTGAGACAGAGCAGTTGCTAATAAGGAAAAAAAATAATACTTTTTGTTTGGTTTGTTTCCAAAATAATGAGAGTGCTTAAAAAAAATTTCAAAATTCAAGGCTTTTCCATGAATGATGACTAATGATAAAGCAAATCCATAAAAATGCTTAGATCATCAGTTCGAGGCAGGCATTGATTCCCAAGGGTAATGAGTATCTCCTGGTTTAATTTAGCAGAAGTTTTGCCACAATTCATAGAAGGTCTAAGAAAACAAAAATATACCTTCCTCAGAAAATCTGCAAAATTATAACCCTTGGGATTTTTCTGCAGGTATAATTTTCAATTTTGTTAAGCATAGATCAAACCCCTATGAAACAGCAGTCATCTTTGTCAGAACAGTTAAGTGAGAGACACAGGATTCATCATGCTAGCAAAGTTGCTGCATGTTCATGAGCTGGAAAGGTGGATAAATAACAGAAGAGCCACAGTTACAGGTAACATAAATTTACTTGCAATCTTCTGAAAGAACAGAGAAGGTGAGGAGAAAGTTATGACACCAAGCCACACTAAGGAAATGTGTCAGGTGAAATCTGATATACAATCTGATATTCCACTGGGCAAGCCTAGGTGAAATAATGTGCCTTATTCACACACCTTTTTGGGCTCTAAACTAACCACATCAATTAACTTTTGAAAAAAATACAAGAGGGAGAATTGTGAAGGTCCCAGATAAAGATACTGACTCCACATGCAGACAGGGATCAAAAGAAAAACCTATTTAGGTTATTTAGTGAGTGTAATGAGCAATAAAGGAAGCATTAAAATCATATTTTCTCTTTCAACACAAATCTGTAGAGAAAATGCTTGGAATGCTGTGTACAATACAAATACAATTTTGCATCAATAGAAGGAATTTGGTAGGTCCAGTAGAGTATATTCTTATGAGTTAATTGTTATGTAGCCTAATACTTAAATCAGAGATTTTAGCTTTAAAAGATGGCAAGAAACAAAAAGCAATAGAAGATATGTAAGAATACAGTTGATGAGGAAACTAAGTAGGTGAATTTACCTCATTTACAATATGAAATCATAAGGAAATACGATGTAATGGAGAGGTTAAAAATGTGACCCAATAGGATGAAAATTTCAGAGCACAGGGAAGGGGGTTAGTCCAGAAAACCATGAAAACAACCCTTTTCCTGAGTATACTGGTATTTTGCAGTGCAATATTATTCTCAGTCGGTTCACATCTGCTTTTGGTACTCCCAGCCTATAGCTGTCAGAGAAGTATTCAGTGATGCAGCTCTTGAAGTACACACAAGTCAGCAAGGTAACTGTTTAGAGGTAGAAGAGATTCCTGTAATCAATAAGCCCATCACTTACTATTCTGCTGCAAGGGCTCCCAAATGCCAGAGACACTGCCCCTCTACTTCAAGCAATCATGTATGGCACTTGATGGGCCTTTACAGGTCTAGCTGCATATCAATGCAGACCTTATACAACACTGTGCCTCAGAGAAACATTTGCTGCTTCCAAATAATATATCATATGTTTTTTGTAGTCTTCACTGAAGTGAAGCTAGGGGTGAAAAGGGAGGGTAATATGTACTTGGAGCCGATTCCAAGTTTTTCAGACTATAATCTAGATCTTCTCATCTCCAATGAACTAAATTGGATCCTATTCTAACTGTGCATTGAATAAATTTTAGTTTTTCCAAATTGAATAAAATTTAATTTTTCCTTTATCTAGATGTGGGTGGAGAGACACTTTGCTCCATCCTGTTATTTCCTTCATGTTAGGAGGAAAACAGAAATACTCTGATTCCAGCTAACCCCAGCAGTCAGATTTTTAACTCAAAGAAAGTTCAGTAGGCCACATTTCACACAATATTAATCTGCTTGACCTAATTTCTTATTCTAGTTCCTCCTACTGCTGCCAAGATACTGCCCAGTGCAGTTCCTACGTAGTTATACCCACAGTTCTGCAATATGGATTTCATATCTTTAGCTCAGGGCCCAGGAAGGCTTCAAGCATGTGACTTCCATACATGCTAGTCCTGCAAATGCCAACAGCAGATGAAGGAGCAGGTGGCATGCAGGAAGATGCCATGAGATTTCTAACACAAATCAGGAGAGCGGAATTTCTGCCCACAGTTATTATGATCACAAGCCTACATTTGTACCTATTTCTCCCTTTGTGGTCCTTCAAATCAAGTTAGGTTTCCTAATTAAGTCAAGCCACATAACTACGTTTGCTGTAGTCATTCACAATCTGAGTTTCAGTCTCAGCCATAATTCACTCATATCTAGAATCAGTTAAAGTTAACTCCAGTCCAGCAATTTCATAAGTTCTGCCTTTAAAACTATAAATTGAAAATTATCCTGTACTTTCACAAACAACACTGCATCAGTGCTCTGCTTGTTCCCTCTCTCCCCTCTTCTGACAGCCATTGATAGAATATATGGACCCAGCAGGAGCAGAACAAGGCAGAGGGGCTTAAGCAGGGGTAAAAAAAAAAAAAAAAAAAAAAAAAAAAAGTCCTTCCCCATGAACTAATCAGAGAATAAGAAAATGGTATGGCTTAAATTACTTTAAATATCATCCAGTTCCAACCCCTTTGCCATGGGCAGGGACACCTCCCACTAGACCAGGGTGTTCAAAGTCCCAATCCAACCTGGCCTTGAATTGATCCAGGGATGGGGCATCCCCAGCCTCCCTGGATGACTCGTTTCAGCATCTTACCATAAACAATAAAATCACACAGCTCCCTTTCTCACCCAGTCACTTCCATCCCCAAATGAAGATATTCATTGCAGCCAATTCAAAAAAGTCCAGTTCCAGTACTTAAAGGGTGGCTGCCAAGTTGAAGACTCCATTTTTACAAGGATTCCCATGGAAAAGAAAAGGGGCAATGGATACAAGTTACTCCTGTGGACATCCCAAGTGGATCAGAAGGATATTTTTCACTATGAGAACAGTCGGACACTGGAATAATCTCCCTAGGGAAGTGGTGGATGCCTCAAGAAATAGACATTTTTAAAGACTGAGCTTGACAAGGTGTTGGGTTATTGCATCTAACCTGTGTTCCTACCTAGAAAGGTCAGTCCAGACTATCCTTGAGGTCCCTTCCAGCCTGGCATTTTGTGATTCTATGAAATTAACTGGTCTCTTTAAATGCAGCTGCAACCTTTATATTTCACAGCTTATCATTACCTTCACAGGTTCTAGAATCAGTGTTTACCTGATGACCCCGTGGATGTTCTGCAAGGAAGACCACTTACAGCTGCCTGCAAAGCAGATGGATTCATGCACACACACAGAAACATCTGAAACCTCAGAGGTGTCTCTGGTTGCACATGCAGAGCAGGCCACCTGCAGGTTCTCCTCAGATTGATGGTGCACCATTGTACCCAACTTCTAAATTGCTCGTCCCAGTAGCACCTGTGACTCCTAATCAAATATATTTTTATATTTATCCAGCTATTCAGAGCCTGGAATGTATTAAACCTAGCTGGTTTTAAGTAAACAAATGCCAGGATAGCATAGCTTGTATAATCCACTTAAAACACATTACTTCTGTATCTCAAATAAGATATCACAGTTTTAGCTCTCAGTATAAATCATCCTACACACGTAACACCTGCTACAACAACAAAAGAGTATATTAAAAGTCTTTAACGATTAAAAAGAAAATAAGTTTGCCTAAGGGACACCTGGAAATACAAACACAGGACATATGCTTTCCTGTGTACCAGGAATTACACCGTGAATTGCATTTAAATAAGAAATACACCTTCTGTACTCTCCTTCCTGCTATCTTTGAATAATGAATACACAACTCAAAGGATGCAGAACAACCCCATACCCTCTTTTCAGTGTGCAGTGAGCAGAATATCCCTTCAATACTACCTCTCCAGAAGGAAAGCAGTCCCTTCTTCCAAATAGTCATTACTGAATGCTAAAGAAAAGTTATATAAAAAGATTTCTGAATGTGATCATTGGTGTATTCCCATCAATAGGCGAGTTAGGAAAAGCATCTGTATCCTGGAGGTCTAGTGAGCATCAGCAAATTAGTAGCAGTACAGGTGGTCTAAGGTTAGAATCAAAGCTCTACTCTTTAGCTCAGCTCTTGTGTGTGAGACTGCCTTGCATACACATCTCAGGAATATTGTCTACCTGAGAGCTGGGAGACAGAAGCAGCCCAGAACTGAGGGAAGGCTGTGGAAGTACAATCTCCTGTGCTCCTGAGTTCCCACTTATGCACAGAGGACAAATCCAGTGACTTAAAAAAAAAAAAAAAATGGTGTGCAGCTTTCAGAAGATTGAATTTACCTTGAGGTTTGGGTTTGGTAAGCTTCCCACAGGGCTTTGAGATTGTGACAGTCTTCTGGCAGTCAGCATTATGAAGGGCTCTCTTTAGGTTCCCAGTTCGAGTCTTCAAGGCAGTATTCAAGTCACATTCTCCCCAGGCTTGGAATTGGTATTTGCACTCTGCTGCAATGAGTAAATAATAGGCAATATTTAAACCAAAATGACTGCGTGTGAAAACAAAGATGCTATGAGGCTACTAGAATATCATGGACAGTGCTTGTAGACAAAAGGATTATGCAACTGAAGAAAGAAAATATAAGAGAAACGTAAAGATGATTTCCAGTGGTGACTGCAGTCTCTCCCCCCCTCAAAATACTTTAAAATGGAACTCTCTGCTTATGCTTGGATATTGCAATATTCTCATATAAAGGAAACTATATTCAACGATGAATAAAGAAAAAGCTATTCAACGATGAAGATATATTTATTTTTTTAAGAAAGAAACAACAGCAGTGGGAAATGTCATTCACATTCTGTAAGTTTGCTCCTCCATTTGTGGGATGTCAAAGCTTACCAAATAAGGACAGAATAATCTCAAGAATGTATGTGTAACTATGAACTTGTCAAGTCTGAAACTGCTGCACTGATTGCCTTGGTAAGCTCACAATGATGTCAAAACCATACAAGCTGTTTACCAGAAAAAAAGCCAAGAGTAATCAGATCTGAGTGCTGGACAGATATCTTGTCCTGGACAGATCTGTCGTATCTTTCTGAACTGTTACAGAAGAATCTTCTGGACTGAATAATAGAGATTAAATGCACTGGTCTTCATTCAATGCTTTCAATGCACACACTGGCAGTCACCCATGTTCCATGCTGCAAATCACACACTGCAAGGTCACGTAAAGCCTGTGGAGATTCACACTGCAGAGATTCACAGCTGGGGGTGAACACGTGACACATAGATTGCTGCCTCAAATAGGGTTGTACACCTTAGGGAAGCAGATTTGAGCATGGTGCTGGAAGACTGAGTTTACAGTAAGTAGCTTATATGGATTCTCTGCAAAGAAGCCGCTTTGCTCGAAGAAGCCGCCTTCTGATGCCTTACGTGCTCCGCCTCCATTGAACTTGAAATACAGAAGCAGCCCCTTCACCGAGACATTTGCAGAGCTAAGCAAAAAATCCTGCTCCGTGCTTAAGTAAAAATCAATCCTTTGAGAGAGTGATCCTTACCTCCAAATTGCTTCTTCCAGTTGCAGGGAATCTTACACTTCTGAGTCTTGGTGGTTTGTTTGCACTCAGCTCCAGTGCGAGTGCCCTCGCGTGTCCCCAGCCCGCAGTCACCATTGGTGGGCACGCAGACACTCCACTGCCATTCCCCACAGTCAGACTTCTTTGCCTTTTTCTCTGGATGAAGATGAGAAACCAAACCCAAGCAAGAGAATTGGTTAGTACCCAGAGCCTATGGAGAAATTCCCTACATTCCACTAAACAGTCACAGCACCCGAAAGGGTGAGGAATGAGGGATTTGTAAAACAATTGTTTCAAAATTCTCCTCCCCCTCTATTCTGCATTGGTGAGGCCGCACCTGGAGTATTGTGTCCAGTTCTGGGCCCCTCAGTTCAAGAAGGACAGGGAAGTGCTTGAAAGAGTCCAGCGCAGAGCTACTAAGATGATTAAGGGAGTGGAACATCTCCCTTATGAGGAAAGGCTGAGGGAGCTGGGTCTCTTTAGTTTGGAGAAAAGGAGACTGAGGGGTGACCTCATCAATGTTTTCAAATGTGTGAGGGGTGAGTGTCAAGGAGATGGAGTTAGGCTCTTGTCAGTGGTGACTAGTGATAGGACAAGGGGTAATGGGTGTAAATTGGAGCATAGGAGGTTCAAGTTGAATATCCGGAAAAATTTTTTTACTGTAAGGGTGACAGAGCCCTGGAACAGGCTGCCCAGGGGGGTCGTGGAGTCTCCTTCACTGGAGACATTCAAAACCCGTCTGTACACGTTCCTATGCGAAATGCTCTAGGTGGCCCTGCTCTGGCAGGGGGGGTTGGACTAGATGATCTTTCGAGGTCCCTTCCAACCCCAAGGATTCTATGATTCAAGCAAAAGGCCTTGCATCTTCTTCCCAGCTCTGCAGAGACAGGTCAGCCCCTTTGAGTCCAAAACTAGATGGATCATTCAAATTCAGTCCCACTACCATGTCTGCAAGTCCACTTAGATATTCCCAAGTGGATTCTCATCCTCAGAAGTCAGAATCATTTAGAAACCCTCGTGGACCAAAACACACAGGAGGGCTCACTCAGAAACAACACGCTGCCATCTCCACTACCTGAAGGCATCAAAATATTTTCAGTTCCAACTAAAGGAGTACACACTATACAGATTACAAATGCATGTGTTGACATTGTGTATCAGAGGCTGTGAGCACCTCCAGGGAACAGCTGTGGAATACGAACTTTTCACTCAGAATTCCGTGTCACAGTTTATGTCACAACGTGACCAAAACTCCAGAGGCACATTAAAAACTACATGGAAAAGTGTACTCAAAATGCTATTAGTTACAGGTGGGTTTTTACAAAAGTAAGAATCCTGTTTTCATTTAAATCCTTAGACCTAAGACCAACAAGAAAAAACAGCAATGTTATCAAACCCAAGTAACTTTAAATAACCTTAAATAAAATTGTTTTCCTTACAGCTCATATATATTTACATTAACATTTTCCCACATTTCTAGGCAGCCACAATGGTTAGAAACACCCTTTTTTTAAAGGGTAGACAATAATTCTGATGGACTCACAGGTCCTATTAACTGGAGTGTAAATAGCCTAGAAATAATAAGATTTTAAGAAAAACACCAGGAGATGCATTCCTTAAAAAATATCAAAACTGGGTTTCCTGGATATGAATTTTCCTCCCCAGGCCTGTTGCTCCTCTAATGAGAACTGAGCTCATCACTGACAAAAAGCAATTACCACTGGATATCCGGCTGCCTACCTGCAGCACTTAGTGCAAATCTTTGTAAGAGGATTTCCACATCACACAACATTGTCATTTACAACACTGAAGGAGTTACACCACTGTTCTTTCATCACTCCTCTTTGATTCTCCCTAGGTCAAGCAGGAACCTACTCCCAGAGTACATTTTAAGCTGCCTTGCAATACCCACTCTGTGATAAACCAGGGACTCCAGTCTGCAGGGCTGTCAAGCTGTCAGCTTTCATGAAACCCCCTTTCTGTTTTCCTGTTTAACACAGATCAACATGGCACCGCCACAAATCTCTACCCTGTGTGTCAAAAGATATATTAATGACCTGAATTTCATAATAAAACCAGAAGCATTTGACGTTCTTCCACACATGCAATCCATCCTGGGGATTAACTCTGAATTACACTGGACCTTACCTGGTTTCTCTTTTTTGCCAGCCTCAGTGGTACTCACAGCTGCCAGAATGAAAACGAGTACCAGGAGGGCAGCTGTGAACATTCGACGTTGTTGTTGTTGTTGCATTCTGGAGATTAAAAAGAGAGAGAGGAGAAAAGGTTGGTTAGAATGTGAAAAGTAGAATTCCAACTAAAATGTAGCTGCAGCATTATTTGATGTAGACAATATGTGATGTAATCTCTTAACTGTCACTGGTATTTTGCTACCTACCTTTTTGTTCCCCTCCAATTAGTGTCTCTTCCTAGTATAAATTAAGCTAATTGCATGAAACGCAAAATGGCACAGAGACTTGCACACTCAGATAGGGGCTATCAATCACATGATAATGAGCCTAAAATCTGGATTTAGGAAACAAATGTTCAAATACAGAATCGTAGACTCATAGAATCATCATGGTTGGAAAGGAACTTTGATACCATCAAATCTAACCATCAGTCCTATAACACCAGAACCACTAAACCATCTCCTGAAGTGCCACATCCACCTATTTTTTGAATGCCCCCAAGGAATAGCCATCTCCACTATGTCCCTGGGCAACTTACTCCAGTTCTTCACCACTCTTTCAGTGAAGAATTTTTTCTAAATATCCAATCTGAACCTTCCCTAGCACAACTTGTCCTATTGTTGTTACTTTGAGAGATGAGGCCAACACCCACCTCACTACAACCTCCTTTCAAGTATAAAAAAGGTATTAAAAACATTTTCTTGGTGGTGAAGCATCAGTTATTAGCCAGTCACCAAAAGTCACTCAGAACTGGCTGACTTCAGTGGCCTACACACCTTTCCCCATTACTTTACCATATTTTGCTTTGTTTCATTATGGCATCGCTTATCAAAAAGCAGAGCCACAACAAATACATATGTTAAAATAATATAATTTCACAGGGAAACTTCATCAGCAGGCAGCAGGATACCAAGACAGTGGACTCATATGGAAAGTTTCTCCAGTACCTTTTTTTTTTCTTTTTTTTTTTTTTCCAAACCAGGGTCTATGACACTTCACCAATCCTCCAAGGAGGTGTCAACAGTGCTAGCCACTAAAATGGCCTTAAAAACTCAACTAGACTTATGTTACAGAGAATTTAGATGCAACCTGATCTCATTTTGTTGAGCACAGCAACCTTAGGGGAGAAGTAATTCCCACCATGAACAAAGAACAAAATGTATTTGAAATTTAATTTGGCACTCCTCAGTATTCCCTGCTGGCAACCTCTTGCTCAAAAGCAACATAATTGTTACTGACATGGAAAACAAGACAGGAATCCCAAACACAGAGACTTTTAAGAATCCAGCTTTAATATCACGCTGGAAGCCAGATAAGAAAACTGAACTGTTTTGTTGAAATAAAGTCCATGAAAAGACCGCAAGACACATAGCAATCAAATGTCTGAAAGAGCTGTTATTAGCACAGTTTGGTTTACTTGAAAAAAAAGTACCATTTCCCATCACTAAGAAAGGACTATCAGTGTTTACAGTGAACTCAACAGAGCCTGGAGCCAGAGTGCAGGAGTCCTGCATGAGCTTGGGTTTGTTTTTCCCTTTTTTCTGCTACATATTTCCACTTAGACCTTCTCATGTAGTACAGCAAATGAAAATAAATAAATAAATAAATAAAACTTGTAATTCAAAAAGTAAATAAACAACCTGCCTCTTTTTTTTTTCGCCAGCTAACTTCAAGCTGATTCTTCATTATTGAGCACAGCTGTAATACTGTTAAAGCACCAAACTGGCCCTCTCAGCCCCTTTCCCTTGGAGAATCTTCACCATAAGTAGCACTGCACCCTCACATCCTATATACACTACACTTTATCTTACTTCCTCTTTTCCAAACTACTCGCCAGAATCCCTCATTGTGTAGAGACACCTTTGGATGGAGAGACACATCTCAAGACCTCTTCCCAGCATACTCTCTAGGGGTGTCAGAAGCTGAAGCAAGGCAGCACCAGTTTTTGCTTCACAGGATGTTACCACATGCAAGAAATGCCCACAGTAAAAGTGTGGCCAGCAAGTGAAAGGAGGTGATTCTTCCCCTATACTCCACTCTCATGACTCTCCACCTGGAGAATTGTGTCTATCTCTGGAGCACCAAACACAAGAAGGACATGGACCTCTTGAAGCAAGTCCACAAGAGGGCCACAGTGATGATCAAAGAGCTGGAGCACCTCTCCTATGAAGAAAGACTGAGAAAGCTGGGGTTGTTCAGTCTGGAGAAGAGAAGGCTCTGGGAGACCTCATAGCAGCCTTCCAGTACCTAAAGGGCACCTACAGGAAAGCTGGGGAGGGACTTTTTAGAAGGGTGTGTAGTGCTAGGACAAGGGGTAATAGTTTTAAACTGGAAGAAGGTAGATTTAGATTAGATATTAGGAAGAAATTCTTCACTGTGAGTGTGGTGAGACACTGGAACAGGTTGTCCAGGGAAGTTTTGGATTCCCCCTCCCTGGAAGTGTTCAAGGCCAGTGTGGATGAGGCTTTGGGCACCCTGGTCCAGTGGGAGGTGTCCCTGCCCATGGCAAAGGAGTTGGAACTAGATGATCTTTAAGGTCCCTTCCAACTCAAAGCATTCTATGATTCCTAAATCCCTGCTGCCCACCTCAGGGTCCTGGGATGTGCCCAGGAGCCATGGATAACTGTTTCTCAGGGAGCTGACTTAGGTTTAATTGACAGGCTGAAGTTTAAATCTGATTGACCTTATAGCAAAACAGACAGGGAAAACAGTTGCATTTTCAAATCTGAAACGTTCCAGAGCCCTATAAACTAACCCCGACAGATCCTTCATATAGTGTGTTTTCCTAAAACTCCAGTTTGCATACAGTCAAAACACTTGCCAAGCTGTCTAAATCAAACACTAAAACTATATACATATATATATCAGGCAGAGAGAGTCAAGCTGTTTCCTGAAATGCCTTTGCTGTCAATTACCAACAAGTTAAAAGCTCTGTTGTACAGATGGAGCCTTGCCTCCCACCACACCAGCACCTCAAATTTGATGTAACCAGTATGACTGCCAAAAACTGCATAATTGCACACGATAGATCGGCAAGGGCAGGTGCTCCCACAAAATCACAATTGGCATCTATAAAGTTCCCATTATATATCAGATCCTTTTTCAGAAGGCCAGAATATCCCACCTTGTAGTGGGAGGAGCCATTCTTGCTCCTGAAGCTCGACTGGTCTCTTCCAGGACTCCAGCCACCACACAGCGCTTCCAGGGTAGAAGTGTAGTGGGAAGAGCCTTTCTTGCTCCAGAGGCTCGACGAGCTGCTGGCCTCTCCATGCCTCGCACCAGAGTGAGCTGAGGTTTTCTCTGTGGGTGTGTGTCCCACCTTTATTGGCCCCCTGGCCTTGCTCATGCCCAATAGGGGCCTGTCCTAATCAGGCACAGGTGGACTCACACCCACTCACTGGTAATTCGAGGCACCTGGTTGACAATGTCTCTCTACACCACCTATCAGTAACCATTGGAGTTCTGTCTTCAGTTCTCCTTGAAAATCTTACAGTTGGTCGTTAAAAAGATGGGTGAAGAGTAAAAGTTGTCAGGCTGGACTTGGTTTTGAAAACAATATATGCCACTGAGTATTGTCTTTTTTGGTGTATTTTTTCAAAAATTGAAGATGACAGTTTTTCCTTTTTAATAGGTTCTGTGATAACATTTCCTCCTAGAAATTTTGGGTTTTGTAATGTACCTTTTAACAACACCTATGCTAAGATGCAAATGATGTGTCATAAAGGAAATATTTCAAAACTCATGTATGACAACCTCGGAGCAGAGTGTGACAGCAGCATTTAAACTAATGGCAGTGGCATTTACATCCAACAGGGAGAGACAAATATCTTAGTGAAGGAATGAAAAGAGACATTTGGGATAGGAGGAGCTCCAGGAAACCTCAGCAGAAAGAAAAGGTAAAGGGAAAGAGAGTTCAGAAAAGTTTAAATTATAAGCTGGAACAAGATCAGAAGAGAGTGAGTAATTATGAAAAGAGCACCAAAGCAGGAATGACACAAGAGAGAAGTAGTCAGTGACAGTTAAACACTAAAACATAAAGTGTTAGGAAAAAGTGAGGTGTGTAATGAGGTGAGAAGTGAAGCCCAGTGGAGATGCACCACAGCAAATGGCTTCTCCCAACAAAAATGGGGCACAGGAATTACTTCAGTTTTATAGTTGATTTCACAGTCAATCTGTTAAGAAGGAAAAATGAATGGAAAAATAAAAAAAATGGCAGGCAGGCAGGAAAATTAGGTCATCCATGGGTTTCACTTGCAAGTTGAACACCAGAGAGTCAGACAGAAGTCACGCTGCGGTTTCAGCTTCAAGGACCTTCTGAATGAAGCTTGAGCCTCCCACTCCAAATCTCTCACTACCTGATTTTACAGTCCCACTCATCTCTCCTGAACTTGATTCATTAAATCATTGCTTACTGTGTACAGTCCCCATGACTAAATGTACAAACTCCTTTAGGAAACACCCATCCTAGGGACTGTAGCACGCAAATCCCAGCTCTAACACAGAGACCCAAACCAGTATCTGTATAGTGTTTGCACTATTGGCATGCAGAGACCTCCATTTGGGTCCAGGCACACTACAAACACTTTCATGCAGTGCCAGGCTTTGTCTAACAGCCCAAGAGAAAGTTTAATCCTTCCAGCCCCAGCCCCTGGCAAAGGCAGCTTGCTCCATTTGTACCCAAGTTGAAAGCCCAAGGCAGCCCAGGTGTTTTCATGATGTGCTCCTCAGACCTTTGGATCTCAGTGCAAGCTGAGCGTGCTGGAGTGACTCTGTCTGCACTCAATTAACTCCCACACAGGTTCTCCATCTTGCACATCTGAGCAAGTCCTTCCTGAACACAAGCATCCAAAACAAACCAGAGAACTTCAGATGAAGCTCTGTTAGTGAGCAACTGTTTATTTTTCATAGCCTTACTGACGCTAGCATATGCAGCACATCCTAGGATCACATACATCTTTTGCAGGTGGCTTTTTTTGCTGTTAATAACTATTACTCAAAAGCCAGTCCTTTCATCTGTTCTTTCCAAAGCAGCTGGCAAGGTCCCAGGTTATAGAAGCAAGTATTTTATTATTAGTCCATATAAGTGTAAACTCCCACTCAGATTTTCTAGCACAATTTAACACATTCATATCCTCCACCTCTTCCAGTAGAACATGCCAAACATCAGCAGTGTTGATACTGCTGTTGCCCTGGATGTATTACAATACTGAATGTATTGCCATCACTAATGACAGGCCATGGGCTTTGCAGAGAGTTTGCAAGGCCTCACAACTAAGGCTTGTCTGAATCTTGCTCTGAGCTTTCTTTGGCTTGTTTGCAGCTTTGTCACATTTGGTTTAGCTGCAACAGCAATTTTTCTAATTGAGCAGCTAGCCATGACTAATTTGATTTACTTTCTTTTGCTGTTTTAAGGAGCCACAAATGTTTTATGACTCCATTGTAATAATGTACTAGAGAGTAATACAGGACTGCTATTTTAGCAAAGTAGACACAGGATACAGTATAGAGGAGTAGAGATATGGGAGACCCAAGATGAGTAGAACTCATGGGCAAATAAAGAAATGCAGATGTGGAGCTGGACAAACCTGAATATAGAAGTAAGAACAAGAACACAGAAATAATTCCCAACATATTTAAAGGGTACCATACCCAGTAAGTTGGATACAACATGGTGCTGTGGAGTAATGAACATAAAGAAAGGAAAAACTACATGTCAGAAAACAAAAAAAAAAAAAAAAAAACAGTCCCAACTTGATCATAAAATGAGGAAGAAGAAACCATCAATATGAACATCCTCCTGTCTGAGGACCCCAGATGATGACAAATCACCATAACCATCACCACCACCATAATGAAACCAACAACCCTAGGGCTGAGAGGAGCTATGGAAGAGTCAGCACAAAATTAGGAAAAGTGGTTTAATCTAAGTGTATTTGTAGCAATTCTAACTGTGACAGTGATGGTATTGTTGCTATTAGTAGTATAAGATCTGCACAGATATATTGTTTTTCTGCCATAATTACATCTACACTAAAAATGATTCTTCGATTAGACTTCTAAGATTGCAATTATATTAACAATAGATTTTTGATTTATAAATATATAAAAAGGTGTTGTTCCTTGATGCCCATAATCAATATTTTGTGCATAGTTATGACTCACAGCTTTGTCTTTTAGTACACTATCATTTTCATCCCATAATCAGGAATAAATAAAATGCATCCCAAAAGCAGACTTAAGAAATTGCAATAGCCTATTATTTCTCTTCACAACACAGCTCACTTTGAGTTCTCCTAAAGCTCCCTACTCATATTACAACCTTTTTCATTAATCCTTCTTTTTTTTTCCTGCTGGAATGAATAATTTCTCATCAAGTCCCACAACAAATACTTTAATAAATTACAGTTTGATTAGTCCCAGATTAGTCACATCTACAAAATCAGTTTTTAAAAGGGCTAGTTTGGGAGATAAGTCTGAATTTAATGAAACCTACCATTTACTTCCACTTATTAAATTATTCTCTCATACCAAATGCGTCCTCTTTTGCAGTCCACTGAGGACATATGAATATTTCTGCAGCTACCTGGATCTGTTTGTTCCCCTTTCTTAAATATAAATATTATATTTGCCATCCTCCAGTTGTACAACAGCAGGAAGCATTTTATGCATGTTTTAACAGTCTTAATGAATTTGAAATAAGTGTTATTTTTACAGTAGTCTGAAACACACACTTTTCTCTGTCAAAGAGCAGATAAGAGCATTTGTCTCTTAGGAGTTTACCTCTCCAACAGTAGTAAAAACTTCTGTTCCTCTCAGCCTCTTCCTCATTCACCATCTGGTGTGTATTCCTATGTTATACCTGATGTCCCACATGGAATGGGGAAGCAAATATCCAAGCACTTTGGAAGCCAGGCTTTTATGAACTCTAGTCTTCAAGCTCTAATATGTTTCTTCTTCCTTAACATATGTACACAATTCCTTTATTTGTACACAATTGCCTTTATTTGCAGAATTAGAAAAAAAAAATAAAATCTAGATTTGATTTTCATTTCATTTGCCAGATTGCTGGCTTAGGTTTTGGTGAGTCACAGCAATCTGCCACCTCTGGACTTCCAAGATACTACTTTCTTGGATTATCAGTACCATTTTCATAGACACCTGCAAGCTCCAGATAACACTTCAAGTGGTTGATGCCCAGATAGATTCAGAATTCCTGTCTAGAGGATTTTTTTCCCAAAACAATCTTCTATTAAAAATCTTGCATTGGTCCAAAACACGTCACCAGTTTACTTGATTTCTTAAAAACTGGCTTTTAAAATTGAAAAATCTGATTAGATTTATGTTCCTGATCCTGTGTAATATAAACTGAATGATGTTAACAGCTTCTTAACACTTGATACAAGTGGTTATTTTTAAGGATAAGTTTAAGGATGAGCTGTAAGGTCATGCTGAATTAGATTCTAAAATAGCATCAACTTTTTAGAGTCCTGTGGTAGGGAGTGAAGAAATCACACCCATAAATAACTAGCCCCTACTATTATTAGTACTATTTACCTTCTATTATAAATTTGGAAAGATAAAGCCTTCTATAATGAGAGATCTGTTTATTATATCTTCCTCATGCATAATACCATAAGGACTTCTAACTCAATTCACATCCAAATTTAGATAGACACAAAACAAGCTGATATTTTTCCATACTTCTCCAAAGTAGTGTTGACTCGTATGGATGTTATCTTATGCATAGCAGTAGCTCTTATTACAGTGTATCACTAATTTCCATTACAGCTATATAACTTTCATTATGATTTCTACCTTTTCTGGGCCTGCCTTTGACCATCTTTACAGAGTATGTGTAGGCTAACCCAGTAATATCCATCTGGAGGTACTACACCTCTTTCTAGCTTCTCCAGTTCATTGCCTGTGTCACCTACAACTGGCATTTCTCTCACATCTCACCCAAAGGTCTCTCAGGTACCAGCTTTTCCTTAACTACTTTTCCACTCTGACTACTGCAGTTTTCAGCAGCAGTAATTTATTTCTGTCTTAGTTTTCACCACGATGGCAACAGGCACATCACAGCATCTATACTCACTTCTCCATCTATAGAATAAGGATAATAACACTTGCCTTCTTAAAAAAACCCACAAAATCTGAAACCACATAGTAATTTGCTTTCTTTATCTGATGTTATGTCTTTATTCACATTATTTTCCTTCCTTCCTGACTACTAAAAGTAGACATGGAAATCACAGATATTTCTCTGTATGCTTCCTTATGAGTAAAGACCCCCAAACTCTCCTCATGGTACAATGAGGATAACCTGCTGATCTTCACCCTCAAGGACCAAAGAGTCCACCCAATGTGGGTGGGCTGGTCAGCATACCAAAAAAACCAACCAAACAAAAAACAAACAAAAAAACCTCATAATAATTCAGAGACTTGCAGGTAGTCCAAATCCTGCCCAGAGCAAAATCTGTGTGCTCATGGTCATTACTCCTTTGTCTTTCTTGTGAGGGATTGGTATTATCTTGGGATATAGTCATGGTATTTTGGGAGCAACACCCAACAGTGGATGCCAGTGGTTTGAGTGTGTGTGCTAACAGGTAAGGTCACAGCTATGACTACCATAGCTGCAGAGCAACCAGGGGAAAGTGGGAAAACTCTGAAAGGCTATTTGGCAAAGTTTCTTTTTATTTTTTAAAGCAGCATTTATGCTCAGCTACAGCACTGGGTACCCATAATAACAAGCCAAAATCAAACAGATAGCTAAAGAGCAAAAAAAAAAAAAAAAAAATCACAGCATGATACCTCTGAAAAGCCAGAGTCAAACACTGCACTTCAAAAATTGCAGTGTGCAGCTCAGGGACTACATTTTTTTCATATGCAATCAATTTCATGTTCCCTTTTCAACATGGACATCATTAAGAGCCAACAAAATGAGCATTGAGGCCATTGAGTTATGTCTCTCTTCAAGAGAAGAGCCAGTTCAAATACAGACAGAAAATTTCTTCCATTTTTCCAAAATATTGTGCCAGAATGAAAATGTTTCATAGGTGAACATAAATTTCAACAAGATTGAAAGTTTTTGAAAGCATTTTTAATGAGTTAAAATAATTTCCTTTTTATTCTCTTTCATTTTATTCATATACTCATTTCAATATTAAACTGTATTCTCTTTCATTAAAAATATAATTTTACACAAGCTATACGAAGGACATTTCTGGTTTTCTCAAGCAGAATCTTCAGATATTTTTGCCACATAACATCAAAATCTGAACATGTAGAAATCAGCCTCCATCTTATTCTGCACCACCTCCTTATTATCCAGCTTGGCCTCTTAGGGAGCACCAAGAAGTGTTCAATTCCTTCATGTCAAGTTTTAAGCAAAATTTTGCCAACCCAGGATACTGTAAGCTTTTATCTAATTAGAGAAGAAGGAAATAAATAAAAACTGACATTCCCTAGGGTAAAATTCAGCATTCCTGCAGTAGTGTTGTGACCAAAAATATAATGGTAGAAAATAGTTTCTTCTTCCTGAGAGGGAAAGTGCAGTAAATGGAGATGCAGTCACATCTGCATCCTAATCACATCTGGGTCCTAAATACAACTGGCAGAACAAGTAGTTAACAGGCTGTAGATCTAACAAACTAATTTTCAGCAAGAGATTTTATAGAAGTTATTTTATTTTTAGAAAAACTAGGAAGACACCTAATTTTTTTTTTTTTTTAAGTCATAATTAGGAAAAGCCCTCACTCTGCAATAGAGGGTATTCTGGTATAAAACGTACAGCTGACATCTATTTGGCTAGCAATGTGTTTTCATCTATCAGAGATAAATTGGGTTACTTTCTGAAAGTGTTAAGAGTTAGGAGTCTTGTATTCCCATCTACTTGCTAGACAGAGGGCAGACCACAGCCTCTCATTCTTCCCACCCAAGAGAAAGTTTTCTTCTGTATTATAAATTTATTTATTGAATGAGAATATATTTTTTTAAGCCTCATGTTTTTGACAGCAGCAGTTCTAACAATTTCCTATGGGTATCACTGTCAGAAAACCAGGAATAACCAACGAATATAAGTATTTTTTAATTAGGTCCATAACCAAAGATTACTATTTCCACTACAATGAGGAAAAACCCTGTGTGCTGGTTTACACCCATGTCACCACAGCTCCATTATTGGGGATGGATCATGACTTAAGAGCTGTTTAAGCTGTGACATGATTTTCATAATAAACAGCTCTACCATATAAGCCAGGGCTGATATCTCCACGTTAATATCATTTTTCTTCTTTACCTTTTACCCCAATAAAGACATTTTCACCTCAGTGGTGACAGGCACATCACAGCATCTATACTCACTTCATCTATGGAATAGGGATAATAACACTTGCCTTCTTTAAAAAAAAAAACAAAAAAAGGTAATAAAATTATTACATGAATGGGGTGTAATTTTATCACCCAGCTTGCTCTAATTTTCTGGATCTGTCTCCATGGTTCCAGGCTTTGAGCAGGGTGACCAGACTCTCCCAGGCAGAGGGGAACAGCAGCAAGACTCTGCAGCTCCCAAGGGCTCAGCAGACTTTTGAAAGAAAGCTGTAAGACACACCCTTTATCCCTGATAACCACCCTTTCCTCAAAAGCAATCAAATTTTGTCACTTATACTTATGTTTTGATTTGACTGAACTGGCTGTCAGGTTGGAGACTTTTTTTCCCTCTACTATCATCCTGGGAAATACTCTGGGCTCCTGAAGAAAATGTACCATTTGAGGTTTTTTACTTATCCTTTTCTGTCTGTCTATTCTGATGACAATCCATTCAAGCTAAAAGCATATGGCCTCTCATCCAAGCCTCCTATTAGTCTTTTTCCAGGACTGCATTTGTTTTATTTCTTTTCAGATAAATTACCATCTTGATTCAAGTGACAAATCTCAAGGTGTTGGGACATTTTGCAAAAATGAGTGAGGAAGAAATTAATTCAACCAAAATAAATGTGATGTGCCAATTAAATTTGTGTTTCTGACACAAATTGTAACACAGGACTAGAATGTGTTTTTAAATCTTCCTCCTCCAAAAGCAATTAGTGAGCAGAGTGCAGCAGCTGTGTAGCATGTTATCTCCTCTTTGTCAGTCAGACAGCAAATGACATCTTTGAGGCATATAGGCCTGCCAGAATGACACTAGTCAGCAAAAAAAAAAAGAGTCCAGACCTCATCTTGTGCAATTGGTATTCAGAGAATTATAGAATCTTTAAGTTGAAAAAGACCTTTAAGATTATCGAGTCCAACCATAAACCTAACACCCCACTAAACTGTGTCTCTAATCACCACATCCATACATCTTCAAAATTCCTCCAGGGTTTTTTACCACTGACAGCTGTGATGAGGCCCTGATGTTGACCACCTTCATCCCATGACAGCATCTCAAAGCAATGCCTCCACCCATTGGAGAATGGATGAGAAACAAGCCAAGGGAAGAGAGGAAAATGTCATCTCCTCTACTTGGCCGGACAGAAACTGATGTTCAAAGACACAAACTAACTTGCTTGTAATTCTTATGAAAAAGTGCATGACACAGAGAGAACTCTTTTCAGAAAATTGTAGTCTTGCACCTTAACCAGAAAAACAACCTAAACAGAAAATGCCACTTTCAAATATGGCCAGGAAGACAGAGTTGTCACTCCTCCAGTTACTCACCTTATCAGCAGTAAGTTTCATATTTTTACCCAAGGTATAAAACCATCAAATGATACTGTAGCTACATCACTTGATGCTGACGGCATCAGCTGAAGCTGTACAGTGTGCAGTATATAAGAGGTGAGACTTCAGAGCAGCTTTTTTGGCTTTTAGACTGTTGAGATCTTTTGCTGTATTCCATAAACCCTTTTCTATTTTGGAAGGCAATACAGAGCTGCAACTTGCAACAAAATTTCAGTAGCTACACAATAACCTTCATGCTTGTGTAGGAGTACAATACAAAGGACATCAGGCTGCTACTACTTTCCAGCCACGCAACAAGGCAAAGTACATTCCATTTCTTAAATGCCTGTTTTCATCTACCCAAGGATGATGGGAATGTGTTTTCATGCCTGATTAGCCTTCTTTGTTATCATCCTCATCTGCTGGAAGGTATAGGAAAAAATGAAGGAACTCCATCCAAATTAAAAAATTGTTATCTGATATCTTGGCTGTCATTTGATGGTCACCATTTCACCCTGTTCTTTCAATTACTCTTCCAAGTCTCATCTTCCCCAATTGCAGAAGGGAATTCCTTTATTCTTCATTCCTTTATCCTTGTACACATATTTTTAATGAGAATATCCTTATGAATCATTATTCTGCACATTATGGCTGCTTTAGACAGTTATTAAGACCACTAAAACAACTCTCTTCAAACAAAAAGGAACAAAGTTCTTCCTCCAAACTGCAAGGTAGCATTGGCCAAACCAATGGAAAGTCAGGTTCCTAAGCATAGCCATGACTTTCCCAAACCATATTCCTTATATGTTTCTATAAAAAAGAATAACTTCAATCACTGGAGACCATTCAGCAAGAACACAAGGAAAACAAAGGTAAAAAGGAAGGTTTGCTTATATCAGAAAGTATTTAATAGACTCATTGGATGGGAAAATCAGACACATAATAATGAGAGAACTGAAAATTAATTGAGTAACAGTAAATCAAAATTTGCATTGCAAAACTGAAACTCTACATGAAATATAGAGAAAGAAATTCTCAGGGAGAAAATGAGATTTTGGAAGCTAAATGACGGAGAACAGGACCCATTTTTTATCCTGGGGGTTCAAACAGGAGAACCTGATACACAAAACCAAAACAAATATGTATTAAATATACTAAAACTTAAGAGCATTATCTTTGATTTACAGAGTTATTAGCCAGCTGAGAATAACAGAATGATCCAACGACTATTTTTCAGTTAACTCAAGGTTCAGATTAATAAAGATGCAGCAGGTCACACATGGAAAGCTTTCCTCAGAGTTGTTTTTCCAAACCACAATGGTTAGTTTCTTCTTGTTTGTTTTAGGTTTATTTCTCTTATTTCATTAAAGTCCAGATTCTGCACAGAGTTGTATGACAAGAGTCACACTTATGACATACTGTATAATCACAGCATCACAGAACAGGCTAGGAGGTGTCAGAATGACAAGATTGCATTTAGGAAGAAAAAAGTCAACATTTTTAATCCCCAAAGGGTGACTACAGCTCTGGAGGAGGTTGAACCACTACTGGGTGGCAGCTGTTACTCAAACTGTGTTCTTATTAACCTATCAGTAAGGTAATTTTTAAAAGCTATATCTATGCCACATATCCAAACTACAAGTAAAAAGAAAAAAATACAGGCTGAGAACAACTTAGGTTTGTTGATCTGCTGGTTGAATGCTTACAAACAACACTGTTCTCACACTTGTCTCCTAACTAGGCTGCTTTTCAGCTTTGGCCCACACATCACAGCACCCAGGCTCCTGCTGAAGTTCTTTGAGAACCACCCCTTTACGACTTTGCAGAGTCAGTAGGTCACACACACTTACTGTCAATTCACCAGCAGAAATTAAAACAAAGAGGAAAATAATTTATGATTATGCACTTTTTTGTTGTTGAATTTTGGTTTGCTTTCAAAGCCAAAAATTAAAGCTTGGAAGATCTGTCTTCAGATGTTCTCTGTGACTGACTATTGGGGTTGTGATTTCTGTTTCCTGCTCTCAAGAGAGCCCTAGCAATATCTCAAAGATTTCTCAGGTGGGTTCCTCTATCACCCACATAAGAGAATTCATTTAGTACTACAGATATTTCTAATGGTCCCAAAGGCATTTTCCTGGAAATAGGATTATTATGCCCTAGTGAATATTTAAGCATTTTATACCACATGATTAACTTCCACAGGAGATTTGGAGACACTACCACTATAAAGTGCCTTGTAGGACAGTATTTACAGCATTCAGACACACAAGGCTTTGGCTGAAAAAGGTTTCCATTCCAACAGAGAGGGAATGTGAATCAGGACTCCCTCACTAAATGCCCTATCCAAAAGATCACTAGTTAAGGGCAAGGTTGCATGTTGTAAAGTACCTTCACCATTCTCTTCCCTCTTACATGAGCAGCAGTTATTCCATAAACTTTTCAACTTTACGTGCAGTTATGCATCTCATAACTGCATTTCTCAGTAAATAAAATATTTTGCCAAGTGGGATTCAACAGAACTTTCTTGAGAACCTGTCTCTCAGTAAAGATGCAAGACAGTCTGCTTTTTTTCACATGTGAAAGAAAGCACTCATAAGCAATTCAGCCACAATAAAGGCAGGATTTTTAGAACAAATTCCCAAATTTTTCACTTTCCTGCATGCTGCACTCAGGGATACTTCGTGATTCAAGTGTGAGAACTCCGTAGCTTAAAAACCTGTTTTTCAGACCATATTTCTAAAGCTGAAATGCAGGTGGTCTCTTTAGAGCCTGCTGATGAGTGGAGCTCTAGGGATCACATTGTTTATGACATTTGGGATGAATTTTTTTTTTTTTCCCTTCCTCATGAAACTGCTACTTCTCCTCCTCCCATTCTTCTGTACTGCTATTACGTGCAGAAATTCAGTACTGTATTTCCCCATATGAAGAAATTGGCAAGGAAAGACTGCATGCTCTTGGCAGAAGTTTATCCTGGGATTATGCCAATAAACAATCATTTTCTGGTTGCCACAAGCATTCCATTATTTCAGTTCACCCATTCAGTCCACTCTAGTTCAGCTCTGTTAGTGCTTTCTTAATAAACCCCTATTATCAGGGGCTTAGGTCTCAGTCATTTAAATTCATGCTCAGCTGGGACTTCGTATTCAGGGACTCAGTTCAAATGTCCTTTTAAAAAAAATTAAATAATTAAAACACTTACTTTGCCACAGAGCAGAGACAATGGAATGTCATTGGCTGCAAGTTATATTTGCACTCTCAAAGACTTAAGAAAAGCTGATTTTGAGGCTTGTTTTATAAACAACTCTTGGATGCTTTGGTTCTCCCTAGAAGAGAAATGTGACAGTAGTTTTTTGCCTTCATGCATCTTTCTATGCATATACCCGTCGTTTACAGAAAAAATAGATTTAATTTTAACATCTATTTTTAATCTCCTACTTTTAGTGCTAGATTTTTTGTTGGGGGGGAAGGATGGACCCAAAACCCAAAAGCACTTTTCAGCTCCTACTGGGGTGGGTCCTCAGCAGTACCTGAGACAGCTTTTCCTCCCACATCACCACCTGCAGCTGATCCACTGACTCGGTGCCTACCAAGGAGGCAACTTAAGGTGCTCATCCATACAGCATGGGCTTTCTAGCCTACATACAGGCACCTCAGTTCTCCTAGAAACCAGCAAGGAGTCTCTGTCACTCAAGGGCACTACACACACTCACTGAATTAGCAATGTGACTGGCTCCAGACTTTGAATTTTAAGCAACCAAAGTCAACTTCATTGCTGCACAGATCAATTAATACAGTTTACTTGCTCATGAGTTCCAAATCCCAGACTGTTGTGTTTGCCACTGAAAAAGCTCACAGCCAGATCCTTCATGTACCCCACTGTCATAAAGCCCTTAATATTTAACTTGTCCTTGATTTTCTATTCTTTACAATGAATCTTTACATTAAGCATAGCCATTTACAGGCTGGACATCTTTATGCTTCATCAAGAGATCTGTGCAGGGCAGGAGCAGTGGCATCTATACCTCAGGCACAGCAAGGACTACATCTGTCTAGTCTTTTTTGTATGGGTTGGATTCAACTGCATGTACAGTGGCATCCTCTGGAAACCAACACCTATATGCAAAAAGGTGTAACATGCATGGATCAAATCAGTAAGGCTTGACACTATATGTTCCTTCCATTATATGACCTATCAATATCATACCATCATTACTGTCCTAGAGACAAGAACCAGTGAAAAGCATTTTCATCCACTCCACACTCTCTTCTGCTTCACTCTCTGCAATTATAGTAAGATATTCAAAACACAGCAAATGGAATAACTTCCCTACATCCTAATAAGGGTGGCTGGTCCCCTAGAACAAACTGGGTGGCAAGATGTGGAAGTCACTGGTGACTTGTTTTAGATGTAGAAACAGGTGAAAACAAAACAAAACCAAACAAAAAAGTGGACAAAAACCCATTTGTAATTTGGACTTCTGCAGTGAAGTCCTTCTCCATCTGTTACTGCTATTCACTCTACAGGTTGCTACAAAGAATAGTCCAGCCTAGGAGGACAGAGAAAGTGCTGAAGCTTTTTCAAAGCAGTGCTCCTACCCCAGACAAAATCCTTCAGGAACACTTTTTGTCTCTGTTCACATAAACCCAACTGAAACCCTTTATTGTTATTGCTGGTTGAGAAATTTGGAGAAAAACATGGCAAAAAGAGCTTTCTAGGGACTGCACTACTACTATGAATTCCTGTAGTGGCAACAAAGAGGAGCTGGTGTGTGGTTCAAAGATCAGTTTTGCTTGTCTCTGAGCCCAGGGGCCCTTGTCAGACTAAAGAGCTCCTAAAGACTCTGAATTCTTCTGTTACACCAGAATTACACACATGTGAGTCCTGAGACAACAAGAGTGCAATCGACCTGAAATGAAATTGGTCTCACATAAACCTGTGTGATTGCAGCTAAAATAAAACTAGAGTGCCAGACCTCGTAAGATCTCCACTGTTTTCTATATTCTTCATGAGGGAGTAGAGAGCTGAATGTATTTGTAACTCTACTTGGTAGGTCCCATTGGTCCTTTGTTTCAAATTTCTCCCCAGATGATTAATGGACAGAAAAGTATTGTGGTATGCATGGTTATTACAATTTCTGTGAACAAGGAATTCAGTTTCAATGACCCTCCCAAGAACAAAGTCAATTTAAACTACTGAGCTTTGTAACCTCGCATTTTTGTAAAGCTGCAAAAACAATGAAAGAAGGAAAACAACCCTTTAAAAACTGCAAAAGATAAAGTTTGAGGGAAATATTGCAGAGGACTGAGGGAAGGAAAGAGGGAAAGGTGTGGAATGTTAACTCTTGGTAGCTTGGGTGGAAAGTTATGTCAAGTCATGATTGGTTTATTTCTGTGCAGCTCAATATGTAATGCAATCAGCCCAGTCTTTTATCAGTAACACATCTAGCACCAATGGGAACAATTTCCCCAGAAACACTCCAGGAATTTATTGCAAAACCCCAACCACAAGGTTAGTATAATCAATCATGAATTAAATGCATGATTTCTCATTAGGGAAGATAATTCAAAGGTCCTCGAGGTAGAATGCTTGCAATATCAGTATAGGTGCAATACAGCATTGCCCTCTGCTGGATCTTTGGCTGCTCATGCATGTTTCTGGCTCAGTTAAAAAGAATGATTTTTTTTTAAAAAAGCACTGTGCTAATTATCATAAAGGACTAAATTGCCACAAAATAAGGAATGAGATAATGAGATAGCTAATTAATGCATCAGACAGGGTCAGTGTTGATTCATCTGGTCTTTGCCCAGCCCAGCAAGAGTCCCAGAATGTTGTATTCCTAAGAGTCTAAGCACTGATCAGAATCAGTGCACAATCAGATCCACAACATCTAAACAGGCAGAGCTGATTTTTATGGGAAATCTGGCTAAACCCATAGCATGGTTCTAGTACCTACAAGAGTGGGGCATCTTACATGACTGCCCATCCAGCTCGGTATCTCCCAGCACAGAACATTCCTGCTATCCCAAAGCTTCCTGTTGCCAAGTCCTTTCTGGGTATCTTCTGATGAAGAGTCCAGGGCTATTTTCATACTCTTCATAGGTTTGAATATGGAGACTTCCTCAATGTGGACTGATGCATGACAAGAATGAGGAAGGGTAAACTGGATGCAGTACTACAGTGTAAGGCACATCTTCTCCTCTGTTCTTGCTCTTCAGCATCCACCATTTGCTGACTCTTCCCTGCTTGTTGACATTTGGTATAACTAAACAAATGCATGTACGTATACAGGTCTATAGGTATACCTATACGTGTAAACATTTATTTGAACAGAGATGCCTGTGTTGGGTTAATTATAACCATATGATCTAGACAAAGGCAACAAATCCTATTTCTGAAGTTGTTCAGCTATTATTCTTGCTGTTCATGTAAAAGACACAGCGGGGAATTCTGTGTCCTGTAGCTTGATGCTGTACAAAATGGGACCACATCCAGAGAATCAGGACATCTGCTAATTCAAACTAATATATGGGAAACTCAGAGTTAGCAAAACACTCTTTCAGCAAAAAAGAAAGTGCAACAAGAAAGCTCTTTTCTATTTACACTAATTTCCAGCCCACAGTCTGTCCTTGTGCTTCTAAAATGGTCCTTTCTTTGGTTTCTTTAAACTTTTATTTTCCCACCATTCTTTCTCTCTTTCAGTCTCTGTTATTCCCCAGTCTTGTTTTAACATTTTACTTATTGTACATATTCCCATCTTCCACCAAAAATATGTGCTATTCTCTTCAGAAAATATATTGTCTGAGTATATAAGAGAATATATATATATATATATATTATCTTCAGAATAGTTAAGTATGCAAAAGCAGTTGCTTCTATCCCTAGTTTTCTCAGGATTCCAACTCTGTTATGGATCTGTTCTGCATCAGTTGCCGTAGGAGCAACTCACTCTTCTTCAGGAATGGTGTTGTTCATAACAACAATAATAATAAACAACCCAGTTTCTAAAGATACTTTCTTGCTTTGTTGCAGGATGAAAATATCTAAATAGCCTCTCTCATCTGCTTCTCCCTTCAAGGTATTCTGCAGTTCTCTGTGGGAGGCTTCTTTCTAAAAATAAATGTAACGATTTGTTTTCTCTTATGTTACACCTAATTAAATTTTTCTACCCTAACATTTCACCATCTCATTATGCTGCATTTCCAATGTATCAAAGAGCACTTTGCCCTTTTCCTGCTTCTTTTTTCTCCATGTATTGTCAAGCTGGGGAAATGACTGGGTTTTAGTATGAAAAACCCCAGCCCTGTGTAATGAAAATAAACAACAAACCCTACCTTGCTTGGTCCCTTGAAAGAAGTTAGAACCAGAAATGAAGAAGATTTCATAATCTAGCAACCTTATTTTATAAGCTGTGGAACATGGGAAACTTAAGGACAATAAAAGGTCTGTGTTACTGCATGTGAAAGTACTCAGACATGAAAATGTGAAGCATAAACTAAAAGGCTGGCAGATAGAACATAGGAATTATACACTTAGCTTAAAAATAAATAAATACATAAAAGTTAGAAGGTTGATATTATCTATATCAATTCTTAAACACGAAGTTTATGTAGATGCCAAAGTAAGAATTTTATGGACCAGGCAGGCATCAAAAGACACAACTTATAGCACCAGTCCAATTTCTTGCTGCTCTGTGTTTTATTTCACTATATATACTTGTGCAAATAGGAGGGCAAAATGATCCATTAACATTTTACACTCACCTTGAGTCAGTGACTGTGCAACATGCAAAGCCATAAAATGGATCTTGTAATGATGGCAGAGACCCAAACATGCTGTAATTCTAAACCAGTAACATTTATCATGTGTTTTGGAATTATCAGCAGTTACTCTGGCCAGTGATGCAGATGACATCTCCAGTTTAATACTAGGGGAATAAGTCACCTCACAAATGGTTCAGCAAAGCAGTCAGAGATATAAGGGAGTATGTAAATTCTCAACACTTCATACTCAGGTGCATTCTCTACTTTACATTTTAAAGCACAATCATTCAAAGGGGAAAAACTAGCAAACAAAAACAAGCACACACAAAAAAGAAAAAAAAACAAAAACCAAATGAAAACAAACAAAAAAAAAACCCCACCACCAAATGATATTAGAGTACACACTTTCTACAACGTTGTTAGTCATTTGTGTTTTAAATTGGAAAGTACTTGGTAATCATGAGATATCAGGATGTGAAAAACCTCTGTGTGACCACTACTATGTCTTGAACCTATCTGCAGGTAAAAAGCCACAGGGAAAAGAGAAAAGACCCTTCAAGGCAATGCATGGCCACAAATGGAAAAGTGTCAATACATCCCTGACACTTATTAACAGCAATGTCAGAAAAACAAAGAAAGAAAGGTACCAATTGCTGATCATTCTTTTCTCTCCCAGGCTGTCAGCATCCCAAAGGTCTTGGCAAATTCCAAAGCAGTTTGCAGGCCAGGACTGGAGTGAGAGGCCTCAGCCAACAGCTGCCTCCCTTCAACTTTGTTCTTTTCATAACCATACCATATAATTGATGTTAAACATTATTACCAACAAGCAAGTTGGTAATCCAAGTCTTAACACGGATTTCAAAATACTTCACCTTAAAGAGGCTGTAATATTTAAATTTCCTGAGATGTTCTTTTAGTCCCGATCAGAAAAAATACAAAAAAGAACGAAGTTCAACTTTCAGCTGCAGTAAGGTGTAAGGTACTGCAGTCCAAGCTCAAACACAAAACCCCTTTGACTTAAATTCACTGAGATTTCTTGGCACAATGCCTCTTAAGGACATTTGAAAAACAGAAGAGCAATACTGATGGGTGCAAGGAACAATCTTCCACTCCTGAAGCTTTCTGGATATTATGTTACTTGTTATTGCTCATTACATGCCAAGAGAAAGCAGAGCAGAAATGTGATTTGTTTACAAACAAAGTCTAATGTATTGGACAGTTTCATGCACCATTATTCCCTTCCCACCTTAACTTCTGCACAAATGAAAATAAAATACAAAAAACTTGACCCAAAGCTCTTCTCTCCCATATACAACTACAGGTTCACATGTTCTTTTCTGTAAGGCTGAATGCTTTAGAAAGCAAAAAAACAAACAAAACAAAACAAAAAAACCCACAAAAAAACCCACTAAAACAAACAAAAAACCCAAACAAAAACCACAAAACAAAAAAAATTTAATGAACCTGCTGTCTTTAATGAGTGAATGAGGGTGGGCATCCCACAAATTCCATGATTCGTTCTGGTAACCCATTGAGCTGAGAGAGTTAACCAGGCAAGTGCTCAGATATAAAGCCCCAAGGGACTTAGGACTGGCATGTAAGATGCAGAGATTCACAAAATACAGATCTTTTGTATCTTTGCACAGTGCCCACTCAAGTAATGCTGATAATATCTCAGACAGAAATGCAGTTTAAATGTAGCTAAATATAAATGTGGTTCAGCTTTATCCTGAATAGTCAGAATATTGGAAACCACTGGATTCATAGGGTTGATTATGAATTAACTTACACCATTACCCCTTTGTAGTACTGTAGCCACAGAATCTTCAGCACCCACACTACCACTCAGCAGACTTTTATGGATTTCATTTACTCTTAGTTCTCTCTGTACATCAATCTTAATCAGTCTTAACTCCACTACTAAACAGTTAGCTCAAAAAGGCTGAAAGCACCTTCCCCAGTGTGTGCCAGCTTGGGATATAGGATCAAACCCCAAACCCAGCCTGGTCATGTTGGGTTTGTCCTTCTAGATAGTTTGTGACCTGCAGGGTATACCGTATCCTGTTGGTCCTTTCCTATTTTTAGTTTTTGCTGGGAAAAGAGAAGTTCAGCTTTTTGTCAGTCTGCCTCCCTGACTGATGAAGAGCAGCTGGCATGCAGGCACTCAGGAAGGCAGGGTTAAATTCAGGTTTGTTTGAAGTTCCAGACCATTTCAATTAACTTCCATCTCCACCACCACTTAGGTCACTGCATCACACAATAAACACACTGTATATCTTTTTTTTTTTTTCCCCCCCAGTTATTTTCACTCTTTTCTTCACCAACAGCAAGTAGTGCTGTCACGGGGCATACCTATCTATATCTGCTCACATAATGGATGTATGTGAATGGGATTGCATTTGAGAAGATTTGAATATTTCTGCTGTTCTTTGTTTTAGCAATAGGAGAAACAAAACCACACAAAAGCAGAACACAGAAAGAAAAGGAAAAAAAAAAAAAAAAAGGATATATGATCCTGAAGCATTCCCTTATCTTCATTTCATTAATACTTGTACCTTCTACCATGATGGAAAGAAGGAAGAACAGCTTATATTGCCAAGGCTCATAACACTAGCTTCCTCATGAGTGGATTGATGGAGGCAAGAGGGAGCATTCCTGCAGGTAATTAGCCTTGACTGCTAATCACATCAGCCAAAAGTGATGAGCAAATTAGAGCTTCGGTAGAGCAGCTAGTTTGATGCTCTTCCTAAATCCCTAGAGCAACATTGCTGGTTACTGTGATGCTCTGATGCATGGAGATCTGTAATACATCCTCAGTACAGTGTGGGGGACTGGCTGGCCTTCACAGCAGTCTGCCCTTGGAACAGATGAGAATGAAGTCAGTGTATCTTCTATGAGCACCTTACTCCACCCCAAGGAACATGTTTCCTTACAAGTCAGGGCAGATATTCTGTGTCTGATTCAGTCCATTGACTTGCCCTCACACTGCAACAGTACAAACCAAAGAAGAGCAGAAATTACTTGTTTGGTCTTCTCAGCGTCAACTTTTGCCTGTTTTGCAGTTTCCCAGAGAAAGAGAAAAACAATGTTCCCTTCACATGATTAATACAGCAAGAACTGGACAGGTACTTGGATTCCAATTTTTCCTTGTCTACTAATCAGTTTTAGGCAGTTTTGTTGTTTTCTTTTGTTTTTTAAAAAAGAGGCAAAGATCCTACAGCACTGCAATTCTACACGACCTGTCATCTTATTTCTTATTATTTCCTGAAGTTACAAGGTAGTCTCAGCACACACACTTCACCTGCAAAAAACAAAAAAGGCACTTCTATTCCAGTTATAAATAGGAAAAAAAGAAAGCAAGCATGTAGACAGCACAGCATAATTTTACACCTACACCATCTTATACCTGGAACATGAAAGAAATGAGCAAGCAGCCTTCTTACTGATCTGTGTCATAGATGAAGCATGAAATACACGAGTTGATTCCCTCTGAAAGCCCTCCCAGCCCTGGTTCCCACACAAGTCAGCTGGGATGCTTTCTAACCTTCTTCCCACTCTTGACCTCCCAGAGATGGAACTTCCCAATGAATGCTGCCTTGCTGCATGCACCTGGGCACAAAGAAAGGCTGTTCAGGTGGGATTCAGACACAATCAGATCCAATTCCAAGATGCAACTTAGTGCCACATCCCTTTCTTCATCTCATATCCCATATTTGAGTTGCTGCAGACATTTATAGTGAAGGAAGAGCTTCAGTGCTACCAAGGGTCTATGTTACAGCCAACCCAAGGGAGTGAGGCATCCTAAAATGCAGAGAATGTACAGTGACTCTGCTACAACTGAGAGGTTCCTAAGGAGGGAGAAAATTAAAAATAGGGCTCTGGTTTTCCAGATATTGCTGAAACCATTTCTCCATCTTAGAGGAGCTTAGAGGGATGGGTCAAAAGCTGTCTGTATGGTAGATACACAGAAGAGAAAAAAAAAATCAGTCCCCACTCTGTCACTCAACAAAACTTTCAGGGTCTAGGGTTTTGTCACAGATAGCAAAGACCTATAACAAATAGGATGAAAGAGGACTTGGAAAATTATATTCAGGAATGGAATGGGCCAGGAGAATCCGTGACAAGTGGGCTATGCATTGAGGAAGAAGGCTGATATTGTAAGTATCTGAATATAAAGCTCAGCCTGGGCTCAAAACACAGGGACTGAGACAGTTGTTCAGACACCCTGAGTTTCTGTGTCCTGACATTTTTAGAAACTCAGGAAGGAAATGCAGAAAAAATAAATCATTCTGAAGATTCTCTTAATCCAAGATGAAGATAGCTTAACTACACTGGAACTTATTAAGGGATAGATTTTAAAGAAAAGTACCCTATAATATTCTAAAGGATGGAAACACAGAATTTAATAGATATTACTCTTAAACCCTATAGAATTAAACTGAAAGCAGTTACAGGTAAATGTCAGATTTCCAAAAGCTAGAATATCAGAGTAATTTGATTCCCCCTCATAAACATTTACGTAAGGCAGAGGCTGCTGAGGGATTTAACCATGGGAGTTCTATGTCAAAAGAGTGGGATTTCCAGCACCTATTTCCAGAGCTGTGATCCAGGCTGCCCCACCCCATTTCCTCCTCATCCCCTTCTCACTGCCAGAGGATAGACTTGTTGTAAGCAGCTTTCTGCCAGAAGAAGGTTGAATGATTAAGCTAACTACCTCACAAGGCTCACAGATTATATATCCCTCTTTACTGACCCAGAAATAACCTTAGAAAGATAAAGCAGAGTTCTTAGTGACGAAGTGACTGGGGGCAGGTGGGAGGGAATCCATCGGAGGAGTTCAAGCCATTCCAGTGCCCAGCTGACACCAGCCCATTCCCAAGACACTCCTACCAGTATTTTGTGTCAGCAATTCATTCTCATGGGTTTCACGAAAGCCATAATTAAACACTTCCTGCAACCAGGACCTCTGCACACCACCCAGACTGCACAAAAGATCCAAATGGACCTCTGCTTTCCTCCAAAGCAAACACATTTCTCATTTAGAGAGACTTCTACCAAAGCTAACCCCTGGCAACTCTGGTTTCCCTGCTTTGTGGCCAAAGAAGACAAGCAGGAGGCCTAGAAAGCATTCCAGACTTAAGTGCTACATCAGTAGAAAGCCCAAGCCAGGACTAACTTCCTTGCAGCCCTTCCATGCTCTAGACACCCCTTTATCAGGATGCCAGTCTTGTGCATGGCTGCAAAAGTAGCTGAAATTGTAACATTTCTGCCAGTAGCTCCTCCAAGTAAAAAGTTTCTTTAATATCACCTGCTCCCTTCTCTTTAAAATGCTCTTCTCCTTATCTTTGCTGGCACACACTGCTATTTCAGAAGGTGCAAACTGACCAACCAAGACAAGGATAGATATGGAGTACAAGACTGAATGAGACAATTGCTCAGGAGTCACAGAATTAGCCTATAAAGAAATCATGGAACTGTTGAGGTTGGAAAGTACCTCTAGGAGCCATCTTTTCCAACCCCTCCTGCTCAAGTAATGTCTCCTGGAGCCAGATGCCCAGGACCATGTTCAGATGGCTTCTGAATACCTTTGAGAAGGCAAACTCCACAACCTCTCTGGACAACCTGGACAAGTGCTCAGTCACCAGGACTGTGTTCAGCCAGGAAGAGAACCACAGTCTCACTTATGCCTGATATCACAAGAAGGCCTTATGTGGTGTTTTTATACAATGCTGGACACCCAAAGACCTGGTTGAATTCCCTAAGTGTGAGGTTTTCCTTCTCCCAACCCTGGAATATCCACATCCCTGCAGGGCATCCATGCTAACATGTGCAGATTTCATAGTCAAGACCCAACCAGCTAGGGAGACACAAAAAGAGCTGTGATTTAATGTTTTATCATGTCTGTTATTCAGTGAGATACATCTCTAAATGGAAGGCATAATTATTACATCTTACACAGTGCTGTATTTCTGCATTTAATTCTCAAATGGCTCAGCAGAAGAAAGGAAACTGCTTGTGCTTGACGCAATTAATCCTATTACATCCTCTGCAAGGCACAGAACTCCCACTCCTCGGACAACAAACAGATTAACAACGAGGTCAGCTTTGTGATTTCTCCTGATACCAGCTTTTGAAAAGAGAGTTGGTATTAATAGGTGCTTCTGCTACAGACAGGGGAAGAATGTATTATATGTAGGCATGAAAATACACAGAAACATAAGAAGAGTAAGCAAGGCAACACCCCTGAGGATTAAACTACAGGGCTGTCTCATGAGGAGGTGCATGTGGATAAGTACAAGCCTAGCAGAACAAGTAAATCACATCTCCACATTATATCAACTCTCCATGCTTCCAGCCCATTGGCTTTATTTCTTGTTTATTCTGTTGGAGGTGAAAGGAATAGAAAGCATACGAACCAAAATGAAAGTCACGCTGGAGCAGATTTGTTTCAAACAAGCACTTCCCCAGCAAAAGCAGATTTAAAAAGGACACAGGTCTCCTAAAGGGGAAAAGAGAATAGCCCTGGTTCACCAGCCAGCACACTTGGTACAAGAGCTGATGTCGAAGCAGTCCACAGTGCCCTTGCATTGAGAATGTGCTGCAATGAATGTCATCATCCTGCAGATACAGAGAGATCACCAATCAAATGCCATAATTACAAATATGACAGCAGCTCCCTTCCTATTCTGGTGCTGGCAGATTGAGAGCCTGAGCCTACGAAAAAGTAGGTCAGTATCTTTCTTATTAACAAAGAAACTCTCCACCCTCCATCCCTGCATTGCTTCCTTCTACCTCTCACGTAAAAAAGACCAAAAGGGCTTTTATTCTCCATACACTTTGACTCTGCCCTATTTCTGAGGTCCCTTTGGCCTGAGTTTGCATACCTCTGAACCAGTGGCTGCTGTTACAGTTTTGATCCTTTCCTTGGCTGGTTTAGTTGTCTTTATTAGGTTCAGCATGTCTCCATAGTTAGAGCTGTTTCTGTCAGAAGTCTTTCCTTTAACATGGAATAATAAATTATATTATATATATATATAGTAACTAACTCTCTTTATAATTTTAACATTTCCAGAGTTATATGTGACTGTCAAGAGTTCTCATTCATTCACTAATACAAGAATCTATTCCTCTGGTGATACTCAGTTTAGGGTATTTCTGGCACCTCAAACTACTCCTTCCCTATCTTCCCTATCTTAAAGGGAAGTAAAATAAAATAAAATAAACAAAGCAAACTAAAACAAAAAACCTATACCCATGAATGTCAAACTTTTCTAATAAATTTCTTAATTCCTCATTTTTGTTTCCTGTTGTCACTACACACAGTCCCAGTTCTCATTTTACTGCATCACAAGGATGCAGGATCTGTACAATTTGGTCTGAAAGATACAGTGTTCCTTTGGATTTGAGTTTCTCCTTGTTGCTAGTGAAGCAAGCAAAGCAGTATCAAAAAATAAAAAACAACTGTCTTACTAGGCTGACTACTGTCTTATATACCACACATGGGGGGAAAAGCCCACAAAAATATGGACTTGGAAAACAAAAAAGAATCTTTAAGATTGTTATTTTAAAAGATTCTGCAAATATTTTTTATGAAAGGATAAAAAATAAGAATAAAAAAATAAGAACCACAACAGCAAAACACAGTCATAGTCTGTCACAGTTTACTTCCAGTGAAGAATTTTAACAGCCTTCAGCAATAAACCCAGCAATTTTCTAGCCAAAATAAAAAAAACGGAATCCTTCTTCACCTTGGACATGCTAAGCCATTTGTTACAGAGTCACAAGGAATCTCTAGAGACACTAATGAAGAGTAAAATAGGCAGAGGAACCATAATTACGAGAAAGACCTGGCTAAAAGTGTCAAGTGCCCTCCAGAGAGGAGGAAACATGTCTTTCGACACATTCCAACTTGACTCAGATGCTGAAGGCATCAATTTCACATCAACCATGATCCAGAGTAGAGAGCAAGGTTTATAAATCTTGGTTGCCAAGTGAACAGCTCAGGTTTTGCTGGTGAGATGCTCAGGACTGGCAGAAACAGTGTTGTCCAGCCTGGAATCTTGACAGACTTCACAAGCTGAGAAATATAATGCTGGGGAGAGGTTTCAAAGTGAGTTCCAGAAAGACTTCAGCACCATATTTATGCATTTTTTATTGATGACCAATGATAGGACAAGGGGTAATGGATGCAAGTTGGAGGACAGGAGGTTCTGTGTAAATGTAAGAAAAAACTTTATCACTGTGAGGGTGACAAAACACTGCTGCCCAGTGAGGCTGTGGAGTGTCCTTCTTTGGAAACATTCAAAACCCACCTGGATCCATCCATTCCTGTGTGACCTACACTAGAGGTCCTTCTCTGGCAGGGGGGTTGGACTCGATTATCTCTCAAGGTCCCTTCCAACCCCTAACACTTTGTGATTTCTGCGATTTTCATTTAATACAGAAAATACACAAGACCAAGGACAAAAGATTTTATATACTTCAAAAAAAGCAGGCTTCCTGTTAGTACACATTTGGTTCAGGTTATCATAAAAGAAGGCCTGATTAACCTTGGGGATGGAGGGACAACAGGTTTTGAAACTCAGTAGTTCGAGAAGCAAGATCCTGGACTTGGCAACCAACAGAAAAAATGCTTTGAACCACTGGCTCACCAGGTGGTACAAGTAAGAAAGGAGTTGTAATACAGACCCTTATTACCAGCATGATGAAACCATTGAGAGAGGATGTGAATTCAGAATATATACCATGAACAGAGAGCATGAAGTCCTGGTGCCTTCTTCAGATTCCTCCTCCCTGTGATCAACCTTCAGAGAATAAACATCTGCAAATGACAAAACTTGTAGTAGGTTTTAATTTGGTTTTTGTTCGTTTGTGGTTTTGTTTTTTTTTCTTTGCTGGTTTTTTTGAGGGATTTGGTTGGTTGGTTGGCTTGGTTTTTTGTTTTTTAAATATAGGGATTGGAAAGTTTCCAAATTTAATATTTTTAAAGCACCTAAATCTTGGATGTCTGGAAACAGCTTGATAGACTTTGCTCTACTTCACATGCTCTCTTCTGGGACACAGACTTATTCTCAGGGACTATTTGTACGATGCCAAGAAAACATCCCTCATCTTTGTTCGCTGAGTACTCCTAGCACCTCTGTGAAAGAAATGAAAAAATAACATGATGAGATCCCAAAGTGGCCAGGACACTCATCTATACTCAATTCCTCCTATTTCTCAGAGGGGAAGCATTGTTTACCTAATTAGGAGAGTACATTTGTTGATCAAAGGATGAGGGGAATCCTGTGTACCTCACACACGCCATCTGCACACAGATTTTGGACCACAGTCTCCCTGAAGCCCAGTGTATGGAAACACAAATGAACTACCCTTATATTAAGTCACCAGATGTAATCTTGACAACAGCTCCAAGCTCTCGAGTTCCACCTCCTCTGATCTCTTTTGCTTTGATGACTTTGACAGCCAAGTTCTTGGAGAGTTACTACAGGTTGCACCGTGTCACCTTTAATGGAATTCAAAGCTCTAATTCAGAAAGTGGCCACTCTTGACCTCTGGCCCCAGTGCCACCCACTCTGCCACCCCCCTCCTTTCTCCATCGCCATGGAAATGAATAGCCCAGCGAAAAAATGGGAGCAGGCAATGTCTAAAGCTTTTCACAGAGCCCCCAAAAGAAAGATGAATGAAACTCATTCATCGCTGAGCAAGGGACCCAGAGAGCAACACTGACTGAAAAGCAAGCCCTAGGGAGAGCAAGCAAGGGAGAGAGACAGACCAAGATAGAAAAGGTTACCTCATGCAGGAAGTTATGTGATTTGAAAAAGAAAAGCACAGGAGATGTAAGGAAACATAGGCCACTCACAAAACCTGCAGTTTCCACCAAGAAAGATGCTGTTATTTAGGGAGAAGGGGTTATTTCCTCAGCCCTTTCCCCAGATAAAATTCCTGGTCAAAATACCAGGAAAGGATGGAAATTGGAGGCAAAAAGAGAGAAATGCCTGAAAAGAAATTTCAATGAATGCCTAAAGGATAGGCAAGTCATTGCAAGGAAAAGCTATAATTAGAAACAAAGCTGTGTTTTTAGTGTTGAAATTCCCTTCACTGAATCTCCTATTTTAGAGGTATTTTGCCCTCGATTCATACACTTGACTTTTCTCTCCGTCGTCTCAGCATCACATAGCTTGATATGCAGGATCAATCAAATATCAAGACAATTTTTATCACAAGGGAGAAAATGCACTTAAGTAGCAGTAGCTTATTTATTCAGACAGAGCACCAGTTCTCTGGCATGGTCCTCTAATTTCCCCATTTCTCACAACCTCACTACAATGTTATTGGCAAAGAGCTCCTGAAACAGATGCACAGTACATCAAAAAATAAGTAATAAAAAAAATTAAATGGCATTATGTATCTCAACGTCAGACAAAGGAAAATGTGTTATTGCTTGCTGTCCTACAGAGCTGAGGGAGCTTGCTGATGCCACTAACAGAAAGAAAGGGAGAAAGTGAAGTCTGAGATGCAGGAGATCCAAAGAGCTTAGTGGCCTGCACCACTTGAAAAAGAGATAAGCAGGACAGAAGGAAGGCAAGAAGCAGTAGTGAGTGCTTCCCTAAACCCAGAATCTTTTGCAAAGGTATTAGGTGAGTGTCATACATCATCCTGGGATATTTATATCACTGATGACTTCCCAGATTATTTCTAGTCAAAATTCATCTCAAACATACCAAAAGTTAGGCAGAAGCCATCATGGCACTCTGGGATGCTTGCAGGAAGAAAGCTATAAGGGGCAAATCTCAGCAAGAGGCATATTCTTACCTACAATTTTTGTCTCATCCTGACAGAGAAATGATAATGCAGTTCTCCTTTTCACTGAAGGCCAGCCCAAAGCTTACCCATTAAGTATGACTCAGAAGAGAACCTGCCTAGAGATTAAGTGATAACTCCAAGAGATAGTTGCTCCTTGCAGAGCCATTACCATTCTAAACGATGAGATTTTTTTTTTACCTCCTTTCAGCAGCTAATCAGGCATGATTTTTTTTTTCTCTCCCTCAATTCCTTTGCCACAATTTCTTTTTTTCTTTTTTTTTTTTTTTCAGTGTTCTAGTGAAAATGCATCACCCAAGAAGTAGGGACCATTAAACTTAAGTCATTGTTAATTCAGTGAACAAAATGCCAAGCCAAACCATTAGCCCCTCTGCTGGCCATTGAGCTTGGACCCAGAGGTCATACTTAAGCTTCGGATTTTTGATAATCTGTAGTACCTTCCATAGTGGCTCATGCTCTACCTGTAGTCTCAGCCACCCCACAGATTTTCCAGGGAGGGGAGTTCAGGCACACAAGGATAAATACTCACTTCAGTATATATGGTATATACAGCCTGTGAGTCACAGTAAGAGGGAACCATTACATTCAGAAAGCTTTTTGAAAAAAAAGAAAAATACCTGGTTACTTGTTTCCCACAAGTGGGGAATCATTCTCTCCAAATACCCAAAGGCTTACTAAGACTGTAGGTATCACCTGTTAAAGCTAGTGAACCATATTTCACTACAGAAGGATGCCAGCACTGAAGCCATGATTGGGCATCACTTCTGCATCTTCAGATCTGTTTCTAGTGAAGGATGAGGCTTAGAGACATAGAAGAGCCAGAAGTAATACTACAGGCTCATAGCCTGAGGACAGAAAGGAGAGCACCACAACAGGGCAGAGGAGATAAAAGAGCCTAAGGAACCTTACAGTGCTGCTCCTCCCCTTTTGCCCCATCTTCCCCACCCCTTGGACCTCTTGCTTTGAATCTTCAAAAGCTGGCTTGCAAACAGAAAGAAAGACATCTCTTGGGAAAAGTTTTGTTAGTTTGCTATAAAAAATTACTCTTTACTCAGTGCATGGCAGGAGTTAGAAGGATGATGCAATTCCACATAGGCAGAGCAAACACACAGCTCTGGACTAAACCAAGCAGTGTTAAGTGTTAAAAACAGATACAATAATATCTTAAGTAAGGAACTGCCCTTTAAAAGGTTATACTCTCCAGTGGCCTCGGGCTAAGGCTTTGAATTGTCTTGAATGAAGATGTCTCTGGTTGATCCATGCTTAATTCCCACTTTGGGAAAGCTGAGGTCAGCTCTGTGCTGCACATCTGTTTATGTTAAACAGCCAGATTTTGGTAGCAGCACAAATTGTGCCACAAATGGCTCCACAGAGGTGGGAAGCCTCATTTGGTCTTCAAAGAAACCAACTTCCTACAGTAAAATTTAAAAACTTCAGTGCTCCAAACCATGAAGGACACCTGCATGTCATTAAGTACTTAATGCTGAGCGTAGAGTTTTCTGGGTCACCATCTGTTCAGCAAGAGCACCAGCTCCTGGCTGCTGGTGCCCAATCAATTCACTGTGCTCCAGGATGTGAACTCTCAGCCTTGGCAGCTCACAGTTGCCCAAAAGATAGCAGGGATGGATCTTCTGTGTCAGCAATACAAATTTAAAAATAGTGTCCCAAAAGAGAACGATTCAACCAGGCTGAGTTCAGTCAAGTCTTCTTAAGGATTAGGAACTAATCAGAGTAGCTCATAAAGTATATGCTTCTGTTTGTTCTATCTGCTGCTGCCCTTCTAATCTCATCAAGATGCCTGCTTATCTGCAGTTACCTGGCTCTGGTAAGACTTACTTTCTGTGTTGTTTAAAAAAAAAAATCTCCCTTATGTTAGAAAGTTTACTATCCAGACAACTACTCATAGAAGAAAGTTCAAAATGAACACGCCTTCACCTAAATAACAAAACTTGCTTAAAACACTTTGTAGCAAGAGAAGGAGCTACCTGCATAAGAAATATCATCTCTAGAAATCCTGAATCACTTTCCTTCTCCTCCACAGGATCCAGGTTGGCCCAATGCTAGCACTTTTATCCAAAGGTGTTCAGCCTAGAGCTTCAGCCTTTTGAAGTTGAAACACCAGATGGTTCCACTACATCAACATCATCATTAATTTAGGCAACATTAATCACAGAGATACAACAAAAGCTAATGGGTCCTAATGGTCACTGGGGATGCATGACTTTTACATAAAACAAAGCAGGAGAAAGAGACAACAAAGGCTACCCTAAGATCTGGGGAACTGATGCAGGCTATAACCACTTTCCACATCACAGGCTCACAACTTCTGCTTTTTGCCCCCTGCCCTCCCCACCCAAGTTATATAACACATGACAACTCAATTTAAGGGAATGTACTTTGTGAAACAGTTACATAATCTGAGAGGAACAAATGAGTTTTTGCCATTTGGGAAAATTCTACTCGGGATCTCATCTTCCAAAATATTCCTAAATAAAGCCACTAATTTATTCCAAATACAGACAGTGCTCAAATTGAACTGAGGTCAAAGCTGCTAAACTTCTCCATTCTTCTCAGAGGGAGAAAAATCCAGATTTCTCAAGTCAGGAAGAAGAACTGGCTCAGCTACATGCCTAGAAACCATGAATAAAGAGCACTCAACTCCATGAGCAAATGAAGTCAATAAAGTTGATACCCTCCTCCACTTTTATGCCTGTTTCTTCAGTCTTTCAAAATCTAGAAGATGTCCTTATCCCTGAACACATTGCATACTCCCCAGTTAAAAGTGGGCAAGAAATAGCACATCACGGTGTGAACACTCTTCTTTGAACTGGCAACACCTTAGTTGGATCTTGTTTATTTCACTCTGAAGGAATTTGTTTGGATTAAAAAAAATCTCCCTGTCTCACAAATGCAAGTTTTTCTTCATTCTGATTCACTTCTCCAAGAGGTTTTATACAGGCAAGACCTAAAGAGTGTAGAATCATGATTTCATGGTTTCAGGCATAAGGGCTGTGGCCTACCTGTCTGCTATCAAGAAAATAATTCTTCATTGGAAAGGAAAGCACACACTTAGTTATTTTTCCACTAAGGCAAAAAAAAAACAGGAAAAGAAAAAACAAACAAAAAAACCCCCCAAAAAAACAAAACCACAAAAAAAAAAAAACCCAAACCCAAACAAACCACAAAAACCACCACTAAAGAAGAGGAGGCTCAGGGGAGACCTCATCGCTCTCTACAACTACCTGAAAGGAGGGTGTAGCCAGGCGGGGGTTGGTCTCTTTTCCCAGATGACTTTCAACAAGACAAGAGGGCATGGTCTTAAGTTGTGCCAGGGGAAGCTTAGGTTAGATATTAGAAAGAATTTCTTTATGGAGAGGGTGATCAAGCATTGGAATGGGCTGCCCAGGGAAGTAGTGGATTCTCCATCCCTGGAGATATTTAAAAAGAGACTGGATGTGGCACTCAGTGCCATGGTCTAGCAACCGCAACAGTGGTTCAAAGGTTGGACTCGATGATCTCTGAGGTCCCTTCCAACCCAGCTGATTCTATGATTCTATGAAAAGAACCCAAAACCCAAAAAAATCTAATAAACAAAAAAACTAAAACAAAACTATTACAAAAAACAACCAACCAAAATCCTCTTAGAAAGGAAGGAATATGCAACTCAGTGCTTTGTTGGTAAATGCCCTCCCAGCATAACCCTTTTAATTTCTATAATGTATGTCTGCCTGTTCACTGTTTTCCACATGTTTGGCCCTATTCTTGTGGATCTACAAGATCCAATTTGATATGAATTTGATACGATAAAGGACAAGGCAAGAGGTGTGATTCTTGAAACAGGCTGCAGCCTTTGTAGAAAACAAAGTGGAACCTTAATATTAGTAATATTCAGGTATTAGAGTTAAAAAGATGACTGCAATATGTGTCAAAGCAGGACACATCTGCTCTGTTCTGAAATACAAGCTCCTGCTTTGCTGACCTGCACACATTGCACCTCTGAGCAACTGGGCAAAACTCTTCTTCCAAGACAAAATAGATGTCCTTGTGACACAGATGCAAGTTAGGTCCTTTTCTGGGATCCAGCACTCCACATTTGCTATCTACACCTCATTAGATGAGGAATTCACTGCTTTCTCTGAAAGCTTTTTCAAAATTATCATCCTGCCTCTTGCCAACAACACTGTAAAATAATAAATTAGTTTGTAATTGAATTATTCTTATCATGGATTTCCCCAGCAAGCTATAGAGGTCTTCAGTACTTGTTATTTTTCTTCCCTAAACGATATTTATAATGTTGTTATCTGTTCTTCTTGAGACTGTGAGCCAGGCTAAGCTCTTTAACCCACAGAGCAAACTTCTTTTCTGCCATCAGTCTGTTGGAGAGTTTTTCTTCCCTTTCTTTTTTCCTTTTTTGCTCCTTTTGAAAATGCCAACACCAAGACAGAATACTTTATCTTGGTATTGCCTCTCATCAGCATCATCACCCTAGTCCAGCCCTCTCATGTATATACCTCAAAAATGTTTTTAAACATTTCTCTACAGTGCTACATGCAGAGCTCATCTACCAATGCCCACTTCCTATGACCCCTAAAATCCTTTTTTAATCACTGTTTGCCAGATACTTCTAGCTACATGTTTCACTCGTATGTATGAAGCTAAAAAGACTAAAACATACTGTGCCAAGACACCTGCATCTTTCTTTTGAGCCATGAAAACACAACAGAGAAAATATCACCTATCTCTAAGACACAGTAATAGACATAGGAAGGAACAGGTGGAAAGAGGCTCCCTGCTTTTTCCTGGCACCTTTCAGCATTTCCAAAAAGACAGAAAGAGGTCCTCAGCAGCCCTAGGCTTTTAATAATGATGCCAATGTTCAGTTGGTAATGAGTTTTACAATATTTAGTGTTTTTCTTGAAGACTAAAGTCTAACTCTTCATTAATTTAAAAAAAAAAAAAAAAAAAAAAAAAAAAAAAAGGTATTTTCAGTCTTTAGCTTTAAAGAAAATATTTGAAATTGTGACCAACGGGTTATATTAAAATAAAAAAATCCTATGTAGAAGGCCAGAACAAAGAATCTCATAGTTGTTTTTAATTTTCTTCATCTAGTGATTTTTAGGCCAATATCCTGGCAGGAAAGGGGGAGGAGTGGGGCTGTCAGTGCTTTATTCAATGAGTATAATTGCACTGAATTAGCACTAAGGGGCTTAGAGGGAGAAAAAAAAAATACTATTCCATGGAGTTGATATAAAGTGGGCTTTCATGTACATACAAACCCACAAGGAGCAAGTTACTGCCTGCTGAGACCTATTTGAGAGCCAAGGGATTGATCAGACTTGGCCAGCCCTTGCTTAAGAAAAAAGATGCAGTTGTGAATTACTGCAAAGCAGTATTCACATGATTGATGGGTTTACCCCCTCTACCACATTTGTTTCAAAGATCCATTTTGTCTTCTGTGGCAATGGTGTGAATTAACCCCTCTCACAACTGGCTGGCTGGATTTTGCAGGACCAATCCAAGGTCTAGAAGCAAGTTGAAGCTTCTATCTTATGCAGCCATTTGACCACGAAAATGAGAAAGAGATGTTCTTTAACAACCAGACTTCTGAGGAGCACCTTAACATGAACCTCCTAAAACAGTCTGCAAACTTTCTGCCATCAGACCAACAAGTTCCTCACCTGCCTGGAGAATCGTCTTTGAAGGAGCTCTGCCTCTGATCTCCCTTGCAGTCTGATTCTCCACCCACTTGACCTTACATCCAAGGGAGCTTAATGTACACTTTTTTAATCTCTTGCCTTTTTAAGCCCATTTTCTGTCAGCAAGAGCTTTTTTTCTTCTTTTTCCCCATGGACTGCAAGAGAAACCCTGAACTGTGTATGCAGTAAAGAATCCAGAGACTCCAGGTAGATTTTTTTTTTTATGGGATTTCTCCTCAAGCTTCAGGTGCTGTGAATTAAAAAAAGGAGTTAGAATGGTCAAGGGAATGGGGGAGGGTACCCAGAAATGGACCCAGACCAGCTTTTAAAAAGCTGAAGTCTTTTGAATTGATAGTATGACACAGAAAACCAGATTTTCATGGAAGCCCCATCACATTCCTGCTTAGGAAGAGGTCCACAGCATCGCAGGAGCAGATTATTCAGCCAGGAATAAATCTGTGTCAAATGCAAACTACCCTCTGCTCTTTCTAGTTCCCAGAGAGGTACTACATACATGAATAAGATTAAAAAACAAACAAACAAAAAAAAAAAGAACAACAAACAACAGAGCATTAAATACCATTAGCTACACCAAGGTAGCTGCAGGCAAGTAAAATGCAACAGTCCCACGCTCAGCAGCTCTGCAAATGGGTTTCACCATTTAATTTCTCTTGCCTTGGACTTCCATAAACTGTGTGTCTTATCCCACAGCACCTCCTCTGCATTCCCTCTTCTCTTCTAACCAGAAGGAGGAAAAAAATCTATGCATTGCCACAAGGTCATCTGTGTCACTGTACTCACCACCACCACACTGCCAGCACTTCTTAATCACCACCCACAGGATCCACTGATGCCCACAATGGGAAAGCCCTTCATCCCAACCTCACTGCCCCATCTGCCATCTCAGGGCTGGCCCTGGGAAAAGGGTGTAAGAGCACAGAATTTCAGCTGGTTTTACAATTAACACTAGGCAGGGGATGCTTCTGAGTGTGTCCTGCGTTGGCTTGTCACAGTACATCATAGATGTTCTCTGCCCTCAGGCTTAGAGCACTTCGCAATCCTCTTCTTTCCTTTCTTGGACATCATCTTCATCTGCCTTGATAATTACAGCAGATGTAGTAGGAATCACAAATGCTGAACCCAAATATTGTGAGAGGTGTCCACTTAAACTAGCAGATGCTGAAGTAGTATGAAATGAGGTCAAACATCTTCCATTCCCTGCACTCATTTCTCACTTGGAGAAAACAATTCTTAGGCCAAAACGTGTTGTGCCTGAAAGCCTTCAGGAGCTTGGTTAGTCCCCGTGCATCAAAGTTATTAGCAACCCATACAAACCACGACTAGAGCTCAGATGTCCTGGAGTGGCTGGGTTAGCAGAAAAACACACAGCATCCTCAGCAGTGTACAGAAACTCCTGTCACACCTTCTCCTGCTATTCTACAGCCATACTGCCAAATTTTACGTGCATGCATTTTATTAACCCCAGAGAACATCATGTTTCATTTCTCTGCGAAACACTCATTCAATTGCAGAGAAACTGCCCAGTTTCTCAGGATTATTTTGGTTTTCACTAGCCTTGGGACCTCTGTTGCTGGGATTTGCAAGCTCTACACATGTGCTTTCTGGTCCACCAAGAGAAGACAGAAGGAGGGAAATGGGATCAATGTCAAGCTATGCTGGGACCTCCCAGAGCTGTGGGGCCCCTGCAAACCTCACATACAGAAAGGCAGAGCATAAGGCAATGCCATGAATCCTTCATGAGCTGGGAAGTGGGAACACCAGAGCAGCAGAGTACACCAGCATTATCAGCATGCTAATACGACACTGCTGTGTCAACTGAGCTGTCAAATCCCATAGACCCAACATCCAAAGCTGAAGGCTCTCTCCAGTCCCAGGAGGCCATTGGTCTTTGTTTCTACCTGTGGTATGACAAAAACGTTTCCACTGAGCTTTGATCAACACACAAAGTTATTCTCTTCCCTCCTCCACCAAATCCCCTCACTGTGAAGCAATAGCCACTGGATATGAAACACAAGCCTGTATTAAGAAAGGTCAAGTTATTTCATTTCCAAAGGCTACACACAGCAGATTACCATTAAAACCAGGCATCCTATTCTTCTCCTCCCACCTAAACAATGTTTTAAACAAAAGTTAACAGTTGTTCCCCCTTCATTCACCATGCTCAGAAAGCACTATAAGCAGATGATCTAAAAGCACCAACATTAGAAGAAGGAGGCCAACTACAGCCTTGGCTGGCTTCTATTACTCAGGATGCTGCACGTGTCATTTAAAAAGCTGTAAGGCAACTCACATGATGACAAGGAGCACTAAACCCTTGTGCCCATTCACAGCACCCTGAATAAAAGCCACTTGAGCTCATCATGAAGAGGAAGGAACTTTTCCCTAAGCCCAGCCCAATCCACTTAACAGGCTTATATGGAAATGGAAATGTTGTGTCTAACTTACATAGTCTTCATTACTAAAAATTAATGCAGAATGACTGCATACACTGCCTAGCTGAGGTTCATAATGGCCTCCTTCCTCTCTATATATTCCTTTATAGATCCTTTTCTCTAAAGACATGAATTTACAGATGTGCTCAAATTACTTCTGTGATTGGTAACCATTATTATAAATCTTGTTCCACTAGCACACAGAAAAAAATCCTGTTAAATACAGAAACTCATTTCTGTCTTCCTGATCCATTAGTCTTCCCTTCCTGCTCTTGGCATATGCTTGTGTACGTTGATTTTCTTCTGCTTGCATCAAAATATTAAAAAAAAAGATGCAGAGAGGTTTTGAGATTGTTTGTTGTGACATCAATTGGTGATAACACACTGCTGCCCCCTGTATCCCTCATCCTGTGAACAGAGATGCAACCTGGAGAAGGGGTTGGTCCTGATCTCCTGCTGAGAAGCAAGCACCTAAGTAGGTGTTCAAACCCTGACCACCACCAATCATGCCAGATAGCTTCAAAATTAAGGATGCACACCAATAAGCATGCCAGATAGATCCAAAATTAAGGATGCAACAAAGGGCTCATACCATTAAAAAAAAAATACTTGCTTTGGGATTCATTACATAAAAGGTAATACCCTTAAATTATCTGTAACCTCAACTTGATGAGCTTTGATTTTCCATAATAGAAACTGTGAGGGAGGCATCAATTTTGCCCAGAGTATGAATAATTCTAGGAGTTAAATGAAAGACATTTTAGAAGTGTGCTACTATGCGAAGTTAATATTAAAAACATTCATTGCCAGATGCAGGGAGACTTAGTCACCATCAGACTAATTTAACACAGCCAGACTTAAGGGAAAATGAGTAGTTTTCACAAGATATTCCAACTCTGATAAGATACTTGTTTTCAAACAGTTGTCCATTTACCACAGCTGGAAAGCATCAGAGCACCAAATTGGATGTACATGAGTGCAATCAGCTTGCATTTCTGGTATCACAAACAGTTTCCTGGAGCACAGTTTGCTCAAGTGTTAATCAAAAGAAGGCAGTAACACAAAAAGTGTTAATGACAAATTATACTGCCAATCTAAATCACAATGAATCTATATATTTATGTAAGTATTTAGTTGCTTTCATGGACGTTAGGTCAGGCCTTTAGCTATATTGCTTATAGGGGATTCTTTTAAAAGGAGAAATCACATGAGCTTGAGCTTTACTTGCACACACACCAAGTAAGAAAGAGGAAGAAGTTGTAAGTACAAATCTGACTTTTCAGCTTCTCTTCACCAAGCATTTCCTTGCAGGGGGGCATTGCAAGGGAGTGTTTCCAGCTGCAAATTCTACACTCCAATCTCTGGTAGAATACAAATACTGAGTTATGGTCTCTGGTAGAAAACAAGCCTCCAATTCAGATTAGATATGGATGATGTAAAAGACTCTGTGTTCAAAGCCATTTTACAGAAATGTGAAAATGTGATAATTTTTATAAATGTTTTCTGGTCAGCATAACCAATTCATGCATTGGCAGCTGGTTTGAAGCTTGCAGAAGGAAAGACTACAATGGATTTGTACCAAACAATGGAAAATAATTATTCAGGAATTAGACATAGCTACTTTTCTGGACTAATTTCCAAAGGGAAAATTGCCACAGTTTGAATGTATTTAGTATATATTTATAGATATTATATAGATATATTTATATGTATAAAATATTTATGTAGATATATAATTATCTCATAATACATTGAAATCTTCACCCCAAAGTTACTACACGATCATAATGGATGATAAAATTGTGAGGTCATCACCAGTCCTAATAGAACCAGGCTTCAAGCAACATGGTATTTGGGAGTCACTTCTTTCTGTTCCCTGTGAGTCTTCCTTTAACAAAGCATGCAAGGAACCAGCAAGCATATTTTGAAATTATGCCAAAGTGCAATCACTGATGATACTCCTGGCATCAGAGGCAAAAAAAAAAAACAAACCCCAAAAAAACAAACAAAAAAGAAAAACAACAAAAGGACTCCTCAAACGTTGTTTAAGGATGTGTTCACTCACAAAATAACTTGAGGAGACAGAAAATGGAAACCCATTTTGCAGGTGAGCTGCAAAATGGAGATGAAGAGGTCCAAGAGGAAGGCTGAGGAATGAGGAGGTAAATACATAGTGACAAGTAACAAGGTTCCCTAAGTACATGAGAATCTTAAGCTCCAGAAGAGCCAGTGGATCCTATAGACAGATCACCATGACACAAAGAAGTCAGTGAGGGCAAAAAAAGAGATTGCACAGAGGTTTAACAGCTTCTCTGCCTCAGTTTTCACTTCAAAGCAGGGAAGAGAAACCCATGACATCATCTGATCCAAAGGAAGAACTCAAGGCAGAACTGCCAGATGGAGTTAGGAAAACAAAATGAAGTAAATTAAAAAAAATAAATAAATAAAAAAGAAAAAAAAGAAAACTCAAGAAATTCTGCACTGAACTGCATTTCTAGAGCTAAAAAAAATCAGCTAAAGGCAGGTGTAAACCAGCTAGCCTGAAACAGAAGCCCCAGAAACTGAGAGTCGAGAAAAGTACATTTTTCCCAATGATAAATCATGCCTCAGTAATTGACAAGAATCTTGTAAAAACTTATCCCAGCTATTTTTCACTAAATGTAAATTGTTTTGAGTCTCAAAGACTTTGAAAAATGCTATTGGGAGAGCTGGGTAATCTTGAGAAAAGAGGTAAGGTCCTATCACTCTTTGAACATTAGTCAAGGAACCAAGAATCACTGGGTAAGAACAATAATCAGCTCTTCCTACAGAAGAGGAAATTGTAGCACCCAAAGTTCAGCCTAGGATCAGTGTTGTCAATCAATTGCATTTATGAAGAATCTGAAAGAAAGAACTGAAAACAAGGTAATGAAATGTGCTGCCAGTTAACAGTAGCTGAAACATTTTGTTGATTTAGAACATGGCATGGGACTGGCTGTAAAAGGCCCCTAAAAATAAGAAACATGAGAGACTGTGTACTATTTATAAAGGTGACCTACTACACTATTTAAATAGAACAACGGCTACAGCAAAGAGAAGTTGAGGTTATGAAAATAAGGACATCCCAGACAGAGGAATTCAGAATTAAGATTAAGGAAACCGTAGCCATCCAGGGCTATGGAAATACACCTTCAAAATGAAACCAGATTATCTTTTTGTGGAAAAATCAACTGCTTATATGTGCACGTTTAAAGCTAAGGAAGACGAAGGCTTCTTGCAAAGAGCAGTCCACATAAACCTGTTTTTACAGAACTTGACCCACACTCTTCCATCCACTCTCCCATCTTGCACTACTGGCCTACTACTCATGGGGAGTGATCAATGAATTAGAAAAATCCAGACCTGTTGCACAGCCTGATATAGTTTCTGCTATACAAGCAGCAGCAGCCTTCAGCAGCTTAGCTTTGCAAGGTCACAAAACTGGGACTGGCCAGGAAGCTGAGCAAGGAAATTAGAGAAGGGGCTGCACGGAGTGGACAGTTCACCTGGGACCAGCTATCACATCTTACCACATCTTCTTACCACATCTGCAGCATCTGATGCTCCAGAGGTTTAAGACAATCAAAAATGAAATAAAAATTTAAGAACACTTTTTTAAATCTGGAAGAATAAAAGACAGATATAAATGAGGTTTTTTAAAAACATCCCTTTCATTTCACTCAAATCACATGCTGCATCAGGCAGTGAAAACTATACTTACTCTAGCCTAAGGGTCTACTTAACACTGAAAAATTGCTGAAATGTCTTTTGAAACAGAGGCTATAATGGTACAGGGAGAAAAAAAAAATACATAAAATGCCAAACACCATGTCCTGTGGAGCAAGTTAAAAGATCATGCACAAGTCTTGAGGAAAAAAACTGAATCAAAATTCCACTTTTATTCTGTTCTCTAGTTATAGTAGTAATAATCGTAAATAACTACTATAAATTATCATTAAATTATCACAAATAGACATTTTTCTACAAATATTTTTGTAATAATTTACAAATTACATTTTTACAAATGTTTTTACTATTGTTACAATTAAAATCAAATTAATTTTTTACATATAAGTTATACTCTAATTTTCAAAGGTATGCTTTGAAAAAATGTAAACTGATCAGGAAAGTATAAATTTGAGGAAATGCTCCTCATACCCCAGTTTTGTATACTATACCACTCTTCCTAAGACATTGTCACAATAAAAATGCCACAATGAACTGCATCACATGGACAACATAGAGCCTGATGAAGAGCTTACAGTAGCAAATGTGTCTCTCTTATATGTAGGCTCAAGTTTCCATTCCTCTAATGTTGAGACAAGTGTTCAGATACACACCAGCATTTTACTGACCTGGTACACAAATTTTGCATTCAGTAGTTCAAAAATTTAAATTAAATTTAAATAAATTTAAATTAAAAAGTCTTATGTGAAACATTCCAACCTCAGTTTTTCTTGGCCTAGATAACTTATGCTTCATAGATTTCTCCTGCTTTGGGTTTGTTTTGTTTTGTTTCAGAATTTGCTATCTAAGACAAGAAAATTCCCACCTCGAATTACTTGAGAAATCTCAGCTGGTAAAATCCCAACAAGAATTAGAGCCTTATTGCACATGATGAAAGTGTCGATACAGAAAGATGTGAACTTGTCATTTCTGGTATGCACTGGGCAACTGGAGAGCCTAAAGTTAGATACCATAATTTTGCTACATATCCCTACAGTTTGAGAAATTTCTCCAAACAGAGACCTGCTTTTGACTTGAGTGTGTTAAGCACAATGTTGGGATTAAGTGTCAACACCTCATATTTTTTTCTCTATAAAAAGGCAGTCTCCATATCCACTCAACCTACAGTTGTGGTTAGCACAGGAAAGAAGAGCTCTTATTTAAAGGACTACTTCCTTGCAGATATAGCCATAAATAATTCAAACTAAACTATAGTACATAGCAATTAAATAAACTAAGTGATTGCTGTATTGCACTACCTCTGTTCTTTAGTCCTGTACTTGTATACATATATTCTCAAGCGCCATTCTCAAGAGCTCCCATCCTTGTGAATTTGGGCACAAAGAAATCGACAAGGAAAGGCCAGAGCCATGTGGCACATCATGCTAAATAAGGAAGTTTTAGTAAATTTTATCTCAGATGCAAAACACTAAAAGGATCTATAAAAGTTTTGTGAAATCAGTCTCAAAATAACTCCTCTAAATCGAAATTATACTTAAGAGCAAGGAGTTCAACCGCTTTTCTTCTCATTCCCACCCCTTTTTGAAGTTCATATTTTTCATCATGTAAACATGACCTATTTTGCAGGTATTTAGGGACAGGGAGAAAAAATGTTCCCCGCTTTCCCACATTTCTGATTCCAGACAGCTTTGCAAAACCATTTCAGACATTAAGCCAGAAAGTTTTCTTCTTTCAAAGGTAAACCCAAGGGATGATCCCAGTGAGAAGACAGCAACCTCCACCTCTCATCAGGATAAAGTCGGAATTTTCTCAGCACCAGACAGTCAAATAAGGTTCAGTTTCATTAAGAGGTTATGCCCAGGCCCACACCATAGAATGTTAGGAACATGGACAGTTTACATTACATTGGAAAGTTGAGGAGCAAACCTGTTAGTCAATAGTTTGACTTTCACCAAAAGAAAAAAAAATTAAGTAGTTAAAAACGCTTAAATAGTTGCCCAGAAAAACACCAAGTAAAGCCACCAAAGGCCCCATGGTAATTGTACCATAAAACTTATCACAAGAGATTTCACCCCTACCCACTCATCATAACTCATCATGCACCTGAACACATACTGTATCATTAGAGATTTTTATTTCTACTGTGTTAAACTTAAAAATCAAAGGACTGGTCAAGTAAAGGTTTCCCATGCAGTGTTATGGTTATATTGTCTAAGTGAATCTCACTGTTTTAAGAGAGGCAACTCAAAGCAAATAAATCTGTTTCAATTCACGAGATGTGCAAAGACAATACCTCCAATTAGATGGAGAGAAGAGACTGATGCTTCTTAAAATACATCTACCTATAATTCCAGTGGTCACTCACTGACTGCAAACACAAAGTAATCTCCATGTCCCATTTAAAGATAAGTTCTTGAACTAAGAAACACGAAGGGAATGGAGCCTGACAATTCTTCTTTAGCACTCCTTTATCCTGCAAACTAGATTCCATATAGATACCACTCTTTAGGCATCTTATAATCCCTTATAATCACTCTGCTGGTGAGTGATCTATTTAGGATTAATACATGGAAAATAAGAGAAAATTTCAGGCTCTTCTAAACTATGCAGGTCAAAGTGGCCAGATGATCACCATAACTGGCTACCCCATGTTCTTCTGGGTTTGTTAGGTTTAGGTTTGGGGTTTTTTTGTCCCCTTGCTGCAAAAAAGTAAGCCTAGAAGGGGGAGGCCTGCAGCATGGAGCAAGTATGCTAATGCCATCTCATACTGCCATGCCAACAGCAATCACACACATGCCTGTTCACAGGCTTCTGCCAAATAATCACTTCAGCAAACATCAACTCCAGAGATTAGCAAAAGCATCTGACAACGCGCAAACCAGGCAAGAAACGTGGGCTGAAGGGACAGCTTAGGTAAGTGAGGATTTAATAAGTGAAATGACAGGAAGTTCCTGAATCAAAGCCTGCAGTGTTTTTAGAAGACTGCTGAAAATCCTATCTGGTGGACTTAAAGGGAAAGCTGGTAGATTTTTTTTCCATCCCTCAGCCCCTACTGCGTATCTGCTGCACTCAGGCAGGCTTCTAATAAAAGCAAGTGACTCTTGCACAAACAAAAAGATCTTTGTGACCTCTGGGAAGGCAGCAATCCAAGCAACCATGAAGTCAGGTGGCACAAGCTATTGGGGAAGCAATCAGAGCATCTCAGGGCTCTTTAATCAGCATCAGAAGGAAAGCTCAGCCACTACCATAGAGGACTGGGTTTCCAGGCTAAACTGTCCTAGGCAGAACAAGAAGTTCAAACAATTTCTGCTCAATAGGGTAGGGTGGCTACTTTTGCACAAGTAATTTTTATTGTTCAGAAAAGAAAAAAGTGTTTCCCTACCAGATTTAAGGCATGGTATCAGAACAATATTTTAATTTATCTTTAATCTACTAAAACATGCTTCACTCCAAAGACACTTTCAGTGAAAGTAATGATACTCTGAGGCAAAAACTGCAAGAACAGCTACAACCATTTACCAGCATTGTAACTTCTTTGTGTCTTATTTTGAAGAATTTCTCACCAAAACAAAGAGGTGAGCTCCCTTTTACAAATTAGGCTGAATTCTATAGTCCTTATTCTGATGAAGCTGTTGCCAAAGTATCAGCTTTGCCTGAATAATGGGAAAGGTATTAATTAATGATTAATAATTAATACTAAACATTAATTAATGTTTACTATCTCTGCTTGACAGGAAGAACATGATTCTATGACAGCTGAAAAAGATCTCAGTATGGAAATGGAAGAAGTTCAGTTGTCCAAAAGCAAACAGAGACCTCGTAGTGCTGTAACACTGCAGAGCCAGAGCCATATTAGAGCTGCCATCTTTCTACCAAGGTTATTCCAAAGTCCCTTCCTATATCACTTTCAAATACAGTAGACTTCTTAAGTGATCCATCCTTTAACATCAAAGTGCCTAGAAGTGTATAAGAGATGTTATTTTGAGCCAATGTCACTCTTTCCACTCTTGTTTGCATGCTGTAAACCTGTAAAAAAAATTAATAAAAAAAAAAAGACCACCTGCAAAATAGTTATTTTTAAATAAAAAAGTTTTTGATGTGAGAAGTACCTACATTCAATATTAAGCACATTCTGGATGCTCCTGTCACGGAGGCAAAGCTACTCCAGACTGTGAGCCTTCTGTTGCTGGCTACAGATGGGTGCATACATTTGCACTGCACTACTAAGGCTCTTTTGCACTTTGAGATACGTGATGTGTGAGAAGTATAGCTAAAAAAAATAAATAAATACATAAATAAATCTGTTGTGCTACTGATCCACCAGAAACAAGGAAGCTTTAAACGCAATAGTCAGATCATCTTTAGTTGGTTATGAAACTAATGCCATTGTTTGAATGGCTCAGAGAAAGAAAACCAAAATAACAAAACAGGTTTTGTGCCTGATACCCAATTGAACAGAATCTGAGAAGCCAGTTCAGTTACTTTCATTTCTTGCAATCAGACAGGGACACTCTGACTTCCACAGATTTATATATATATATAGTTACTGCTTGTGTCAATACAGAGAATTCCTTCTGTCTTCTATACCCACAGAGCACAATTATCTGTTTTTTATTTTAACTTTCTAATCCTTAAGGACAGCCTAAGGCAACAGGCAGATGTGGGTAGCTAAGTCAGATGGTAAAGACAACAGCAGAGTGGTCTACCTTCCTTAATGAGCTTGGAAGATCATGACCAACTTTGCACCCATGCCTGAAAAATAGGCCACCTCCACCTCACTGCCAGTGTCCTTTGTGCTGTGCCTGCCTTCACTGTCATCTGGACCATTAAGACAGAGAATCAGCCCAAGTGCACAGAGAGGCTTAGAGAAGGAAAGAAGAGACCACCGAGCATCCTCTCTCCTCCAAGTTGTTCTGGCCAACTTTACTCCTGGGAGGAGAACTTATCCAGATAGTAAGTTGCTCAAAAAACACTGTGTGAAAATGGAAGAAATTTGATTTCATTTAAGCTGTTGGCTAGCTGTGGACCAGTGCCAAAACAAGCATTTGGTCTGAGGTATTAGAGAATTTCTTGTCTTTCTCTTCCATCCCCACAGGCACTTGACGATGGCATCATTTACAACTCTAACAGGGTATGTTTGCAAGGTCTAAGATACACTGGACGACTGCAGAAACTAATGAGGAAGGAAGATTTTTGTAACACTCTTGTGAAATATTTAATGAACTCTGAAATAGTGCTGGCAGGTCTTGGAGGAGAAAGGTCCAGATTAAAATTGAACTTTACAATTCACTAAGTGGCAGTGGTTTGGAGCCTCAAGCATTGTTTATTTTCAGAGACTATTTTTACCAAAAAAATCCCCAATTTTCATCGGCCCTAAAAGTCTTTACCCCTCTATTGCAGCTGCCATACAATCCATGGCACTTGCCAAGAAACATGCTCCCAGGGCTCAAATTAATATAGTAATACATTTTCTGTAATGTAATGAAATCAGGTTTTGCCTCAGATATAGTCAGCTCTATGCCTCACCTTTAGAGCTTAATCACATTGAAACCTGAATCTGCTGTTCTGGGAAAGTAAAGAAGGGCAGAGGCATTTTGGAGTGGTGGCACAGAGGGGCTGGAAGTCACCTGCCTGAATCAGTAATATATCTAGCTCTTTATTGTACTCACATTCCCCCTTCTCATCTCCCATGAAACTGCATACAGCTGTGTTCTCTCAACCTTTGGTCTGAAAGACATTAAAAATCAGTCTGCAAGATAACTACAGTTTTTAAAGTCACTCCCACATATGTAAGCAAGCAAGGAAATCAGAAAGTTTAATAAAAATAATCATCATGGTGACACTGCAGGAGGCAGAGCCATATATTTTAAATGGTTCACTGATTCTGTTCCTTGGAATAAAATGTGTGAGATACAGGCCAAGAGAGTGTCTAGTTTGATAAAGTCCCACTGACCCTTTCTACCACAGCAAGGTGAGCCACTGCTGAAAACCTAATGAACTGAACTATTTTAATACCATTATGTCAAACCCCACCTGCAAGAGGGCTCTTTAAGTCTTAAAGGTCTACTTTTCACCAGTGAAAAGACTGTAGGAGCCTGAAGGGGGTTTGAAAAGTATTCATGAACTTGGCATCACAAAATCAGTTCTTCTGGCAACTGAAGAACAAAATTTTAAGCAGCAAATTCCATACTGACTGCCAACTCTTATTTCATGGGTTGGATCAAACTCATGTTAAAGTTAGAGGGATTAAAGAGTTTCTCCAGCTGAAGACCACCTCTCTTCAATACAAGATCAACAGTTTGCAAAGCTTATTTAAATGGGGGGAAAAAAAAAATCTACTGGTCTTTATTTAGCATCTGTTAATGTTGGCATAAATAACAGGTATCAGTCCCTAGGAAATGAATGACACACAGAAGCTATGCCTTTTCTCATCTTGTTTAGTTGCTGCTGTGTCAGTCTAGAGAGGCATCACCATAGAGTTTCTTATGAAACTACAGCACTCTGTTATTGCAGTAAAATTTAACCATCCACATTAAAGAAGATGCTGCTAACTCCTTTAATTTCATTTTTCCATAGTGCTTCTGCTGAAGAAAGTTGCTGTGAGACAGCTGACTGACATTTCTCCCAACTCTCCTCAAAGACAGGCATGGTGCACACTCGACAATGCCCACTTTTCTGTTTCCCCCTCCAGGGCTCCATCCGAGAGAACCCTCTGTGCATTCAGAGCAGCACAATGGAGAATGATTTCCAAAGCATTAACTTGGAGCCATTGAGACTTGGATGTTTTCAAAATGACTCTATTGTGCTCAAAGGATTCTAGACTACCCCAGCTACTCTAGAAGAGAGTCTTTCTCCCTTTCCCTTGAGCCATCCCCGGAGTGCATTGTTGGGGCTGATTCCTTACTGCAGCGAGTTCCATCAGTCAAAGCTCAACAGATACAAATAATATCAGGATATGGATATAAATTAGTGCGACAGACCCTAAATAGTTTTGACAGGTTTAGTAAGTATATATAGAGACACAGAATGCTATTCCTGCTGTCAGACATCAATATGTAGACAGAAGATTGGGGGCACCATGGAAACTCAGCAACATAAGAGTGGTATTGATTGGACGGAAAACGAGGCTGCAATTTAAGCTTAAGGCTGCCAGAGATGCCAAGAATGGAGAATGACCCCCAGCAGTGAATTTTCAGCATAAGCTCCCTGTGAACAAGGCAGTCCAAGAAGGATAAATCAGGGACAAGCTCACCAGGGATATGGGTCGACCAAATGCAGGCTACCCTAAGCAGATGAGAATCACTCTGTGTGTGCACGTTACAGTGACCTAGTTCGTTCAAAGACAGCATTTTGAATGGTTTTATTACAGAGGCTGGAAACAAAGAGATTTCCTCAATTAAAGTCTTGAAATGAATCCTCTAAATGAAAATGCTTTTGATACACTGATCAGCAAGAGGCTGTAAATATCAAAGCAAAGAGTACATTGTTAAAGACCAGTTCCCACAGAAAAACACCGTGGTTGGGAGCGTAGGTAATGAGGGGGTCTGAACAGAGTAGGAGGTTTCATGAGCAATGCCAGCTCCATCCCTAATTTCCTAATGCCACTGGAACACTTGTTACACTCTACCACTTGATAAACCACATCTTCCCTACTGCAAAACCACGCTAAATAAAAAGGAGTATAATTAAATAAGTGCATTTTCAGAGTTTTGTAAAAGATTATTTTTAATTGTTATCTGAAGACTTGGGAACAACCATTCCGAGAATGAGTGAGAAGAAACACAGGACATGTCAGAGGAGTACCTTGCTGGAGCTGTGGCTGCTGGAAGTCAGCTAAGTAATAATATTCACATTAGTGACAGATGAATCTACACAAAACATCCATCAGCACAACTGTGTCAGGAATAAGATAAGTGTCCTCTGTACCAGTATTGGCATAGAGGAATACAGGCATACAGCACTGGGATAGCAGCACTATGTTTTGTAATCCCACAGTGAGACCAGCCTTCTGCTGGCAAGGATGTCTCAGCCACAAACTGCAACTCAAAGAACTGGTGATAGACATCTGGATAATTGCAAAAAAATCTGTTTTTCTTAGGCCACTTCTACACTATAAACAAAGACTTGGGATTTGTAACTGAAAGATTTGTTGCTGGCTTCTCTTTTTTCCACCAAAGAGCTTGCTCTAGGGTACACTAAATTCAGAAAGTTTCTGTCCTTCGATTTCATTCAAAGCTTTTTAAGTAACAAGTCACCAAAGAGTTTAGCTTAGCCTGGAGACAGAGGTACAATAAAACTCCGCTTTCCTTCCCTTGAGGGAGAGTCACTAAACTATCCAGCAGGCGATTATTTGCTGGGTTGGTTTATTTGTTTGTTTTTTGTTTTGTTTTGTTTTGTTTTTTGTTTGTCCTCTCCAGGGAAGAAAGTACCCTCTCCATTCACCTCCCAATTTTCCTTACTACAGCAAATTAACAAAATTTGTCACAATTTCTAGCTTCCTTTTGCCCTTTGCACTTTTCTCATGATCAAAAGTTCAGGTTTTTGTTTTGGTTTTTAAATTTTTTTTATTATTATTATTATTTTTTTTTTTTAAGAAAACAAAAATAGAGAGGGGGGGGAAATAACAAACTAAACCTATATATTTTGCTTTGCAGACCAGCTCGGGCATACTGTCCAGAAAATATAAAAAACCACTATTCATTATAACAAGTTTTCCCATATCTCTCCATTCTCTCTATATCCATCCCTTCCCTCGTCATCCTCCTCCCCAATATTCAGTTTATTTCTCTTCCAAAAAGCTGAACTTTGCTAAAAGCTCAGAACAATCAAGCCCCAAGGGGAAAACAAGGAAACGGCAGAGAGTTCAAGAGTTGATGAGCCACAGGTAAAGTATTCTCCCAGTGTAATAACAAATCATTTCGACCAAACAGGACCTAGTTAAAAAAACCTACCACTACCCAGAGCTGCAGGCTTATTTTACAAAGAAAGACTTAATGCACATCACGAACATTTCCACAATGCTCCTAAGAACCAACCAGCCCCTAGGGTTTACATCCTAGATGCCACCTTCAGAGCATACCACAGAGCTAATGCCCAGTCAACATTCACCACCAAGGCAGAACATTTGCAGTGTGGGACAGAGGAGGTGCAACATCCAACTAGAACATGAGCGAGGACCAGATGAGCTCCCAAAGAATTGAGACTGATTTTTTATTTTTCCCTCTGAAAAGCTCTATTTTTTAAAAGGAGAGGATGAAGGAAGAGTTAGAAGCATCGATGCTGGAGACCATGACACATATGCAGAATAATTTGTATGCTCAACAGGAGGAAACTGTATTTTTACCATTGTTAACTCAGATTTTCTCCCAACCCACCCCTCCAGATGAAACAGGATACGTAAATTAGGAACAGCAGTTTTAAATACATCTATCAGCACTTGTTAGATTCAATTCTTCCACCAAAAGTAAACTAGAGATAAGAAGGCTAAGTCTCAAGAAAAATACCAGTTCAAGTGCTCGGTCTGAGGGTACAATTTAACCTCATCACCCCGAGTCATTCCTGGCACAGGGGGACTGGGACCTAGAGGGGGGGGTTGCCGCTCTGGGGTCACTCCGCTGCCCTTTTGTCCTCTCCAAATGGACCAGCACGAGGACTCCCGCGTCCCTTCCCCGCTGGGTCACGTCCCGCACCGCAACCTCTCTCCTTCTCACCCTACTTTGGCTTTTTTAACGCCCCAAGTACCGACCCATCGCCGCCAGCACGAAAGCGACAGCGCTCCCCACCAACACGGCAAAGTCCGACGGGGACCAGGGAGGTTCCACCACCCCCCTCCTACGCCCGGGCACCCCCAGACCTTGCTCCCCGCCTGCCCCTCGGGCAGGTGTCTCCGAAACTTCGGGTTCCCTCCGTGACCCCGCTAGGTCCGGGCTCCCACCCAACCCCACCGCCTCGCAAGAGGCGACCAGGGAGGACCGGCGCTGCGCAGCCCCGCTGGGGCAACTCCCCCGGAGCCGGGGTTAGGGAGAGCGAGTGCGAGGGGCATCATCCCTCGGGCGGACCCCAGGAGTCCCCGCCGTCCCCTCGGACTTACTTGGGGCAGAGAAAGGCTCTTCTCTCGCAGCTGAGAGGGGCAAGCCACGGGCGACCCCGGTGAGCAGCGGCTGCTGCTGCCGCTGCAGCGCGTCCTTTAAAGCGCTTCCCCACGGACGGGCTCGCCGGGCGCTGCTACCGCCTCACACCCCGCTCCTCCCGCGCCCCGTCTGTCTCTCCCGCCGGAGATTTCTCGCCGAGATTTTTATACAGGAGGCAGGGAACCTGATCCGCGCTTTGACTCGGCAGAGTCCGGGCTGCAGCCAGGCGGTGAAAGGAAAGGAGGCAGGCGGGAGGCAGGCAGGAGGCAGGCGGGCGGCGGGGCAAAGCGAGCGGCCGCGCTGCCCCCTCCTGTGATGCGGTGGGGGTGCGCCCGTCGGGCGGGTCACCCGCGGGGCAGCCTCGCCCCCGCCGCCGGGAGGGGGGAGCTGGGGGGTGGGGAGGGGGCGGGACAGGGGTGCTCCGCCGGCGGACGGGACTCGGCGGTGGCTCTACTGCCCTCTTCGCCGCGGGAGAGCCTGGCCAGGCGGTACCAGGCTTTAAAGCCCAAGGAACTTCCCCCTCCTCATCTTTACCGCACCCCTGGCGGATGACGGGGGGAGCCGAGGGCCGGAGGGGTACCCCCTGGCCAAGGCTTCAAGTACCTTTCCCGGTACAAACATCCACAGCTTTTGCCCGGTAGCCTTTGGCTGTTTGGTTGTGGGGAGCTTTAACTTTAGCCTCACTGACTTCTAGCTTGCCACTTAAACCGGGGGAGTGCTGGTCTGAAAATACTGCTGGGGATGGGGAAAAAAACCCCAAAACCCACAACAAAAAACTCCACCACAACAACAATGAAAAATCGAGCTTTTAGCTTGGGCTGAAAGTGCCATGAGAACAACTTTCGTCAGGGCTTTTCAGCACTTCTGGTTGTAGTGGTTGCTGGAGTTATATCAAGGGTTTCATTGAGGAGCAGCCTTTTCCAACTTTTAGGTTCATTACATCCTTTGAATAAGAGTGTTCCGCAGCTCACAGCTTAATTTAAAACTAAGTGGACTTGTTCCAAACTCCAGGCAATTTCTATGTAATTCCCCGTCCCCAGAGCAAGCCTCTACCTTGATTTGAAATACTGAGCCCATTGACTGCTTGGGTCTCAGCTGGGGTTGCAGCTTGCAGCTCCTGTTCCAGGTTTGCACAGAAATCCAGTTCAGATTCTTCTCCTGTTTCCCGAGGAATGAGCTAAAAAAGTAATTTGTCTGGCACCATACACATTGCATCATCTAACACCTACCATCTGTGACAATGAAAAGCTCTGTGCTGCTAGTCCCAGCGTGGGCAATTGCACCCACCTGGAGTCTTTCTTAGTAAAGTAAACTACTCCCTTCCATCCACACCTTGGCATCTTCTTTTCATCACACAGTTATGTGTTTAGTCCTGGCATGGCTGTTCAGGGTTTGCACTACCAGCAGATTTAATGACAATGATGTAATTTAAAACAACAACTTTGATTTGCAGGGTAAAGGGGTAGCTTGAGATGGAGAGAATGTTCTTTCTAGCAGCTGGATGAGAGGAAGTGAGCAGTCTGTAGTAAACTTTGTGTTTGGGGCTATGCAAATCTGGATGGATCCTTGATAGCTATCTTACACCTTCCTGAAAGCTTGTCAAACAAATCCTGGTACCACTTCCCATCAAAAAACACCTGGTAGTCACCGACTTTCTAAGCCCTCAGTTTCTACATATGACCACAATAGCACATTTCAGGTGGTCAATCATGTCTGAGTAACAAAGAGAAGGTAGAAAAGAGGACAAAAGATGATCTGTAAGCTGCCCTTGACTGAAACCAAAACAGACTGCATCAAAGTGGGTCAAGAGACCTCTTCCTTTCCTTAAAGAAATCTGAGCCTTAGCAAAAAATACTGAAAAATTAACGTTTTCATCTTTTCAGAAAACAATGGAAGCTTTCTGCAGAAAGCAGCTGCTTTTCCCAAAGGTGGCATGACATTAGAAGCCTTATTGTTCATTACATTTTAGAAGCAAAGTCAATAGATACTCTGTGACCAAATTTACTCACAGCTTTTCTTCACACCTAGTTTTCCTTAGCTCAGAAATTCAGTTCCTGAAACTAAGCTTACAGGCACCGAAACTAGTTTGGTGTGATATAGCTTGGGTTTTGATTCAGAAAGTCCAAAACAGAACTGCAGGCAAACTTAACACAGCTGCTTAGAGGACAGATTGTGGTCTGAAGCACTTATGACTGACAAAGAAGGTGTCTCAGTTTCCAATTGACAAAATGTAAATGTATTTTAATGCTAATATTATTTCTGTCTCAATTGTATCTTGAAGTTTCCAATGCAATAAGCACTGTAAAAATCCAGGAAGATATTCTGTTCCCCAAATTGTCCTCTGTATTTGATGCCTTTGATAATAACAGAGTATAACACTTGAATTTCTTGACTGAACCTTTGCTATTGAGACAGAGCTTGAAAAGGTATAGAAGGAGGTGAGAGAGTAGGTGAATATAACAGTCTTGGTAAGAGCAATGTAACTAACTTCTTGTGTTAAGCCATGAACTGTATGTCAATCACAGCCCCAATGTGCCTATTGTGCTGGTTCCCAGTGAGGAAGAACAGTACAACAAGCAGAAAAGGAACTGATGGGAGATAAACTAGGACCATTTACTGGCCATGGGGATATTTTCATTACTAAAGAAACTGTGAAGTTGGAGAGTCTCATTGAAAGAATTTCTCCATTTTGTCTCCCAGGCAATGCTTTATTTCGGACATAGTGTCTGGAAATGCAACCTAATCTACATTTTTTGTGACATATAGACAAATCCATACAGAAAAAAAATAGGTTTTGATTACTGCTTTTTTCATCTGGACAAATGGCTAACCTAGAAAGGAGAATTTGCTTGCAGACTGCCTGTGATACTTACCTTTAAAATCCTCAGTTTGTTTACAGCTGCTCAGGGTTCCAACCCAGCCAAAAACCAGAGGTGAGGAATGGACTGGCAGTTGTAGAAGTCAAGTCTCTATTTTCATGTATCCTCTTTGCTACCCAAACAAAAGCTGGTAACCTAATGAAAAACAGAGAGGAGAATGTATTTTATTTTAAAAAAGAAAAGTGAGGGATAGGGATATAGGAATTTATAAAGGACTTCTGATTGATGCCACATGCAAATGCTTTCATAAACAATCCAAAAGTATTAGATCCCAGTTAGAATCTTAATTCAATCAGTGAATGCTTGAGGCAATTTTGGGGAAAGAAGCTCTCAGCAGTAGTCATGGTTTGTGCCAACACATAGAATGCTGCCCATAATAAAATTCCTCTCACTGATTTTTTTTTTCCTTTGAAAAGAAACAAATTTTCCCCTCGAAGCTGTGTTTTTCAGCTTTCAGGCAGTCATTCACAAGCCACCTGAAGGAGACACTTACTTGGTTCTCATCAGCTTCTAGCAGGGGTTTGTGCTTTTTACCAAAATGCCCTTGAGAAGTTCTGACTCTAAAACTCAGACTACAAAGTCAGAAGACAAGGTTGTATGCAGTTTGGTCTCAAGACGCACTTGACTGGTTTTGGTCCCACTGCTGAGCAGAATGAGTCTGTTCTTTTCAAAAAGCAACCACCACCCCTTGAGCACAAGTGAAAAGGTCAGCTTTGGCTGAGCTTCCTCTGCTCACTTCAGATCCACTGTAAATATCAATTTATTTCTCTCACTCTCCCTAGCCATCAGCATCAGCAGCTCCAGGAAGATGTAACATGATTCCAGGAAAGCAAAGAAGTGAACCCAACACTAGTTTAAAATTTTTTTCACCTTTGGCCCCCTTGTTGTTCACAAGCTATTGAGCTGCCAGACCCTGACAACTGAGTGCCCCTCATCCCTACTCCTGCACTAGGATCAGATTTCCATTAGTGATACTAAATTATTTAGTGAATGCATCAAAGAATGAAATCAACCACTTCAGAGCTTTGTACCTTCTCACTCTGTTTTTCATTTCAAGTCCACACAATGGTGGGTGTATTGTCACAGAGACATTGTCACATATCCACCATATAATTAGAGTAGAAAAATCTGTGGAGTTCAAATATAATCATTCATACCTCACTTTCTAGTATTAAAGTAATCAAATATATATTAAAAATTAGGACTTATAGATGTATACTGAAGGCAATCTGAGAACATGAACCCAGAAGAGTTATTCTTTTACACACATGTGCTAGAAATGTAAGATATTTGAAAAAGTCCCAGAACTTGGCCTTTAGCTTCAGTCACCAAATTGTGAATACATGTTGTAACTTTACACATTTGACTGATTCTATTTTCCACAAGGGGATTTAAGCTCTTGGGCTCGAAATTATTCATGTGCATACATCTGCATGTTGCAGTTTGAAATCCACAAGTATAATGCCACACAGCAGGCCTTTCCAGATCCTCACCATTTAAAAGAGTGCCATTTGTATGTTGGCTTCTCTCACTGTTTTCTTCTTTTGTGCTGGCAGGCCTGGGAATGGAAGTCCTACATACCCAGGATTTGAAGTCAATTATATATTAAAAAAAAAATAAAATAATTGAGCTTTTGTAAGAAAAAAAAATCTGCTTTATTACAGCATAATATTACTACTAAATATTGTAATATTTAATAAAAGCACAAATTTTAATTACAAATAAAATTACTATAAATTGTAATAATTTAATTAAAATATTACATTTTTTTCCCTATTTAAATCAGCATATTTCTTTTGCACCAGTATTACAGTTTGGGGTGAAGTATAAGCCAAAATGAAACAGTACTTTATTTTGAAGAGCTGAGTAAAACCTATCATTTTATTCTGTTTTCTGGGGTTTTGTCTCTATGAATTGTTGGTTAAAAATCAAAGCAAAATGTTGAAACAAAATGTTCTTCCATTGAAACAGAACCATTAAAATTGACATTTTGATTTGGTCTCAAACTTTTGTCAAAAAATTACTGAACAAATAGAATGCAAATTTCCTTTTCACTTTCTCTCTGGAAGAACTTTATTTGCTAATATCTATTTTTTCCTCAAAATATTATACCCACATGCCTAACTGCTCTGTGAAAGCACTGGCTTTAGAAGTAGAGAAAGTAGCATTTATCATGCCACCAATTCAGTCCTTGATACTTCATTAAGACAGACAGCTAGTAGGCACCTAACTTAATTGCTCAATTTTATTCTTAGTGTCAAGCCAGTGATGACAAATCTGTGGCACTGCCAGCACGGTGGAAAAGTCACAGGAAAATTAAAAGCATTCTGATCATTTGCCTATGAGCTGAATACACATTCCATTTTTCCAGCTAAAAATAAGACTCTGCTAACCACATTTTTAAATACATATCAATACATTTCATTCTCATGATGTTTATATAAGTAAAGATATATTTCTTGACATAGTCCCCTAAGAATGAATTATTACTATTGTGGGGAGCAACTCTGAGAACACTCAGTGCATTCACAGTAGAATGCAACCAGCACAAATCTGAGCTGAATGTATGAACAAAGAGGAAATTCTACTTATCACAGTGTTGTCTGACTTTTAAAAATTATTTGGTTTTCACTTTTAATGGGTTCACCTGTGTAATTTTAATGATGCTAAACTTCACATTTAGAGTGGGTTTGGCAAGTGTTCCTTATGTGCAATCAAATGATGAGATGTCCTTCTTCAGTGCAAGTGCAGATCTCTAAATCCTTGATTAGTGAATTTTAGTGAATAAAGGGAACACTGAGAACATCATATTGACAGGTAATTATCAAACCTCTTCAGAAATACTAGTACTGAGAGTTCTGCATAGATGGCTCTTCCAAGACTTTGGTGGCTTAGGCTCAGTTCAGAGCTAAGCTCAGCTCATCAGGTCACTATTTCAATGTCTTCAGTACAAGCTTCAATATACTAATGCAGGTTTTCTCTTCACATTAGCTAGTAGCACTTACTGTAATAAAATCAAGCCTGAACTGAGACTGATAGTTGTTGAAGTAACAATTACTCATCCCTAAAGTTGGACATAATAAAATTCAGGCCCTAAAAACAGCTACACCCAAAGATAATTAAAAAAAAAAAAAAACCACAAAACTCTTTAGGGGATACCTTGCTAGCTAGGTATTTTCACAAGAGAGTAAAATAAAAAGTGAATATGTATTAAGGTTAGTAGTATCCTTTCCCTGCTATGGTTTTTAAAAATAACTATGACACCTGGGAAATTTAGGCACTATACAGTGTCAGTATAGACACACAGACACATAATGAGAAACCAATCTAAAGCTCTGTTGTCAGAAACATAGGAACTGGAAGACAAACAGCTCTAACCTGTGCATGTGCAATGCCTCATTAGTTAATATAATGGCCGTGATTTTTCCCCCATAAGAACAAAATTAGGTACATCTGTTCTTAACTTACTAGCAATTTCTTGCTTGAGATTTGAGCCAGTTGCTTGGTCCTCATAAAGCACAATACATCTTTGATGGAAACTCCTGTGGGATGCTGTTGGTTTCAGCATCAGCTTGATCCAGGTTTTCACGCTCAGGAGTTGAATAAAACGTGGCAGCATCATTCACAGCTTTAGACCTGAACTGGCTGTTTTTTTCTAAAACAAAAATAGCACTTTAAGTAACTTCAACACCCGTATTAGAGATTTCATACTGATGTCAAAGTATGAGGACTACTATGGGCAATGCCAACACTGCTGGTGAAATGACATAAGATTTTCCCCAAAGACATAGTTCCCAGCATTATGTGGTTGCATTATGAACAGTTTTCAATAGCAACAAGTGAACAAGATAACAATGAAAAAAAAGTTCTGATTCTTCCACTCTGGCTTTTATGGGAAAAACTCAGAATATAAATGCTAGAAGGGTGTTAAAAAATTCAAAGTTAATGAAAACATTCATAATATGTGTTAAAATCTATAACATCAACTTATAGTATATAGTACATATAAAATACATATCAAATTTTGAGTCTGTCTATTACGTCTCTTTTATTCACATTGTTAGCCCTTGAAACTGAATATATATAATAATTGTTAATATAGTCATAAAACTTAGGAAAATAACTGTGCTTACATTACACATTGCTTTCTTCTGTTTTCTCCTCCAGATTATTCCCTTCAGTGGTTTCTTCTACAGACCAGAAATATGAAGAGGGTAGAACACAGGGCAAGGTACCTGCAGAATAAATTCTAACAGCACTCAAACAACCCTAATTTTAGGCTGATTTGACAAAATCAATATAGCTCTATTTATATCTGGTTATAATTTCATCTATATCATTCCTCTTTAGAGTGAAACTATGTAGATTTTAAAAGGAGAGGGGTCTTATGGAATGTATTTTGTTATATCTTGAGGTCCAGGGACAATCAGGGTAACTCTGTACAATCGACAGCTATTTTGATTTGGGGGTTTATTGTTTCTACTGGGAAATTGATAGCAAATGGGGTCTCATCTTTAGTCTTCTGAGATCTATCAGGAACTTTATGCCTTTTGAAAACCCCACAATCTATTCTATATGCATTTTTTAAAACAAAGGAACACAATTCTAGCTAAGGTCTGCAGTCCCTTTTCTCCTAATTTCAGTATTAATGATAATTAGTGTACACTGTTATTGATGCAATTATATTTACGAGCTTGCAGAGCCTAGGAGGATAGATAAACTTGTACTTCAGCAGCAATATTCTTGGATTTTTTCAATTTGCTTTTCAACAGTACAAAAGGTTGCATATATTTCTACTTAAAGCTCTTCAGAATGGGTTTTACCCCCCCAGGCTATTCCTTTCCCAATTATTCAAGCTAAACACTAAGATATTGCAAAGTAGACCTTTCCAGACTGTTAGATTGAGCTTAGTCTCCCACTCTGCATCTCTACTCTCCTTAGCATGCTTTCCATCCTCCTTAAATAACCTGCATGCTCTCTTTGTCTAAATGATACTAATATAAGATCCTATTAGTACAGTGTGAATAATGCATACCTAGAAATTGCACTGTGGTCAAGGAGTTGAAAGCAGCAACACAAGATTTGTGTTAGAAACCACTGTTAACTGCCTAGAGGCAGTATGGTATTTAATGAAAGGTTCTTGATATTTAACAAAATGCTCATGCTCCTGGTACAATATGACTATTTATCTTTCCTCCATTGTGTTTTTTTCAAGCCATAAAAAACCTGAGTCTTCACAAGAGTTTGTTGTTGATGACCTGTGTTACTGTTGCTGTGTGAACTCTTTCTTTAGTGACATGTTCCATATTTTAATTATCTCTTTCCTTTCCTTTCCTTTTCCCCCTCCCATTCCCTTTCCCATTCCCATTTTCCCCCTCCCATTCCCTTTCCCTTTCCCTTTCCCTTTCCCTTTCCCTTTCCCTTTCCCTTTCCCTTTCCTTTCCTTTCCTTTCCTTTCCTTTCCTTTCTTTCCTCTCCTCTCCTCTCCTCTCCTCTCCTCTCCTCTCCTCTCCTCTCCTCTCCTCTCCTCTCCTCTCCTCTCCTCTCCTCTCCTCTCCTCTCCTCTCCTCTCCTCTCCTCTCCTCTCCTCTCCTCTCCTCTCCTCTCCTCTCTTCTCCTCACCTCTCCTCTCCTCTCCTCTCCTCCCCTTTTTCCTTTCCTTTTTGTGACATCTGTTTTGTCTCAGCTGTCTGGGCTGAAAAATGAGGACAACTTTCATTGTTGGATCGTCTGTTTTTAGTCTAGCATCAACAGGTACCATTCATTTTTCAGCTGAAAAAATTGTTTTGGAATGTTGGAAAATGATACTCCCTTAATGTCTCCAATTATTCCTGCAGTGTTCATCAAAAAACTGAGAAACACCTCATTTTAAAGCATAGTCATAGGAGCAGGTCATGAGAGTAATTCAATGCTCTTTATATAGTGTTTTTCCCCTGGTCATTCAGATGATGAAAGAAGTGCTGGGAATTTATGAACTTGTTTAAGCAAGAGTGGTTTTCCTGGGTTTTTTTGTTGTTGTTGTTCATAAAATTGAAAAGTGAAGATGGGAGAAGTCCCTGCAAACTGATATGCTACCTGATCTGGCCAGGAAAAAAACATCCTTCATGGAGTTCTGGTTTATTAACAGGGAAAACATTTTGATTCAATACTATATGAACCCTCACAGCTGGACTTTCCCCCACAGCCTGTCTAATGCTCAAATTCATTCTGTAAGGAATGCTGGGATCAGGCTGTAGGCAGACTGCAGGCAGACATTCCCTCAAACCCTTCTCACTGTGGCTTCTATTCTCACCTGTGATTTTCCCCCATAACATAATAAGTCAGCTGCAGGAATGAGTCAGAAAAATTACCTGGCTCTTGCCTAGAAGAATTCATCTATGAGGGAGGTTTAAGGCAAATTCTGCTGGGGTTACCATGGGTTTTTTTGAAGGAAAACCACACAACAGGTAAATCCATTGGAATTTACACCTCCTCAGGCTGCAATAACAACATGTTCAGAAAACTTCAAGATTGCAGGTACTCAGTTTCACTGAAGATCAAGCTATTGCTCAAAATGTCACAAAGCTGTTACTGATTCAAGCTATCCTCTTATTACAACTTTTCAAAATTCAGGTTTCACCCACTAAGAACAGAATTTGAGAAAGGACAACAATACCTTTTAAAAATTCAGGTGCTTTGTTACTTGGGACAGTTGAGAAAAGGAAGAACATTGAATCTGGAACCACTTCAGGATACAGGCCACTATTAAGCTCAGGCTGTCTAAGAAAGAGAAATTAAAGAAAATGGAAAGTGGTTTCCTGTTCCCTGTGTGCAGAATGACTTGACCAACACTGGGAAAACCTCAACATTCATAACTGTAAAAGTCATCAACCAAATGTCCTCCAGCTTGAAGAGGTCTTGTATCCTCCATCTCATCAATATTTAAAACATGGGACAAAACAGAACTGCTATTCTTTAACACCATTTTTGTGCAAAATTTTGCATGATGGCATTTGCAATTTGAACTTTTGCTTATTTAACATACAAAGCTGATTAAGCTAGGCACCTCTGCTTAGGTTTGTTTCTTTGCTGTGAAGAGCAGCTTTTTGTCATGTTTTTTTCTAATTAATACTTCAGAACAACAGCTAAGAATGGGCATTTTTATTTCAGGAAGGTGTTTGAACAGCTGAGGCAAATGATAAAAGAAGACTTAGAACAGTAACTTTACCTTAAGTACAATTAGTTTGAGTCAATTGTTCTTTATAACCACAGCACATTTCAACTGAGAACTGAAAGCTTCATCATTATTCTTGCCTGCTGTAAGACTAATGGTTAAGAAAAGTTAAATCCAGCATTTCCTTTTTAAAAAAATTATAAGTAAGTGAAATAAATGCTGAGTTTAAGTTCAAGCCTTGTGTTGCTACCTTGCCTCTGTGTGTGTATGTGTAGGTTATGAATTGGACACTATCTGCCACCAGTTTTAGCTCATGCATTATGCCCACTCCCATCCCATGATAAACAGCAGTAGTGCAGTTTGATCTTCTGGCTGCACTAGATCTCATTGAACTCCTTTATTTCATGGTTATGCAAGAGAACTATGACAAGAAAATTACTGAAAGACCATGGATGCTGAGGCCTAAGTCAGATTGCTCAAGTGTATCTACAGCATAGGAACTTATACCTAATACCCTTCTGGCAGCAAGATGAGGAATTACTTATCTGCTTGCCTGGAAATTGCATTTGCTTCTCCTAGTCAAGCATGCTGTTCCTCCATGGCCACATTTAGGTAAGCATGAGCACAGCTGTACCCTGGAGCAGATAATTTTTCAACACTGACTTTTGAACTTGTGGGTTAAGCAGCTCTGTCTATAGACTAACAGAGGACACAAGCACTAGACCAGACTCCGTAGTGTTTTTCAATGCTAGGCTCACTTTAAGAGGGAGAGAAGAAGAAAACATTTCCATATCTATTGTTTTAGGGACTCAGAAGCTGACTTTTGCCTGGTGTCATGTGTGTCAGTGGAAAAAATGTGGCAGGGCTGCAGGCCCTTCTTCTCCTCCCAGTTTCCATTTAAAGACCCAACACATCCAAGGAGAACAAATCTGTTTTCCATTTTCTGCACAATAAGGGATGCAACTTTTAGCTTCAGGGGACAAAAAAAACCCAAAAAAACAAACCCCAACAACTCAAAGCTAAGTGCCTAATTTCATCAAACAACCCTCAGCACAAAAGAGACTGCAGAAACTAGAAAATTCAATAGGAAACACAAAGTGCCATAAAATTTGCCAGATGTGAAGTTAATATAGTGGGAGCCAAGGGACTTGCACGCCTGTTCCTTTTTCTAGCAGTTATTTCCTGGGTGCCTTTGCTTAAGTGAAACAAACCTCTCTTTAGCTGGCAGTGATGCATTCAATCCCTGACTCTGCAAGTCACACATGTTTTGTGTTTCCTCCGATAAGCAAACTGGGGGCAATAACAGTTCATTTGTCTATTCATGTTCCTTACAGCAAGTAAGTTTTGTGTCTTTCTGCTTTTGTATAAACCCAAGGAAGGAACTGATAAGACTTCAATAATGGTCCTCAACACAGTGATCTGACCCTGTGCACCCTGACCTAACTTGGAAGTTGACCCTGGTTTGAGTGTGGGGTTAGACCAGATGTCTGCATCAACCTAAATTAGCCTGTGTTTATATTCCACAGCAATAGAAGTTCAGTGTATGTTTTAAGAAGGAAGTAGGTTTGTCATGAAAGTCTGCACATTGCCAAACTGAAGCTTTGGGATCCGGAGAGCTTCCTACAGTCCCTAAGCTTTCTTGTGAGAGGTTACTCAGGGTGACTCCCACATCTATCTTGGGTTCAGCAGCCTCATAGATCTGTGTACGGTTGGTGAGCCACATTTCTCACATTAAACAGGAGGTGCAGTTAAGCCTATTTCTGATGTGAGATATCTAGGAACAGCAAAGACAATTTCTGAAGGCAATCAGTCACTCGGTGAGAGCTGAGCCCCTTCCTCCCCTCCCCATTTAATTGCAGGGTAAAGAAGCCAGAGATTCTCTGACTCAGAAAGGCTTTGAGCAAGTCATCCAGTGGCAGCAGACCTCGCAACCTTGCAATTAAGGATTTCTGTGTGTTTAACAGAAGAGGATGTAGCATGCATTGCCTGTGAGAAAACAGCCACCAGAGAATATAAGGAAAATGTATTATACATCTCCCCTCCACATGAAACCACCAGTGCTGAGCCATCCCTGTGGCTGTGGAATCCCTGTGGACTTTTTCCCCATATGAATAGGAAAAAAAAATCTCTTGCTGTGTGTCCAAAGAAGCCCACAGTTACCTGCTTTTGTTTGCTTGTGTTGCTTCTGTGATCTAGTGAGGACACATGGCGAAGAGCTGAAAAAAAATAATATCTCATATTGGTTAGGAAAGAGGTGAATCTGCAATCAGGAGCAGTTTTGAGATGTCTGGGTAGGACAATTATAAGTAAGCATCTTAGTCTGGAAGCAGAAAGTTCATTTTCAAAAAGATTCACCTCCTCAAGAGACAAGGAGCAAGAAAGAATCCAAAGCAGAAACCTATGGCAAATTCCAATGATGTTTCTGAATTACCCAGCATTCCCAAATCCTTGGATCCAAGGCCTTCACACACATATAATCATTTTTACAGATGTCTTTTTTTCCCTTTTGTTTTTTTTTTTGGGGGGGGGATGATTGTGTTGAGACATCACAAAATACTAACATTTAGAAAGTTCTTTGAATTTAAGTCATGCAAAGATTAACATTAGTGTTTTCTAATTTAAAAATAATTTAAAATAAAATAAGCCATATACTGTATTACTGGCTTTTCAAAATCAGAATAAAGAAAATTAAGGAAGCTTTTAAACAAAAAATGTTAATCATGAGAATGTTGGATGGCATTTATGTTAGAAATCAAACAGTGCCCAGTAGTCCTAATTAACCCTTATTCTCTTTCACCACCCCCACCTCCCCCCCCTGCTGCACACAGTTGTTTAACTTCTGGCTACAGATCTGACCTTCACTATTAGAGGGGGAAAAAGGTCCAAAATTATCAGCAGAGCACTGAAATAACAAACTAGGTCTTCCAGGAGGTCACTTTTTTAGAGATGGGCACTTAAAGTAGAATTCAGCTTGACTGGAAATCCAGTGTAAGAATTTCAAGGTGACTCCTGGACTCCTGCACTCATGAAGGTACAGGCATAGTGCTCACCTGCTTTTTGTATTAGGGCAAACTTCCAAGGTACAAGCTATTCATTGGCTTACCATGACATTAATTCTGGTCACATCTGTGAATATATAGGAAATTTCAGGCCCTTGCTGTAACGTGAGGTGGCACATAACCAAAATTTAAAATAGAAAAGCAACTGAAAAGTGACTATGGAGAACTTTTGATAGCTGTGTTGCACTGAGAAACTCTTAGTTATCAAGTAACAAACATCTTATTCTGCAATCATCTAATTCAGTTGGATGCAACTGATTATATCTGTCTTGCATTTGGTAAAAGGCAAAAAGGAAAAACAAGGAAAAAGAGTGAACAGCCAGAATAATGAATCCTTAAATTTATGTGGTGCCTGGCATCCCAATATTACCTACTCAGGGATGATACTGAGACCCATTAGCAAAATGCATATACTCCTGGAGCTAAATATATATTCATAAATGGAGTGAGAAAGACCAGACCTTGTTAGAATACCATCCATTCTGTCAGCAAAGAAATTTATGTGATACACACATGCATTAGCAGAAATAGGCAAGTACTCACACACTATTTCTGCAAACACAATCCTCAGCCTGCTAGTTAATTATGTCAAAAACAACCCCCCTAATTCTAGACAGCAACACATAACAGCATTACTTAAGTCATGGCAGTTGAGGCTGGATGGGGCTTCAAGATTCCAAATACAATTCAGAGGAAGTTTTTTAATCTTACTAGTTAATTTTTAAATCTCTTCTTCAGTTGCTGACCCTTGCCCCTCACCTTATAACAACCAAACAACAACAAGAAAACCTCCAGCTACTATGTACCCTCCACCTTTTGTCCAGCATAACAGAACATCCCTTTGAGCTGACCTACCCCCACCCTTGGGTGAGAACACTGCATCCCAAAGATGAATTCTCTGAAACGAGCAAATTACCCTGTGCAGCTTCTTGCCAAGCTATAGGTCCTTTGGTGGCAAATGCAGAACAGAGGAGGCTGCAGTCCAAACTTTCTGACACGTTGGGTTTTGTTAGCTTCCTGATTAGATAGCAAACTGATTACAGATATAAACCAGGCAGTTCTTTGTCTGGCTTCCTGTAAAGTTACAGATTGTACATCTGAATTTAAGTCCCAGCAGGTAGCTCCCAACTCATACCCGTGGGACACAAAATGTTGATTTTTTTTTTGAGTCTCAGGATTTCCAGCTCACCTCCCTGCCTGTGGGATTGCTTGCACTACTGAATGAGAGAGTTGGCACCCTCATGCTTTAACTCCATAGTCAAATAAAAGCAGTTCCTGACAAACACGTGCACTCACAGACACTCACACTCACACATCCCTGGTGCTGCTTAAGATGATGGGCAGATGGTTAAGGAGAAGGAGCAGCTCTGAAGGTTTTCTTGTCCCATGTGAACCAATGCCTGCTGTGATGTGATATGGCTGCCAATATAATACTCAGAGATCAATATCAGCCCTTGAAAGTGAGAATATGAGCCCCAACACGGTGAAATTATGGGACTGTTTCCAATATTTACCTATTTTTAAACTTAACAACCTTGGCAAAATCTCTTACAAGCATGACTACCTAGTTTAAAAGACCCCTTGTGAGAGAAAACCACATTTTAACTGCAGGGAAATACTGAAGTCACTTGGCTGCAGTGAAATTGGGTTTTTCTGCTGTTTTTTTTTTTTTTCAAAGAAAACAATTCCTGTCAGGTTTCCTTTTTTTGCTTTTTTTTTTTCCCTCCCTCTTGAGAATGTGTTTTTGTTTTTGTTTTTCCACTGTAGTTACATTCCTATTATGAAAGGCTTAGCTTTTCAAAGAAATGGGTAGAAGATACTGCATTTCATACATAAAAAGAAGTTGCATGAAAAAGGGAATTCCCCACACAAGAAGTGCATTGTCTTACGAGAAAGATAGTTTTATAATGTCTGTGTGTATATACGTATTTATTTCACCAGCTTTATGAAATATTTTTGTTCCATACATTGGCTGGAAAACAGCCCTGAAGCTGCTCACAGAGCTGACATGCTGAGGAGCAAGTGCAGATTACAATGAATCAGCAAAGCAACAGCTGGACTCTCTTCAGTACTACAGACACATGCAAGGCCACACACTTTCAAGAATTTGGGGTGCAAAACTAGTAGGATGTAAAGCTCTACTTCCATTTTTTAAAATCCACCACTGAGCAGCTCAGCCTGCAGGTGGTGGAATACCTCCAGGTGTTGCTGTGGGGGCAGCTCTGAGCACATCAAAAAGCATCTCACTTCCATGGACATTCCCAGAGAGCAGCTGGCAGCCATTTGGTGAAACTCCTTACTGCAAAGCACCCCAGAGGAATTAGTGCTGTGTACCACAGGGGTTTGAATGCAATTAGTAAGCAGTGCTTTCTCACTGTGCAGAAAGGCCCAGTGCCACTCATGGCTAGGTTACAACCTCATCCAGCTCCAACCAGCCCTGCCCAGGCAGAGCAGTTAGGTTTTTTCAGCACAATTATTATATTAATAATAATACATTTAGGCTGTCTGAGACAGCAGGAAAAGGGAGCTTAAGATATCCTTTAAAAGAGACAAGCACACAGCTGGCAGCTGGCAGTAGCAGTGAGCATCAAAGGGCTTGGAGTGAAGGGAGGGAGCCAGAACCACGTGTGAGGGAGGTGTTTTTGTGGCCAGTGTTTTCCCAGGGAGACAAGGCAGAGGAAACACCACAAAATGAATCAGAAATAAGATTTCAGGATGGGAGAGAAGAGGCAAGGGAATGGTTAGGGAATATCAGCTTGCATAGGAGAGAGGCTGTGAGAACTTGGTATTAGATAAGGTGCAGAAGCTCCTGAGTGGAGCAGGAAGGGCAAATGCTGAAGAGAAGAAAGCAAGCAATGGCCATGACAGAAACTTCTTCAGTTGCATATAGCTGGGCAGAAATAAATGGACCCATTCCATCTATTTCCATGCATTGGTCTAAAACAGTGATAAAGTGAGAACATAAGATAACTAGGGGGTAAATCAGAGGGTATGCTGGAGGAAAAATGCTTTTGAGATGAATAAGCTTGAGGTGACCTATATGCCTATGTTACATTCATACTAATCGCTGCTGGATCTCCCCTGCACACACTGAATGCTGTGCTGACAACCTGAGCTTGCTGAGGGATGGAGAAGACATCCCTGAAAATACTAAGGATATAAATAAACTTTTCTGTTACATGAGTTTGAAGCTGGCATATTCACAGACTTAACATTCCCTTCCTGACCCTTCCCTGCACTCAAACACACACGCACACACACTGAAAATTTTGACCCTTTCAATCTCTTTTCTCCACTCCCCCTAACACTTGACCATCTTTCAGGTCACACCAGTCTTCATTCTGCCTGAAGAAGTAACCCAGCTCCACTGGCAAATAACACAAGGAAACTCAGCCCAGCCAAGGACATGCGCTTCTTCACTTTTATTCTGTACATTTCCACACAGATCACAATACAGGAAAAGTGTCCAAAAGGAACAGTAACCAGCTCTTTCATTCTATACAGGCTTCCTCCTTCCCCTAGCTTTAGAATCTCCTTGTTTAGTAACACAGTGATCAAGATACTATGTATAAATAGGAAATACAAGAAAATCGGGGAAGAAAATACTTTCTCACTTTGTTACCAAAAAAGCCCCCACCCCCTACCTGGACCTTGATTCTCTGTAAAACACACCGCTTCACTTTCATGGGTGCTGCTGCACTCTTCAGATTACTTCTGCCAGCTGGCAGCCTCATGATGCACAGCTCCAGGGCACTATGCATGGGGTCAGGCAGCATAAAAGAGCCCTTTGTGATGTTATTACAACTCCTGGATCAGATGTGGATTCAGATAGTAAGATATGTACAAATGTTGGAACTCTGGATGCCCATGAAATGTTGGCTGAATATATGCATCTTCTATTTGGCTTCTGAACTGCTCTGTTCAGGGGACTAAACTATTATGGAGTGGTCCAGATTCTGACCTCTGCCACATGAATTCCCTAGAGGGAATCCAGTGCAGAGGAGATCAGGATCCGTCCTTTATCCTTCCTCCATCACCTCCAGGAAGCAGCAAGGGAATATCCACTATATAGCTCCATGAAAACTCAGCTTTCCCATCATGAACCTGTTGACCACCATCCCACATGAGGATGACTCTTTCTTATACTTTTTCCTTTGTGCAGGAGACACCTCCAGTTCCCTAACTCTTTGCTAAGTGGTGTCCTCATTCTTTATCAGCTTTCATCTCTCATGTGCTAAGTGGCCAGAGGAGACGCCAGTGTGAAGGCTAGAAAGAAACCTTTTGCATCAACAAATTCTAATGGTGATTTCTGGGCTGTTGGGAAAGACACTGTGATACCTTAATGATAGGATAGATATGACAGAAAGAAGTATTTCTGACATGGGTTCTCCCAAATGAAAAACATTGGAGTCACTGAACTCAATATAATATAATACACTTACTCTAAAATTCAGCAAAATATTATTCTCTTGAAGCAGAGCAACACCTGAATGCTTTCACTGACTGGAAGTATCACCTGAGATAAAATTTTTAATACAAGATAGCTCAGACATAGAAATCAAGCATGAGAAGTGCAAACTAGCTGATTAGAAACTTGTCATCCTCCAGCACAACATCTGAATTTAAACCAGTTAAGCTAAAAAAAGCATGTGACTCCCACCACCCTTCAAAAAATTATTCTAGAAGAAGCAGGATACTGTATGGGAGCAACATTTCAAGGCACAACAAAAAAACCCTCTCATAAATAGTTAATATACAGCAGCTTTTAGCCTCACAGCACAGAGTATGGGAAGGTGATATTATCTCCATTTTAAAGATAAGGAAACTGAGGCATGAGAAGGTTGAATGACTTACCCAGTCTTTCTTAATGAGCCTGGCAGGAAAAAGACCTCAGCTCTTTGATTCACTGTGTACTATTCTATCCTTCTGACTACAGTACACCCAGAGAGACGTGCTGGTGAATTATAACACACAGCAAGTGCTTTCCCTGTTTGTTGATGCAACCACGTGCCACACTGCCAGACTTGTAAGTTATCATAAGACAAAAGCATATCATTAAACAGGAATCATTTTTTGTGTAACCTTTATGTTTTGCACTATAACAACAGGTTAGTTCTTGCTCAGAATAAGTCCCCACTGAGCTAGCAGTGACAGTCTCATAAACCAGGTTCAGTCCTTACATATGCACTGAATTTTCCTAAGCACACAGTTGCAGCTCGATGAGTATTTGTGTCCTTAGGAGAATCAGATTTCCCTGCTGTGGATCTTGGTTTTCCTCAGTGCAAAGCTGCAAAGCCAAAGCTGTTCTAAAAGCTGTGCAGAAGCAGAGAAGCAGTAACAGTGGCACAAAGACAGGCCTGTAGTTTCCAGCAAAATGTTTTGCTCCCTGACACAAAGAGGATACTGAAACCTCCACGGACTGCCAGAAGGTTTGTGTGGGAGACACAGAACATGAGTCCTCAACTATACCATTGGCTAGGCTTTCCAAAAATCTTTCAAAAGCTTTCTGCTTCAAAAAAGCTGGCTGCACCCAAAATGACTGGCACAGGGTTTACGGCACAGATTAATGTGGACAGAAGAAAAATAACCTTCATTTCCCACTGTGAAAGCACATTCCACCTTGCAGAGGTTTCTAGAGAGAAACGCTGGCAGTCATATTCTGTGTTGCCCTCCCCAGTGCACTGCACCCTGATGGGCCAGTGGCCCAAGCTGGCAGTTCCTGAGTCCATTTGGAAAGGGATTTTAAACCTTATTTCCTTTTCCAATAGTTACAGGACAGAGAGCATATTCAGCCCAGGTGTGAGGGCAGCTAGATGGCAAAGGGCAGTCCAAGGCTAGCTGCTCTGAGAGGGAACAGGCAGAAATCCCCATCCTGGGGCTTTCCCCTACACCAGGAAAGAAACAAAAAGTGCTCGGAGGGCCCTTACAAAAGGAAGGCAGCTCCTAGGGCTTGCTGATGTCCATATGTGTTTCACCCTCTGCCTGGCACATGGTGAGGTGTCTGAAATAGGCAGCCTCCAAAGAGCTGTTACTTTTGCCTGTGAGGTGATAGATGGCTCTTTCTGCACATAAGGCATCCCCCCCCATTTCCCTTTCCTCAGATCCATGAGGTGCAGCAATATGCTAGAGAGAGACAAAGCTCCCACGAGCTTCTTTGTGCTTTGAAGGCTCAGCCACTTATTTTCTTTTCTCCCAAAGCTGTTGCATGATCAAAGGAGGCAGACGGAGGAGAATCGCTCTGCACCGACACGTAAATGGAACAAAAAACCTGATAAGCCTCTGCCATTTCCCTCTGATTTTTCTGAGATAAATGCTGAGCAGAAAACCATACAGTACTAGGGCCAGCCATCTCACAGGAGAGACACTTGTTCTCCAGTTGAAATCATCTGCCACTTCTCACAAGCACACCAGGGAGAAACACAATCACATTTGCCCAGGCAAAGATTAACAGGAAAATCACAAAGGGAAGGAACATAAGAGTAGACCTTTTTTTTTTTTTTTTTCCTATTGTTATTAAACTTAAGTCTGAAAATACCCAAGTTCATCATGGTTCCCATCTGCTTAATCCTGAGTCACCACAAATTCCCTTAGAGGTGCCTTTAGGTTTGTATAACCAACAGCAGCAGAATTTCAACTTTCTCCACCTGGACATGGTCAGAGGATATCCAGCCATCTAAGACTGGTCAAGCAGAGGCGTCCCAGGGGCAAGCATATGAGCAGGATTATGACTTTTCCAGTGAAAAATGAAGGCAGCATTGGAGGCGATCCAAGTATCACCTTTGGTGATCAAAGAAGAGGTGATCAAAGAATAACAACTTCAGTAAGGAAGGACTGGGAAGGACAGAGCAAAAAAAAGGGAGGGAAGAAAAAGCAAAGAGAATTGAAGATTATTTAAAACAAAATTTAAATGAAATGTCTTCCATTTCCTTCATGCCAACAGGTTCCTTTTTTTCTTGGCTTTGACACAAATGCACTGCTCCCACCCGCCATGGAGATAATGACACTTGCCACAATAGTGGCAAGACCACAGAAAAAACAACTTACAGCTGCACCCATCTCCTATTTAAGCAGGTACATCAACAAGTTTTCCCATTCTGAGCAAGAAAAAAAGCCTGGTTCTCAGAAAAGGGCTGAAGAGAGGAACTGGAGAAAAAAGCAGCTACTCACTTTGTGGCCTATAGGCAATCATGTCTTTTGATGTGGAGTTGTTTCCATTCATTTGGAAGGAAAGCCCCAAACCATTTGAAAGGAGTAGGGAGAGGTGCCATGCACAACTCAGGGCTCATGTGTCACTTCTTGAAGCCTCAAGATTTGCAAACAAAAGGAGGTTCCACATCATCCTGTGCATTTATTCTTGGAGAGGCTGGAAGAGGATGCTCCCTGTAGCTGGATGACAGCTTGGAGAAGAAATGCATCCATCTCACTTTATTAAAAGTAGGTACATCTAATTATGGTACATGATTACTCATTACAATGGCATTTAATAGCTAGCATTCCAACTCCTTACCATAAAATAGCGATGCTTATGGAAACCATTCTGCAGAATCCCCATTCCTAGGGGCCAGCTTAGCTTTGCTTTTCTAATTTTACCTTCTTTCACTTTATGTATCCATGTCATACAGGAAAGAAAGCACTAGAAAAATGGTACTATCTATTAGAGCCAAATTAACCAAGCAGAAATCACTGCTGTATCAGACACAAGAGTTTCTTGAGCTCCTGCTCCATACCCACAAACCTAACTGGCTCCTGCAGGACCTTGATTCCTGAATACATGTAGGAACAGGGACTGCCTTCTCCCCCTGCTTGGTCACAGGCTGAGGAAAAAAAGTGCTAAGTGAAGGTCATTAAGGAAGCTGGAACCAGAAGGCCATTTTTCTCATTAAAATAAAGTGTAACACTAAGAAATGAATTGTTACTATGGTTCATGCGTTAGCAGTTAGATAATTGCTGCAGCACTTGTCACAACAGAGCACTAGGTTGCCACTGCAAACACTTCACTCAGCTGTAGGCTACTCATCAAGCATCTTCCTAGACAGGGACTAATTGAAGAGCCAGGTGTTACACTTTGCCAGCAAATGGAGGATGGCTCTAGATGAAGCAATTAAGTATGTAGTACTATATTGCTAAAAGAAGAAGTGCATATTTCTTGCCTATTAAAACGCTACAGCTTCTACATACTTTGTGTATGAATGCTGGGGCTGTTAATATCTTGGTGAACTCTGAAATAACATTCCCAAATCAGGTTGCTCTTCCCAGTGCATGAGGGCAACAATAGAAACAATTTCTGAAAAAAAGGCTTTTGCTTTCTTGGGTATTCACAGTCTTGTATGTGCCTGTCAAGAGAATCACTGCTTTCTTATATTCCTCTCTTTCATGTAGAGGATCCCAGAGCAGAAGCTGACTGTTTTTAAAGGGCTACGCATCAAACAAATTATTTCCTGAATTATAGATGTGTTTATGTTGAAACAAGTGCTATTGTTGCAAGGCATCCCCCTGCCTAGACTTTAGAAGTCATCACGTGCTCCATCAGTATGAGGGGCTTTTAAAACAAGCTTCTTGTCTTCCTTGCTCTCTAGGTAACTAGATACATGTGTACTGCATAGGATAGATCGCCCTTTTTTTCTTTTTTTTCTTTTTTTTTTTTTTTTAAGAAAAAAGGCAGTCTGAGAAACAAGAAACTGCAGCTGAGACTGGAATGTGGCACCTTATAAATAAGGCAGGAGACAAGATGCAGTCTGATGGCTGAATACAGTAAGGTTATTCAGCTCTGAGCCTGCCTAATCACTGAAGTCAAATGTAATGAATTTACTAGTGTGATCAAGGCCTGAGGGAGAGAGTTTTCCCTTTTTGCAGAAACAGGACCAAGAAATCCCTTGACCAAGGCAGGGGCTGTTGCTCCAGTGCACATGTACAGGGGATGGGAGAAAACTGGTCCCTGTGGGCACTGCCATATGAAGCAGTGCTGGAAATATGCTGGGGAGTGAAAGGGCAGCCCCTGAGCTCTGGAACCTGCAGAGGACATCAAACAGGGAGTCCAGAGAAGCCATGGCACAACTTGGAGTACACATAACCATGGTCATTGCTCTTATTGCTGGGTAGTCCATCCCTCCCAAGCTGGCATTTAAATGGACTTAAAAAATGAGTAACTGCCCCAGTACTTGGCCTGCTTTTGGTCAGCTGAGCTGCTGCAGACTCTGTGCACTGAGAACTCCTCACCAAAGGCTGAGACATCCTGACCCCTCTCCATACCCTGTTCTCCCAGGAGGGCTGGGCTCGTAACCTCCCCTTGAGGCATTACCACAGTGCAGCCACCAGCTACATCTTGCTCTTCCAAAGCAGTAAAAGCACTAAAGCTCAAGACACATCCTTCACTTAAAATTCCAGTCTTCATCAACATGCTAATAAGTCACTTTTAGCACATCACTGTGTTGTTGTTGCCATCAACAGATTTTGGCAGGCAGTTCACAGGATTTTAATGCTGTAGCTATCCATTACTAAGAAAAATAGTTGCCTGCATCCTTCATAAGAAAGCAAAATGAAAATATGAGTACCACAGTGAACCCTGTAATACCGTGTTCTCTAGCTTCACAGGTACCCAGAAAGTCACAAATATAAGCTGTTTCCAGGACTGCTGAAATGACTGAAAACACTCATGCTTGATGCTTTAGATTAGTTAGGAAAATAATAATGCAATGTGATTTTGACTCAGATTCAGGGAGGAAAATAGAGGGAATAAAGGCTGACAAATGCAAAAGAATAGGTATACCAGAGACATAAATGTTACTTCCACCAAGTTTAAAGACCATTCTTACAAAATACTTCTCCATGGATATTAGTCTAGCACAAAAAAAGCAAAAAGTGGGGGTAGGAAAATGAGAGACACAAAGTGGATCAACATAAGCAATCACTTCCTTCTTGGAGAACATGGAGGGCAAGAACAGATTTGTCCTTGGAGTATTTTCAAGGCATTCAAGTTCCCAGCATGTTCATACATTTCTTGAGTACCATTACACCCCTGGCAAGCTTAAGGTTACCAATGCACCATGCCCATTTCACAGCTTTTGCCCAAAGTCAGATCATCTCAATGGCTTTTGATATACTGGAAGGGTGAACATATAAACACCCGTCACTAGAAGCATCTGGGATGGATGAAAGGTAACTATCTACCTTCTAGGTGAGATTGTGTATTAGTGACTTTCACTACCATGCATGTCATTGTCACAGCAAAGACAAAGTTAGCAAAAGAGGCCATTAAATACCCTCAAACAAACCTCCCGCAGCCAAAAAGAGCCATGTGCCCAGTCTGGTTACCTGCAACAGCACCAGTTCTGCAAAAAATGCTGAGATCAATGGCAAGAAAGTATCAATTTCATTCTATTTTCTTTATGTCTGTGGTGCTTCTACATGGCAATACTCATGGAGCAAAGGACATAATCATGAAGTCCAAATCCAAGCTACAGCCCCTAAAGTAGAGACTGAGCAATTCTACCGCTGCTGGAAAAAAAAACCCAAGGATGACAGGTGTCAATAAAAACATCTACAGACATCTTAAAGAGCTGAAATACAGACAAGACAACACATGAAATGGTGAAAGAGCCACTGGAGTCTGAGGCTTTTTTTGTAATAGGCAAAAAACTTCCTGTGTTAAAAGAATCATTTAACCTCACACCTCATAGCGTTGAGGGATGCTATAATTAGTGAGAAATGTTATGACATCATCTTGTCTTGGATAACACATAAAAATACCTCTAGCACTGAAACATGAAATAATAAAAGTAACTGATGCTATTAAATAACAAAAGTAAGTTTATTTTATCAACATTATAAATATTTTCTTTCCCTCCATTGAACTCCAAAGTGAGATAATAAAACCAGTACAACGGAACAATTCAGGAGCTCCTCAGTTCTACTGAAAAGGGTTCCCTTTAATAACAAATTAAAGTGAAAAATGACATTCTGTCAGTCCAGCAGCCTCAGTAGCTGAGCATCCCTAGGTACTCTGTCATTCAAGTGGCACAATTCTGAGTGTGTACACATATATGTGTGTGTGCACATCTATATATATGCATACTGATGTATATAAATATACATATATATAGTAATATATACTCATAACTAGACACTGAACAGACACCTAGTAAATCAAACAACTTTAGGTGTAATTTAAGTGGGTTCCCATCTGCATACTGAAAATTAGCCCCGCACAAGTTAGGCACAATGATACCACACTAAGCCAGGACCTGAGTGCTTGAAAGATTCAATAGATTCGTATCACCTTTACCTGCTGCACAGTCTGCCTGCTTCTGTGGCTCTTCAAAACTGAAAATCCCATTGCACTTCAAAAGGGATAAGGAATTATTCTGCTGCATCTCGGCCCCAAACTCCTTCCTCTGTGAACCAACTCCTGATATCCCTGGCAATGTGTCATTGAAAAAAACAATATACATGCTCTGTTATCTACAAATACATTGCCAGTCTCCAGCGTATTATGTGTGCAGTAATTTGGGACACCTTGAATATTAAAGGCACTACAGACAGCTAGCTCCTGCCGTGTCTCCAGCACTGGGGTTCATATTCATCATGCAGTGACTGCCTCCCACGGAGCACAAGGAACAGGCAGCTTTCCAGAGCCAAAACAAGTCTCACTCTGGTCACACCACCATACTCCAGCTGCTTGGGAAAAGGGCAAACCAGATTCTCTTGCATGCTCTAAGTTCCTTTGAACAGTCTGAATGCCATAAAAGAGCTCAGGAAATCTGCCTGTCCTGCCACACTGCTCCAGAGCCAACCCCTGCTGCTGCTGCCACTCTCAAGGCATCCAAGGTGATGTCTCACCAAGGGGAGAACCACTGGGGACAGAGAAATCCCAGCACCAGCTCCTTTATCATAGTTCACCTGTGGCCTCAGGAAGCCACCTGTGATTAGAGGAAGCCTCTACTGCTCCACGTGTTTCATGGAGCTCAAAGACCAGGGAGCTGCAATGGGGCCCATCCTCTGCTCAGGCACCAGTCTGGCCTCAGCAGCACCAAGCCCCTGGTGCTATTGAAATTTCCTCCACTTATCACACCAATAAAACAAAGAAGAAAGATAAAACTGATACTAATATAATTCTCTTTTTTTTTTTTTTTTTTGTCAAATATATAGAAATATTACTGTAATGTCTTTCCTCACAGCCGGGAAATGATGGAAGGCCTACCATAAGGCCACAGCATGAGGATCTTCCTTGTGGAAATTTCACATACACAAAATTTATACTCTGATTTTTATTTTAACAGTTGCCAAATTCTGTTCTAATATATACATGTACTGACCTTCACCACATGCCCCTGATTATCAAGGGAAGGAATTTGGCTTTAGTATTTTATTTTTTAAACAAGAAAGGTAAAGACAGAAAATAAGACAAAATACATTTCATGTCACCATTGATCTATAAATTACAAATATATATAGTTTCCTTCCAGAGGAAGAAATACTAAAGAAATATTTTGCTCATATCAGATAAACTTTTGAAAACAGAATAAAAATAAAAATGTCTTTTTCAGCTCATCCCTCTCTGTTACAACGACTCTTTGTTTTTTTGTTAAAAAATAGAAATAAAATTAAAACAAAAAAAACCCAAAAAACCCACAAAAAAAAAAAAAAAAAAAAAAGAAAAAGAGAAAAAAGAAAAGGAGAAAAAAGAAAAAAGGAAAGGACATGCATTCATTTCATGTCCACAACTTCTACCAGTGAAGAAAAACTTATCTGAACAATGACCTGAATTAACTTCATGGTTTCCAAACTGCAGGTAATCCCAATGATCACCATGTGCCAGAGACCTACACCTAGCAAGAAGAGTGAAAACAAACACCAGGGGATCTTTCAAAACAAAGAACAAAGCAAAGTTCAAAAAACCACTGAAAGAATTATGCCAAAAGTAGGCCATGAGCATCTTCATGGGAACTGGTCAGAAAAAGTGGAAGCTCTGCTGTTTCTGGCAGTTGAGTTGTCTGCAGTGTTGGAAAAACTGAAGATGAATATTGACAACCTGAAGGTGAATATTTTGTGTATGCCTCTGTGTACGTGTGGCCGCTTTTGGTTCTTTTCTGGTTATAAACTTTGAGGTACAACAGAGAACAGATGAGTACAGAAGACACAGCTGGCCCCTACAGCAGCTGAGGAAATTTATGAGCCTGTAGTGGGTAATGGGGCAAAGAGCTGCTGCTTGTCCTTCTCTGGCAGGACAGACTCTCTGAAACTTTGTTCCTCTGGGGAACCAAACAGTTTGCAGGTTCAGACAAAGAAGGTTTTCCTGTTCCAATGTAAACCATGGGCAGTTCTCATTTATCTGTTGAGGGCAGCAAGCCTATGCTGACTGCTGATGGAGGTTTCCTTCCTACCTCTGGCTGTAACATAAGGGGGACCAGGTCCATAAGTCAGAACTATAGGAACCCCCTCTGTCATGAACAGATCTCTCCCCAGTGTAAAAGCTACCTTTTCAAATGTAAAAAATAGCTATCAACTTTCAGGTAGACCTGAAGCCTGAGCAGAATTGGGTCAGTCATTATGGTCTATATGCTCTGCCATACAACCCGGCATATCCCATATAATTCCTTTCCATACAAAAGCCTGTCTCATAAAGATACCATAACCCTATACCAAGCAAGAATAAGGAGGTTAGGTTTTGATACTGCTACAGTGCTGTAAATCTAACTGTGCCTCACACCCTGGAAAACCAGACAATAGGCAGAGTCCTTTCCAAAAGTGAGAAAACTCCTCCCTAACGGAGCACTGAGGACATTGCTTCCGAGAGGCTGGCGAAGGAGGGAATGCAGCTGGTAAAAACATTGGGTTATTCCTATGGGCATCCAGAGCTCCTCAGATTTTTTTGCTACTGCCTGACCATTTGTGAAGACAACACAGAGATAACAGGTACTATTTAACTGATGAGAAATGAGGGGAATGGGAGAATAAAAGGAATGCAGGAAACTGTAGGGATGCAGGAGGGCCTGGCTGGGTGTTCTAGTGTCCCAGTTAGATTGGTTCCCCCACACCCTCTTTTCTCTTTCTTTTTTTTTTTTCTTTTTTTTCTTTTTTTTAATAAATTGTACAGATGAACATGGGAGAAGTTCATGCTACTTGCTGGAAGCAATAAAGATAAATTTCCGTGGCCCATGGATTCCACAGACCTTTAAATGTCCCGCCTCATCCATCATGGGCTAACTTATGGAACCTAACGGTTCCATGGCAAGACTCAGTAGCCCTGAGAAACTGGTGGCATGTCCTCATGTATTTTCCATGAGAGTGAGAGACACGTTGATTCCATCAGCTTCTTCCTCACGTGATACCCGAGTGCCTCAGGTGCAGCCTTTCAGTTTCCAAGGATCCTTTTTGATGTTTTCAGACATCAGACTGCTGTTTCCAGATCCTCATGGGGGACCATTTGGTAGTTTTGTCGACTCTCCAGGTAAGAGGCCAGATCTGGATCACCAGCCTGCTGAGCCCTGTCACGAGCAGTCTTCCCCTATAAAAAAGAAACATGAAGAGAAAGTCTTAGAATGATAAAAGGTTGGAAGGAACCTCAAGGATCATCTGGTCAAACCCTTCTAGGTCTTGTTCATATGTAGAAGATCAGATGAAAGGACTAACCAGAGAAATTGCTACAGGAAGGATAGAAACAAATTTGGAGATTTTACTTATTTGTTGTGCAAGCTGGTCTTACGTCAAGTTTTTCTATCACAGTTAGGAGACTCTGAAATCTTTCAAAATCCTTGTGTGGCTTAGGACAAATCACACAGGTCTGCAAGGACATGATATTTGATACATCACACAGAAGGGCTCACATGCTGTAAGGAACTGATTTTTCTTTCTAGGCCTACAATGTGAACTAATATTATGCACAGTACTTAGCTAACACTTGAAAAGTCCACTTCACAGACCACATACTCTGCTAAGGATATGCAGAGAGAGATGACCAACACTTGAGATTACATCAACACATATCATTCTATCTCAGGTACAAATGATTTTTCTGTGCATCAATTTTCTACTCTGTTATCTGAGCTACCTTATGAATACTGTTAGGCTGGACCATAATCTTTATCCCAAACTACAAAATAATATTAGAAACACGTTAATGTATCTTCTCAAAAACACTCCTGCTCCTTGGTTTTCTCGACAGAAGATTAACAAGTCAGAAGCCACTTGTCTGGGTTCTTGCTATTGCAAAAATAACCTTTATGATGTACAATATACTCTGAAAAAATAAGATCTCTCTCCCCCACACAGACTATCTTATAAAGCATTATATGGTAGAAACTGGGTTAAGTTGCCTTGCTGCATTGAAGGTGCTTCTGACTCTAGAACCCAGAGATCCAACCACCTGACCACAGAATGCTTATATTCAGAAATGAAGAGGGGCAGCCTCTAGAACATGTTCCTTGGTGGTCATGTTATTGTACTGACAGAATACTTCTAGGGTTTAATTTGCCCAGACTTCTGTCTCAACCAGATGTATACCAAAAGAGGGTTGTGGTTAGTGTCAAATCAGTGAGCATAGGGGCAAACCAGGGCAAACAAAACATAACAAAATGGTTAGCCACCTTCACAAAGCAAGTCAGTCACAAGAACCAAGCCTCACAGATGCTACACAATCACAAACCAAGGCTCCCCCAGGTGGTCCTTGCCCACAGGCATGGACCTTGACCACACAGGAGGAGGAAGATGCTGTGCCATGGAGATGCCTCATTCATACCCAACATACCAAATAGTTTGAGGCCAGGCTCTTGCTGGGGTGAAGGTGACCCACAATGGGGACTGAACTGGAGCCTCTTGTACTTGTTTAATTCAATACAATTTTCTAAATAAAAATAGCTTGTTTAAAAGGAGGAAGCCTCAATCATGCAAACAGCAGGGACGGATGCTGATTGGTCTCGCTTGGCTGCAGTGTTTTATGACTGGCTGACAGGGCTGGGTTACCTTGGAGTCCGTCTTTCTCAGAGAGGCTCCCGCATCCACCAGGAGCTGGCAGACGGCGCGGTGACGCTGGCAGGCTGCCTTGTGTAATGCTGTCTCACCCCTAGACCAAAGTACAGAAACCAGCAGTGAGACACATCACACCAATGCACATTTACGAAGTATGAGGTGCAGAGGACAGACAGAGAAGGATGCTGCACTGCTGCGAGGTTCCCTCTTGCTGGCAGAGGTAGATTTGAGCACTCTCTCCCTTAGCATCTACATCCTTTGACTCAGTAGGAAAGCCTGCAATGCACAAATAGCAGACGAAGAACTTCTGAGGGGTGGAAAGAAACATGCAAAGGTTTTATGTATGCAAAGGACTGAATATCGCATTCCCAGTCAACCACCAGTTCAGCTAAAGGCTGCAAAGGCAAACTAGCCACCTTCATACTTCACAGCAGGCAAAAGAGAAACAGTCTGGTTTGTCTTTTTTTTTTTTTTCCAGCACTTTATTTCCTCATCTTCATTCCTGGACTCATCCTAGAAAAATCCTGCCCATCAAAGCCCTGACTGATACACTCGCTGCCCTGGTTCTGATACCCTGCTCTCCTACCTGTAGAACGAGAGCTGTGTTTTCATTTCCCACTGCTGGACTGGTGAGCTACTGGGGAAGCTTGAACACATCCTTTTCAAAAGAGGAAGCTATGTAGTGGGAACAGATTTATTGCAAAGCTCATCATCAGATTGGGGCTAAATGTAACAGGATTCTGTGACTGATTGTAGTCCTGAGATGAAAGAAATCTATCTAGATTTGCCTAGGAAAAGCAGGAAAGTATGCTCTCTTTCATTGGGCTGAAAAGGTGCCCTTAATACTAGTGTTCAACAAGTATGGCTGTTACATCACCTCCAAAATAACAATTTACAATAAATAGATGGAGTAGGATGTATTGCACCTACCAGCCCAGAAAGTGTGAGTGCATAAAGGAATTTCAGCCTCAGTCCATGCCAAGAAAAGATGAACTATTAATAGGTAACCTTAGGGTGAATCTCTCTCTTGCATGAAAACAAGATGCAGAACAGGATACTATCTGGTTGCCCCTTGAGGATTAAAAGACAAATTCATGCTGCCAGTTACAGCTGGAACCTTCCCTTTTCAAGAATGAGAGATAGAGGGACCTTTGTAAAGGGAAGACTTCATACCCATGTTCACTTGCACTTTATTTCAGTAGCTATGCTATGCAACTGGATGAAGAGAAACAGGCAGTCCATCCAGATTCTATCACCACTGCATTGAACAAATTCACCTTGTGCAGAACCTTTCTGGTCTTCTCTGTTAGCAGAGCACTGTAGGATGAGGAAGGGTAGGTGTAAGCCCTATGAGAATGGCAATTTTTGCTTCCCTTATATTTCATATACTTCCCAGGATTATTTATGCTTCCTTTACATACTGTTTGTGACACTTTGATTATAAAAAAAGATCAGCTGGGAACTGCAGAGAAAAGTCTTTAAAAAAAAATCAGAGGTAACTGAAATTCTAACTACTTGAAAGAAAGCTTCAACTGCAAAGGTTGTGGCCAGGTGGGACAGCTAAGGCAGAGCACCCCACATAACTCAAAAAAAATGTAGAGCAAGAAAATAATTTCCTGACTTCTGGAATTTACTCTTTAGGTTGGCTTCTCAGTAACTGGATGCTAGAACCATGGAAGCACAATGCAGGACTTGTATTCCTCTAGAAAGATTAAAGAGGCATGGGAAGCAATGGAGGGGAAGTTCTTTATGGAATTCAGGAAGCATTTGTTTTAGACCGAAAAGGCACATATGAGGTGGTTGCTGTTAGGGTTTAAGGGGACTTTTGTTTGCTTGCTTGTTTTTGAAGAGCTGTGACATTTTACAAGCTTTTTATTTGAAATTTTGCACTTGAAAAACTAAAAAAGTCTGCTAGACTAATGCACATACTGTGAAGAGCAGAGTAAGTTGTACTTACGTTTCGCTGTCTGTCATGTCCAGTAATTCAGATGGACCTGAAAAAGACAGTCAAGTATGTCATACAGCATTTGACTGCTTGACTAAAAGAGTATGAATACCAGGAGAAGATTCCTGGTGCCAATACACAAAGGCAGCCAACCAAAAGCTCCATTTGCACATATATGCCAAACTTCCAAGTATTATTTGTTTGTGTGAGCCCTTGCACTAGCAAAATTCTGGATGCATAGTCACTGCTCTAGTGTCAGCACCAGGGAGTAGCAGCCTCTAAATTATACTGGGAATGAATATTCATGGAGTTTATTTTCTCACTCTTCACCTTTCTCAATTAAGTGGTTCACATAAGTACAGTGAATTGAAAATGCTGATATACTGGAGACCCTGATATATTGCAAGTTAAAATCTATTGTTAGTACTAGAGGGAAAATGTCATTAGGAAGTTGAAATTAGCCAAATTCCATCCTGAATGACATCCCTGTGCTACTTCATTTAACAGCGTTATACAGAATGCCGATCAGGGTGGAATATTCCCAGCAGTCTTTATATTGATATGCAAATCCTGTACTCTACTGGTTAGCAATGATCAAGAAAGTAAGATTAAGAAAAACAGAAGAAATTTTTGTTAAGTGGGGCAAAATAGTGCATTTATGCTAATGTTCTTTGTCCTTGATATTCGCTACAGGCAGATGTTTATAGCAGCAAATTCCATCGCTGAATTACAGCAATATGGAAAGACTGGGATCTGGATAGCATTTGAAATGAGAAAAACCCTTCCCTTTGCAGTCTGTCTTATTCTTCTCTCCATTGCTCTGGAGGGTAGTGCCAGATGGTATGGGGCAGTTAGCAAGGGGAATAGTGAAACTTTACAGGAATTTTCCTTCCTGTCCATGAACATTTCTCCTTAGCATACTTTGACTTTGAAATTCAAGAGTCCTCAAGAGCTTAGAGCAAATCACACCTGAAACTGAGGAATTTCACACTACTTGCTTACAAAGGCCTACACACAACCTCTCTATATTCCTTTCACTCTGTGTGTCAAAATGGATTAGAGCAGCCTGTCTCCCCTTCATTCCCTTTACAACATATACATGCAGTATTACCAGGGCAGCTGGCTGCCTCAGCTCCTGGAGCTGCAAGTAGCTCCTTCTTCTGCTATCACGAGAAAGAGGTGGTCAAAAAACTACCATGCTTAGTCCCCAGTGCACAGGGCACTGCATCCCTACCATGGCAGTTTTCCAAATGCATCAGCCACTTTCAATTTTTAAAGCACAGATTCCTGACTCTGCCACCACGCATCCTCATCTCCACCCCTGGCAGTTAAATGTTCACTCCTCTCTACCAGAAAGAAGAATCACTCATAAATTCCTGAGCCCCCTTCATTATGAAGAAGGATACAGGGGGCTAAGCAGGGATACTTGTCAAGAGGAAAGAAGTATAATGCCTGAGAAACTAAAACTAAGAAAAAAAAACCAACAAAACACAACAACATGCAGATGAGGAAAAAGACTCCTTTACATCTCCCAGGAGGAAATAATGTTCTTTAAAAAATAAAGGTAATTCTCCATGGCTTGCTGCACTGCTGTGTCCCAGTGACAGGTAACCAGGAATGGCCTGCATTGTATTAGAAAAGACAGTGCCAAGTCAACTGCCCTTTCTTTTAATGGAGGGGACAAGGAAGATCATGATGCAAATGTGGAACAGGGTAACCAGGCGGACATATAGGTACTTGCCCTGGTCAGTGGAAAAGAACAGAAAAAGGTATTAAGATATTAGAAGGAAGGATGGAGAGAAGTTAGAAGAACCTGACCTGAGAGGGAGGAGAAGCTCAGGGCAGAGTGGGTCTGGAGAGCTGGGATGACAAGGTTCTGAATATTGGTCTGAAATGGGAAAAAACCAGCAAGGCTACGACAGAGGAACTGAGGACTGAGGGGGTAGCCCATGAGTACAGACCCAAGGAGGTGTCAGGTTCATCCCACCTGTGTGTAAAGGATGCTTTCCTGGATACTGTCCCAAATAAAGCACTTCATAGGAGTGCCTCAACTCCATCCCAGTCATACATAAGGGTCAGATACTGCGGTTAATCAATTAGTAGCAAAACATGGTACCAGGATTCATTTGTTTCATTCTTTCTGGTCTATGTTTGGAGCTGGGATGTCCCAAACTCACACACAGCCTGAGCTGTGCCCTTTACTTCTTTACTTTATTTTCACTTGTGCTTCTCTTAAACCATCTCACGCCCTCCTCCTAATTCCCTTTCCCCTCTTTTTTAGACCTCATTTTTACATCAGTCTCCCTGGCGCTGCCAACCGACCATTCCAAATCCCCCTCTGCCCTGGGACAAAAGCTGCACAGATGTGGGAAGGGCTGGCACTGGGAAAGCTAACGGCACTGTCATCCTGACCCAGCAGGGAGGCGGCTGTTTTACTCTGGGACAAGAGGCAGAGAAAGAAAAGGGGACCAACGCGCAGAGAGAGAGAGGACAAAATAACCCAATAGAAATCCGGAAGGGAAATGCATGAGTGAGATTTCTATCAAGTAAAACAGCAGGAGGGGAAATAAAAACAAAAGATAGAAATGTGTGGAGAGGTGGAGGGAGGAAAAAAAAAAAGAAAAAAGGGAGAGAGAAAGAGAGAGAGCAACTCAGGGGCTAAAGAATGGCAGGATGGGGTTGGGGAGGGGGGAGACGTTCGCATGAAAGGAGCTGAAAAGCATGACGCACTGAGGGGAAGCCCAGCTGAGATCACTTTCTTTCCTTAACATCTCTGATAGACTGTCTGTGTAGAATTAACTTTTTTCCTTCTCTCCTTCTGCCCCCTTTCACTTCACCAAAGCCCTTTTCCAGTTTCTCAGGAGGCCAAGCTGTCTGAGCCGGGGATGGGAAGAAGGGAAGGAGATACCCAAAAGCAGCTGCCCTTTAGCTGAGCTCTCTACAACATAAAGAGACTAAATGACCATATTTCAGAGGTGCTTCAAAAATACACAGCACTGAGAAGTCAGAAAGGCCTCCAGACCCACAGCATACCCTGTCTTCTCCAATGGATATGGTTTCAGATACCTACAGGAGACTCACAGCTATTAACCCCTGCCAGTCCCTTGCCTTGTCAGTCTGTCACAGAACTGAGGAAGAAGAGTATTGCTTTATGCAGTAATGTCAGACATTTTAAGTATTTCTGTGTATTTACATGTCACAACCCTTTTTGTCTAATAACCTGAATGAGATTGCTATCTGGGGAGAAAACTGGATTTGGTTCCTCAACTTCAAAGAGGAATATTTTAAAAATAAGAGTAATCTGCAAGGTCTGAACTATTTCAAGCCCTTTCCCAAATCCACATTCCTTATTTTTGTCCAATGCAAAGATTATCAGTGTCTGATTATTACTGCTAAATGTTGTTTAACCTGTAATTTCCACTGTAACATAGAGGGCAGTCAGATTATGGGAGCATGCCTTCCACTCTGTCTCTCAGCCATGTTGGCCTAAAATGTGGTAAACTTGCAAAGTAAAATAGCCTACTTTATACCTTGTGCCTTCTAAGAAAACTAAGCTGTTCTCTGCCTAGGCCTCTCACAAATATCTTCTACCCTAAAATGTTCTGCAAATGTAGACATGCAAGCATGTATCAGGCAAACTCACTCTCCTTCAGTGTTGCTTTCTACTGGCTTCAAACTTTATCCCTGATATACATATCTGACACAATAAAATTTGCTTTCCAAAATCCTTCTTTGGAACTCCTAAATCTGCTCAGCATGGAAATCCAAACCATCATTGATGGCTCTCCACTGATAACCTTGCAGCACTAAGAGTAACAAAAGCATATTTTTTAATTTTTTTTTTTTTTTTTATATCAGAGGATGCTATATAATCAAGCAAGGATGTTGAGGTTTGAGGTCACAGAAATGTTCAGGATAGGATTCCCTGACTGACTGTTTAATCAGAAATTACCACCACAAACTCCTAAGGCAATTGTACACATCTTTCTTCGCTTCTGTTTAGAATTAAAATATTCTTGATGAACTACAGAATTCTTGTTTGTGTTTTGAACCTCTACAGAAAAGGAGAAGATAAGGAGAAAGTAAACCCCAGAATGTTTTACACAGTGATTACAAATTATAGATAGCTCAGAACTGCCAAATAAAAACTCCAAGTCAAGTCTGAGCCTAAATACAGATGATAATTTAGGTTCTTTTTCTACATACATACTACTTACAAAACTTCTCACACCTTCCCTAATTCTGTTTAAGCAAGTACAGAGTGAAGTCTTCTAAAAGGTGTATGCATGATGTGAGAGAGATGCTGACTGCAGTAATTAACAGATGTGGTTCTGATACCTACTGAGTTTGGCCCTGAGTTTTAAACTAAGTGTCCCTTAGCCCAGCTACAGACAGATCTTAAAAGGTGACCCTCCTACTACAAGCAAAAGACCCCTGACTTAGGAAGGTAGTCCTGAACAACATATAGGCCTGTGTATCTGATCTTCCTGCTCAGAGGACAGGGAGAAACTGTTGTGCAGGAAGAGCAGGAGCCAACACAACTGTTCCTGCAGCAGTAAGCAGCTGTCATCCTGACACCTACTACATGGGTGTTTTAGCTGCTATTCCAGGCTTGTGCTAGTCCACTGCTAAGTATCTGGCAATACTGCACAGCAGTCTCCTTGTGTGACTCATCTCTGCTTTTTCTAATTTAAGAAGGGTTATTTTCCTCCCCTCAACATCTGAAATCATCCTGATCAAAATCACAGAGTAACCTCCTGTATTACTGTACACAGTGTGTGTGCAGAAAGCAAAAAGCCATCTCCAAAGGACATCTTTGGCATCGTTACACCATTTCCCCATCTTCAGTGCTATGTTCACTGCTCTTACATCACATTTTATACACATGTATTTTCACTGTAGGTAGTTAAAATTTCTGGTACAGTGGTTTTCATCTTGTCTTTTCTGATGTTGTTTTTTTTAAAGATATTCAGAAGATTTTCCCTGTGTGATTTATAATAAGTTTTCTTTGCTGTTTGCTGGAGGGTATTTTGAAGTGGAACTCCTATTAATATTAACTATCTCCAGTCACATATGGGAAGCAGATAAACTACAGAGGAAGTGTGACTGGGGAGAGGTAATTGCCAGAACAGAAGTAAGACTCATTTTTATCGAGGGCTGTTATCAGCAGAAATGAGAAGACACAACGAAAGACTTAAATTTTGGTAGCATTGGATTTGGTCTTATACACTAATTAATGTTGAGAAAATGCCAGATGCCAGAGAATGCAACAGCAAAACAAGGACATTATGATGATGATGATTCAGCAAAAGAGCTCATTTGTGACTGAGAAATGCCCAGGGTAGAAATGAGTTTTATTAATTGCCTGGTGGGAGAAGAGAGGAGGCCCCTATTAGAGCATTGTCCCATGCACTCTCCGATCCCCAGAGAATGTTAAACAAACAATGCATTTGGAGAAGCCCAGAGGACATATGTCTGGAAAGCTGCAAAAGCTTCCTGCCATCCTTGGGGATAAAAGAGAGAGAAAGGAATGGAGCTGACATTTGCTCAACCTTCTGGTTTGTCTTTGTCTAACAGTCTGTAATCCCTCACATTTCTCTGCTCACTTCAAAAATTCCCATGGATTCCTTGCTCATATCCCTACCAGCTTAAATGATCTCATTTTAAACCTTCATCAAAGGAATGGTAACTGGGTCAGGCTGAGAGTAAGTTAAGGTATATGGACCTAACAAAAATCCTGGGCAGGCAGCCATGACAGTGAATTGGCACAGGTTGCATTACTGTGAGAAGAGACCAGAGGCAGTTAAGAAAATCAAGCAACATTATGTCTGTTTACAGAATTCAGAGGCACATAAAAGCTCTGTCATTAATGAGATAATCCTGAGAAGTTAAATAGAAAGTAGAGCTAGCACTGATAAGACTTGTTACAACTTGTGAGAAAACTAGATCCAAGGCATTTGGATATAAGGCCAACTACACTCAGTAGATATCCATACATAAAGAGTAAAGGACCAACTCAGACCCCTCAAGTCAGATATCTGGGGCAGAGGTCCAGCTGCTCACACGCAGATATTTTGTGCCATTCAATATACCTACAGGCAGGTCTTGTTATTCATTTTGGTCTCTTGGTCTCTTTGGTCTCTTGATCTTGGTATCTTTTCCCAGGCAACTCTCAGCAAGACAAGAGGGCACGGTCTCAAGTTGTGCCAGGGGAGGTTTAGGTTGGACATTAGAAAGAATTTCTTTACTGAGAGGGTGATCAGGCATTGGAATGGGCTGCCCAGGGAAGTAGTGGATTCTCCATCCCTGGAGATATTTAAAAAGAGACTGGATGTGGCACTCAGTGCCATAGTCTAGCAACCGCAACGGTGGTTGGTCTGGTAACTGCAGCAGTAGTGGATCAAGGGTTGGACTTGACGATCTCTGAGGTCCCTTCCAACCCAGCCAATTCTATGATTCCATGAATTTGGAATGAATGGCAGGAATGCTTGCTTGGGCTCCAGCTGCCAGTCCAGGCTGGATCTCCTACAGGCCCCGAATGTTATCTTGGAGACCCATGTAGATGTCCTGGATATCCAAGGGTAAATTACATTAGACAGTTCTCTTTAGCTAAAATAATGAAGCACACAAGTAACTGTCAGCTGAATTACTTGCTGGGTTCCAATGACTCTTTTGATTAGGGTCTCAGTCGAGCTAGGCATGCTAGAAGTCTGCTGCTCTTAAAGATGCCCTTCTGACTTCCTTCTGCCACTGAGAGAGGAAAGTGGCCTCTAGTACCTCTGTCATAAATGAGCAAATCGATTGAGTCAGAGATCTCTGTGGACAGGGTATGAACTTGGACCCACAGATTATCTGACACCTTATAAACCTAGGAGTTTATAAATCTAGCTACATCCCATCCCAATTAACATGAATGTTCACAAATGTATTATTGCCTCATCTTTTACTGTGACCTGTGTGGTGGGTTTTTTTTCTCTGTGTACAGTTTCTGCAGTAACCACCTAGCATTAGCCAACCATATCCTGGGCTGCATTAAAAGAGGCTTGGCCAGCAGGTATACTCAACTTTTGGAAGACCCCACCTAAAGCACTGTGTGTCCAGTTCTGGAGCCCCAGTACAAGAAGGACATGGAACTCTTGAAGTGAGTCCAGAGGAGGGCCATGAAGATGATCAGAGGACTGGAATATGTCTCCTATGAGGACAGGCTGAGAAAGTTGGGGCTGCTCAGCCTGGATAAAAGCAGTCTCTAGGGAGACCTATAAGGAAAGCTGGGGAGGGACTGTTCACAAGGGTGTGCAGTGATAGGAAAAGAGGTAATGACTTTAAACTGGAAGAGGGGAGAGTCATGTTGCACATTAGGAAGAAATTCTTTAATGTGAGAGTGGTTGAGACACTGCCATAGGTGGCCCAGGGAGGTTGTGAGTGCCTCATTCCTGGAAGTGTTTAAGGAGAGGTTGGATGGGGCTTCGAGAAAGCTTATCTGGTGGGAGGTGTCCCTACCCATGGCAGGGGAATTGGAACTGGATGATGGTTCATCTGCTGAGTCTGTGATTCTGTGATTAGCTAACACTTACTCCAATTGCCAGCATTAGTTTCTGTGTTTAGTGGTTACACTGCTGCTGAAATAACATAGCTGACATCCAGAAGTCAAAATAGCCATTGATATTTTGAATATGAATCAGAGAGGAGCTACAAAAATGTTTAAATAACTTGACAACATTTCCTACAGTGCAGAAGGCCAATGACTGTGATTTTGGCTCTGCTTGCAGAACAGTGACAGTATCACTGCACCACTTTCCAGAATTTACAAATTTACAGTAGTTTAAGAGTCAGAAACTCCTAAATGTGACTGCTTCAAACATATGTGCACATGGGCATAGCCTGTGTAAGCATGCCTGCAGTCTTGTTACTGACAAAATAAAAGAGTTGACATAAAAAAGGGAAATAACATGATCACAGCCCATGCATTTAAATATAAAATCGAGATCATAAATTTTTGTAATCGAATGGTCTTGAATCAGAGACATAATATTGGAAGGTTGGAAAAGAAGCTAGGTAAATGCAGTCTAGAAACAAATGCACAGATTTCCTAACCAATGTGTTAGTACATACAGAAATTACACCCATGGTTGGATGAGCTCGCCACTGCTGTAAATGTTTTAGTGGAGATTAAATGCTTTCTATTAACATATGTTCTCACTGAAAAACAAATTAGTGCAGAGGATTCATATGCCAGAGGTTCTAACTAGAGCATCACATCACTTCTTCACAGCCCCTCAACTGATGCAAGTGTGAAAACACCCATCTTCCTCAAAAGCCACATTTTTTGTTTCCACAAATTCCCTTTATCTGGAGCCATCACTGCCATTGCTGTCACATCCCTAGTCCCCCACTCACACAAGCTGCAGGTGGACATTTTGTCGAGGGTGACCACAAATAAGTGATGGCACTTCCAGGCACATGGGGTGTTTTTACTTGACTGACACTTGGCTAAAGTGCAGCTTTCTGTGGATTTGTCTGCTGTGACTTACCATGCTCCAGGATGTATTTCACCATCTCGCCCTGTCCTGTCTTGGCAGCATGATGTAACAAGGAGCAATGATCAGGTCCTTGGATTAACAAATTAGCTCCTTTTTTACAGCATTCTATGAACTGGGAAAAAAAAAAAAAAAGAAAAACAAACAAAAACCAAAAACACACACAGAAGGATAAGATCACAGGAGCAGAAAAAGACAAATTATTTAGTAATTTATTGTAGAAGGGTCAGAGAAAAATGGAATAAATTAAAATACGCTTTTAAAGACAGCTTTTAGGCCTCAATGAAAAAAAAATATCTGAAACTGGAAGTATGGACAGGTACATGGGTTATGAAGAGCAGCTTGCATTTCCTAAATAACAAGACATTGCCAATACACCAGCAAATGAATTATTACTTGCTAGCAGTGCTTGCTAAACCACTTCTGGTGAAGCTGTTGGGATATTTAAAAATATATGTATTTGACAGAAGACTCTGGCTTGCCTACTGAAAATTCCTATTTCAACTTTGCACTGGAGGTGCAAATACTTTCTGGTTAAATCAGAAAACTCCAATTCAAAAATCCCCAGGGAGATGGGGCTCAGCAGCCCCATATGTCCCTCTCTTCCCCTACTGAGGGCTGGCAGAAGGAGAAGGAAGAACTTGGACAAGGCAAGAAAGGAGAGGAAGCAGCCACCAGCCATGTCTCAGAACAGCTGCAAACTCTGGGGAGGTTTGCAGTGTAGATTGCTGCAGAAAAAAAGCGAGAGGATTGAGCAGAGCATCATTTACGATGCAGTGCATCTGAAGAAGGGCAGAAAGTTTCCCTATGACAGCAAGCTCAGGCAAAATTTTTCAAGAAGCAGAAAAGGGACAATATTTCTATGCCTGCTGGATGAAGGTTTCCTCCCTAGATGCTGCAGCCACAAGCTGTAAAGGTGCAGAAGGGGCACCTGCAGGAAAAGTCTTGGCCTAACAGTACTGTCATTTTTACAAATGGCTCCAAGCTGGCTTCTCACAGATAAAAGTGCAATCATTAATCACAGCTTTCATCCAAATTCAAGGGAATGTTTTCAAATCCTGCCTTGGCTACTGAAAAAGACAGCCTAAATAAAGGTCAGACATGGAACTTCACACTTGAGGCACAAACCCTTTTTGCGTGGCTAATAACTAGGAATACCACAACGTTATTTGTTTTGAGACATCCATCAGATGATAAGACACCAAGCTGAGGTTTGTTCTACCTGTTCTGATGGTTGCCTAGGTAGATGTTAAGCCTCTAGCAACTCTAAAGACTTGGCCACCAACCTCACTGCCATAAAATATCGTTTACTGTGTAAGGCTGTCAGAACTAACATGCTGTTCAGTATTGCATTTGTCAGTATAGTAATTTTCCTGTTAGTAACTGACACATTGCTCTATGCAGTGCATGATGAATCCTGGGCTGCAATGTGCTGTCTAACACCACATCCCATTCACTCACATTTCACACCTCACCCAACTGATGTGTACCTCTAATATTCAGGCTTTCCTGGAAAGCTGTAAAATGGCACTTGCCAGCAGTCCATACAGAAGTCTACTTATATTTTGAGTAGAGGTGTGATAAAATTCACAGTATATCAGACCAGCAAAAAGCTGTGAAGAAGCGACACTTGGTGCTCTGTACTTACCTTCAGCAGATCACCAGCTATGACTGCCTGTAAAAGTGCTGCAAAAGGGAAAACAAAAAGCAATGTTAGCCAAAAAGCATTATGTGTAGAGCCTCACAGCTGAGAACACAGCTCACAGTATGGGCAAGATGAGACCAATGCCTCAGTCCAGTCGCATTCTCATATGCTATCAAAACCAATGTGAACCCTGCACGGGCAGGCAGATGGTAAACTGGCCACGTTGCATGAAACCTGTAGGGACATGAAGCCAGTGTTTCCAACGGCACCCTGAAACTGGGTTTCTATCTGAAATTTCTATCTGAATTCTTGCCTTGAATAACTTTTCAACAGCATCTACAGGGTGAGCCCAAGTATCTGGCACTGGAGCCATCACAGAAGACATCAGTGTCATAAGTGCAGAGAACCTGAAAGTATCCTCAGACTTCTCAGACTTCATTCATACTGATGGTGGATTGGTCAGCCAGTCTCAGATACATTGGCAGTTCCAGGTTGCAGGTGATTAAATGGCAAAAGAGAAAATTTTTAATAACTATTTCTATTACAAAAATATTATGACAAGCCCATGGCCTGCAAGTCCACCAGGTTTGGCAGCCAAGGTCAAACACAGAGCAGGAGCTGGTCCCATCTTATTAGGCCTTGTAATTTAAAGAGACACAGAAAGAAAGAGAGACAAAAAGAGGCAAAGTAAGCAAAGGCTAACAGAAAGGCAGGCCAGAGACCTGTGCACAGAACCAGGAGCTGTTTAGTACCTAGTACTGTCTGTCCTGAACCTGCTAAAAAGGAGGAAGACAAAAGCCTGGGACTCTGCCTTCAAGTTAACTCAAACATTTGAAGTTGTTTAAAATTTCTGCTGCTATGCAACTCTTTCTTTCTTTTTTCCTCATTCTCTTTATCATGATATGGAAAGTAAAAAACTAGTCATGAATCATCTTTCTGAGAAAGCACTGACGTTTTTTGCCTTACAAAGCATTTAACATCTGCTTCAGTTCATCCTTTTCAAGAGTTCCTAAGCCCATTTCTGCTTTGAGTCTAGGCAATGCAGTCAAGTTAAGCATTTACTCAAGTGCCATCCTTGATAAGGATGCCAAAAGCTCAAATAGGGATGAACAAGGGGCAAAGAAAACAATAGTGAAGATCTGCCCCTAAAAAACAGCACACAGGAAGCTGCACAGTGTGATTTCCGTGAGGAGCTTGTCACTGCTTCAGAAATACCAACATATCCAAACTCAACACGACAGAAGAGGAAGGGCTTGCAAACATAACTCAAAAAATGTCCCCTTCTTGGAAAGCATCTGGGGTTGTGTGTAGCTTTCTGCACTTGGCAATGTCTTGTGCCATGGCTGTGCAGCACCAGGAAAAGCTAAAAACTGAGCACCCCTAAGTTCTGGTTTGGGAAAGCAGTAGCAGCAATTCTTGCATTGGACTTAGGGCAGGTTTATGAGTCAGTAAGTGCTGTAAATCCCCCTGGCATCTGTGGGAATGAAGGCCCAAAGATTTGAGGAATGGGAAAAGACAAACACCAAAAGGTAAAAGCTAGAAGTGGAAAAGATTCATGTACATCTTTGCTTTAGCTTTAATTTTCAGAGGTTTACCTTTTTTTCGCAATAGTTCTAATACTGGCTCAGCCCAAATTAATAGCAGAGCAGAATTTAGCCCTTATGTCACTAATTTTATCTTTTTTTCCTCCTTTTTTTCACTGATCTGGTCTTACTGCCATATGTATTCTGTGGCCTACTGAGGTCTGGACTTGCATAAATATTTTGCACCCTTCTCACATGTGAAAATCAAATCAACTAATGCCTTTTCCTTGCCTTATCCACCCAGTATTTTAAGACATGGCTTCCTTCAAGTTACTGCCTTAGAGGCAGAGAGACATTTGCTTATACAAATCATGGTTAAGATTACAGTTCAGAAAAGCCAGGAGATTTAGAAAACAAAGTGAAAAGTGAAGCCTGGTGAGCTGTGAGAAATCTTCCTTGTTGAGTACCCATAACCAGAGGCTGGTTTGATGATAGGGTTACTAGGATAAACCAGCTCTAAAACACATTCAACATAATTAAACGAAGCTTTTCCTCTCTTTCCTAAGTCTCCAATCCAGCAAAGCATTTAGGCAGGTGCTTAGCTTTGAGCTAATCACACTCTTTTCACCAGCTCTACCTGCAGACATAAAGTGAAGTGCTTTGCTAGAGTAGAACCTATTGCATAAATGAGTATGTTACAGAAACCAACTGGTATAACAAGCAGATTAGACTACAGTAAAATAATTCAGTCCTGTAAACCAGGATGCTGGAAGACTTAGAAGCTACTGAGCCAGTGATGGACAAAGGTTCTTTAGAATAGTGAAAACATTCACATAAACTTAGGAATATTGCTTAGCACACTAACACTATAAACCCAAATGGGACTGCTGGGTATACTGGAGGAAAATGAAGATGGCAAAAAATCACCTGGTTGTTAAAGAGATGGTAAAACAAGCAAGCAGATGGCATTGACAAGAGAGAGCAGACTGGAAAATTGGACCAAAATGCTGTTAACATGCAATGCCAGGCTAGCTTAAAAGTAAAAACATTAAAGTGAGAACAGTTTTATTTTTCTGAGCAAGACTGCTCCACTGGTCTAGTGTATTGTGCAAGTGTTATATCATAAAAAACCTTCAGGTCTTAAAGATGCCTCAAAATTACTTGATTTAATAAATACTTAAACCAAGTAATTATTTTCTCAACTTCTCCTAATACAAGCATATGTCACGACTAATAAAAATGTTTTATCTTTTTCATTTATTTAGCACATTTATTGCTGATCAAAGATGACAGCCTGGCAGGACTGGAGACTAAAGTGCTCTATTCATGTAATGAGGAAGCACTCAATTTTTTTGTGGTGGTAGAGTCCTCAAACTGCCTTCTCAGTGAAGCTCAACCCTCTCCTCTGGGGCACTCCTATGGACAGCCCCTTGTTCATCCCTGCTGCCTCTGCTGAAACTGCCAGCAGATGTGTCAATCACTGCCCAGGATGATGGATCTTGACAGAGACAAGTACCCCCTAGGGTATGGACAGCCAGATATCCAAACTGTGTAAGCTGTAGCTCCTAGAGACCAGCAACTTTTAGTTTCCACTGGGTGAATTTTGAGATGAGGTTCAAAACATCCTACAAGGCCAACTTACAACCTCATTAAAAAATAAAAAAGCAAACCAAACAAACAAAAAACAATGAAAAAAAATACAAAACAAACAAAAAACCCAAACCTCCAGGAAGAAACAAATTAAAAAAAAAACAAACAACAATGCCACTCCAAAACAAATTAAAAAAAAAAACCACACAAAACCCCCCACACTTGATTTATAAATTAAATATTGAATACCTACAAGTGGATACTGCACTAATAAAAAAAAACATGTTAAAAAGCCTCCTAATTGTATTCTGGTAATGCTGCATGCTAGGGCAGTTTGAGACACAGGAAAAACACCTACAGATACACAGGTTCTGCATATGGAGGCATCACCAATAAAACAGCACTCCAAAATCAGTCATTAAACACTGGGAAACAGATAACTAAGGAATGAGGGTTTTATACCCAGTAACTTCAGAGGCTGCAAGATGCCCAGAAGGTATCAGGGGGCTTCCTGGATGGTCAGAAAAGAAAATAAGCTTCTATAGAAAGCAACCTGGTGCCCCTGCCATAGTTCTTGTTGGGCATCTCCTTCCATGTATTACAGAAGTTTTAGGAAGAATGATCTCTAACTTGCAGTATCTAAATTAAGACCAGATTAAGACCCAGAGGGAATCCTTCAGAATGGCATGGCGCCAGGAGACATGTCTGATCACCTGCAAGAAAGACAACCTATCATGGCCAAAATGGAAGATCCTCCTTCTAAGGGTTTCCAAGGTATGATACTCCAAGAACCACTCAATGCCCATGGTACCTGAGATTTTGGGACTTCTTTGTATAACATACAGGAGCGACATGGAGGCCTTGTAAATGGAAAGCCCATCAAAACCAGACGTACAACTGCAACACAGAAGTCATCACCACTATCTTGCTCAATTCAAAAGCAATGAAAATTCTGCTAAGAATAATGAGTAGGGAAACCCTTCCAATCTGCTCTGCAGGAAATTTCCCTCTTGATCCTAAAGCTACTGATCAGCTTAATGCCAAGGACATAAGCAGAGCTCAGCACCAGGCTACAGTTATGCTGGAATTTTGCTGCTGAAACACTTTCTGAAAGAACATGGAGAGAAAAAGAATCCCTGTACATCCTTATGGGTTATATCTCAGGCTCACAAGGTTCTTTGTTTAAAGTAGGTGGACATGGAGGATATTAGTCTCATTTATGAGACAGTGAGAGAAGCTGGATTTCACTAGAAACAATCTCAAAGAACAGTAGAGTTCTGCAGTCTGACACTGTACAGAAGTAATGTGGGTAAAAGTTACTCATAAGTTTTGATGTGGGTAAAAGTTACTCATAAACCATGAATAACTTCCAGATTTGACCAGTCAGATTGCACCCAGATCTGATCCTTTCTGTGATGTATTTGCCACAATTACTGCTGTCTGAACTGAGTCACAGCAAATGCTGATAAAAAGGTATTGCTATTTTGAAGCTTTCACCATGTCCAGGCAATTCTTCAGTGAGGGTCTAAGAACTGTCTCTGGAGGGAGCAGAATTATTTAAAACTGTGCTTTAAAGTATAAGTACCACACAGAGGAATTGTTATATCCCTGGTTAAAATGCAGCCAGCTGAGATAGATGAATGAAATGATGTTTGAGAGGAAAATATTTGCAATAATACATCTTACCATGGGTTAAAAAATACCAGGCTAACAAGGGATATGATCAGTGTACAACCAAATTCAGCCACGTGGGAAATTATGGCAGAATTCAACTACCATAACTCCAAAAGAATTAGGGCTCATAAAATCTTCAGCTCTTTCAAAAGGAACAGTAAGACATACGATGATCTGAAGTGATCAGGACTTTGTAGAAACCTCATTTACCATGCAGTGCCTGCAATTGTTCAGCCCTTTCTAAGCCACAGTTTAATGCACCGATTCAGCACTTGGGATTGATATGCCAACTGCATTTCAGTGCTGGGTCTTTCTTACAGGTTAGAGGCAGCTAATGAAAAATATTACACGCTAGAGCTTTGGTGTGGGGCCCACAGAATTTGAGCCTCAGTGATCACCACCATCTTCTGCTGCATTTGCTCAGGGGAACTCTTAAGCATCTCCTGAAATCCTGCAATGCTCAAACTTTGCTGAGTTGATAACGAAGAAACTGCAGCAGAAGGTGACATCACCACATTTCTTGAGAATTATTAAACTTAACTTGGCCTGTCATTAGCTTCCAGAACATTTCCAGCTTTTTAATGCTGTTGTAGAGTTTGTGACATTTGTAGTGTCAGAAATTTGAAGTAATTACTGGTTTACACTTCAAGAAGTTAAAAGCTGACCCTGACCAGAAGAGTGCTTTTACACAGCTGGAGTCTCCTGAGATGTTAAGATCAGAATTACAGAATTACAAGAAAGAAAGTCCTCATTCTCAGTTTCCCACTACTTTTATAGAAATCAATAACTCCTATTTCATTTGCTCAAAAAGCTAAGTTGTCCAGCGAGTGTGAAGTCCACAGAGATTATCATTCAGAAATACATTTTTTTCCTTATAAATAACATTTTGCTCATAACAGCTTTGTACAAACTACTAAAGATCAAACCTAATCTGAAAAGCTGACAGTGACATAACTTATCCAGGAATGTAAGGAACTGACTTATTTTCTAATTAGGCCATGATCTTCAACCTTGGCCTGCAGATGAAAGAGGTGAAGGGCACAATGTTAAATTGGTCTGTGGACTGCTTCCCTTCCAATATGACTGAAAAGCAAGCATCCAAGATATCCAAGTGACTTGACATTTCTGAAGGGTTTGCCAGACCCATAGAAAAGTTTTAGGGTTTCATGATGAAGAACAATTGCAAATCTCTGAAACTGAGCTTCTAAAATTCTTAGCTCTTCCCAATATTTAATCTGCCTTTAAAGTTACAGGGAAAAAAAACCAAATCACCTTTAAAATACGTACTCCAAGCTGCCTATGCAACTGAGAAATTAAATTACAAAATTAATAACACTTTGTTAGAAAGACTGTGAGCTCACAGGTCTTTGATCTGCAGACAATCTCAAGTCTCACCAAAGCTGATGATGCTTAAATATTTTGCTTTGAAGCTAAGCTGAGTGGAAGGAGCAATTAAATGTTTCTTCATCTATTTTAAACACCTGCAAGTACTGGAAGCAACTGCTGAAGATCATGAGAAAAAGTAAAGGGAAGTTAAGCCTTGTGAGATGAGTGGTCCCCTAGAGGTGCTGGCAAAAAAAACCCCCAGGAATAAATGGTTAAAGATTTGTGTGGCTATAAGAGAGGCAAAAGGCTAGCAAAAATAAAAGCAGCAAAACTTAAACATCTACTGTGCAGACTTTCTCGAGCTTCTGCAGAAAAAAACACTTTCTGTCTTCAGTAAAAAAAGAACTTCATATCAAACTGATGTCAAACTCATACAACCAAATTTCTCTCCCAGTGAGGCAAAAGTTCCTGAATGTGGGCTAACTGGGTGGGCCAAAAACTTCACCATGCCCCTAAGAGGGCCAGACCCCTCCCCTTTAGACCCTGCTGTCAGTACAGTGCACAACTTATGCCAAGATCAGGACACAAACATTTGTTCCTATGATAACAATCAGGACTGAATTTTTCCTAATAGCTGTGCACAGAAGAAAATGTGTTCAGGCAAAAAATATCCATTTTCATGAGAATACCCTGTAAAAACAGCCCATGTACTGCTGGGTTATCTGCCTGAACATTCAGTAGTGCTGTTTGATAGCAGGTCTCTTGGGTATATCTGTGGCAGGTGTTAACCTCCATCTTTTCTTTTTGCAATCATTTTCACCTCCACATTGAACTAGAGTTGCCATAGTAAAAGAAAATATTTCTTGCACCAAACAGACGAATATTTTTACATAATTGTTAAACTTTGGTGCTCAGCAACCAAAATGGAGCATTTTCAGCAAAAAAAAAGAAGGCTAACAGAGCAGGAGAGCCAGTTTCATGTTTCACTTCTCAAGAAGGAGGCTGCATTATAACCAATCACGGGACATTTTGATAGGGAACTTGATTGCCTGTAAAGCCTGAAGAGACATCAGCTTATAAATGCCAATCACAGCATTTATAAAAAAATGTCTCTCATGAGCCATTTTAGAAAGCTGAGGCCTGTATGTCAGCAAACATTTCTTTCTAATCTAACACCAACCATAAGAATGAGGTGATCTACATATGAAGATGCTGCCTAGTGGGGGAACGGAGAATGGGGACTTGGTAGAGTTCTGCCTCAGCTCAAAGACTGAAGAATCGTGATGGAAATACAATGGCAAAAACACACGTGGCTTAGAGGCATCCTGCATGGAATATAGTATTTCTTGAGCTGGCTAAAGCAAAGACTCATTGACTTTAATTTCTTTTTTCCAAAATGTGTTTGTTTTGTTCCACTACCCCATATCCTAAAGAAACAGGATTTCAGCTTTAGGAAAGGCTTAGGCTTCTTAGGGAATCCAAAATCAATGGCACCAGTCTAGGTAGCTCCTAACAGCATGTGCTGTGAGGCACTTCTTCCATGAAAGAAAACCAAATAAAGAGCCTGAGAGCTCAAAGTGCTCCCAAGAGACCACAAAAACTGATGGTATGGCACCCTGCTGCAAGCAAAAGCTCCAAAGCACATCAGCTGAACAGCAGCCAGGCACAGACATCTGATGACTATTCAGCAATGGCAATATTATGAAGGCCTTCACACAGCATCTCTAGCTAATCCATCTGTACAGGAAAGTGTATGCATAAGCACACGTTCTCCTGTGGTTTGAGAGACACTTTTGAAGCATGCTGGCTCTCTGAATAAGTCATACCTCAATAACATCTATTTCTAGGATTGCACAAAGAGGTAGAAAAGCCTTCAAAACATTTATGGGTTGTCCTTTAGCTACAAAAGCACTGCATCCTGTGCAGATTCAAAGGAGAGAACTGACACAATTTTGACTGCATTTGTTTAACTAACTTGGGAATCAGACCAAAAATTTTAACATGCAAAAAATCATCCACTACTCAGGTGGTTATAAATATGCATTACAAATCTTTTCCTTTTAAGAATTCTAGATTCAAACAACACAGAGCATCAAACCACTGTTTAGAAAGGGAAAAAAAAAAAAAGTAAAGTAAAAATAACCACATGGGCTTGCTGAAGGAAAAGAAAGACTAAATTCTCACTTACACAGAAGTCCCTTCATAGAACTCTGGAAGGATAAAAAGGCTTTCAAGAAGATGTAAATTACACTCAGGCTGCCTTTAAGGCCCCATTTGCACTGTCAGACTAGTTTAAAGGTACTTTGATGCCAATTAGAGTCCAACCTGAATTGCTTATGTGGCTCTGGGGCTGAGCTGAGAGTGCAGTCGATAGAAGTAGAAGTATTCAGAATCTAATTCTGAACTTTTCCTGCATGACCATTTAGCTCAGATTTACAAAGAAAGGGATGACTATAAAGAGAAAGGACTTCCTTTTTAAGTGTTCCAAAAAAACAAAAAAACAGTTGCAGATAAAGTAAGTACCATCTGGCTGACATTGTCAGTTTTTTTCTTTCCTTTTCCCTTCCACCATTTTTATTTTTAGGCCAAGACAGGAACAATTAATGTCATTTACAAGAGTGATGTGGTGGAGGAAAATGTCTCTGATCAAGCAAGAACACAAAGCAGGGAAGACTTTGGCTGACTAATGCAGCCACTTTATCAATAGAGTGGCATTTCTTTGGCAGGAAGAGAATTCTAGGTAAGATAATTAAGTAATTATTTATTTTAGGTTTCAAAACAAAAAGGATAGCAAAAAGAAAAAAGAAAAAAGGAGCATTGTGGGTCACACTGTTCCTCCCCTTCCTCTGTCCTGGTGGATGATTCCTACACAGGCACTCCTACCACACTTCTGTCAGGTCTTTGCCACTTCAAGGCTGGCTGCAGTGCATTTGCCTGGCAACATCCAACTCTTCTTCAATGAGCTAGGGCTTCACAGCAGGAATAAATAATCTGAAAGTCAGATCTTGCTGGCCTTCAGTGGGAGGAAAGAATTTTGTTTTACTTTAACAAGTTGCCACTCTTTTCTGACCAGCCTCAATTAGAAACAAAAGACATTATCGAAGTAGTCTGCAAGGTTATCCAAGGCTTCTGCTTGAAAATAGAAGCCCTTATTCAAACAACCCATTCCATACTCTTGCTTCCTTGTGAGTGAAAAGTGATCATGGCAGTGGCCATCTGCAAAGAAACATTTCCCAGTTTTCCTGGGAAACCCATTCAGATGCCCACACCTGCAAGACCGCTCCCTCCCAGATGCCTACTGACCCCTCAGCCTGCTTAGATGTGATGAGAGGTGGGGTGTAGGAACCTTTGAAAGATGCTGAGCAGTGAGGAGACCTCCCTCAGCCCTAGAGAAATGCTCTGACAGAATGCTTTCTTGTGCTATGAGTGTGATAACTCTGCATCAACACCAGCCTCTGAGAAGTAAATGAAAAACTCAGAGCAGATCCCCAAGCAACTGTTGGCTCAGCTGGCCACAGACATACTTTCAAAACACTATCCAGGAGGGCTTTCTTCCCAAAGTGGCTAATTAATCAAAATAAATACCTGCAGTCAGGAGCCCCCCCACTGTACTGTCTTTGATTTGTTCAGGGAAAGCATTCCAAGACATCTCAATTTGTTGCTAGGTTAAGGGCTGCAACATCACCCTGAAGAATACAGCTTCTCAGCTGGAGCTGTGCAATAGAGCCCTCTCTCTATTGAAGGAATCTAGTGTATAAAACAGAGATGCCTTGTTTGGTTGGGTTTTTTAAAACCTCTACCAGCACTGACATTTTTGGGTTAATCTATAGTACCCTTGTAGGTAGCTTGTTCTTTTATTCGGGATGGAAGAATGTTTAAAAAACTCTTGAGGAAAACTTGGCTTTGCAGACTATGACTAGCAAGACTAGCAGGACATGGATCCAGAAAGAAGATAGGAAGATGAGAGAGTCCATGTACCCAGAGGCCTCCAAGGAAACAGGAAATTCCATGTAGTGAAGGTCCCAGGAAATGTTCTCAGCCCCAGTGCCATTTTCTGGGGGTCCTACAGCCATTCAGCTTTGCATGGGGTTTGATCTCCCCTCTGGAGTGGATCAGAGAGCACTGGAGCGAATACCACAATTCACAGGGCAGGGGCAAAGGATTTTCTCTATGGCATGGAGCTACCGCTCCCCTCTAATGCACACAGGACCTCTCTCCATCCAGATAAAAGAATCACACCTTCTGACCCAAGCTTCCTGTTTGGACCTGGGCCAAACGACCCCAGTGAAAAACTCTTCTAATAGAGGCTAATTTGAAGGTCACCATTTAAGCCCACTTAATCTGTAATGCAATCCTGCCTCTGCACAAATGCCTGCTAAGCACAGACTACCCAGACTGGATGACTAAATATCTTCATGGAACCACCATCTGCCAGAACCTGAAAGATATGAGTGCCATCATTCATCTTTTTGAGTAGTAATATCATCCTTCATCTTTTACCCCTTGTATCATATAATGACTGTCTCCAAAATTTCTCTTTTGAATATACTTGCTTCTTGTCTTAATTGCTCAGTTGTACCCCATTCCCTCATGAATTTGGAATCGATTGCAGGACAAAAAACCAAAACAAAACAAAGAAAAAAAAACAACAAATAACAAAAAACAACTGAGTTTAATCACAGCAAAACTTGCTAAAAATTATGCTGATGCATCAAAAAAAGCACGATTGCTAGACGCAAACAAGGCAAAAAGCCCAGTTTTGTGGGTTTATAGAAACACAAGAAGAGCAAGAGACCAGAGACATAAATATTTTGGAACCTCTCATCTCCTGATCAGAATGCAACTCACATGCATAAGGACTCAACACTGAGACTGACTGCTACTTGAGATGCATTAGTACAGCCACTTGAAACTTTAAATAGTTCCATCAAAGGCAAGGTTACTTGGTTTTGAAGTTAGGCAAACAGCTACAGAGCTGCATCAGTTCCAAGCTGCCAGGACTAAAATGGAATTGGAATTCATAGTACTTTTTTAACAGCATTTCCGTCACCATCGCTGATGATGAATAACCAGCACAGTTACACAGGTGAGTCAAAGAATGGTAAATGTAACAAAGAGGAAGCTAGACCAAACAGAATGTAAAAAGCAAGTATAGTATTTAACACACTGACTAAAGTTAAAAAACAGGAATATTATTCCATGCATTAGCACTGAAAAATTCACAGAGATTTCTGCAGGCCAGCTGTGATTAAAAGTGGAGAAGGGCACAATCTAGTATACATCAGTTTAGAGTGCAGTACTAAAAAGGTCCTGGATGAATGAAGAGTTAGGTAAAACCTCAGCCATTTACCCAGGGAATGGCTGTGTACATTAGGCAATACATTAGAAGTCTGCAATCTTTTCATAGAATCATAGAATCATAGAATTGGCTGGGTTGGAAGGGACCTCAGAGATCATCAAGTCCAACCCTTGATCCACTACTGCTGCAGTTACCAGACCATGGCACTGAGTGCCACATCCAGTCTCTTTTTAAATATCTCCAGACACGGAGAATCCACTACTTCCCTGGGCAGCCCATTCCAATGCTTGATCACCCTTTCCGTAAAGAAATTCTTTCTAATATCCAACCTAAACCTCCCCTGGCACAACTTAAGACCATGCCTTCTTGTCTTGCTGAGAGTTGCCTGGGAAAAGAGACCAACCCCCGTCCGGCTACACCCTCCTTTCAGGGAGTTGTAGAGAGTGATGAGGTCTCCTCTGAGCCTCCTCTTCTCCAGGCTGAACACCCCCAGCTCCCTCAGCCTCTCCTCACAGGATCTGTGCTCAAGTCCCTTCATCAGCCTGGTTGCCCTCCTTTGGACCTGCTCCAGGACCTCAATCTCCTTCCTGAACTGAGGGGCCCTTTCACAGTACCAAACCTGATCTCGAAACAATGGATATGGTTTCTTTCAATAACCTCTTATATCTAAATCAGTAAGGTTCAAGAGCTTCAGACTCAGGTTTTAACAGAGTGAAAATACAGAAGATGTTACCATTCACTAACAGAGGACCTGGCTGCGCTCTCCCTCATAACATCCCCAAGGTCTTCCATGATCCTGCCACTTGCCCACTGTTGACTCTCTGCTCATCCCAACACCCAAATAAAGATCATTGTCCAAGGTGACACACAGCCACATCAGGGCCCATTTGATTGAGAAAGAAGCCCTTTCATTTCACCCTTCACAGCAATCACTCCAATCACATCTAACCTACTATGCTTTGGTAATTAATTATGTTGTTCCATTTTGTCAATCAGTTATGGAATTTGGGCTTGGGGATTTTGTCTGCTCTTCTTGTGACCTGGATTTTTTTCATTGAAAAAAAACAATAAAAAGGGGGGTGGGGGGGAGGAGGAATGGAACAATGGAGTTCTCTCTTTAGTTATGGATTTCCTAAGTATCTGTACCAAGAACAAAGACACAAACCTTCTACAATGTTTAAGAGTTTGTGGGGTTTTTTTTCCTTTTGAAGTTTGGAATTTTCTATCAGTAGTTTCCCTTTCTGTGCCAATTAAAATAGCTCTGTTTGGTAACTGATAAAGGTGCCTTTAACATGTGCCCACAACAAGGAGCATTGTCTGCTGCTACAATTGGTCAATAGATGCCCAGTCCCAGACAGATGGTGCTTTATCCTCACTCTCTCTTCAAGACAGGATAATGCATTGTCCTGCCAGGGATTAATGGAAGTGCCACTCACAGTGGATGCTAATTCTGGAAGCAACTCTGTTACTCTGCTACAGATGCTGCACCTAATGCCTGCCACTGATGCTTGAAGCAGACACTGCATGATGGAGGAGAAGCAGGACATTGAGAAGACCAAAGTGAAGAGCCCAGTGCAAGAAACTATGCAAAATACAACCTCATGGTCAAGGGGAAAGGGACACTTGAAAAGGAAGTTACAGATGATGGAAAGAAGAAAAACACTGAAACAATAGAAGAAAATTTGGGTTTGAAGATAAAAGCAGGCAAAACAAAGACCAGGGACCAAATGGGAAGTTAAAGCAAAAGATCTGGCAGAACAGAGGAAGCCTCTTTTCTCAGTAATGGCCAACACACCATGCAGTCAGAAAATCAGCACTAAAAAGGTGTTCCATAAAGGGAAGACAGCTGAAACACAGGATGTAATGTCAGTGAGGTTACATTATTCTACAGTTGGATCTTGCCCCATTGTGCACCCCAAAGCATTATTGCTTTATAGAACTACATAAGAATGTATAACATCTTGATTAGGCACACTACTGATTACTAATGAAAATAAAAGTCTCAAAACCATCTCCTGGATAGCTGCTCCAAGAAAAATATACCAGGAGAGGTCTACATAAACTCTATAAAAGGCTTTTCACAGATAGGCTTTCAGATCTCTCCTGGACCCTCTCTTTTTCTGTTTAGGTAAGAGATTTCAGATCCAAAACTAATCTGAGATGCTTCCAGACATACATGAAGTGGACTGAGAAGCACCAAGGCTCAAAAGAGCTTGTGCTAAAGCACTTCTGTCACATTTTCCTGTTAATACTCTGTTCATTTACCATGGTCTGTATAGGGCATAGGGGGAGAGAGGAAATCCAAGTGTTGGACCTCTCTTTCTGAAAAGTCACTGGGGCATGGGAAATCTTTTGTGTTTGAGAGAAGCTTCTACATATTTACATGGATGACAGATCTAGTTAGTTACTCCACGGTCATGAAACACAAAACTTCTAATAACTAGAAATACCACATCACTAATTGGTCAAGGGAAAATATGCTTTGCACCCTGCATTTGAGACAGGGGTGTCTTATGGAAGAAAGGGAGCAGAGGGGAGAGGCTATTCAGAGATGTTTATCAAACCTGAAAAGCCAGACCCTGGCAGCAGATGGTTGATGGCAAACAGGGAGATTTTGTGAAAAACTAGAACAGCATAAAATAGTGGAAAGAAGAAAAGCATTATGACAGCAGGAAATATTAAATTTTAAAGATACACAGGGTAATACATTTACACTGTTTGTTGTTCCATTAATAGATAAAAATAGAGCAATAGAATAAATGCAAGGGAAATGATAAAAACAAGAGCAGTCTATCACTAACAAGTTTATGCACTGACATGCAGCTTGACTCCAGGTCTTGAAAGAGTATATTAGGCCATAATGTTTTCAATTTTTTTCTGAGGGTTAGAGAAACAGAATATAATGTTAACTTCTTATAAGTCTCCAGTATTTTGTATTAAGAAGCTGCAGTCATGGCAAAAAGCAGATGAACTATCAAACGAGAAAATTACTTCTGGTTCACAAAGTCAATGAGCTGTAAATCACAGAAAACTGATAGGGTACACCAGGAAATTAAAACTATACTTCTCCCATTCTTTTGCTCTTGTTTGTCAGGGGAGCCACTGCTATCGGACACCAGGAATGGACTAGATGGGCTGGATATATCTTTAGTCTGACATGTTTGTTCATTTTTATGGCTTGCTTTATAACTTCTTTTATTAAGAAATGACATATCAAGGAGATGGAAGAGAATGTTTTAATGACAGTGTGTTTGACAGCCACTATACCGGACTGAAAAGATACTGGCTGGAGCCAAGAGTAATTCAGGTTGATCCCTAACTGGTCACTCCACACTCCAAGTGAACATACTTCAGTGGCTCAGTTCCAGGCTTGGACCTCCTCACTTCTTTTGCAACAGTCCTTACTTTCCCCCATCTGGAGTTTTCTTGAATACTTGTATTGTCCAGAAATATTGCTGGTTGTGTAACTGAATACAAATTGAATGCCAGAAGAAAATAGATATTTATTTCTTTTGTGGTCCAAAATAACACTCCCAATTCAGAGCTACATGATGAACTTTCTCCTCTCAGTTACAGTCTCCCTTTTGTTTTGTTTTTTTTTTCTCCAATTCCTTATGCAACTCTGCCAGCATAACTACCACCTCATTTGCAGTATGCCTCTGGATTTCAGTACCAAGGTAATCATACTTTGATATGTCCTACAGGGATATTTATGTCACCTAGCTCTAAGCACTTAAGTTGGTCAAGTTATTAACCAGTTAGTCATCACAAACTTCTTTACTCCATAGGGAAAGATCAGACACTTCAGTCTCCTTCAGAGCAAGTATATTACTGTATTGCCATAACCTGCAACTCTTTTCTCTCAAGCCATGAGATTTTTCCATATAGAAGCTCCTAAATTCCATACCATGCTACAAAACTGAATTTAGGGGTGAACCAAGATGATGTGGGTTCAGGCCTTTAAAGCATATGTTTTCCTCTGCTACAAAGGTGCTGTCTTACAAGAGTCAGATAAATTCCTTTTTACTAAAACAATATAGTGTCCTTTAAGCCCACACATAATTTTCCACTGGTGAAGCCCTACACAGTTCTATGAATAAATTGCAAGTACTTGTAATAGTAAAAAACTTGTATTAGTTCCATATGATTGAGCAAGATTCATAACTCAACACAGGCTTAGTTTCTGCCAGCTCAAACTAAAACAACTAAATAAACAAGCACTTGATGCCAAGGGGTGAAAAAACTTTGAGCAACATCAAAGTTTGATTTTTCTAAAGCAATTTCTCTCCACTAAAATTGTGTTAAAACTAGCTTACTAGCTAGTCTCTAGTCTCATTTTTAATGCACTATTAGTATCAATAAAACAGCTCTTACCTTGATCTTCTGAAGAGACGGGTGACCTGAAATAAAACAACAAAGTCCAGTCAATCTTTGGTGTGAAAAGGCCACAGATAAGGTTCAGTGTCACCGTGAGGAATGGGGTATGAAAAATTTTGGAGGTTTTATTTTCAAATTTTACCCTTTATTCCTTAGAATAGAAAGCTAGGAGGCATCTGACAAGAGAAGAGTAAAAAAGGGGAGAGATCTACTCCAGCAGCAGGTTCTGCAGACCATAGTGGCCATATGGAGTCATGCCCATAAGGCAGCTCTCAGCCACAGTGTTGAACACTCATGCTAAGAATTTCTGTAGGTATTTGGCAGGAAAATAATCCAGTACTGTTACTGTTGGAAATAGCTGACAGTACTGGTGAGAAAGTCCAGATATTCCAAAGATTATTAAAGGGACCACAATTAAGTGTGGGCCAGAAGAAAACCTCACAGCCAGGGGTGGTTCAGGTAATTACAGCTTCAAGGGAATCGAAGTCATTGAGCTGGCCCTTTTTCTTAGCACAAGTCAATGCAGTGGGTAGCATAGAACATTAGTCATAACTATTAACAGTTCAGGCCTTCTTCACAAAAGCAACATAAACAGAAAATAAATAAATAAATCAACACAACCAGACAGATGTAAGTACAATAAAATGGATAACATGACAGCGGTAACACAAGAGTTACAGGATACCCTAGCCAGTGGCTTAAGCCTCTGATAATACTCCAAAAGAGTGAGGGGTTGTAAAATATAAGGGACCTCTCAGTGCTTGTGCTGACCAAACAGAAAGGCCCCACTGAATTCCAGGGATTTGTGTCACAGCTCCGAATCAGTAAGGATCACACTCCTCTTGGTTTTGGTCAGCACTACCAACAAAGGAACATAAAAAAGTATAAAGTGTTGGCCCTCCACTTTTCCCTTTGCTGCAGCAGCTTGGCTTCGCAAAACTGCTGCTAACTGCACAGCCAAATCTCAGATGGGCTTCCTTATTTAGACCAGATTGCCAGCACAAAGTGAATTAAACCACTGCCTCAGCACTTTCCCAGAAAAGATTTTCAATTGCATATATAGACTTCCCACCCAGGTACCAACAAGTTTGCTCCTGAGCTGGATGGGACAACCCATGCTCTGTTTCTGAGAGATATTTAAGTTTGCAGCTATGTAAAAAAAAATACAAATTACTATAGATTTAAAAAATGTTAGTGTTGCAAACAAACAGATCAAAGCTGACATAAGAAAAGCAGCAACAGAGAGTGAAGGGGAAAAAAAAAGGAACAAAGGGGAAAAGAGCACATGTGTATTTAACTGAGTCAGCAGGGGCTGAGGGTTGGAGGAGGGAGGAAGAAGAGTTAGAAACCCTGGATTTAGAGGAATAAAGGAGCCGGGGAAGGAGTCATGATCTCATTCCTTAACAGGGGTCTGAAAATGAAGGTTGAGGGATTATAGGACATCAGAAGCAGATATGCAAATATGTAGATGCAAACAGGAAAGATGGAAAGAAAAGAAGGAAAATTTCCTAATGAGGTATGCAAATTTTTTACTTTTAAAAAAGAGAGATTTGCAAAGAAAGAGTTACAGCACAGCTGGAGCAATGGTCACTGTGAAAGGAAAAAAATGTGATTGACTAATTAAGATTCTAAGTGTGCAAGAAGCCAATGTGTCTGTATGGATTAGAATTAATTAATCCTCTGCTCCCATTAAATCCTCTGATTGCTGCTGAATATCCTAGGCATGTATCCTGCTCTGCTGCCAACCAGGCCAGCTCTGCCTTTAGCATTTCAGGCATTTCTGTGGCAATACAGTAGGAATGCAGGTAACCCAGAGCCCTAGAAGGCATCACTAGGACTGTCCCACTGCTCTGGCCAGTTAGATACAGGCCTTCCTCCGTAACTCCCAGCAGAATCCCTTTGGAAGGCCAAAACTCAGCAAACTATATCCTAAAAGTTTTAAAAGGATAAAATGGGCCATATCCAGAGATATAAATTTTTAGTTATTTATAAACATTTTTACATGCAGGAGTGATGCCAGGTTCCTTAGCTCACCTGTACTGACTCTCCAACCATTACCAGTGCAGTACCTCAAAGCAGCATTAGAATTTATGTCTTTGTTTTGTTTCTTAATTGCATCGTTCCAACACCTTTGAGATCTTTTTTTGAAATAATAAAATAAGCAGTATAGAATATCCTATAATTTGACTGTTCTTTATGCCTAGTAAAACCAAAGTCATTAGTTCATTAAAGCATCAACAGGAGAGACACTATTAAAATACCACCACCTTCTTGATTAAGACATTGAAAGGAAGGATTAAAAATATATTTGTGCATATTAGTGCAGCCAAAATTAGTGTGTGCTTTCAAAATACTACTGTTATCTGCCTTTGTTGCATGCCTTGAACACAGTTAGTGACCATTTAGAAGCATAACAGGTGCAACTATTGCCATTAGCAGTGTTTTCATTTAAAAGGCTTCATCAGGAAACTTTTGGAACTGTGGCCTGGAGTCCTGAGAAAGTAAGATTCATACAATCACAGCATCTCTATGTGTACTTACGCACCTCTCTGCACTACCCTAATAAAGTTTGAACTTGTTAGCTCAATTCACCCTTCATTAACAGAGGGTTTGGAGAGACAATTTCTGCTTTCACAAGAAAACACAGAAGCATAAACTCACTGTTTCTGACACAGCTGCGAAGCCACAAAGAGGTTTTGAATATCTCAGCCACAGGAAAACCTCAGTGAGAGCTTCCAACCTTGGAGATACCAAAGGTTCAGCCACAATAAACTAGGCTTCTTTTGTTCCACTACTGACAAAGTATTTTGGCAAAGAAGGGGGAGGGCTTTCAACATCCTCCTACAATTTCAGGGCATAAGTTTTAGCAGGGGGGAGGCTTTCCAAATTTTTCAAGCACTGGCCTAACTACACCAAGGGGAGTCTTGCTTGCAAGTATAATGTAAGGAAGTGAAGTTGCTAAAAATTCCAGCCTAATAGTGTTAGGCATTTTATGCATTTCCTGCTCGAGCCCTTGCTTATGACAGGCTCTAAGGGAGGAAAGAAAGAAAGTCTTAATGACCTGCTCTAAACTACATACACTCACTCAAGAGCCACAGGGGGCTTTCCTGACAGCAAAAAAATCCAGTGGATGCTCATATTTCCGGTCACACATCTTTCTTTCAGGTCTGTAAGAAGTGTGAGGGATATACTGTGGCAACACTGGTCACCAGATGTCCTGGTGTCCTGAGAAGGGAGGATTCTTAGCTGCTAACATCCACACTGTGTCCATCCAGATAGTGCCTGACAGCTGCCCTTTTAGTATGGTTGTGTGTGACTGTCATAAAGCAAGTTATCATTCTCACAGCCTCTATGCCTTAAAAAAAAAAAGAGAGACAAGTCAGCTATACTTCAGAAAAACTAATATGCTGTCAAGATCTGTAGTTCCACGTGGGTCAAAACCCTTTGCCAAATGAAATATTGAAGATATTTTCATTTGGTTAAACAAAACAAATAAAAAGCCCCAAACTTTCAGGAAAAGGCTCAGGCACTGCAATATCCTGTTCTTGGGCATGTCAGTATTGCTTCATTTTTATATCAACTGTTAGTTTTTTCTGGTATTATCTTGGGGTAAAATTAACTTGTAGAAAAGAAAGGCTCATAGGCTCCCCAGCCCTCCAAGGCAGCAAAACCAGGTCAGATTACCTGTGACTGATTACAGTTCTAGAATCATAGGATTAAATTAGCTCTTCTACCAACAGTGCTCTTTCCCCTATTTTAAACATTTTCACCAAAGCCCTTAATTTGACTTTTCTCCTGCTCTGGTTTGACAGATGCTTTATGAACTCTTGTTGTAATGACTAGTTAAAGAGAAGACAAATATCACCATGACAGACAGGGAACGGGGTCAGGAGGGAGAAGGAGGGAAAGTATGTTATCACCTCCATTTGCTTTCCATGCAGTTTGTACCCCTTCTTTTGCTACAGGTCTTGTAGTAGTGTTCTCCTCCTGTTGCAGAGGGTCAAGCTCTACTCAAAAGAAATAACAACACCTGCAAACCTCAGTCTACAAGGGGAAGGTGCACATTGCCTGTTCCACCACTCCCTAATGCAAGCAAAGCAATACCTTTTGTGCTTAACACCAAACGCACAAGGATCTTCCAGGAAATGAGGTACATACATTTATAAATGCATAAATAATACTGTGAAAAGCTCCTAATCATACATTCACAAGATACTTCCTGCAAAGTGGAAGACTTATGATACTGAAGGTATGAGACATGCCACCTAGAACAGCACCGTGCCTCAGAGGTAATGTCAGATCCAAAGGTCACTGGAATTTTTCCACTCACTCTTATAAGGCTTTGGATCAATGTCTGGCAAAAATCAATCCCCAGGATAGCCAAAGAAGCCTTCAGGATCATAGAAGCCTCCCCCAAAGAGCCAAACACAGCTGTTTCCAAGTGCAAGCTCCCTCCAATGTGCAAGCACTGGATTTATTCAGCACTGGAAGGGTGGAAGAAGGAATATTCATCTCTAAAGAGGGAAGGGCAGGAACTGTCACAGTTTCAAGCCTGGTCAGTTGAGGCTTAGGGACCCAGAGAAATACAGCCAGTATACAGCAGATGAGTTCTAACAAAATTTCAGCAAATGGGTACATTATTTATGAAGACAAAAGCCTCTGGAGAAAAAAAAATGCAGAGCTGATGTAAAGCAGCTATTTTAATCAATAAACCTGTAGCAGAAACCATCTGCACCAGGCCTATTTAAAACCAGTCATTTACAATTTAAAGGCCAAATAACAATCTGTGCAGCAATTCTGCTGGGTTTTATGACCATTTCCCTTTTTTCCTGCTTAAGCAACATATTTCTGCAAACCTCCTAATTCAGTCTGACAATAGGTGTTTGTAACAAAGAGAGAGGAAGAGCTTTCAGGTTAAACCTATTCTCATATTCCTTCTTATTTTGCATGTAATTCTCTTCAGAATCAAAATTGGTGTTCCTATTGGGATTTATACACATATTCCTTGCTTGTAATAGAAGAAAAATTTTAGCACATAAAATATTTTTAAAACAAAGGCGAGAAAACACCCACATCCAGCAATCTGTATCAATACCTTTGGGACTGGGAGTCCCTTGCAGCCTCAGCTGCAGATAGTGCCTCATATCTTACTGATAGAAAAGCAAATCTTCTTCCTTTCCTTGTCCCTCAGCATCTCCTGTTTGAAGGAGCCCAGTAAGAGCTAAAGATAATTTTTAGCCTGGGCATCATCACTTTCTGCTACATCACTTAAAAAAAAAAAAAAAAAGCCTAAGAATTACCAAGAGGTTCCCCACACTCCCACTTTGACCCTATACAGGCCTAGTTTAGACTGACCTTGACAGGCTGGAGAAGTGGACTGGCACCAACCTAGCAAATTCAACAAAGGCAAATGCAAAGTCCTGCACCTCAGGAGTAAAGCCATGCAACAAGATAGGTTGGGTACCTAACTGCTGGAAAACTCCCTTACAGACAAGGATGTAGGATGCCAGTGAAATACAAGCTGAACATCAGTCAGCAGGCATCCTTGCAACAACAAAGACCTATAGCATCTTGGGCTGAATTTGCAAGGGCACAGCCACAACACAGATGGAAGTGTTGGGTTATTTTTCCCTCTACTCAGTACTTGTGAGACTTGAGAACAAGACAGACATTGACAAACTGGGGATGGAGTTCCACAAAAGGCTGCAGAGATGGGAAGGGCGTATGAAGAGAGACATGTCAGGAACAGCTGAGAGACTTGGGCTAGTTAAGTAAGAAGAGAAGACACAGGGAAAATCTGATTGCTGTCTTCAGCTACCTAATGGAAAGTTATAAAGAGGACAGAACCAGAATTGGATTGAAGAAGAGGAGAAGCAAAAGTCAGTAGTTGAGACATGGGAAATCCAGATTGGATATTTGGAAAAAATATCTCACCATATAGAGAGGAAGAGGTTGTGCAGAGAGGTTTTTGAATCACCAGTTTTGCAGATATTCAAAACTCATGTGGAAGGGGCCTTGAAAAACTTCATCTAACTGGACCTATTCTGAACAGGGGTTTGTATTAGATGACATTTGAATGTTCTTCCCAACCTAATTTTTTCTGCAATTCTATAAGTCGTTTTACAAAGTTTTCTTCTTGTACTACCCCATCTTTTCTTTCATTCTTTCCTCTCAAATATTTCTCACAGACAGTGGCCATACTGTCTCACACTCGTGGGAAAATGCTGACTAAAAAATTCCATGCAAGTTATTTGTTATTTTGCACAAATCTTTTTGGACATGCCTTTTAATCTTTAACAACAATCCAGAGAACCTAATTTTTTTCAAATTCTGCTAAAGGCAAAGATCAGTACTTTTTCTTGTGTTTCTGGAACTTCCTTTGGCAGCCTCAGTCTCTACCTGCACACAAACCATTGCCTTAGGCTGTCCACAAGGAGTCCAACATACAGGGATGTAGTTTGGTGCTTCTTAGGAAAACAAGGGCAGCCTAGATGTCTTCCTTGTGGTGTCTCAGGCATCTCTGAGTCCGTTACTATTGATCCAAATCTTTCTCATTACTGTCGAACTTTCTGTCTCCTGGCATTTCTCTGGCCACTGTAGAATGCTTTGACTGAAGGGTTGGAGCACCGCAGTGCATCTATAGCTGAAGTTGTACTGACACCCAGAGGAGTTGCCTGGGAATTGCTGCTTCACACCGGAGTAAAAGATTGCATTGGAAAATCAGATGTGAACCTAAATATGCTTAACTTGGATTTAAAAAGGAAAAAAAGAGAGAGAAATGCTCTAACACTTTGGAATCAAGGTCAAAACATGACCTAAGACAAATGGCTTGTTGTTTACTTGAAAAAGAAGGTATTTCCAAATGACCAAGAGGATCACTGTAGGGTTGTTTGTTGTTTTGTTTGGCTGTTTTTTTTAAATATTTGGCCTCTCTTCCTCCTATCACCACATGACACCAAAGTATCTCAGAGGAATGTAAGACATTTATTTCAAAGAGGGCCCAGTCCAAGCTTCCTTGAAATGTTGTTTTTTCATTTCCAGATTTGAATTAAATCACAGATTAAATCTTAAAAATCCCCACTGATACGCCAAGTGCTTGATGAATTTTGGGATCAAAAGGAAAGAGAAAGGCAGTAGTTGATGTGGCTTTAGCCCTAAAAGAAATAAAGTGAGATTTAGTGACACCATATAATACATTAGAGAAACAGACTGGATGTCAAGGGAGTGGATGCTATTTGAAACAGCTTTTTTTAAGATGACCTGGAAAAGGAACTGAAGAGCTAGGCATATGCACTTCCTTAAAATTATTCTACATGGAAATAATAAAAAAATAAAAAATATGCAGTCCAGTTAAGTAACAAACCATCTGACCTCTCAAAAACGGATCTGTGCAATTTTACTTTTTCCAGGAAAACATTAACCCACAGGGCATTTTGCTATGACTTTATCTTATTTAACCCAGAGAAAGGAATGATTTTGGAAACCACAAAGCCATGACAGCCACACTGCAAGATGATCAGGTATACTCTGAATCAGAAAACGCATCCCCACTCAGTGCACAGGATAGATGGAGAGGAAGCACATCAGCTACTTGGTATCTTGAGATACTACCCAAATGATCTTAGGTTAGTTTGGGTTTCCATACAATCTAGAAGCTACCCAAAGTGCTGTGTTTGTTACCACAAAGCAGAGAAGTCCCTTCTGATAAACAGCCTTTAGAGATTTTGGGAGAACAGAACTTGAAACACATGAAACCCTCAGAAAGAAATTCTTGCACTTAAGCACTAAGCAACCCTCAATTGCTTGCCATCTTAAAAAAAAAATAAGTTGCTGGTCCCTTTATACTTCCACTATTGAGTAATTAATGGAGAATAAAACTTGTAATAGGAGCTTTAGATATGGTTTTGTGCTGCACTTTTTAAGCCTGGCACAGCAACAAGAATCCAAGAATCAGGGTTGCACTGGCTCCACGCCACCTCTGGCTCTCTGATTTCAGCTCTTGGCATAATTTAGCCAGGTCCATCTGTCCCTGCTTGCCCATGGGCATCACCACTGCCAGGAACCTCTCAGTAAGGCTATGTGTTACAGCCCCACTGCTCCTCGTGTACTTCCCTCCCTTGCAAGCACCTCTGTGCCAGCCCCGCTAAACGCTCGCTCAGTCCCAGCTGCCAAGACAAAGCTGGGGCTTTAGTGCTGCTTTCCAGGTGCTGAGGAGCAGCAGGCAAGCAGGGACAACTTTTCTCCCTCCCCATTCGAAGGCTTTTAAGCCCTCAGAAGTTTCTTCTCTTACCCCAGGAATCCTGTGGCAGGCGTTTCATAATAAGCCCACAGCCAGGGAACTAGGACCCGCACCCTAGACATGGAGTCACGAGGGAAGGGCCTTGCGGAGCAGTTGTCCCAAGACGATGAATGTCCCAAGACGTTCCTTGGGGAATGTGCTCCCTGTGCCCCCAGCAGTTCCCAAATTAACCAGAGAGCCTCTCCCCAACCCAAGCATATTAAACCTAACCCACATTCACAGCTGCTTTCTCTTTCAAGCAGCATTTTCCAGAAGAAATAAACCTCTTTCATGCACACCTCCACCAAGCAAACGAGCTCACCAATATATTTTTCAAGCAGCCCTTGTGAAAAACCTTTTTTCATTCAATGAATCAAGGGAAGGCTCATGACAAAATGTTGCTCCCAGCATCAACCAAGCACTCTGAACCTTGTGGGTCTAAAATACTGAATTGCAAACCTCAAAACATGACCTATTTTCACATGACTATGCTCTGTGTTTAGCTTTTTTGCTGGGTGATATTTTAACACTTCAGTTTCCAGCCACAGTTGAGATCTGAATTCACAGATATCTGAAGAATTTGTGAATATTTGCAAAGGTTTGAATTTGTGGAGTTTAATATTGCCAACTCAGGCAAAGTAGCACTTCTGTGTGATAGTCTAGAGCAGCTATTTCAACAAACTACGTTCCTATTCTCTTTGCAATCCTGTTAAACCAGAACTTAGGAATATGAACAGGGTATCAGAAATACAGCCTGAATGCATATATGAAATGTCCTAGTGTGAAATCTTGGACACATTAGGTATTCCAACGTGTGTGTTACATATGTACAGGACTGTGTTTTGCATCTGTGTCCTGAAGCTTATTAGTTTTGATATGGATAAAACAGCTTGGTACTGAGTGAGAGCACATTAAGAACCAGTCTCCTCTCTGAGCAGATGGCAGCTCCTTATGGCAGGGACAGAGCACATGGACACAGGCTTGCTAGTCCTGTGCAATGTTCAGAAAACTAGGACTGAGATAGTTTTTGTTTGGTTTTGTGGTTTTTTTCTTACTTCAACACTTACAAATAAGTAACAAGTACACCCAAATGCAGACATACGTATTACCTAAAACTAAAAGGTTCATTTTTTTTCCCCTGTTGGATGATATTCACCAAATATTTGTAACATTATTCAAAGCAAGTCCAGAAGAATACACTCTTTCTTTCTGTCAGTCATCCTATATCATCCCAGTAAACCCAGACCTTCTCCAAGTGCCTTGATGTCACTGGGAGCCATAGGTTTGCTGCTTTTACTCCATAAAGCTAAAGAGAGGGATATTTGCATTCTATAGTGGCATCACTGGTGCCACTCTCTACTCTACCCATCTCTTCACAGACACAGTTACCACATGCTTAACTCTTGCAGGAAAGGAATGGGCCCTAAAGATCAAATCATCAAATGTCCTTTTCTTCTGCCCAGCCAAACAACAAACAAAGGTACAAGAAGTGACTGTCTTGCTATGTTCCCCTGTCTTCTTTGCTGGAGAGCTGCTTTGCTTCTCAGTGCAGATTCTGCTTCTCAATCCACGAGCTAGAGTAAGCAAGCAAGGATGGAAGCAATAGGAAAAAAAAGATAGAGTTGCAGGAAGAAACAAGGAAAAAGAATGAACTCTACTGCTTCAGTCTTAGCTATCAGCCAGAAAGTGGAAAGCAGATTTATAGCTGTTAGGGTAAACCACTTAAAGAAAACCAAGGCATCCAGCTATTTGTACCCTGTCAACATCAATTTTGTCCTATATAATATTCCAACGAAAAACTTAAATTCCTCTTTGTCACCCCCTTATCTACTGTAACTGTCCAGAAAGTATTTTCAAGCAAAGTAGCAGCTGACATTTTCAACATTCAGGTAGGAAGGTCCCTTTGTCAAACACATATCTTGTTGCTTGAAACCACCCCAAGGAGAAAGAGGAGAGCTGAACTGCTTGCACTTCCCTTTTAGAAAACAAGATGCCAGTCAAGAAGCTAGATCTCTCTAGAGAAGCCAATTTGTAGTCTCATGGTGTGTGGGAGTGTTTTGCATGTCACTGTCTGCCAAAATAATTTGTCAGCAGGGTGAATTTCCTCAGCGTTCATCAGGTGTTGAGATGCTACAAAACTCATTAAGAGTGCTCATTCTGAGGGCTCAGGGGCAGGTGGGTGGGAAAAGAAGAAGCTAAAATCTCACCCAATTCACTCCAAGGAGCTATATTCTGAATAATAAATTTTTTGTAATAAGTATTGATGAGGAAAAACCCCACACCTTAAACATCCTACAGGATGCAGTACAGGATGTAATCTACATCTGCCACATATTAAAGAGGCATTAAAAAAACCCTACCCCATCAAATGGGCCTGTTAATCTTAGCAGTTCAGGACCTCAACAGCAAAGTCTGGAGACTTCATTTTGCAAGAAAATACACTCTGTTTGCATTACACTCACATATACAAATACAGTGATACACATGCAAATCTAAACCAAGTTCTGATTTCTTCTTTTTCCAACTATGGTTAACAAGAGCAGAAGCAAAAGCCTGTGCCTTAAAGTTCAGTATTACTGAGAAAGAGGTTGCCAGGATGGTTACATACAAGTACCAAATACTATATTTTATAGCAATTTTTATATGTAAAAAATATTATTATCTGTACTACATTCTCTGTAGATAAGGCCAGACTTTGGCAGTAGTGACATGGAAACTCTGATACTTAACAGCAGAAGAGATGATTAAAAAGGGTTTTCCATGTATTCAGCTACCTAAAGGCAACACTAGAAGTTGATGAAAGTTCATGTCAGTTTCCAGAACTTTTTGCAAAGGTCCTTCAGGTCTGGCAGGTGCAATCACATAGCAGGGACTGTATGTGGTAACACTTTCTCTGCTCCTGCTTCTGTATCTTCAAACATCATAGCAAAATGCCAGGATCTTCCCATGCCCAGAACCATCCCTCAGGTGGTATCAACATGGCTGAAGTAACTCAAAGCCTCTTGAATACTGTGTTGAGAACATCTGTTCTCATATTTATGTCACGCCCACAGTCTGTATATCATACACTCAGGACACAGCAAAAAGAAACCTGTGGGCCAGCCTTTGAAAAGGTATTTTGGTGCCAACATTCCTCTCCATTTACTGATTTTAGTATACAACCATAGAATCATAGAATAATTTGGGTTGGAAGGCACCTCTAAAGGTCATCTCTGCAGTAAGCACGGATATTTTCAACTAGATCCAGAGCCCTGTCACTGTCTCCAGGGATGAGGCCTGAACTACCTCCCTGGGCAACCTGTGCCATTTTTCTACTACACTCATGGTAAAGAATTTTTCCCAACATCCAATCTAAATCTATTCTTCTCTAATTTAAAACCATTGCCCCTCATCCTATCACTACAAGCCCTTGCAAACAATCCCTCTCCATCCTTCCTGTTGGCCCCCTTCAGATAATGAAATGTCACTATTATATCTCCCTGGAGCCTTCTTTTCTTCAGGATTAACAACCCCAGCTCCCTCAGTCTGTTTTCATAGGAGGGGTGCTCCAGTCACCTGATTATTTTTGTAGCCCTCCTCTGGACCCCCTCCATCAGATCCATGCCCTTCCTGTACTGAGGGCTCCAGAGCTGGATGCAGTACTCCAGGTGAAGCCTTACCATAGCAGACCAAAGTGGCAGAATCACCTCTCAACCTGCTGTCCACACCTCTTATGATGCAGCCCAGGATGCAATTGGCCTTCTGGGCTGCAAGCATGCACTGTTGGCTCCTGCCCAGCTTTCCATCCACCAGCACCCTCAAGTCCTTTTCTGTGGGGCTGCTTTTTAAAACCTCATCCCTGAGCCAGTGCTGATAGTACAGATTGTTCTGACCCAGCTGCAGGACCCTGCACTTGGTCTTGTTGAACCTCATGAGGTTCACCTGGGCCCACCTCTTCAGTTCTTCCAGGTCCTTCTGGATGTCATCCTGTCCCTCTACCTTATTGACAGCACCACTCAGCTTGGTGTCATTTGCAAACCTGCTGATGGTGCCCTTGATCCCACTGTCTATATTTTTGATAAAAGTATCAAACAGTACAGGTCCCAGTACACAACCCTAAGGGACACCACTTGTTACCGGGCTCTACCTGGACTTTTAGCTGTTGATCACTACCCTCTGGATGCCACCACCAGCCAATTCCTTATCCACTGAACAGTCTACCCATCAAATCCGTATCTCTCCAGCTTAGCGAGTAGGATATTGTGGGGGGCTATGTCAAAGGTGTATTGTTTTCCTCTCTAAACCATGTTCCATTTTTCTGCAGTTATGTCAAGGTGTGTCTACCAATCAGACATGTCTAGGAGTCCCTTCTCCTGGCTATATCTGGAAGGAACTAGAGTTGTTGCTTGAGGAAAGTGGATGGGAATTAAGTGACAGCATAGGAGAGGCTCAAAACTAACTTGTTAATTAATGTTTGTCCATGTAAAATTCTTGTTTCTAGTTTCATAACAAATTGTTTGACAAATTCTTTTATGTTCTGTATCTACAGCTGCACTTGAGGTTGCTGTATAAGCAACTTCAGAAGGGAAAACTTCTAAAAAAATTGGAAAAGCTGGACATTCAAGTAGGTTCCAAACAGTAACAGATACCAGCAGCAGTAGCTGTTCTTAAAAAATGTTTTTGAAAGCCCACAGGCTGCAAAGCAACAGAAGGCACCAAGCAAGATTATTCTTTGCTGCCAATATGGAAAGAGTATGAATTTCACTGAGAAGTATTTCAGTCTGCAGTGCTACAGCCTGCAGATTGTTCTTGTATTCAATGACTGTACCACCAAATAACTGTCCTATTTCTGAGTAGTTCTGAACTGAACTGACTATAAAGAGAAAATAAGAGATTCAAACTATTTCTAGAAGAGTTTGATTTCAAAAGCATAGCAGTCTCTCAGAGAATAATCTCACTGAGAAAATACCTTCCCTTTTGCCAGCCAAAGTCCGCCATTTTTAAGAGCCTCCCTATTGTTTGTTAGGCTTTTTTTTTTTTTTTTTACAGGATGGCAAGAAATGAAACTTCAAGATAAATTTTCCAAGCAATGCCAAAATTCTGCTAGCTTTTCATTCTTACATTGTAAGTTCTCAGGGAATGAGAAAGGGCAGAAATAGATCCTTTCAAAATACCACAGACATATATCTTCAAGGTAGAATCCCAAAGGAAACCAACATGGATTCCCTTTGTCGCACTGCAAATCTCCCAAAACAATGCTGGCAGCTAAGTACACACCCAAGTACAGGGAGAGACTTAGTATGCACAACAAGAGCACAAAATACATGAAATTCATTCTTTTCTGCACCTGAGCACTAGATTGTAAAATAAATAAACAGGTGCTGCCTTTGTCAAGCAAGTCTGCAGAAACAGGGGTAAGGGAAAGTTTGCAGCAGCAAACTGAAGAAAAGATTTCATAATGATGGGTAAGTTGTAGCCTGTATCTGGAATGTGCTCCAGATTTTAAGTAACGTGAATATATCACATTAACAGCAGTAAAAACTAGACCCAAGCAATACTGAATACAAGACCTGACCCCACACTGAGCTGCAGCACTTTTTTCTACTCAGTCTCACTCAGAGAACTTGCTTTCCCTCAAAAAAATGTCACATCCATTTGCTACATCTTTTTTAAATTTTTTATCCTTCAAAGTACTTCTGTTACCCAACATTTATCTTCCCCTAAATCATTCTCAGTCCTCTTTACATCACTTTTCCACTTATTTGAGTCCACATCTTTCCTTTGACAGAAAGGATACACCCCCTCCTTTTTAATATTACTTCCCCAGAGAGAGTTGGAGAGCTACTTCAGACAAAATTTTCTCATGCACCACTTTGAGGTAGTGAGAGTGGCAATTCACAATCTATTTGTAAAAGCATCTAAGGAACCAGAAGTAAAAGAAGAGGGAGAATAGATCATAAAGAGAGACTTCATTTTGTTATATTCTAATTATATTATAAGGACTACCCAAGAAGTGAAGATGAAGTGGTGATTTTTGCCTTCATTCAAATGACATTTGTTTGAAAGCAATCAGAACTCATAGAGCCTCATCTGGGATTTTAAGCAATGGAAAGTAATTTTTACAGGTGTACAAATAGCTAGTTAAAACATGCACACATCATTCGTGTGGCTTCATCTTATAAACTGAACTAGAAGGAAACCTGAACCAGAAAACTAACTCAGTTGTGTTATGTAAACACAACAAGGCTTTTCCTACTTAAGAGCTCAGCAAGAGTTTTGAGGGAACACTTGAGTTTTTCAAGTCTTCACTAACCTCTGAAGTTTTAAAGATTCCCTGTCACTAGGCAGCTTCTGCCTAGAATGTTCAAATCCTAATCACTTCTTTGTATTTTCTTAGATTTCACTAGATTAACATTCTTTCTGCTTTCTACATGCAAACTTGCATCCCTGATGTTCTTCTCATCCTCAACTTGTACCACACGAAGTTTTCTCTTATAAAAAAATCCCTAAGCCACCTTCTAACATCTGTACTGTCATACTGATTTCCTGGGCAATGACCTGAATCTTGTTGCTGATTCAAAACACTCAGCTTCCAGCCTTTTTTCTTCTTCCCTCTCAAGAACTCGGTTATTGCTGCCTCATATAGCAGTGTCTGAATGTCTATTTAGCAGAAAGGGCTGTAGTCACCCCCCAGCCCCTACAGGCATTTCTTCTTCCTCTCCCTGACAGAACCAGATGGCATTCTGGCCAACCTTTGCTCACCTTTCATGAGCCCTGCACTGAATTCAGATAATGCAGTTACACCTATCATTACAGCTGGACAGATGCTATAGGAGTCCTTGCTACTGCCCTGAGTAATGGCAAAATTAATGACTTCAATTAAAAGACATAGGTTAAATTTCTACCAAGGTATTGTCACCTTTTCATCTCTGTATGCTGTTGTGGTTTTTATTTTACTTAACTTCCCAGCTGTCATCACATAACATGGTGATGAACACAGAACTAGGATGAGAAACATATGGTCAGCAACACTTACAGTAGGCTGTGAGGGAATGGTCATTGCCATCTCACTACACGACTTGATCATAGTTTAAAGGAAGAATCCAATTATATGTTTCAGCAGTCAGCCTAAAATACTTAGCTTTTTTCATGATCAAACACCAGTAGTCTTAGTAATTGTTTTCCATCTTTTAGGCTGTTGGTTTTTGGTTTTTTGTTTGGTTTTTTTATACTTTGTTCACATTAATTTGATTTTCCTATCAATTATTATCTGCCCCAGCTACTGGTTACTGCTTCAAGACACTGTTTCACATCCAGCCCACTCCATATATATAGATCACACATTAAAAAGCCACCAGAAAGGGAGTAAAACAGAAAATACCATTAATCAAAAGCCCCCTGAAAATTAAGAAACACAAAACTTGCAATTAAAAAAAAAAACCAGCATAAATAATTTTCTCTCAGGAAGAACCCTGCCTGAAAGCCATTACATTCTAGTTACTCTTTTCCCCAATAACTTGTGATCAAAAGCACCATCATACATCACAAAGTTTTTTTAGATCACTTATTTTCTTTTCTGCTTTCATTGACTGAATTTATTTAAGGCGTGTATCTATTTGCATACTTTGTCCTTTTAGCTACACTCCTCACTTGTCAAAAGTACTTCATCTTAATTAGGTTTTATATGTATATACATGCCAGGGACACTAAAAGCTGCCTGCATCCAAACAGTAACCAGCTCTGCTCTGATCTGCCCCTAACATCTGAGGGGGGTCATTCTAGCCCTTGTTTGGGAGAAAAATGACCACTGAGCAAACAGCACCAGTGGGTCAAACAATCACACTTTCTCTTACTAAGTCCTCTGTCACTTGCCCTAGTGACAGGCTAGAGGGCATTTCATTTTGTGTTGGAAGTGTTGTACAGTATCTCAGACTAGATGTAAAACACTGGGCACTGATGATAGTTAAAAGATCCAAGAGAAGCCCATGTGCAGAAGCAGTTGTCCCCTACTGTGCTCTGCCATATTATTTGTGGTAATTTCGCTGAAATCCTTCCTGCTCGTTTTAGTTGAAAAATAATTTCTGAAAGGACAAACCTCCCTAAAGAACCCGCAGGCTACTTCAGCTGTCAAAATGGTGCTTTTTAAGTTCTTTGTTAAAGTTCCAGGTTAGATATTTTAGACTGCAAGTCGAAGCATCCAGAAGCTTGAAAATGCCAAACCACATCTCACCTGAGCATCATACTCCGGCCCTGTTGCACTCAAAGGTTTCAACATCCTTTAATCACATTGCCACCTGCTACTTTCTTCTGCTGAGCTCTTGCTTCAGTGCTTAAGTAGAGACCTGGTTGATATCCTTTTGTATTTTCTATATACCGTGCCCTGCCTCAACATTTAATTATTCCACACTACCAAAACTGTGCACAGAATGTAAAATGATTCATTTTTTTTTCTAAGCACCTCTGACAGAGACTCCCCATAGAATCCAAGTGTCTCATAACTGCAAAATTTTCACTCACTGTGCTTCTTTAAGGTGAGGTAGCAATATTATCTGTATTCTGGAGATAGAAGAATTAGAGTCAGAAGGAAGGAAGACCCAGACTTTCCATTAATTTTAGTAATACAACCTGAGGCACACAGAAAGCCTATTTTTCAGTTTCCAGCCCATCACCCTCTTTCCAAATCTTCTTGTAAAAGCTCTCAGAAACCCAACCTACTTCACAGTGTACATGCACAGAATAAGGAGCTTGTTGTTACTGGCCATTTGTGAAAAGTTTGTTGTAAATCTGCATCATGCAGAAAATCTGTGAGGGAAATTGAGAGGAGAAGCCAGTCCTCCAGAGCAACATTCAGCTGCCTCAACTGTAATAACACGTTGCTTTCTCCACTGCAATCACATGCCTCATTTCCTACACACCTTACAGCTTGGCAGCAAATGAGGCAGTGCCTAAACAGACTTCAGAGCTTGCCCACATTTATAATGAATAATCTGCATCAGCCCCAAACTCCAGGATCTGCAGAGGAACAGACACAGACCCTTTCTACCATACCCTTAATCTGTCTCACTCAGCTCTTACCTATCTGCACCCCATGTTCATCACTCCCATTCTCATTTCCCAGATAACTGTATGGCCCTTGTGCTCCCAGCTGTCACCTCCTATCCCCTTGCCCTGTTCCCTGAGGTCCTGCACACATTCCCTTCTTGCATCTACTCATTCAGCTCTTGGAATCTCTTTTCCCTGTTACTCCATGCACTTTTCCTGACCCATCTCCATTTGACCGTGACTGCTGCATCTCTTTTCTCCCTGCTACTGGGAGGTGAACAAAGCAGCAGTGCCCCCTTCCTCAGCCCAGTTGGGCAGCCCTGTAACTGGGATTAAGCACAGAGGAGTATAATTCCTTTGTGAGCACATGCAGACAAAATTCTGAAAGTGAAACTCTAGTTTCTGTGGTGTCTCCAAAGTGCATGAACAATCTCAACACTGGGGCAAGCTCAGGGGTGCTTTGTGCAAGACAGCAAAAAGGCATCTCCCCCATATCCTGGTGACCCTTTATTAAATGTCAAGCTCCAAAACTCCATCCCACTTCAAAACTTCTAAAATATCTAAGGAAACATCTGCTGGATTTACTGAGTTTAAAGAAGGTCATTTAAAGCAGCGTATTTCCCACAAACTATGTCTTCAGAAAGAAATAACTTTTTTGCTAAATTTTAAAGAATGAGTCAAAGACTGAGTCTTTCTATAACAATTTTTCAGTCAAAATAATTAATATTTAGAGAAGCTATAGAAAAAACAATTCCTTAGAGTATACAGTGACAGGTACACTTTACTCTGGGCAATGTTACTGACTTTGCTTGTAATTAATAAATCTGCCAGATAAACTTAATTGTTCCAGCTAAGCAAACATTTCCAGTCACACTGATGTAAACAAAATCATTCCTCTTATCAATTAGGAGTTAATCCACACGTTGTCACCATCTCTCCACAGTGCCTAAAGGTCTCTAATTTTTCTTCCAGCTCTGCCAGCTCCAAATTTCAGGCCTTGCTATTCCAATCTTTGGAAAAATGAAAAAGAGTTCCTTTGCACTGTAAAGAGCACAAAACCAAGAACTGTTGCAGAATCCCTCAGGGTAATGGGAGAAAACTGAGTGAGTGATTCCTGGCAGTGCTACCTGGGTCACCCTTTCTTTCCATGACACCTCCTTCTCTTGCAAGCAGTTTCCAATCTGCTGGAAAATTTACAGTTTGCAGTGGGGAAGCTACACAGCATCCATCCACACTCTGCATCTTCCCTGGAACAGTACTTTGCAGGCCCCTTGCAGCCTCCTTCCACATACATGTGAGACAGAAAGACAATGTGAAACAAGGAGTGGTCACTATTTCTAATTTATTCTGTGCTATTTCAAAACCCACCCGTAGGGATCCAGATACAGAAGAACTAAAAATAAAAAGGAGAAGTGATGCACACTATTATATGTTATGTACTTGGGGGGCAAAAATAACCCCAAAACACTAGAATATTTCAAAGCCAGCAAGAGAGTTCAGACAGGTGCCTCCCGTCTAAACCTAGGCAGCAGTTATAGATCCACTGTTGGTTTTGAAAATCTAAATGAAACCATCAAAAAACTGAGAACCACTTCTAAAACTAGCAAGATTAAGAGATGCTCTTACACAAACCTGAATACAACAAACAGGATTGAGGTGGTAAAAATCTCTTTCATGGGGGAATTATGACCAACAAAACCATTCTTCAGTCATCCTACCCTAACAATGGCAGGATGGCTCTTGTCATGAATCTCTTGTTCAATTAAAGGAAAATTATGATTATATGTGATTATATGAAAACTATTGCCTATGTCCTTAAAGTGGCAATTGTAGAGGTTTCTGCATTGTGACACTGCATCAGAGCTAACTTGAGGGTGAGTGCTTTGGTCTTTCTCATGACCAGTTGCCACGAAGGTTCCCTTAGCTTATTATTATTATATTATTATTATATCCAAAATAATATTTTTACTTTTAGAAACTTAAATCTAGGCTTATTAGGAATATAGGATGCCAGGAAAAAAAAAAAAAAAAGGTGAGAACATTTAATAATGAAGAAAGAGGAAGCTAAGACATGAACAAAAGAGAAGAATCAAAAGGACTTCTGTAATTTCAGCACAATTCACTAAGCTTAGAGGAGCCATTAGGAGTTGTCTGTGGTGATGGTGATAGGGCATCATCAGAGAAAAGCAGAGGGCTCTTACTGCAGCATATGTGTCTGGCTGGCGTCCTTTTGTTTGTCAGGTACCTCGTAGTGTGGGGAAATCTTGCCCAGGCCACTGTCACTCAGCATCCTCTTTCGAACTGCAGGATTCCACCGATCTGATATTCTAAGGAGGGAACAAGGAAAAGAAAGGCATTCACCCCTCAGAAATTACTTTACGTGCTCTACTTTGAAGCTTTCTTACGGTTACTGGCTCCCAGCACTATTCAGCCAATAACAAGTTAAATTAACTTCATTCACTAAAAGTACAAGACTGTTCCTAAAGATGAATAAGAGCATTTATGGTGTGCCCAGAGTATGAGAAGAAAAAGAGACACTTCATCATTATTCCTAGGCACAAGGCTCCTCACAGCCTAATACACTGTTATCAGAGCCTTGACCATGCAGAGAAGAGGTAACTCAATACAGTTATGGTGGAACAGATAATACTATGGAGTGTTAGGATGTCAAAAGGTTCTGAAGTCCATCAGTGCTGCTGTGTGCTCCAGGACATATAATAGAGCAGATGTTGTTGCACTGTCCTTCTATCATTATCATAGCTGCATCTGATCCTGTTCCAAGCACCCCACCTAAAATCTCCCCTCCCACAGCCCCCACAGCCCTTCAGAAAAGAGGATGACAAATAAAATGCTCAATAGAGCTTCAGAAGGACATATCCCAGCACCACTCACCCAGAGGCCTGCTCCACTACCAGATCAGGCATTCCTGGAGGTGTCCCCACCTGCTGTGATATTACCAGCTCTGGGTCCAAAATAAAAATCTCGTCCTGCGAAATTTCTGTCACAAAGTGCAAATGTTCCTGTTGAAGCAAGACAAGGAATGAATAATGAACCTGTAGCAGCATCTCTCAGAGCACCCAGATGGCTATAGGAAAGCTGGGTGCAAGTCTCTGAAGAGTGCTCATGCAATTCTGTGTATTTAAGTGCACACAAATACACACACACTAAAAGCAATGCCACTGAAGTAACCAGGAGATACTTCATTGATTTCAAGCCAAACAAGATTCCCACTCAGCAAGTTTCACACTCACAGCAACATTTAGAAAGCATGATACTCAGTGAGTCTGTCATTTAGCTGAAAACTGGAAGTCTTTCCAAAAAGCCAAGGTTTGAATATTGAAACTAGGTCCAGCATCCACTGATGGCTGGCAAAATTTCTAGTTGCTTGGTGGAACGCTCCCAGACATCCATTGCTTGTAAACCCCAGTTTCACATCTCCATTACCAACGCTCTGTTTCTCAGTCCCTGCTTTGTCACTGACACAGAAGGCTCATTGTCTTTCAAGCCATCACATAGTATTGATTTTTTCCCCACAGGAGAATGGAGCAGGAGGGAAAGGTGACCATTTGTACAGTCAAGTATTAAAGAAATGCAGCATAAACCTAAACTAGACAGAGTGACCCTGCCTCGTTTAACATGTAGCAGCAGCATCTTCTCCCTTGTTTTCCAAACATTAAAATACAGCATCATCCAAGTTATTATATGACTGTGTGTAAAGAAGCCCCATGGTGATTATATGCAGACACCAAACCTTTAACCTCTGAACTCAAGGCACAGCTCCTTCTGCTTAAACTAAACTGCCAGCTGCTTTTGCTAGGAAAGATTCCTATGTCCCTACAATCAGAAAAAGCTTACACCATTCTCAGGAGGACCAGGTACAAATGACCACTGTGTGAAATCAACAGTTTGCACTGAATGCTGAGGCATTACTTGGCCTGTTCTGGCTACAAATCAGATAGACTAAAAGCTCTGTAAAAATTTCAAACTGTCTTTTAGAAAGTATATTCAGATTGTCAGATTTATAGCACAGGTTTGAATCCAATGGGGTTATGTTCTGTTTTGGGGTTCCTTGGGAATATCTGATACATCTCTGTTCATAATTCTTAACTTGCAACATTGCCTTAATTTCCATAGCTATTCTATGCCACACACACAAAGGGCAAGACCTCTAGTGACTAAAAGCATCAGTGAAAAGATAAACTCAAATACTGCAGTGCCACACAGACACCTTCAGTAAGACTTGATAAGGATGACAAATGTAGGAAATTCTGATCTGCGTGACAGATTGGTACCAAACTGTTGGGCAGATGATGAGCAGATACAAAACTTCAGTGAAACTGAAGTGAAACTGCGAATGACATCAACTAAAAAAAGGTTCGATTTTGCCTCTGTTTCTCATGAGAAATCACTAGCATTTTAGAATACACAGGAGGGATGGCAAATAATTAATTGTAAAGGACATTTGGCAGAGCTTTTAAAAAAGTTATGGAAACAGTAACCGAGGAAAGATTTACCTGAGATCTGTCAATGCGGTAAAAACGATCAGCAGAAGTTGCTGCAAGACAGAAAAAAAACAGAGCTGAAGTGAAGAAAATGGTCTGAGCAGAACAGCTTGGGTAAGATGGGCTGAACTAGCATCACTACCATGTAAGATAACCCCTATATCAGTGAAGTCACAGTGTTTTCACAAGAACATAATCTGATGCATTCATTATGTTCATATTCCTATCCCATTAAACAGTGAATTTAAAGGTGAGGCTTAACAAAACACTGATACTATTAACTTGAGATAAATATTTTAAAATGCAAAAAATGGATTTCAGGCTTGTAAGAAGAATTGACTACATTAAAATACGTGACAGAAAAAGCTGCATTGTTCTGATGAAAGTCTAGCAAGCATATAATGGGTCTAATAAGATTAATTCGAATTTTGAATTTAAAGAACAGTGACATGCTGGGGAGCTCTTTGTAAATCAAATGCATGGCCACAGATATTCAACCTGAACTACCAATATGCTTGAAGAAAATTTATGGTACTCATAAAAAACACCACAAAATTGGGGAAATTCATTAGATAAAGCATCTAATATGAATCTTATCACTGCCAAATAATTAGTATTGCTAAACCCAGAAGTATTTTATCACCTACAATGTGCTTCATCAGATGTGATTTTTTGTTTTATTCCTACTTCACATTTAGTTTGGCCAGTGAAATTAGATACATTCATTCTGGAATTTTGACACAAGAGCACAGTGATGTCGCATTGTAGGTTTTGGCACTGCAAGGCAATATCAAATCCCTAAAGACAAAAACTGACTGCATCTACCCAGCCAGCTTTCTCCAGACACCAACCAGATTCTCAATATGTTTTGTATCAATTCCCCTCATGAGATACAAGGAAGAGTGATTAGAAATTGCCAAGGAGAAACTGGTTTTGTTTAGAACAATAAAAATATCAGTCCCCACATACTGAAGCTTTTGGAAAAGCAGATGCCATCCATTTTAGCTGCTAATTCCAGTGCTCTGGAGCCTGACGTAAAGCCCAGACAAGCCATCTGCTTTGACAAACTCTGGGTCAAATACAAGTGCAGTTCTCCAGGGAATTACATGAAGTGCAGTCTTACAGGGAATGGGAGAAAAGTTTCCATCACCTAAACACCATGGTATATAAACATTAGAGTACATATAGAGAAACCAGAGTGAAGAACATAGCCTTACCAGCAGCATGTTGCCACAAGCAGCTGCACTCTGTGTCCAGGTGCTGCCATGCAGTAAGTGCTGCTCATCATAGCATAATAAACCAAACCTCTAACAACCCTTAGAAGAACATTCTTCCTCAGGGTGACATTTGGATTGCTAGATGAAAGGCCTGTTTCACTTTTCAGAGGGGAAAGTGGGGCACCCAGCTCCATTTTTACCTGCTCAGTGTAACAAGGAGGTACATTTTCCCCTCCACAATCATACTCTGGGATGCCCTGTCCTTCACACAGAGCCCCAGAAGCAGGCAGCATGCTGGGCTCAAGAGTAGGAAGATGCACTTACCATCTAGGAAGCACCATCTAGGAGATAGCCTCTGAACAGAAAGTACTCTGGGGAAAGAGCTTTCTTGGTCCTGGATAGGGCAGGGAAGTTACATTAAAAAGAAAAACAAAAACAAAACAAAAAAACACACTTTTTTTCTCTTAAAAGGACTACTTTCTAGTCTCTGCTATTTTTAATTTTGCTCTATTGACATTGCACAAAGCCTACATAGCCCAAAGCCATTGGATTTGCTCCTCGCTGACATCAGAATTAGACTGTAATATTGAAGATAGTAAAGTGACACAGGTAGCTTCAGCCACATCCTTGGCTGTCCCTTTCTCTACAGCTCAGCAGTACCAAAAATCTTTACATCAAAACCAGCTTTCTCCCTTATTTGTAAGGACAGGGGAAGAACGAGAGGTGAAAGAGGTCAAAAAGATACATGGAAGTATCAAACCACAGATATGAATACTAATAACTATGTTTTCTTCTTGTGTGTCTGTCTCATTGGTTTATTCTAGCTCAGTATTTTTGCATGCTTTCCCACCTGTACTGATATGCCACTCAAAGCAATTGCTCACAGAAGCAATTAATTTGAATTAATCCAGACATGTCCCAAATGCACATCAGGGTAAAAAATGTTATTATCTACATCCAGAACACATCCCAGACATGTAGACCACTGCTGACCAAGGAAGCAGACATCTCACATCAACATCTTCGTGCTCTGGCTAAAAATACAAGCTCCTTGGGAACAAGTGGATGTTATTTCAGGAACCAAACCAAATGACTGGGAAGGACTGAAGCCCTTCTTCTTGACCTCTGCTCACCAAGGATTCAAACAGACTGCCCCTTGCTTTTTCACTGCTCACTGAGCTTCAGAGATAAAAAGGGATCTCAGAGAGAAGAAGGTGATCATGGCTGTGATCCATGCTGCCAATGGGTGGTCAGCCAGTTTGCTAAAGCCACTGACCACTATATTTGAACACAAATAGATTTGCATAGGGCAAACACCACAGCATGGATCTCAGACACACACCAAAAATTTCTATAAAGCCAGATTCTATCCTTATTTGCATGTTAAGCAGTAAAATCAACACATCTGCAAATGAAGTAAATTCAGGCACATAATGTCTCAAGATTAAACTTCACTTCTTCAGACTACATACTGGCATACCAGATTACAAGGCAAGAAAAGCAAAAGCAGAAGCAGTGGGGAGCAAGGGTACCTTAGAGAAAACTATTGCTGTTCAAGGGAATCACAGATTGTAATTAATATATATGTATGTGTATTCCTAACATGGGCATAGAATGGTGAAAAGAGACCAGATATCTCACTGGAACTTGTCAGAATATCTCACAGGAGTCCAGCACCTTTCCTTGACAGCAGGATGTAGGACAAATTATTGTCATGTTGAGAACTGTATAGCTCTATCAGGTAAGTAGTTGTTTGGAAGGTGCAACACCAGAAAGAAAAAGCTGGCTGAAAGAGTGAGTTCCAAAATGAGATTTCAAACACTCATGGGGTTTCAGCCAAAAGGGACAATAGGGCTAGGAATCCACCATCTCCACCATAACATGGAAAATCCACCACTCCAGCCTGAGCTACAGCAGACATTTTAGAAAGGCATTCAGCTTAAGTGCAACAGAAAGCCCACCATTCCCTGAGGCAGCCAGCACCATGTGCAAGGTTTGAAGGTGGAAAGTAAGGCTGCTTTGTATATAAGAGGAAAAGTGCAGAAACACCAACACAGAGTTAAAATCAAAGTTTATGGTCTATCAAACATGTCCAATGCATCTGGAACATTCATACAGGTTATCAAGGGTTCACAGTTTCCTATATATTTTCCTCTGCTTTTACTGCCTAGTGCTTTATGTCATTAGGAAAACCTAGAAGTAATAGATATTTCTCAGAAATTTATCTTACTGTTTTGCAAATTTGACGTATTTCTAAAATACTTCTTATCTGAGTAGCTATGCGTGAGAAAATGTTAAGAAAAAAATAATAATGGACAGAAAGAAAAAAAGAAAAAAAATATGGACAGAGAAACAGGGGCATCATCAGTTCAATTCACCAGACTGCCTAGACAAGTGTCAGTTACACCAGGGGGAAGAAGCAGTTTGCATTCTTCAACTTTGGGAAAATCTTAAAGGTGGCCAAAAGTTTTTTCAGTCTGACTGGGTAAAACAATTTCCAAACTTATTAAAGAGCAAAAAATGCTCACATATGTTCAGACATTGCTCTTTGATTTACATACATGTATCTGACACTCTTTAGCCACCTGAGGAAAAGTGAGGTCACGCTGATGTTGTACAGATGCGCTCAAGTTCTTGGCCCTCCCAGCTTCCCAGTTGGCAAAGTGCTGCGTGCTCTGTCTGCTGCTTTTGAGCAGCCATGGTGATGGTTGGCATGATGCTGCTTTAAAATGTCATATATTTCATTTGGTATCATGACATTTGCAACACTCATCTTATTAGCTTCTGCTTCTGGGATTGATTGTAACCATGAATTAGTGCTTTTCCTTTCTGGATATCCAGGACAGAAAAGTGTAGACGACTCCAGACAACTCATCTAAATGTGTACAGTCTGATGCAGTTATAGCCACCCTGACAAAAATAAAACAGCTTGCAGATTTTCCTTGATCTCACACACCCTGCTCTCATGCACAGGTCCGTGTTTTACAGGAGAGATGAAGATAACAGCATAGCATCCCATAAAGTGAACTATTTCTGCTCAGGCAGACCAAATGACATATCTCAGTGGTTTAAGCCTCAGATTTAGAACACACATTGTCTTTCTCTGCTATGGGCTTATGGAGTCCTGGCATGCTTAATTCTGCTTGTATCACAAAAGATGTGTGTGGGAGAGAGTCAAGGGCTTTCTGAAATCCATTAGCTAATGTCTAGGTATCTACATGCACAAAGCTTTACGTATCCTAGTATTTAGCCCACTATTAGCAGAAAGGTAAGGACTGAGATACAAATGACAAAAGGAAGAAAGCATCCAAAGACAACAGTGAATACTAAAAAAGTAGATTATACAAAGAGGAGACATGAGTAAAAATTCACATATCTAGCAGACTACATAATGCTGGGAAAATGAAAACAGGATAGTGATGGTAAATGTAAATTCAAGTAACAAATTGCATGTTGTGATATGCTCTTTCCAAGACTCCATTATAGTTCAACTGTAGAACTAACTTGGGAAGTCTCAGGCCCAGGAGAATGATATTTTATAACTATTAAACTCATAAGAGAAAAAAAACAGAATGAAAAACAACCCTAAATTCATTTTTTGTTTGCACCTGGGCTTGCTGATGTTGTTTCTGCTGACTCCCCGTGTTTTGAGCTGCAGAGGAATCACTCAAGAGAACTGCATTTATGAGATCTAAAAGTACCCATGACAGCTTATTAGTGAGCTAAGAAAACAGTTCCATCAACTCAAGCACCTTATTCATGCCCTTTATCTCCTGCTTTTTCCTCTTCCCCTAATACCAGCATACCAACAAGGATACCAACATGGAACAAACCTCGAATTAACCTAATGAGACAGTTTGTAGAAATAACCCACTGAGAATAAACCAGTGTCTGAAGAATCCGAGATAAACAAGTACCAAAGGCAAAACACAGAATGCAGCATTGTAAAGGAACTGCTAGCATAAGAGGGATTTCACACGGATATGCACTAAAGGAAATGGCTAGGAAATTAATCTATATAACTGCAGATTAGAGTCAAATACAGAACTGGATTCTGACATTTCATACTCCCTTTTGGCCCTCCCCATACACACAGTTAGTTCTTCATTTTACCCCAGGCAGTTTCCCACACATGGAGCAGCGAGCAGCCATTTAGGTTAATTTATAATGAGTGAAAGAGAATTATACATGCTGGTTTTTTTAGCCAATTCACTAGACACTAGCTCTGCTCTAAAACTCAGTTCCAGGGCAATGATTAATACGAATGTTAAAATTACGAGGTTACAAATTGGACAGGGAAATGCAGACACAAACCATGAACTGCTATGAAGGCACTAAGTCCAACAAAACATGCCAAATTGTGTTTTTTCATACTGCCTTCTTGCATTCAGCACATTACAGCCTTTCTTGACCCACTGGAATTATGCATCACTCAGATAATAATTAAACCCCAAGAAATTATCTACAATTTCCTTGCAATGGGTTCCCCTCAGCTGTCTCTCTGTGTACTTTCTCAGTTAACTCATTCCTGTTGCACAAGACCTGCATTGTTAAATCTAGAAAAAGGTTATCAACACTGTGCAAAATTATCTTGTGATCCCAGGCCCTGCATCAACTGATCACTCTCTCTGTGTCATGTCCCTGTGCTTCTGCCAGATCACCTCAGGAGCCAGAAGAGGTAGTCCAAGGTAGTTTACTTTCAGTTTCAGCACTGTGATATTTCACTGAGAGAAATATGCATTCTTGCACAATCCTCCCAGCTATAAAGGCAAATCCTGCATTGAATAATTTGTACTAAAAAGTTTTAAAATGCACAGAAAGATCAATTTTGAACACTAGCCACCTAAAAGTAGAACCCGTTTGTCACACGCCAAAGATACATTTGTATCCAAAGTATATTAAAATACCACCTTGAGGACTATGTTAAACCAGACCTATAGGAGTGTGATGCAAAGTTCTTAAGAGGTTAGGCCTCGTAGCAAACCTTTTTTCTCAGTGATAGACTTTAGTGCTACAGCTATGCAATAGAACACATTGTGGTTCAGTTTCTAAGACAGAGAAACAATTTTACTTTTGTCACTTGTCCTACACACGTTCTCTTACTTCAATATGCAAGGCACTGCTATTGCACTACCACTTGCATGATCATGCTGTGCTAATATTAAAAATTATTCCATAAGGTTTGCTAGGAAAAGGATTGTCCCAGGAAAAGCAGAATGAACATCTAACATTTGAGGGTAAATTATAATCAGAATTCGTTTAACATATGGGTATCTAATTAAAACCAAACCTAGGTTCAAACATAAAGAATGCAGTTCACATCATTAAATCTCTTTTTGTTCTGATACTAAAAGGAAAGCTTATCTTACCTGGTAATGAACTCTCTGTGTAGTAGAAGGTACTGACTGTAGGTCCTAGTAGGAGAATGAAAGACATGTCCATGATGAAAAAAATTAAAGAGACAAGAGGTGTTGCAGTTGTAGTCTCTGAAGGAGTTGGGCAAATACAAATAATTTTGAAAGTAATCCTCACTAGTTTTAAATATCTTAAACAAAAACCACAGAATATTCATGGATAGATCACTTAAATATTAGATTTGCTTGCATTTGTACAAAAATTTTTTTTAAAAATATAGATATTATGATAATGGATCTTTACCATACCACAGTTCTATTTGTTCCATGAAAACTATTAAAACTTAGAATATCAGAGGTAAAATGAAAGAAAAGATCCTAAACCCCATAAATCCTTTTTTTGCAAATATTTCTGAATGAATAATGCACTGGCAGTTCTTTCTGTTTTAAGACAACTTCATGTCAGGGAGATCATAATACAATGACCCTGGTATTTAGCAGGCTTCATTAATCTAATTTTTTTTTAATAGAGATTTTATCAAATAGTTTCAGGTCATGACATAGCTTTCCAAAAAGCCTGGCCTACATACCAGAGCTCCCCAGCTGACATACAAGTTGACAGCATGCAGAAAGCCTTGGCACCTCCATTCCCGGTAACTGGGTCTGAGCCAAATCAAGCACACACAAAAAACTAGCAAAAACCCTGCAAGAGGTTAGAGAAACTCATTCCTTCACAACCACAATTCAACCAGAACTTCTAGCTGTACTTCCTCCAGAGCTGTACAACTACCTGCCAACCTACACTGGCCATACAAGGTTGCTCGACTGCAGTCTGAGATCCCATTTGCAATCTGCAGAACACAGCCTGACATTTATTTCATTCTAATTTTCTATCACCAGACACCTCAAGTATGTATCACTTTACATTAAGGTTTTATGTCTTGTAATAATAGCCACGCCTCAAGTCTGAATGTTCAGAAACGCATTTAATAAAGGAAATCCTGGATGAAATGCAAAAAAATTGAGAGTTTATAGTGAGATACTAAGGCCTCAGTTGAGGCTGCAAATGCAGAGTTTCAAAACTGCAGGAAAGGCAGTGTCTCCCAAAGAGTTCAGTGGGAGGGATGAGGCTCATAGCTCCTATAAAGATCAACCACCTCTTTAGGAATCTACTTAATGTACTCACACTTGTGAATGTTGTTGAATGATATCAGTAAAAGATTAAAAACAATCAGAAACAGTATATTAATGAAAATACATTAGGTTTGTCACTAAATGCATACACAGTTAAACATATTCAGCTAATGGGACATTGGGATCCTCTCCTTCCTGAACTCTATTGTAGAATGAGCTCTTGTGAGGCTTCAAGGTGTTAGAGACAATTAGAGCAGCAATATTAGAGCAGCCACAGGAGCAGACATATCTGTGTATCTGGAAACATCTAGTGGAGATTTGCAGTGTTTATTGGTGTCTGAATACTCCATGACACTATTTGAGAATGACATTTGTATAGTGAGGCCCACTTGAATTTCATTATATTTGTCCTTCCATAACACACTTTCTAATCACTAATTTGTGTCATTTTAGCAAGGTATATAAAGAGTCCCTGGTATTCAAGGAGAAATAGACACACTCAACTGTGCCAAGTCTGTTATCATTTAAAAAGGTGTATGCCTTTTCATTTCCTGTTTAGAAACTATTTTTCTGTGCTACTCCTGCTTTTTTTTTATTATACTGTACCTCTAAAGGGTTTTTTTCAGTAGTAGGTAAACTGCAATATTCCTACTATATTATTGTTGTAAATATTAGACCTCTGCACTCAGAACTGAGTGAAGAGTAACATTGATTAATATCTGATACCTGAATTCACAAAATCCTCACCTCTTGTAGACGATCAATATACATACGACAGGTCTCCAAGTCACAATCTCCTCGCACAACTATAATTCCTAGAGGAATTGCTGAAAAATAAAAACCAAAGAAAAACCTTTTAATTGAAGTCTCTTGAACTTTAAAAGACTTGCAAATATGTTCCTTGATTGCTTTTCTTCACAATGTCCTCACAAAAGCTTCCTGCTATCTAAATCTTAAAACTCATTTGAAAGCAAGAACATATTATTTATCATTAGTTTCACCCAATCAAAGATTCTATTTTTCCACTGCCTTTCACACTGCAAAAGGTAAACCACATTCAACTAAATTGAGTTCATCATCAGATGGTAATGTCAATTATTAATCACAAAGAAAGGAACATACCACAGAACAAGAGCTTGGGAAGGTGCTCTTAGACATAGAAATAAGAGAGTTGTATTTCATTTTCAGAACTCTTAAAAGTCTACAGAAATGATTTAAAGTCATGAAAACCAAAGCCTGAAGTTACAACCCAATTTCAGAGAAAACTTTCCAGCACTGTGTTATTTTGATGTAAGGCTGCTTTCAAGTCAAAACGCATCTACACGCAAAACTGACACATCTCCATAGTTTTTCGGAGGGAAAAAAAACAAAAGTAGTACTTGTAAAAATACAGCAAGTAATTCCCCTCAGCTGAGGCTAGGATTTTTAATAAGAGGAGATTTAGATCTGTTCTTGCAGCCAAAAAATACCCCAAAACAAACCCACAAAAAGAACAAAAGAGATATATGTGAATCCACAAAGAAGGTACCAAGGGAGCTACCTACTAAGACCTCATTAAATAAAAAGAAAACAAGTGAAAACTCTTGAGTACCTGAATTTCTAAAACTGAATGACTAAACAAAGTGATTCATTGTCCCTGAGGGGTCTTTAATCAAACAGTTGCCAAAAAAAGTAGGGGAGCAGCAGGAAAGAGACTTAAATCCTCCTCTGAAGTATTCCAGAAGGAGAGCAAAATATCAGCTTGTAAACAATTTTGGTAACCGAATAACAAGAAGCAGCATAAAATCACTGACAGTTCTAAGATAAATAGAAAAAACAACTGTGCTACATCTCCTCCTACTGTTCAAAATAAATTCATTAAGAGGGAGTGAGATTTATCTACTGAGATGCTCTTCATTCTGATAAGAGAACGACAGCACTAAAAGATAAGGGGGAATGTAGGTTATATTTATATAGGCTAGAAGCACAAAGAGCAACTCAGTGGTCTCAGGGAGGAGGGTAGGGGATGACCTACAGTAGTCCAGGTCATAGGCCTCAGAGGCCAGCACAGAGCACTGGGAACACATCAATAATGCTGCCAGCATTGTGTTTGGAAAGCAATTCAAACAGCAGAACAGCTATGGACCTGGGAAGACCAGAAACTGGGAAAAAAAGATGGTGGGAGAAACAAGAAAATAAAGAAGGGATAGGCAGGAAGACCAGGGAAGAAGGAAAGAGCTCACACTTCTGCTGAAGCATCACTGACATCCAATAGTGATGTCAATCCACCTGTTCATTTTCAGCAAGGCCAGAAGGGAACAGTGCTCATGGCAACCTCCCAGGTTTTTTTCATTAGGGAACAAAAACTGAAAGACAAGCAAGCAGAATGAGGGTCAATCACAAGGTTTGCTTTACTCACTCTAATGCTCTGGGTTACAGATTGTCTTTGCTTAGTGTTTATTTTTGTTTAACCTTCTCTGACAGGAGACCCTTAAGCTCTGTAGAGAGTACTTAATGGCTATCTAGTTTCAATTCAGCAGATCCCTCTGCAGCCCCTACTGAAGGAAGCATTTGTTAAATTCAAATATAGCTTTAAAAATGGATTGCAGCAGGCACAACTACACCTCCAATAGCTACAGAGCATTAAGGAGCTGCACCAGGGGGTCACAAACTGTCACCACCAATTCTGTCTCTTTTCTATTGAATCCTTCCTTCCTGGAGGTATATGCACTTAGTAGGGCCCAGAGTTTTGACCTGCTGAAACAAGGTAGCAAACACAGAACTGAAATCCATAACTATCACCATCCCTGGCAGCCCACAGGAGAAGGACCTTACAAACATTTGGAATTCTAAAAGAAATCCACCAAAATGTCTGAAAACACGAATAGGCAATAGATAGTTTAGCGGTGACACTTATGGGCCTCATCTACATACGTGAATAAAATCATGACTGACAGGTTTAATTAAATTATATCTCATCTGTTCTTGATGGTCAGACAACAGCTCTGGAATTCCGGGCTGGATCATTTTGTTCTTGAAAAGAATCATAGAATCATAGAATCATAGAATCATAGAATTAGCCGGGTTGGAAGGGACCTCAGAGATCATCGAGTCCAACCCTTGACCCACTGGAGCAGTTGCTAGACCATGGCACTGAGTGCCACATCCAGTCTTTTTTTAAATGTCTCCAGGGACGGAGAATCTACCACCTCACCGGGCAGTCCATTCCATAGCCTAATCACCCTCTCCGTGAAGAAATTCTTTCTAATATCTAACCTAAACCTCCCCTGGCACAACTTAAGACTGTGTCCTCTTGTCTTGTTGAAGGTCGTCTGTGAAAAGAGTCCAGTTCCCACCTCGCTACACCCTCCTTTCAGGTAGTTGTAGACAGCAATGAGGTCTCCCCTGAGCCTCCTCTTCTTCAGGCTGAACAGCCCCAGCTCTCTCAGCCTCTCCTCATAGGGTCTGTGCTCGAGTCCCTTCACCAGCCTGGTTGCCCTCCTTTGGACCTGTTCCAGGACCTCTACATCCTTCTTAAACTGAGGGGCCCAGAACTGGACACAGTACTCGAGGTGTGGCCTAACCAGCGCTGAGTACAGGGGAAGAATCACCTCCCTGGACCTGCTGGTGACGCTGTTTCTGATACAGGCCAGGATGCCATTGGCCTTCTTGGCTACCTGGGCACACTGCTGGCTCATGTTCAGTTTCTTGTCAATGCAGACTCCCAGGTAAGAGAAGTGCAACTTTTGCTGCCTGGAAATTCTGAGCTTGAAGCATCTATGGCTTTATAGGTTAATGGCCAGCTAAGGGAACAGATGAGTAAGGTGGGCCCCAAATGGTTCCATTCCATATGGTTCGTTCTCATTTGAAAAACATTTTAGGTCATCACTGGATAACAGTATAGGCTAAAAGGTTGTTTGCCAAAGGTTTTGTGAGTTTGGTTGGGTTTTTTGTGGGTTTTGTTTGTAAGACTCAGTTGACTTTCAGCAAGGAAAATGATCCCAGCCCACCTTTTTATCATAAAACACTGGAAGTACAATGCACCATGCAGCCAGGATTTTCAAAGTGCTTCACAGTCACTGTTGCTTGAAAGCAAAAGCAGATTTTTAATGACTCATAATGGGATTGAAACTATGGGATAGCTGCTGATTCAGCTGTGCAATGGGGCAAAAGGAGTTATGATGAATCATTTAAAGGCAAAGAGTTAAGAGGCACGGCATTCAATGTCATTGTGAGCACTTCAAGAATAAATTAACTTCTACCTTTTCTGTGTAACCATGTCAAGATGAGGATGCTGACAGTACAGAACAGTTCTGTGGGAACCCAGGTGTTATTAGATATGCCAGACAAAAGATGGGAGGACAAAGACTTAAATTAAGAGCACAGACACTGCAGATCAGCTTTCCCATACACTGCTCACTCCTGTGAACACATGGACAATTCCAGATACAGGAATATGCCAGAAATAAAGAACAGTCTCAGATCATGAGCCATTCAAATGCCAGGTATTTTTCTCCTAAGGTACATTCTCTTCTGGCTCTTTACACCCAGCTCCCACTTTCTTTGTGTTCCCTGTATGGTGAGGTCCGGGGAGCTGTAGATACAGGCTCTATGGTGACGAGCAACATGCAAGAACCTCAAGAAATGAGACAGGCAGACAGTTCCATCATAGCAACTAGTGCTGTGTAAAGCTTTTTGCTCTCTGTAAGACCAACCAAAATCAAGTATCAGAAGGAGGACGGTGGTGTAGCTGCATCAGTCTGGTTAGAAAGATGCTCCAATTGATTGCAAGATTAATAGTAATATCCTAAGTCCTCATTAAATTAGCTATGGAATTTATAAACAAAGAAGAAATCTTTCACCTGTTAACTGCCCATTATTCTGAATACCTAAAGCCAACAAACTCTTTCATACACTTGAGAAACACAAATGGAAGAAGCCTGATCATACTGCATGTGATACCATGAAGAAAAAATAAAATTCAATTAACTTCCCCATTTATTGTTATGAAAGGATTCCATTTGTGATCTAAATACCATAATTAACCCACTCAAATCCCAAACACAACAGCCTCAAGACAGATCATTAAGGTAGGTGTGAATGCCAGGAAAACTCATTCCAAGTCTGTCATACCTCAGGGAACTTGGGAGATTAGACATCAGGTTGTAAATGTTTAATGTATTAAATAAAGGATCCTCAGTATTGGAGATGTTATAAGAACGTCATTTTCCTCAGGGGCTTCCACTGATATTAAAAATGAAAAGGACCAAGTAAGATCTTGGGAGAGAATTCTAAAATATTCAGCCATTTATATTAAGAAGTTTGGCTTTTCCAGTATGGTTTTAATACAACCAAGTTTGTACAAAACTTTTCTTACCACACCAATCTAAGACATATGTCTCTTCAGATCCTTTTTCTTTATTGTACTGACAAAAACTAAACCTCCTCCTTAGGTTCACTTGCTGCTAGGTTTTTTGGCAGTAGTGGTTCAACTTTACTACCTTCTCATGTCAAGAGCTAAAGCACAATGAAGGTGGTCACTGCCTGCAGGCTCTCAGTGACTTCTTCTATATCCTGCCACAAAAAGGAGGAAGCTGCCCAAGTCAAATGAAGAACTTGGCACAAACACAAAAGGAACCAGGTTGTAGAAGGGAATTTATGAAGAGCTAGGAAGAAACAGGCAGGGAATGGATATCTGGTCAAAGAGATGGAAGAAGAGGTCTGTCTGAACAATGAGTAAAAGTTTAGGACTAAGAAAAGGAACAGGAATCTAAGATGAGACATCTAAACCAACAGACTGGGAGAGGCAGGAAGGAAGTGTGTGGGATGGGACGGCCAAAGGGGACAACCAGGACTGAACAAGTAAGAGTGAATCACATCAAAATAGTAATAGGAAAGGAAACAGGAGAGGTAGAATATGCACAGAAAAATCTCAGGTAAAAGTCTGTACCAAAAAGACAAACTATAGTGCCATTTCCTAGAAAGTCTGAAATGAAACTTGTGTTTCCTTACTCCTCTAGGGTAAATGCATATTTGTATCTATTTGGAATACTGTCCAATGCTTATAGTTTAGAGGAGATGGCAAATCTACAGGTTACAGTTTTCCCAATAGCTCAAAAAGCAGAGGAATATGTTGAAATGTAAATATGTCCCACGTGTAGTCTAGACAAGGTTGATTTAGATTAGATGTACAGAACAGATTGCTCAGATAAGATGTGGATACACCTCCTTGCAACTGTCTAAGGTCAGGGGCTTCAAAAGCCTGGTCTATTGGAAGACGTGCCTGCCCTTGGAAGGGGAGTTAGAACTAGATGATTTTTAAATGTCCCTTCCAACCCACACCATTCTAGGATTCTAAAACTCAATGATATGAGATGAAATTTTAATGGTTTGGACTTATTCCCACCAACCCAGGTAATGCCAGACAATGTTAAATAAATGTTACTATGACTACAAGATCAAGAGCTTGAAGTCAGAAAAAGTCAAGACTGAAGATGTCTATTTCAGCACCCACATATATATTCATTGCCCTACTCCCTTTATTATCTGATCACATTCTACTTTTTCCTCTGTTTTACTCCTGTGTCTTTCTAGCAGGTCAGCCAACATGGCCACAAAGTTTCATTCATCAAAAAGCAATAAGAGGTATTTCCTTTGACACAAGCAATGCTCTAGGCAACTTCTTTGCTTTTGTAATTTCTGTTTCAGTTACAAACATTTATCAGAGGTTTACATCTGTATACACCAGTATGAGAACCTAGGAACTCAGTGACAGCAGAGTTGCCAATATTTAACTCATTGCTGACTTTTAACCCTCTGAGTTTTATCTTGCTGGGTGACTTTAAGCAACAAATCCAGTCCTTTCAGTTTCACATCTTATTACATCACTGTGACAGAGAAATGCATGAATTAGCTAATATCTACACAACACATGCTAAGAAAACAAAGCTCTTAGAGCAAGGCAGTGACTTTCAAACAAAGTGAAATTTACTCGACAAGACTGTAGGTAATTTTGTCTATCACAGAGCTTCTACTGATAAGACACCAAGCACCTTAAGAGAACTCTTGACAAATACATGACCATTGGTGCTTTCTTTACAGGACAGAAGAGGAGATTTGTAGCTAAACAACTCATCTCACCTAAATCTATCCAGATTAAAGTTGCTTCCCAACAAGAGGTGATTTCCTTCAGTGCAAATCCTCCCTGTCCTGACTCCGTCTGCTAATTCAGGTTTCCCTCTCCATAGCAATCACCTAGCAGGAGGTCCTCCACTTCCCTATGCCACTTACATTATGGGTTTTCAGGACTGGAATACAAAGTCCTCAGCACTGACCTTTTCTTGCTTAGGGAGCTGCTCAAAATCAACTTCACCTGATGTATCCCTGAACTTTAGTGTCAGAATGCATTTCATAGATCAGTGATTCCCAAACTGTGCTAAGCATATTGCTGATATGAGGAACCTACAGGATCTTTGTACATGTACACATCCTAAATGACTCCTATGCTTGTCATTCCATGTACCTTTGGGTGACTACAATAAGAACTCCTAGGATAACCCCAAGCAGCCCAGAAAACCCACGGAAATTAAAGGCGGGAACTCATGCAGTATAGACATCTGGCTAGATATAATCAGAGAGAGACAAGAATTTGAAGTTAATATCATGTCATGTTATACCACACACACACACAAAGATTGCTCAATTGTTACACATATGGAACTAACTTTTCTTCAAAAATTGCTTTATAATCTAATGTGCCATTTCATTCAAGAAGAGATATGGAACAGGTGACTCTGTGTAAAAGACAGTGTGGGAGCTGTTACAGGGTTGAGAATTATTTCTGATACTACCACCATGTAGTCAGGTAAGACTCCTCCTTAATCTTAACGGCATTGAGCATACTAGGATTGACTCTCCATTGCTAGAGCATACAAAGCAATAAATTAAGGGCAGTAAGAACTTATGTGCTCTATGAAAAAACCAAACCTGTAGAGCTAAAATGATGGTGAGCTATTTCACAGTTCCATCTTCATAGAGCATATTTGTAACAGTGTTGGCAGGAAGAACTAAGAAGGGTTGAAGACTGCTTGGTCACTAATGAGTTTATGGTTGGCTGATTTGTTGTTGATTTTTTTCTTAATATAATTAGGTTCTGCATATACCTCCACTGCCAGGAATTTCTTAATACCACATATGGAACTAACATTGAAAAGGGGAAAACAAAATGTCATAAACAGAAAGACTTCACTACTTTAAAAATAACTCAATTATTCCTTCACAGTGCTGCTTTGCATCATGCTTTCCTGTAACAACAGGAAATCAGAGAGAGTGCACAGTGCAGATAAGAGAGGCAGAATGAAAATCTGTCCATCTAGAAACATCAATCCAATTCATTTGTTGAATATGATAGTCTTGGTCATGGTGATGGAATGTACAACTATGATATTGAGCAGAAGGGGACAAAGCTGGTGACTAGGGTTACAAGTCCCTGGGAAATTTATGGGGAGATGTTAGAGAAGACAAATACATTTGCAGCAAAGAAGATTACAACGTAACTAAAATGCCAACATATATCCCTTTCTTAAAAGAGTGCATGGAAGCATTCACCCCTCCTCACTGAACAATCAATAAGCATCCTCTGTACCATCATCAATCATCCCATAGACAATACTGAGATGCTGACAGAAGAATGAATGAAGGCAAAAAGAAGGAGCATGGGGAAGAAAGGTACAATTCAGAAACGGCTTCTTAGTTAAATGCCAGCTGCAGTGACAAGAAAAGTAGAAAGAAACAGAAGGAGAATGGGCTAAGAATGGTCGTGCCCTTCAGAGGACAAAATGACATTCTTTAATTGCTCAAGAGGTTTTCAAAATGGTCTACCTCCAGCAGTGTGAAGATTAATCTTCATGGAACAGTTTGCATGACAAGTTGTTATATGCTGGGGAGTGCAATTTTTGGTGAAGTAGTTGATAGAATCATATCAGTATTTCAAGCAAAAAAGGGGAGCAAAATGTATTTGCTGTGAGTTAAATCATCCAGATTGTTGCACCAACGTCAGAGCTTTCAAAACTCTATTATGGAGATATGTAACAGGCATAAAGCCATAGTAGCTTTTGTGTTCTTTTTCCTTCAGGGATAACTGGCTTTCTTTTCCTTTTCAGACTGCTGCAAGAGTCTAGTTTGGTTGGCAAAATATTCTGGGATATAATAGTGTTTCTAATGGGAGGGAATAGATAGGAAGTATAGTATTCTGGAATTAAGTTGCAGTTATTCTGCCAAAGCCTGGAGAGATATGTAAACTGAGTCTCTTGCAAGTATCTAATGAGATCTGCACCTGAGAGCTAGTCATGCTGAAGGAAGGTAACCTCACTGACAGTAACAGGTCCTGTAGAAACACCAGTGCAGAAACCTGGCTTTTGTATTTTACAAGTATTATCTGCATGTAATTTTTGAATTCATATTGACAAATTTTTTAGTTATATAACTGCCACTCACATGTATTTACTTTCACTCCCCTCACTCCATAATCACTTTCTTCGGTAAAGGAAAAAGAGTCACCTCTTCTCCCTCAACATTCCCTTCTTCCTTCTCCTTTAGCTAAGCAAGTTTTAGTGACAATGCTCTATGAAATGAGTCCCTGATGAATAGGTAGTCAGCACAGTTACTTCATATAAGTACTTAGCATATGATAGAGCAAGACAGATGGCAATCCATAGACCTGCCACCAGAAAACCATTTAAAATTTATCCAATTACCTATGTCAGAAATGCAATTAAAATGGCTATATGGTCGTCTTTAAAGGAAGATTAATGTCATTGTCCATTTTCTTCCCTCATAAAAACTTCACCTATGCAGGCTTCTAGTGTAACCATGCACCTTGATGACTGGCTAAGTCTCAGTTTCCAGAAGATATGTGAGCATCTTGCAGTAAATCACTGAAAAACTGGGACATTAGGTTGAGCCACAACCTAATGAATGTGGCTCAGTGAACCACAGAGGTGTTCCATTTTTTACATCCAGGAACTCAAGGAACTGGCTAGAATATTTTAAAAAACTTGCCTTCTGAGAGCATGTCTCTTCCTGTAAATAATTTCCTTCTGTTGTAATTTGCCTCACCCAGAAGTCCTCAAATCAAGATCAGCCTCTTCAAAACTAAAGGTAGGACAATTCTAAAAGTGTTTCTTTCTATTCTCTGGTGTATGTCCAGAGAAATAGGATAGTGACTTTCAGTGTGTTCTGTAAATTATATGTTCTTACACAGGGTTTCCCTAATAACTACAAAGGGTAAAGTGAGGTATGTATTCTGGCTTATTTTGAATTGATGGGCATTTTATTTGCTTTCTCAAATTTTAATGTAAAATTCGTAATGCACAAGCATTACTGAGACAGTAAAGTAAGAGAGATAGGAAAAATAACTTCATAAAAACCATCTAGGAATAATACTCAAATCCAGCCATGTTACATGATCAAGTTACATGGCCTTGCAGCAACTTGAAAAAGAAACAAAAGCATCTTACTGAAAATGGTATGGCAACTCCTGCAAGCAATCCTTTTAACTCTTGATGGGCAAACATCTACTTTCTGAATGCAAACCTTTTAAGCACACATCCAGCAAGTAATCAAATACTTTTTTTAGGTTAAAATCAATTCTAGAACATTCTCTGGCACTTTTTATAAGCTTGTCATGGTTTTTTAGCAGATAACAAATAAATACTCATTTCCAATTGCAGTGATAACAACATTAAAAGTTGCATATTTTGCATCAGAACATTAAGGACTAGCTAATATATACTAAATACACAGAAAATTAATGTCTATCGTGCGGATGGATGAGGGTAGTTCTCCTCTGATGGGAAATCAAAGGATGAACCAACCAGTTTCTGACAGGGTTGGATAGATATGGGTTCAGTATGGCCTGAAGTCTACTTAAGGTCTAACTCTCAATTTAAACTTGAAGCAAATTCCTCTCCAATAAGCCATAATCCACATCCTGTTAAAATTCTTCTTAGTCCAGTGATGAAGGCTTTGATTGCTTTAATTATGACCAAAGTCACAGAATCATAGAATTGTTTGGGTTGGAAGGGACCTTAAAGATCATCCAGTTCCAATCCCCCCCTGCATGGGCAGAGACACCTCTCACTAGACCAGGTTGCTCAAGGCCCCATCCAACCTCACACTGAACATTTCCAGGGAGGGGGCAGACACAACTTCCTTGGGAAACCTGTTCCAGTGTCTCACCACCCCCAAATTAAAGAATTTCTTCCTAATGTCTAACCTAAATCTCCCCTCTTTAAGCATGAAACCATTTCCCCTTGTCTCTCACTACACAGCCATGTAAAAAGCCCTCCCCTAACAGAAACTTTAGAAAACACTATTAGGATCTATAGCAACATTTCAGTTCTTCTGTTGAAAGGAGAGCTGGTAAACTGGGAGAATAAGGAGGGATGGAACTGGAGGAGTAAAAGTGAAACAGTTTAACTATCTTCCAACAATAAGCTAAGCAAAGCAATTAAAGGATTGTCATCCTGTAATTGCCAGAGAGCTCTGTATTACAGAGGGAGCCGAAGCTTTGTTGCACAACAATCATGCTCGTAATTGTATATGAATAATGAGCCAGATGTAAGAACAAGACTATTAAACTATTATCAAAAGCTGCCATGTCCCTCATTGATTAATGACTCCATGTGTCACCAAGGAAAGGAACTCTATTTTAAAGTATGGATTGTCATTATCAATGTTGCCAAAGCAACCGCCTGTCTTCCTTTGATTTACCCCTGAATGTGGCAATTAAACCATTATATGAGGAAACAAAACTGTGATTATTCTTTCTGTGGAAAACTGAAGCCTGTTAAAGAATAAGGGACTAGGAAAACCAGACTCATTTCCCAAGATAAATGCACCTGTGCATGAACCATGTTCAAGGTCATAGCACACTTTCAATATGAAATTAATCATGGTTCCCCCCCTCAGTTTTTTGACGCTAATCATAAAATCTCAACTAGTTTCATACCCTAGTAGAAACCCAGCAAAATCCACAGAAAGACATGAATAAAGAAAACGCATGAAAAACACTTACTTTACAAGAAATAAAATCAAGTTGCAGAAGGCATAATTAAGAAAACAGGTGAATTTTTTATATATGCATTTTATAGAGAGTATTTATAGAGAGATAATATGCATGTGCATATAAACAAATAGATGAATATACATGACTCATCCAGAAACATATGCATGACCCTGTGTTTCAGTTTCTTTGCTGTTGCTGTTTCAGGGTTTTCATGTTTTTACCACAATTATTCAAAATGTTCTACCAAAAGCAGCTACAATCTGGTCTCTTCCAACTTACAAGCTTCCCGGAGTTTTTCCTTGTCATAATGTAGCCCCTCATATTCTTGTAAATTAATCCTGTTCACTCGGATCCGCAGGCGATCTGGGATGGAATGAGGACTGCAAGGAAAAAAAAAAAAAGGGAAAAAAGAGAAAGCATTTTAGATGAAGTGTTCCATGGAGGAGCAAAATGAAAACAGTACATCAACCAGTAGATCTGACACACTGTGTTTCAGGACAGAGATGCTTTCTTGGGAAGCATTTCAGGACAACCAGTTCTCTGCCCATCAGAACATCCACCCTGATATCTCTGGAGGATCCTCATTCAACATCTCTGTTCTGGGAAACAGGCAACAAAAATGTTACTAAGAAATAGATTTCCACAGCAGTAAGTCCAATATACAGAATCCAGCAGGGCTTTCAAAATCAAGTAGCAGCACAGGAACCTCATTTCTACAAATTCCATCCAGATTTAGATCACTCAACTGTCCATATAATTTTGAAACATTCGGTGGGTCCCTACCTAGAAATTTAAGTGTCCTAATATCAACAGAAAGTTGTCCTGAAAAAACTTTGGTTTGATTTCATGCTGGCTTCCACCTTAACAATATCTATAATTTGATTTTTTTTTTTAGCTTCGCCAAATTCAATGTAAATTCACTTGACTGCATTTGCATTTTTCCCTTTTAAAGAAACATGGACAGCCTATGTATTATAATGCATATATCGGACGTCTGTCCTGTAAGAACTGGCCCCTGGCTCAGTTAAAAGTAGATTTTTATCCTGTGCTTTCGCTTAAAGATCAACTATTTTCTATGTTTTAATATAGCTAGTAGCCAAACTCTGCCTGCATGAATACACACACTGCCTTCTAAGAGTTGAAATAATGTGCACTGTCATAAATATACAGGCTTACCTTTTTCTTTGTCTCATTTTCAACATATTTGGCCCACAACATTTGCACCACTAGTGTAAACACCAGTCAGGACAAACTACATCTCAAAAATGTAAAATTTACTTTCTTTTTAAATAAGCAAGTAATATTGTTTTGGGTTTTTTTTGACCTAACAATACTGCAGACCTGACAAAGCACATGGTTTGAGGCCATCTCTTGGTAGAACCGCTGGGATAGCAATAAGAATTATTTCAGCATTTTCTTGTTACTAATTACATTGGAGTTTACTATCTCTTTTGGTACAAACAGCTCTTTCACATCTGGACAGATGCAAATAAAGACTGAAAATCAAGTTCCAGGAGGGGAGAAGTTGTCTATTGGCACAAGTATTCTTTGCCTAAAAAGAAATAAGTAGAGGATAAGTTGAGAGTGCTGCCAAAACTGGAGTTTAAGGCAATAAGAAGTAGCTGCTCTGAAGGAACTCACATTCTGAACAGAACTTACTATGTAAGTGATGAAAAAATATTTAAGACAGATGAAAAACAGCTGAGAAGAAACCACAAACCCTTAACAGTGGCAGCAAGACTGACACACTCAGAAACATAAAGGCTGCCCAATGTTTTATCCTGTGCTGACTGACAAGAACTATTGAAAAGTCCTAAGGCATCAGCAAACTGTCTGTATTTAAGCTAAGCTTAAATTCTGGGAGGAGGCAACTGGGATGGTAACTTCCAGGACAATTTTAGGTGACAGCTTTCTAAGTCAGTTGTCCTTGTATCATCCTACAGAACATCCTCCACTTGCAGGCTGTACAGCTGACTCAGCAAATCAGAGAAGATGAGTGTGTACAAACGGAGGGGAAAGGTGAAACAAGAAGATAATTTCACTGACTCTGACACATTTTTTCTTTTCTTTTTCAGACAAGTTTAAATGTCACCTTGCTGGCTGAGAAATTAACGAACAGTGTGAGGAACTATGTTGCCTTCCAAATTCTATAAAATACAAGTTCAAAACCTAAAAACATAGATTTTATTTTTTGGCCAAGAAAAGATAAGAAATTGTTTAAGTAATTAAAAACAGGAATTTAACTGCATAGCCTTTAAGGAGAGAAAAGAAATAATTCTTTGCATGTAGTAGAGTTCATAAAAATGTCTGACAGTTCTGAAAAGTGAAGTCTGGTACAATATGACAAGAAACTAAGTTGTTTTTCCCATAATGTTCTGCCACTGCACATTATGATGAAGGCAGAGCAATCTTCAGAGGATCGGTCACACGCTGGAGGTTGTTGGTAGGTGCAGGGAAGGGACTGCTTGTGAATTACCTCTACTGCTTTCAACTCAGCTGGGAGGAAAATTTATTACTATGATTCTATGAAAAGGGGTGGGGGGACTGGAGAATTCAGCAACTTATTTCTGGTGTAATGCTCAACCATGGTAGTAAGACAGCCATCCTTACTATGTGCTGAATTAAGCCAAGTGCAAAACAATGCTAAAAGCTGTCTCAAACTGTTGTTTCTCCTGTTGAAATCTTGAAGCAACCCTCGTGAGAATTCTACAAAACATATTCCAAACATATTCCAGTCCCCAGTTCAAAATAACCACTTGACTGACCAAAAATTGATACTGCTGGGCATGATTTACTCATCCCCAGCACAAGGTAGGTTTGTCCTCCAAACCAGAACCACATCATAGCTGCTCTCCATTTGCTCTTACCCATTTCTTCCTTGGTACAGAGCTCATCTGTCTATGATGCTCAGACTGTCCCTTCAGCTCCATGAATCTATGCTGCATAGTACCAGCAATATTTTTGTTGCTCCAGGTGCCACACACACTGTTCTTCAAAAGAACCCTTTAACTACAAAATATCTAAGAGGATACTTCCCATAAGTTTGTAAAAAAGTATAAAATTTTGGAGCATCAGTGCACTGTATGTGTTCAAATTTGCTTCTATAATAAATACACCCAAGGCCAGCATCTAAAATGTAATGTATTACCTGAAGAGGAATAGTTCCTTTCCAAGATCAGCTGTGGGAGGCTTATCATCTGACAAGTGTCAAGATTTTCCTGTTCTTCAGTTTCTCCTCCTGTTCATCCTCTTGTTATAAAGACACGGAACTACTGCTACAGAAGAAAGCTTTGTGTGCTAAATATACAGCCAGGGAGAAACAGAACTTGCCATTTTGCCCATTTGAAAATTGTAGCTATCTTAGTTATAAAAATATAGCTTTAGAAAAAGCAGCTTTCTAGAGAAAATAAGCTTTTATATATGAATGCTAAGAGGTCCCTTTTACAGGGTAGAGATTATATATACTTAGCTAAGTCCAGTCATAGGTGATACCTTCATAACTCAAGTATATATATAAATATATATATACGTATGTGCATATAAACACCTATAAATATGCACATATACGCACATAAACAAACCAAACATTTATTCAGTGACTGAAATCCGATGGTTCTGTTCCTGATTTATTTGCAAATACTCTTTGCTCTGCAAGCATATGGCTGTTGGCTGTCATTATATTAATATCTCACTAAATTTTATTACCTATTCAATATAGCTTTATGTTCACTATGTGAGCATTCATTCTTTATGCTGTCAGACTGGCATTTTACACGGGGGAATATTGTCCTCATCAAGCAACTAATTAACTCATTCACACACAGAGCTCATGAGCTCCATACAGAGCTCTGTTTAATAGCTGAGGAAAACACTTCCACCATCAATACTCCTGTAGTCTTCATAGATATTAGTAATAATCCATGTTATTATAGGAACTGCACAATTTATCTTGTTCACACAAATTCAGAAACCACAAAGCTGAAGTACATCAGCATGTTCACTCAAAAACTAGTAATAGGGTGATGAATGTCACTGAAAGTGGGCATTAGTGCAGCCATAATAAAAATGGATGTTTTAGACACTGTATAAAACAGCTTGCTCAACTGTAATGAAACAAAGAAAAGCTTCCCACATATAGCAGTAAAAAATTGATAAACAAATTCGGGGGAACTGCTGAACTGCAGTTCAACCTAAAATATTTAAATTTCTTACAGCTATTATTCTTTAAAATGGTGAATTAAGTCGTCAATGAAAAGCAATTTAAAGTACAGAAGAAAGAATTCCATTACCTCCTAAAGAATCTAATTAAGAACCTCATTACCTAAACACAGCAACCCACAGAATTATATCCTAAAGGTCATGTGCCCCATGAGACCATAAATACAGATTCAGGTCAAGCGAAACATTCTGTTCATTCGTGTAGATTAGAGATAATGGTTTCATTTAAACACAAAACTAAATATCAATCTTCTCAAATCAGGAGTAGAGATAGGCTGCTTTACTGTATCAAATTTTATTTGATGGACTTTTGATTAGCATGGAGCAGAAGTGCACATCTGGGGCACAATTAAATAACAATCCAAATGAGCCTTGTAGAAGAGCTATGCATATTATTTAGTTGGAACAAACTGTGAAAGATTCTACACAGTTGTTATGAGGTCCTTTCAAAATTATTGCACTCATATAGAAAACAAGGCCATGTAATTTCAGTTATAGAGAATTATTTTCTTTTATCTGCAAAATTGCTGAACAGAGCAAGGAAATCATATTGCTTTCTACCAGACAAACAGATTTGACTTTTCCACAAGAATATAGAAGATCACCCAGATATTGAATAATACCCATTATAAGGAAAAGGACATACTTTCTGGAAACTTTCAAAAATTTTAGACATGAACTAAAACACAAACAGTTAATTAATTTTTCATCTTTTTTAAATTTACCCTTCTGTGAAAAATTATCCATCCCATGGTACATTAGTTTAAGCACCAGAGTCAGAAGCACTTTTGTTTACAGCAATAAGTCTTAGAAAGTCAGTATCATGCTAGATAAACTTTCTAAGGTGAAGTAATTTTTAACAATACCCATCCTGTTGTTGGAAGCAACTTTCCAAAGAAAACATAAGGTATGCATTTCTTTGAACTATAGAATTTCTGGAATTCTAGAAGTGTTATCCTTACTCCTACCCACTTTCTCCCCATCACCAACAAAACAAAACAGCAAACAAAAATCTACCAAAAAACCAAAACAAACAAACAAACAAACACACACAAAAAAACCAACCAAACAAAAAACCTATAAAATCTAAAACTACAGAGTTTTGACAGGAAAGAATGGGAATTAAATCCTTTTTATTCTACGGCTTCTTCAAATACAGAGAATGAAAGACACACACCTATTCTGAGGCTACCAGCAGAACCTGATTTACTTCCATTCACCAAGAAAACACAGCTTTTAATGAAGCTGTGACTTTTTCCTTTCACACTTATTAATCATCCAACAACAGGCAAGAGGATGCCAGCCAAATCACTTGGAGCACAGCTGGTTTTCCAAACAAACGTGCTCCTGCCTCCATTTTCCCAAAGAAAACAGGCAGAGAGAGCTTGGGTCTCCTGCATAGAAATGTGACAATGCTCCTGCCACACCACCAGGTTAATTTGACTGGAAAGACAGACTTTGAAATTATTTATGAACCCTGTGAACATTTCTTATGCCACAGAGGAAGATAATAATGGTAACAATAAACAGCCCAACAACTCTACAGAATCCAGTGATGAATTTCTGACAAATCTTCCAGAATACAACCCCACACGCATACAAATTTTAATATGATCCAGTAAGCTGAAAAGGTGAAAGTAAAATGGCCCTCCCTTGCAAAAATAAACTTTAGAAAGTAATCGCACTCCTCTGGGGCACGTTTGCAGTGACAGATTAATGAATCACCTATCTCCTGGAGAAGAAATAAACATGCAAAATTAATTATATGTTCCAGTGTTTAGAACAAATGGAAAAAGGAAAGAGGCAACAGAGGAGAAGAAGAAATTAACCTTACTTTCGAGATATCAATGGCAAGAGCTTGAAAAGAATACATTAAAAATGTGCTTTTTTCACAGTCATTATCTACTTAAACCATAAGAACTACCACAGCAGAGCAAAATCATCCAGCCTCACCTGATGGATAAAAGTCCAAAAAGCATTTGCTAAGCTTTTTGCCTCAAAACATATAAGCTCCACCACATATTTTTCTTCTGTTCGATGAGGGTTAGCCCATATAAAACAGGTTAACTCAGCTCAACCAAACTTTTTTTGCACTATCTTAGCTCACAATTATTCCAACAAGTACTTGAGCATTTTGCTATATGAAGACCAGACCCACACATACACTTAAACATGTGCCAAAGTACTGGGTAGAATCCTGGGCTTTGTTTTCCCTCTCCTTCACTGTGCTGGCTGTAGGGCTCTCATGCTTTACACTCCCAAGCACAATGGGATTCTCCAACAGTAATGATCCCACTAAAGAGAAGCCCACATGCTAAACAGGAAAAGTTGACAAAAGGAAGACTTGAGTCCCTATAATTCAGGTAATGGAGAAAAGGGGGGGAATACATATATATATATATAAGTATATATATAAATACATAATAATATTAACATATAAATATAATATATATAAGCATTTCCATCCTTAACTAATCATTCAGAGAACAGCTCATTTTCTGCCTTATGCCTTGTTTCCTATTGCACTTTTTTAGACTCTTCTCCTATAGATAGCACCCATACTCAGCCTAACCCACAAAGCTGATTCTGTTTGGTGTTTTGACCTCTAAAAGCAAAAAATTATTTCCTATTTTTCTCCTGCTATTGCAAAAGTTTTACACACGTACCTTGCTGCAATTATTACCCTGCAAACTCTACGAAAGAGTATAAACCATTTACCAAAAAGGTGAAACTTGTATTTCCATTAATGCATGTTTTGTAATTTAAAAAGCTGAAAAATGAAATCACGGCATTTCAACAGTGTTTATTTCACTTGTAAAAGGACAGTAAAAGCTATGTAAGTCAATTATGTTTGGGTTTTCATATGGTAATTTTTTTTTTTTCAGAACTCTCTTGCATCAATGCACTCTCACGTGTGCACCTCTCTCATCTCAACTGAACACCCAGCTGGAAAATGCCCGTCTTCACCTTCTTTTTTAAAAAGCCTCAATTTAACATACAACACTTGTATTTACCTATCCACTCTGTGTAAGCATTTGAAAAGGATCCCACTGCAGTTCTACTGTTTCTGCAGCAAAGACTGTACATCCCTAATATTCTTGGCTGCCCTAAATTCCTTTCCATATCCTGCTGCATAAAACCTCAAATTTATCTAAGACAGGCTCTGTGCATCCCCAGGTCTCAGCAGAATCTGCCCTGTTTTTCAGTACTAACTGGAAGTCAGGCTCTTTCCACATTGTTCAACAACAAAAGAGGAACATCTGAATCTCAAAGCCACCACAATCCAAATCAAATTTCTTTAATACCTCATGGGTTCTTATTTTAATTTGCCAGACGCAATAATTGGCAGTCACAGTGCAGTAGCATGTTTAATCTATTTTTACAGATTTTAAGATACAGAACATCTTTGACTTACAAATTAGTTTGGGGCTCATGAGTCTCTCTCTCATCCTACCTTATTCTGATAGCAAATATCAAACGAGACCTTTGAATGAACTGTATAAAAAATTTGAAGTTTATTTTCCAAGGGATATCCCCCAACTTGGAAACAATACCCATTTTCCCAGACCAGCAGCTTACCTAATGCTTTGTGTAATCAGTAAGATTTTTTCTGGGGGCTTGCTTTGATACTCAATCTGTGAGGCAAATTATTTTTATTATTTTCTGCTCTTCAGCAAAGTACAGCAAGTAAGACCCAGAGATAGGGTCCACTGACTGGAAATATTTTCTTGTTCGCAATATAATAATTAGGAACTTGCAGCTTTCTGAAATATCACTGAATCACAGAATGGGTGAGGTTGGAAGGGACTTCCAAGCACCTACTCAGTCAAGGGACACCTAGAATAGGCTGTCCAGGTCCATATCTTTGGATGGAGACTATAGAACTTCATCTGGGCAACCTGTGCCAGTGCTCAGTCATCCTTACAGTAGAAATATTTTTCCTAAAGTTCAGAGAGCACTCTTTGTGTTTCAGTTTGTACCCATTACCTCTTGTCCTGCTACTGGGCACTGCTGAAAAAAGGCTGGCTCTGCCTTCCTTAGACTCTCCTTTGAGATACCTGTAGACATTGATGAAATCACACCCAAGCTTTCACTTCCCCAGGCTAAACCAACCCAGATCTCTCAGCCTTTCCTCCTTGGAGGACTGCTCCTCAGTGATCTTCCTCACCCTTCACTGGCCTCTACATCCCTCTCATCCCAGGGAGTCCAGACCCACAAACAGCCCTCCAGGTGCTCAGTAGAGAGCAAGGATCACCTCCCCTGACCAGCTGGAGATACTCCTAATGCAGCCCAGGATAGCAGTGGTCTTCCTTGCCACAAGCGCATGCTGCTGGCTCATGGTAAACTAGGTGCCAAGCCCAAGGTCTTTTTCTACAAAGCTGAAATTTGCTCTTAAAACTACTGTCCTGGTTTGGGCCAGGATACAGGTGATTTTCTGTCTTGTAATTTTGCTTTTAGCTAACCCTCTTGTAAGCAGTTGCACTTGCTGGAATTAACAGCAAGTTTCTCAGACAGTGCCTGCTTCTAGGACTGATAACACTCGATGTTTATAGTTACTGCTAGAGACTGGTATGCAGAGCCAAGGACACTGCTCAGCTCTGAGGAACATTTTACCCTCCAGAAGGAATAAAGAGGTCCCACCTGCAGCCCTCCTTTGGGGAGGAACAGACAAGATAGATGTCAGAATTGACCAAACAGGGTATTCCATCCCATACATGTCATACTGAGTATAAATTTGAGGGATCACAAGGGTCAAGCCAGCTTCCACCTTCCTGCCCTTCCTGCCTTTCCTGCTTCCCTTTCTTCGCCCGTTCCCTCTTTTGCTTTGGCACCCTGGGAGGATTCCATCCATTCATCTGCCTGTGGTCCTGATCCATGCCAGCCCATATCTGTGTGTTCCTGCCTCCAGCTACTGACCCCTGCTGAGTCCAGGAGTCCAGCCTGGACTTTCCCAGGGCTGCCATGCAGCCTCGGTGGTGACGTGAGAGTTATTCAGGTAAAGGGGGGGAAGAATGTGATATCCATTTTCCTGTATATTTGTATGTGTTTAGTAATTTTTCCTATTTATCATTACTGTTTCATTAAAGCTGTGTAGTTTAGTTTCCAACCCATAAGTCTCTCTCCCTTATTCTCTCTTCTTTCTTTATCAGGGAGGAGAGAGAGATTAATAGAGAGCGTCTGTCACTCAGTTTAATTGCTGGGCCAGTGTTAAACCGTGACAACTACTTGGTCATTTTTCCCAAGTAACTTTGGTTTGTTGGAGATTTTATGCAATCCATTGTCTATGCTCAATCTTTAGAACACAGAAGTGTTGGTGGGTCTTCTTTTAGCATATACCATTGACTTTCTTCTATGACAGAATAAGAATCACTTTTTGAACTAAGTATCTGCTCTGGACACCTAGATTTATACCTCTGAAATTTGTTCTTTTCCAATATGTATCTCAAATTTCTTTCCCTGGTAGTCCTAACCTGTGTGAAGAAATGTCCATAGTAAGAGTGGCAAAACATGAAGACAAAACTGATGTCAATACAAAGCAAAATGTTTTTTACCTTATAGTAAAAAAAGAATATATAAACATAAACTTCACTGCTTGAGCTGACATCCTATATTAAGCTAGATTTCATTTTAGTTAGTTTTGGGGAAAGGGGTTTGATTGGGTTGGTTTGGAGGTATTTGTGGGTTTTTGTTGGTTTGGTTTGTTGCTTGATTTTGTTGGTATGTTTTTTTTAAAATCATGGACACACACAGATTTGCATAATATGGCATGTTTCCATAAGTGGAATTAAATCAAGCAACAACATACAATGGTAAAGTGTTTTTATGTGCCAGTTCATCACATTTTAAAAAATATATTAGGGTCCTGAATAATTTAGCTACTATATAGCAAGTTGGTATGGTGGAGTTGCTAGTAATCCAGATATTGCCCAGACTGAGGAAAATGAGGGGTGACCCCATCTTCACTGCAGCTTCAGTCAATGTCCCACCACTCCCAGGGGGACTATTTCCCTGGTTTGTTCAGCTCTAACTGAAGATACAGCTGAAAGATAAATTCTTTCTGGCTGATAATGGCTTATGGTTAAGTTTGTTCACAGTGTGTTTTTGATTAAAATCAAAGGATAAAAAGCTCCTATCTCAACTGTTTCTATGGATGGTCCTTGGTGACTGATTTCAGACTGCTGCTATGCATGAGTCTGGTGAGATGGACTCTTGGTTGAACCTGGTCACCATCACCAGATGTGTCCTGCTCACCTTACTCAGTTACTGTAGAACTGAGCCTTTGCTGGTGAGGCTGCTGCCCTCTGCCTGCCATGCTGCCACCTGAGCTCCTGCTTCCCAACTTTCACTGGATTTTGCTGCTTGGTGTGCTGGCTGAATGACACAGCAAAACACTATGGAACTTTGAAAGGAGAAAAAAAGCCAGATACTCACACTGTGAAGGAATCGGGGGGAGCTGAGACTCTCCTCAAATCAGCAGACTGCACTTTATGGATACTATAGGCAGCAGGAAATGAGTGGCCAGAAGAAAGGCAGCACACAGTGTGGACAGACAAGGGAAAAGGTAGAGGGGGTTGGGGAGAGAGAAAGAAAGAATGGAAGAGAAGAAAGAAAGACATACTACGTTTAAACAGAAACAAACGGAATGTGTCACAGAAAAGCTGAAGAGACATGCAGAGCTCCAAGTTCACACTAGGAAGCCAAGAGCAACAGAAGACATGCAAATGGGGAAAAAATCCCTGCTACATGGCACAAAGGAGCTCTCTAAAGACATGAGTGGGGATGGCCTATGACAAGCTAGGCACGCAGCTATACAAGGAAGACAAGGAGCTCCAGAATTTGTTCCACATGGCTCTGGATAATTTCAAGGCAGCAGACTTTGGAAGCAGGTCCAGAAATGAAAACAAATACCAATACTGAGATCTGAATGGATGGAATTGTCTCCAAATGTCGGCCAATTTAAAAAAAAAAATTACTCTTACTGGAGACTTGTATCCCCAGTGAAAAATTGCTGTCTCCACTCTTCTTTCATGTCCCTTAAGGAAATGTAAATCGTACATATAGCAACTTCCAAGACTACTGAGACTGATTCTCTTTTATACTCAGATGTTCTCTTTGTTTCTCTAAAGTGTATATAATATGTTTTATCTAAAAGCTCTCTTTCCTCTTCTTTCTCATCCAACATGCAGGACATTCTTCCTTCAACCCAAACTAGAAGTCAATGAAAACAAAATTGAGGTCTTTTGAGGTTTGGAAGTGATCATTTACTGGAACTCACTAAGTATCATAATAAACTCTAGTTTCTAATTAGAAAATGTCTTCTGGAATACTGAACCACAGCTTTTCTTCTTATTCCACACACATTTTACTTGTAGTTCAAGACCACATTCTTGGCTTCATCACAGAAAACCAAGCTATATATTCCGTCTTTCACATGTTGCCATGATCAATAGTGAAGAATAAGGATAAGAAGTTAGCCAGAAGTCTTTTAAGGGAAGGAGAACAAGAACATAATTAAACTCTTTTTTCAGAAAAACTGAGTCTGCTGATCTGACTGTAGCAAAGCATGTGCAAAAAAAAAGACATATGCAAAGAAAAGAAACCCTTTTTTTTTGCCCCACAACCCTACTATCTGCCTTGTTTCAATCAGCAACCAAGAGTGAAAAACATCACTTTATTCTGCATATTTCTTGCACCTAAAAGGTTGTTTCTGGCTTGGAACCCTTTATTGGATTGATGGTTACGTCCATTACAGAGCAATGCATTGTAAAACGAGGAAGAGATTATGCCTGCCTTTTACATTTGGACAGTCTCTTTCCAGGGAGTATTTACAGGTTTTGAAGAAGAACTGCAATCAGGTAGATGGGCAACTCTCACAGTCAGAAGAGAATCATGTTTCTAAAGGCCTCCTGCTCCCAAGCGAGAGAAGCACGAAATCTCTGTTCTTCTCACCCAGCTGCATCACACATGGACTCTTGAATTTTAAATACTATTATTCCCTGGAAACTCAAGTGCATCAACAAGGCAAACAAACTTAATATTCTCTTTAAATCTCCTCTCATTAAAATCTCCAAAACAAAGGAGAACTGAGTAAGAAAACAGAAACAGAGTCCCAGACTTCTTCAGAGTAAGACTTTTTCTGTTTATGGCACAGGACTAGCTAAAACTTTTAAGAGCATTCCTACTGCTCTCCTTGTGTGGCAATAATATCAAAGCCAACAAAAAAAGCAACTCTGCATTTACTGTGATGTTAGATAATTCTTTAATCACTTTCCTCTCAAGGAGCTCAAAACCAGCCACCTACATATTAGTCAGTTCCAGACCCACTTACTTATCTCACATATCTAACATTCAGATGATGACTGTAAGAGAACAATCTATCTGTGAGATTTCAATGGAATAAGGAGATATATATTTCAGATACCAAGTTAAGAAACATAGATAAACATCATTGAAAGTCTTCTCTCTTGTGAAAAACTGTAAATCAGCATCATATTAAATGAACTTCTTCTAAGACTAGTGCTTCCTAGAGTTTCATCTTTAGCATTATTTTTACTTTTTATCATACCAAGAGATTCACCTCCTCTCTCTCTTTGCCCTTCAACACCTGAGACCAAAGTACATGCACACACAGATACATAGGTATAGATGTAGATATAAATATATACCTATATAGAGATGTAAATAGAAATATAAACAAATATATTTCCCATACTGAGGCTAAGAGCCCTTGACAGATCACCTGTAATTTCCCAAGACACAAGTCTGCAGGCAAATACAGTAGCCAAATCAAAGAACTGACAGCAATGTAGTCTACCATATCACACTGAGTTGAAGACAAACCACAAATAAGACCCTCTTGAACACTGGAATATATTATGAATCTTTATTTCCCTACCACAGCTTACATTAAGATCTCAAAATCCAAGCCTAACCATGCTAATTATCAGATTGCAATTCCTGGAATATTCATTTTACATTTGCATTAGCTTCCCTCAGTAGATACCCCAGGATTGCTCTCTGCTCAATTCTAGCTTTTGCAAATGATTGAGTTGTGGTTGGATGAAATCAGGCAGTGCTGCCCACAGGCAAGAGTCTGCTATTCCTCTCTGCTCAAGAGAGATGAGTATACCTTATGTATTTTCCAGGCAAATAGGAATTGCACATTATAGATTTGGACTTCCACTGAAGCTTAAAGCATTAGTCTCAGCAAGAGAACACAGAGTGCTAAATTGCACAGGAAGATGTTGAAAGTAACTGGGGAGACTTTGATTAAATGAACAGATTGACAACCAGCAGAAGACAAGAAGCTTTAAAGGGCTGGAGTCAAAGTTTGAAGTGAAGCATGATACAGCTGGATGATACAGCTGAAAGACACAGTCAACCTTTAAGATACCTGAAGAGACCTTGTCTGTTTTTAACAGCTATATGAGTTAGTCTCATGAAAGATATTACATCTCTCCATAAACCTTGCCTCGGCATTGCAGCTGCAAGGGCAAAATCCCCAACCCACCTCCCCAGAAAAATTAAATTCTGAGTGCCTGGATGTTTTAATGAAATACAGTTAACTTTATGCCTTTGGCTCGGTATCTTTATAGAAGGGACAGGCTGTTTTGCTGCACTTTGAGAAAACTTCATCAAAAACAGCAAAGGCATTTGCTATTTTCATTTAAGAAGCATTAAAACTTTCTATATGAGATAAGCTCTACACAATAATATAAATTATTTTATTGGATGGGCATTTTCATATGTCAAAATTTGAATTTTTTGGGGTGTAAAAATATCTCTGCAGTGCTTACAAGCAAGGTTTAGTTATGAAATGTTAGCCCTGTCCTTTCTTCTTCACATGTTCCTGGCTTCCATTTATCTTAGTTTTTCTATCTTTATCTGTAGACTACTTATTTCTCATTTAGCTTTTTACACTGGAACTGGATTCTCTAGAAAATGCAAACAGCTCTTTCTGGACCTCCAGGTCCTTCTTGAACACATCCAGGGAGCATGCTCCCACAGCAGAGACTACAGGATATCCTCAGCAATTCTTGATTATAGCAGTTTGTTCCAGGGTCTCCAATGGAGTTTAAAAAGCAGATCAATGAAGCTGAGAAAATGAATCAAAAGAACTTCAAAGGTAAACGGTGTACATATGCAGAACTGTCAGAAGCCAAGAGGCACACTGCTGAGCCTGCACAAACCTCTAAATAACTGAAAGATTTAACACCTTTCCAGACGCAAGACAAAGGGTTACCCAAAAGATAAAAGAAAAAAAGAAAATCAGGGAAATATTTACGATACGGTGGAAAAAGAAGTTCAGAGGTGTGAATTATTTTTTGCTTGGTTGCTTGGTTGGTTGGTTGGGTTTTTTTGTAGATGCACTGCAAGTCCAGTACATGCAACATTTGCAACTGAATATGCTGCCCCAAACGGGCCTCCTGCTATTAGGACATGCACATATCCGACTCACTCATTTAGCAAAGGCATGGATGTTCTCCTCTTGCTCTTCTGCACCATGTTGGCTTGGTTCCTCAAGGAGATCCGGATGAGGGAGGGAGCCAAACGGCACGGTTCCCCATCCACTTGCATGGGGATGGACTTGTATGTTAAAAGTGTCACCTCACGGCACTGGTGTAACCTTTCTCCATGACCACCCACCTGGAGAGCAGCCTAGGGAGAGAAGAAAAAAACAAAACGAAAAAACCACAAAACACACACAAGTAGATTTTTTAAAAAGTGTATTAAAAAACACAAACAGTAAAGTCAAAGAAAACAAACCTCAGAACAGATAATCGAGGCAGCTAAATTTGAGATGCAGTTTTGCTGACAGCACCCATTACATATCATTCCAGGTGTAAGGTATTCTAATAAGCCACAATGAATGTATTTTCTGTCCAAAACTGCAAAGCAGGATTTAAAATATCAAAAGCAAAAGTAATGGGCAGATATTTACCATTTGCATTGCAAATCTCATCACCTTATTATATGTCAAGAATATTACATGCCCATACAAGTATGTATAAACACCCGGGCATGCACAAATGAATAGCTGTGTTTATTCTAAAAGTTTTCAATTTGTTTTGGTTGGTTTGTTTTTACACTAACAGTGTAATGCTACTGATACTTTGCTCTTTAAAACAACAACCCTAATTGAGAACATCTGCAAGAAAGAAAAATTATTTCCCCATCCTGAACAGAATGTAGTTCTTAATGTGAACTAGATAAATCTAAAATCCTGAAACTCAACCTCAGGACTAGATAGGCTGAAAAACAGAGCTAAGCAGATCCTTCAAGTTCTAAGCAGACATGTTTGGGCAGAAAAATAGTTGCCTAATTTGTAGTGTGACTATTAATTCTCATCTATCATCTGCAGAGAAAAAACCAATATTTAACACACTACTAACAGAAAGCAGCATAAACACAAATCAAAGCCTTAATCCTGCCCCATGCACTTAATATTATGGCTCAACTGACAATATGGTCAATAACATTCACAGTAACACTTCTTACAAAGTACTTCTCTTCCTTGGTTTCACTTGGCTATAACCAAGTACACATGGGAGACGTACAGAGCAAGTCAGGATTATATCGACACAGTCTAAGGTTATAGTGGTTCCACAGCATCACAGTCACTGTAGAGTTGCAGACCTTCAGCTCTGAAGTAGGTTTACTTTAAAGAGAATCCAGAGCTCAAAGGACCATAATACTTAAATTCAGCCCCAATAAAAAATGTTGGTAACTTTGAGATCAATCTAGCAATGGTGAGTAGAGACACATCAGTGGCAAACAGAAAAAAGATTGCAGATGAAGCTTTCCAACTGGTAAATTGTAAATAGACTTCTGACAAGGTTTTCAGAAACATACTCTAAAGTCTTCAGGGGTGAAGTAACAAACGTTCATTCCACAACTTCGACTAGGCTGAGAAACAGAATTCTGCTTACTTGTAGGTTGTTTCCCTAATCCACTAGACCATCAAAAAAATAGGGAGACCAAAAAAGAATCTTCAACTTAGACTTCTAAAGAAATGATTGCTGATCAAGGTGATCTTCTACTTTTGCTTACTTTGAAGATTAGATTTGTCTGAATTTCTCTTTGAGGAAGCAAACACCATTATCGTGGGCATACACTGAATGTGACAGGCACTGAGGGCAGGTCATAGAACAAATTAATGTGTGAGTTTAGTGAAAACAGGCTTATCTGACTTAGCTTTAACCTAAACCACACAGAAGCAACAAAGAAGTAAGAGTATGGACTGAAGCAAGACCTAAACAGGAAGTCCTGATATGTGCATTCTGTTGGCCACAGACTCAATTCAAGCTGTGGTGCCTGAGGCAGATTAGCACAGGGATAACTACCAGCACCTTGAGTGCATTTAATCATCTTCTGAAGAGACTGTTTAACCACTGTTTAACCTCTGTTTAACCACTGTGATAGTAGGACACTAGCATATTTACAGTGAGATTGCTTTTAGAGCAGCTCAGTTTTAGTTCATTTTAAGGACAACACTGACAGAAAGTGCATTTCCAAATTCAAATTGTTGGTTGAATCATCCTTCCTTTGCAGAACAAAGAGAGAATATTTGTGCCAGAAATATTACTGAATTTTCCACAGCTATTACCAGATTTTGACCACATCTTTAGGAGGCTTTTGGAAACTGTATGGGCATGTAATTTTATATGATATTTCATCTTTGCTTCCAGTCACCAGTTTTGCCAAAAAAAATTCAACCTTTATGTCATATACTGAAATACACGAAAGCTAAAAAGAAAAAGCAGTAATTATTCAACCACAGAACATTTCCGCACTAAAAATGCCCATGCATGCTGTTTTTATTGTCATAATCTCTCTGTTTAACTTGGGAGCACTGCACATGCAAATTTGCCATATTTTGCAAAAAGTACATTAGTATTATTAAATAACATCTCTTTCGTTAGAAAGCTACAATTTATCCTCCCTGTTTAGAAACCTAATAGCAAAGGATGTTTTAGCCCTGGCTGACTGAATATGTGGAATCATGGGGGTTCTTCAAGAACATTGCACTCCACAGCTCTGAACTCACCAAGTCTGGCAGTACCTGCAGGAGGGGACATCCCTGCAATCTACTCACCAGTGAGGCCATGGTGAAGCCAATGACTTCTATGTAGCCATCATCATGGCGTTGAGGCTCGAAGTCTCTATGATCTCCAGGGTTTCCCCAGGGCATTGTGCCAGCACAATACCTACAAAAAGAGGTTTGGAAAGCAAGCTTTGAATAAGTAGCTTGCCCTGATGGGTCCTGACCTAGTAGCCTGACTATTAGCCTGTTCAGCTGTCCTCCAGGATTCCACTCAGCAACAATTAAAAGTTATGCTGGAAAGGACTGGACAGAAGGGAAAATCTGCCTCTTGTTTCCAAGCTGGTATACTATCCAGGATAATCTTTAGCAGGTTCCTTTGTGAGAGTAAAATGGGAAAACACCAAGAAATAGATAACAGAGCAGCAGCACTTTGTTCTGGTTTGCTTTCTGCAGCTGAGTTGTTGAACCAGAGGGGCCTTCAGTCCCTGTCCTAGGCAGACATGGGGCTGCAGCAGCAACTCCAGCCTTGGAGCTCCATTTCTTCTCTCTCTGCTGGCTCAGACACTCTAAGTGCATAAGGAATGCAAAACCTCTCATCACTTGAGGAGGCTGGGATAAATAAGAAGCAGAACAGATGCAGCTGTGGCACCTCTCTTTCCTACCTATAACCAGTGGATGTAAAAGTGATCTAAAAGTGACTGAAGTGGGAACTTTGGAGAGGTGACAACAAGTAGAAGCTTGCAGTGAGGGCAGTGCAGGACTCAAAAGATCAAATGTTTGGTACTGCACAGGGAACAAAGTACTAGGCTGTCTAAACCAGTGGTCTCCTAAGTGATGTGCATGTATCACACGGAGAATGCAAGAAAAATCCACAACTGACAAAAACAAAATTAGAGTGTGTGAAGAAAATACTGTTTGTACATCTAATAAGTAAGAAAAAAACCACACTAAAATCATGCTTGTTTCATTACATCCTTTCTCTTAGTGTGTGTGTGGTTTTTATTGTGTGTAGTATCTTAGTACTGTAATACATATAGATAATTTATAAATAAATATATGTATTTTGGGGTACTCAAAATTTCTTTTACTGACAGGGCTGCACGATCAAAAATTTTAGGAGACTACTGCTGTAAAGAAGGTTAACAATATAGCAATATTTCTACTTGGGAGTAATGTGGTAAAAAATAGCAGTTCTTTCAGTGGTTTGGTGTTCCTTTACTGTAAAAATATTGATCCTTTCTTCCCCCTCCCCCTCTGCTCCCAATCCCCACCCTCTTTGTTCACATCCTGCTTCTACTTAAGTGAAAGTTCAGGCATCCGTGTCCCTGCTATCTTGTTTTCAGGTTAGCTGCACAACTTCTGAAAACACATTTGTTAATCATTTCTAAATCTCTGTATAAAAATATTCAACTTCTTAAAGGATGGTTTAGCTGCACCCTGAACTCAGATCCCATTCTGATGACAACTTGCAAGTACATGTTTTTCTTTAAAAAAGGTGGGGGGGTTCTTTGTTTTATAACTCCAAGCATCTGTCTTGATCTTACCTGGGTATGTTTAAAAACACTATACACTGGAACTTCAGCTCCTGGATCTTTGGAGTCAGGTCTGTACCATCACACTACAAAGCCAAAGTGACAGAGCACAGAGAAATTGCTGAATGGAGCCACAGACAAGGGAAGTGTTGCTGCTTTGTAACAACTTTCCCAAGACTTTCCTTGGAATGTGTTGCAAATGTCATGCTCAAAACTGAAAAGTAACAGAGCCATTAAACTCTCATTTCCTCTCCTTCCATTCCCCTCCCTCTTCCCACAATACTAGGACATAATTTCTTCTACTTACCACAACTTTAACATGCTTGGATAAATCTCTTGAGCTTCTTTGTAGAAAGTCTGTAAAGGCTGCCTGCAACAGAAATAAGTGCAGGAAATTTCATCAGTGATTTCTCTCTTCTCTTTCCTCATTTCTTATTCAACCACAGAGCTATTTATCAAAATGTTATCCCTTGTCAAGCCTATTCTTTCTTGCTCTCAGGAGATATGATTTCTAAATTTTTTTTAAAAATCAGGATATTTTCCCTTTTGAGAGGTTAACCAAAGAAGGTCCTTGGACCCAAGGATTTAAATATGAATTCTTGCTCACATATTTAAAACACATAGGTATGATGGCAGTTGTCATCCAGAAAGACATTCTGTGTAATGTATTATCAAATTAGTGTTTTTTCAGAGGATTTAATCAATTCTCTCATTGACTGCATTTTAGAATAAAGCGTTGTCCATCCTGAATGCAGAGGTGGATAGTTTTATTTGCATATTCACATCTGAAGATAAATCACTCCAAATAGCTGATTTCTACCCTCCACTCCCCATGACCCCACATCCAAAGTTACTCCTCAAAGTTACAAGGACTTGGGGAATTTCTTGAAGAAAGTCAGCATCAGTGTGTTGCACAAACCCTGAAAGAAGCAGAGCAGTCTGTAGAGAAGCATGAGCCAGAAGCAGGAGAAGCAAGACATGACCCATACTATGGCCAAAGCATTAACATTTCCATGGTAAGCACTGTAAAACAACAGTGTCTCAGGCACTTTCCAACAGACAAGTGTGTGTGGTATGGCCAGGAACAACACACATGCATTTTAAATTGCAACTGGCAAACGTGGGAAAGTGGGGGGGAAGGTAATTTAGAAAACATTAGAACAACTCAGTTAGCATCATTCTTTAAGATAAATCATGACTCACCCCTGCATAAAACATTTTGTTTCTAAATCGGCTGTTGAATTTCTCTGGATTTGCTTCTGTGAAAGGATAAAAAGGAGAAAATATAAACACTCTAATAAAAGTAAGCTCCATTGTACTTTCACATTCCCTTCCAGCATGACAGTGCTTTCAGTATACATCACTCAGTGGAAATATTAACATAGCTCTAGTCTCCTGTGTGAGAATCCCCTATCTGTGCCTCTATCCGCTATCAGATTTCAGACATTGATATTGAAATCTTCCCCTTTCCTGAAGAGTGAAAGTACACAGAAACATGAGACATAGAGACTACAAACAGTTAATTTAGCACATCTCAGGCAATTCATCTCATGATCCCTCAGTACCATTTGGGACACTTCAATTTTTACCAATGCAGAACAAACCTCTAAGAAATATTAGTAATCCATGAAACACTAACCCATGCTTTGAAGCGTGAGTAATGCATTAGTAAATTGGAAAATTCAATAGATAGTTCAATTCCTAAAGTGTTACAAGGAAGTACTGAAGACTAGACATCTCTACCCAAATTCTCCAGCATAAAAAGAAATTCAGTCCCCCTAAAACCTATTTAGAGAGCTGTTTCATTTTGACTAGGCTGATGGAGAATTTTAATAGCCCAGTAGTAATACACATCTAATGGTTAATTATTCTCCCTGTTAAAATAAATTTGGGCTTTTTTCCCTATCTTGAACTTTTCAGACTTCAACCACCAACTGCTAACTCTTATTATACTTCCCTGACAGATTAAAGAGCCCCCAAATATCTGATATCTTCTCCTTGAGTAAATACCTATACACAGCGATTAAATCAACTCTTAACCTTCTCTCTGACAACCTCAACGGTGCTCCTTTAATCTCCCTGTATATGGAATGCTTGACAAAATACAGGTCATTTTTGTGCCTCCCAGGAACTGCCTGTGGCATCCAGAGATCCAGAACCTTTCTGACACTTTGTTCAGTGCTAGTACTAACCACCTATCCTTGCTCAGTTATTCTCTAATGAAAACATCCCAGTTTCAAGATAGTCCTCTGGCTAAAATATCACACTGGTGTGAACACTTCCAAATTACTTCTTTTCAAATGACAACTTGAAACAATTCTTCTAGTTCTCTCTGAAGTCACTATATCTCACAATATAGGGTTCCATTTCGTAGGAATAAGTGACTTACTCTGTGTTTCTCATAGTTTTCCCAGCTACTGTTCTCATCTATTTGTTGCATTGTCAGTGAGCCTGAAATACAGTCGGGGACACCTCTCTTTTACTAATTGTGTAAAATTTATTAATTTAAAAAAATATCTATTTTTTTAAATTAAATTTTATTAATTTTACACAATTAATTTCACTGCATATGTAAATCTCAACTCACTTACTGACCTTGCAGCTCTTCACAGAAAGTCTCACCGTCCCATACTAAGAAGCAGCCTCCTGAAGGCTCAGTGCCCATGATTCATATGATCTGATGTGATTATCCCTAATTATTCCTGACAGATACCACCAGTGCACTGGTTCTTTTGTGGAACTTACAATAAATACTGACCGGAACCAAAACCCCAGTTTGGAAGTGGGTAAGCAGAAAAGAAGAGCCTTTTTGAAGTCAGAAGCCTTCAACATACTGAACTTCTCCTACCCCTGACATTGCAGAGATGGGAGGACTATGATGTAGAACAGAACCTGAAGTTGATTAGACTGCAATTGCTACTGTAGGAGTAAATCACTGACTGAATATCCAAGGCTTCCTCCATCCACACCCCTCTCAAGACATCAAGTGAGCAGGAAAAGGAAAGTGTTTGTGTTTGTGTGTGGGAGGGAGGGTGAGGTGTCCTGTAAATGAACAGCCCTGAGGAGCTGAGGGAGCAAACAACATGTCAAAAAGCATAAAGTAAATCACATCTCCTTTGATACACCAAAGCATGAGGATAACAAGGGAGGAAACTGTGACTCTGGAAAGAGTCACTGCCCAGAACACTTCCTAAAGCAGCAGAGCTAAATATGTCAGGCTTGAAGCCAGCCCTCCAGGCTCAATCTGATTAGTGACAAGAAAAGTGCAGTGGTTACCATGGAAAAAGCTGCATTCGTGTACAGGTTCCTCTGAGACAGTACAGCCACCACTTATTCTAAAAAGAACAGTTGACCAACTTCTACTGCATTAAAAATTAAATTTTAATAGCATTAAAAGTCAAAACAATCTAATATATTTTGGTTTGGTGGAAGGAGGACGAGGGGGAAGAGTGGAGGGCCAGGGTGCTTCCTTTTGTTTTAATACTATATGTGATTACAATAGCTCCATATAAGAAACTGCAGACAACCACTTATCATAATGGATCAAATGCAACAGCCATAATAGTTCTTTAAGTTTCGCTCAGAGTTTTGCTCCAAGTTTCTCTAGAATATCATTAATTGCAAATGAGATGAGAATCTGTTTTGCACTGCTTAATTCCACATAGGAACAAAATAAAACACATGCACCAGCAACATCTACAAGGCCAAAAGCTTGGCTCTCCCAAACCACACAGGACTCATTTGTGTATTTTAGCATCTGAGAGGGTAAGGAAGACACCAGCACTAATGACTTGAAAGAGCAGACACTTGTGCTATGACAAGCACTTCCGGCCACATAAAGGCACTCCCACACACAGAGCTTGCTCTGCCAAGGATTTTGTCAGTCCTGTAAATTTTTAAAACACTGGCATCTCTGGAATAACATCCATTCTTTATAGGGTTTCATGACTTCATTATTAAGTAATGCTTCCATTAAGTGAGAAAGTAGTCACGCATTTCATCTACCCAGTATATTCACAGCCACATTAGCAATGCATACTGATATGCATTCATAAAAAAATGCATATAGCTGTCATAATTTCATTCCTGTGCCCTTTTGTAGCCCCTCATTATTATTCCTAAAGCTTGAAGCAGTCTTAAACATTATTAAATATGCATTAGCTCGTTCCATCATGTATCCTGCTCTTTATTTAGCATAGCATGAGAGCGCTGTCTTTTCATCTTGAAATGGCACTCAGATAGTATGAGACTGAAGATAAGGAGAGCTGTCATTCAGAAAAAACACCTGCATGTGAAGCTGAAATGACCAAAAGCTGAGCACAGACAATTTAGCAAGGTTTGTTTATACAAGCATGCTTGCCTAAACCATATAAATAGAGCAGCTCACATCAGTCCAAAGCCCACCTGTTAAGGCATATTTGGTTCTGTATAGGTTGCTATAACTGCAGTCAGCAAGGGGATTAACAAGATGCTATGACAGCTCAAATTCCTGACAGTGTTTTGGATTTCATTAAAATCTTTCACTTGCACAGAGACACTCTGAGTCTGTACCAAGTCCAACAATATTACACCACACTCATCCACAGGTAACAGCTGCTCAGTTTGAAAACACAGTTATCCTACAGCTACCCTGCTACTCCCACAGCTTTGCTGTGGAAGGTTTTCCTCCTCCATCCACCTCCACATTGGAAACAAAATAGGCATTGACTTTTCTTCTGCTCTTATTCTGACACTTCTGCATAAGCATAATCTTCCTTTATATCTGTACTTGGTATTTCCTTTAGAAGATCAAAGACTTTGAAACGCTCCCCTTTTAGCCCTTTTCCTCCAGTGAATGCCATTTTTCCTTGTACTTTTTTCATTTTGAAGTCATGAAGTCCCTTGGAAACTCACAATACAACCACTTCCTTCCTACTTGTGCCTGTATCTTGGGGTTTTATGTTTCAGCTTTCCTTCTGAAGTTTAAGAACAGGATGTTAAATCCAATTCCATTTGTAATTCATAAAATACTACCTATTCCCAAGGCTAAGAAAGAAAAAAGTTCTGATTACCTCTAGATTCATGGAACTCCAGTGTAACATGTGCATCAAATCCAAGGCTGAAGTAATTATTGAAAACACTGAGAGGAAGCTGTAATTGGATAAGAAAAAGACACGTAAAAATAACACAAATTAAACATTCCATACAACACCAGGAATTAACTACTTGATACCTAGCATCTCATGAAAATTTAAGATGAAGAGCTTAGAACATAGTAGGGAAATGTATGCAGAAAACTGCTCTGAAAATTAGTAAAAGCTTGTGTAAGGTGATCAGATACAAATGCATGAAGGGCACAAACACATCTACAGTGCTTTGTGATCATCTACGTGCGTTTGTAAAACATCAAAGGGTTTCTTATATTGTCACTGAGATTTCCCCTAATGCTGCTCCACTTCACATATCAGCACAAAGATCTTCTTAATTGCTGGCACTCGAAGTTCAGCATGGCAAATGAAACTCAAGCTGTGTTCTTCCTGCTTCATACATTACTAGGAGCAATACAAGTCCCAGGCAAGAAGCCCTCATTCTATTAAGGATGCATGAGGCAGAGAAGCACACATCTGGCCTCTCCATCATTACACACACCCAGCAGGACTGTGTAGAAACAACAGTGGCACCCGGTATATTAAGATGAAAATTATAAGTGAGAATAGGAAAAAGGGTCACAATTTTTTTGTGTAACACCTCTGTTCTAAATGACATATGACTATACGTGTGATCGCCTCACAAAGATTTTTCCATTCTCTAAGATCATATGGAGACCCAGACATTAAATAGAAAAATACACTACTCCTTGCTGTAAAGTAGGAAAAGGCTGGTATCCATTAGCAAAATCTGAAGGAATTGTACATCCTGTTTTTAGATTTATATCTCTAATTTAGGAATGGATGGTGGTCGCAAGTTTGCTTCTCCTGTCACCCTGGGTTAATTAGAGAAAAATAAAGAATAATCTTTCTGCTAAGATGCCCAGGATTTTTGCCAGAACTTAGTTCTTGAGATGAATGTTCAGTGTCTGAGATTTATAAACAACAAATAAATGGTTGGTATGTATTTAGTTTCAGAAATCTCTAGTAGCAATGGCACATGAAATGGACAAAAAGAAGAGATACAACTAGATAATTAAAAAATTTTAAACCTTCCCTCCTCCTGCCTCACATGATATAATCCAAAGATGCTCTTAAGCATTCTATAGTTTTCCTGGGAAAAAGACAGCTCTAACCTTACGTGACCCATCCTCCAGCTCATCCTGTGGCAAATCAGGGTTGCGCTCAACCTGGAGATTCCAGCGGTCCAGCTGGACAATGGTCCCATCTTCTACATGGCACAGGATCTTGGACACTGGCTCATCTGTGTAACCCTGAGAGCAGAGGGAGTGTCAGCCATGGCTAGTGACAACAAAGCAAGTCATTCACCAGTTACATAGAAGACTTCCCTCTTTTCATTAAGGCCAGATCAAATGTTCCTAAGAATACCTCAAAATGTTGCTGAATTTTGATGTATCAAGCACTTTAACAAGCTTTTTCCAAGGCACGCAAGTCTTGGACACACAAAGTAAGAGCATAAGAAGAGGTACACAAAGTGTATTTGCTTTGCCTGGAGTAACTCTAGTGGTGTCACCAAGGATAAACACAGAGAAATAAAATTTAAACTATGCTTAAATTAGAAGTCTGCACAACCTCCTCATTGCTTGGTCTAAAAAACCAGATAGTTACATCTATAAATACTTTTATTACAACAACTACAGCATTACTAATTCAAGATCCCAGGCTGGAAACTGAACCAAACCATTGTGCCTAACTGAAGCTGACATTGGATACAGCCCTGCCTGCTGTTTTAGCCAAATAGAAGTTTCACCCTACTACACAGTTAAATTAGCAAGTTGAGAGCCCATACATCGGGGTACCCCAGTCAGTGCTTACCCCACCCCAGTTGAGGGTGCGGGCAAGGTCGTTCCCAGTGCCAAGTGGAAGAACAGCCACAGGAGGTGGGGGGCTGAGCTGCAGCTCATCTAGGATGGAGAGGATCCAGCCCACCTATAAAACAGAAAATGCATAAAACCATTAGTCAGGAAGATCAGAAAGGATGGGGGAAAAAAAGGAAAAAGACATATTTTGATCATATTCCCTTTACAGAGAAGTTCATTATCTAAAATTTAACTCTACAATTGCCCCATCTCAGGTTTCACCTTTTGGCAAACAGGTACAACAGTATTCATAAAAGTCTGTGCCAGCAGAAGGCTGTAAACACTGGTTATCTTTAACAGAACACGGAGTTACTGAGGAGAGGTAGAACATAAGCTGCTGTTCTTTAAGCAGGAAATGAAAACATATAGAACTGCACTTGGCAAAGCCTGCTTAACTATTCCTCTGAAAAATAGTGTCTGTAAAAATAACTGAAGAATAATATGGACAATTCAAGATAAATTTTTAAGTGTTCTTATGCTAAAAGAAACTAAACCTTGGACAACTGTCATGAAAGAAGATGAGAGAGATGCATTAAAACAGAAGAGTATACCAGAGCATGTCCTGGAACTGGGACAGATCAACTCAAGCATGAGTCCCATAGGTCTCCCATTCCTGAGACAGAGACCTCTAGTGATGAATTATCCCACTCATTGTAAAGCATAATATATATATATATATATTCTAGTCACACACACACACATAATATATATAGATATAAATAGAAGACTAAAAGACTAGAATAAAGTCTTTTTTTTTTATTCTAATATTCGAATGCTCAGGGTTGAAGACTTTGTGTTGGAATAATAAATCTGACTCTTTTGTATCATAAACTATTGGTTATTTTAGAGAACTGGTTTGCTCTCACAAAATCATAATAGTGTTAAATAGAAACCTACCCAGAACAAAGCACTGTAAAATATTTTGTATTCATTAAATGGTAATTTCAAACAGGGTAAAGAAGAAGTGCTGAAAATGTTCTGAAACCTTTTATGACTGAAATCCCTGCTAAAATAATATAGCAGGGAAACTATTTCTCACCTTTAGGAGAAAAGAAAAATTGTAAAAGAAGATGTGCTGATTTTTAAAATAAAGATTTAAGAAAAAAAAAAATACAAGATAAAATTGGATCTGGATCTATCTTCCAGATGCTGATATTGAAAGAGGAAGTTTCTACTGGAAATCTGAGCTTTTAAATAAGACTGACAGTTAACTGAAAACTTCACTGCAGCTCAACAGCATTTTCCTCCCCAACAATAAAGGGGAGAAAAAATCCCCAACACCCCAGTACTATGATTTCAAATAGATTCTTACCCCAAACTGGGATGAAACTGGAGCTTTGACTAAGATAACCAGCATAAGATGGGCACTGGGAACCACGGCTAGAATCTGAAGGACTAGATTTGGTAGATATGGCAACTACCACCCTACCTGGTCTTCTGGAGTGTGTCTTCAAGTCTCTTGAAGAAACTTCATCAAGTATAACTATCATCTGTCAAACAGTTATTTATCATAACCAACTGTACAATTATTAATGCATTCATCTGCAATGTGAACCCACATTATAGCTCATTGTCTGATAAGTCATCTGAATCACTTAGAACTCTCATGAACTTGGATGTCACCAAAGGTACTTAAGTCTAGCATGGTAGGACTAAGTACAGTCCTTAAGAGATTTTAAGAGCTAAATAATCCTCTAATTTTCATAGAATCATAAAATGGTTTGATTTGGAAGGGACTTTAAAGATCATCTAGTTCCAACTCCCTGCATTGGCAGGGAAACTTCCCACTAGACCATGTTGCTCAAAGTCCCACCCAACCTGGCCTAGAACACATCCAAGGAGGAAGCATCCATTTCAAAAACCTCTCCTTCAGTACTGATAACAGGAGACAGAATAAAGAGTCCAAATAGCTTCACTGGGGCCTGGACTCCTTAAAGAGACTTGTCATTAGCCCTTTGTCATTGCCACTGACGTTGTTCATACATTTGTGCCTCAGCCTCCCACTGGTGCAGGTAGCATTACAATACCCACCACTTTTGTAAATGCTTTTAACTGATAAACAGGAACTTCAAATTACGGACTTAGAAGTACAACATCTCTATTTCACTTGAGGTCAGTTCTAAACCTTGCACATTAGTTTTTCAATAAGGATGACGAAGATCATAATTTCCCTGTAAAAAGAAAGCTCCTGACTGCTTTGAAAGCAAAGCTTTACACTTATGCCCTGCAAAGGAACAGCAAGCAGCAATGATGGGAAAGTTACAATCAGCTCTGATTCCTCTCAATAAGACAAGGTAACATCTGGTCTCATTGAATATTCACTAGGTCCATTTGAGCCAGATTTTTCATTTCTAGATGGAATGGCTTTGGGAATAACTAGACATTAATTTGCTTCAAACTGAGCAGCAGCAAAGGTAACAGCAGAATGCTGCTCATACTAATGAGAAGGTGCTGCCACCTGTCGCTTGCACTGCTCAGCAAAGGCAAAAGTAAAGATGGTCAGACTTTAATGTAGTTACATTCATTTCTCTTTTAATATTTTCAAGATGAAGATTTTTTTTCCCCCCCTGTTAGAACACTTTGCAGAATGTCATCTGCAAAGACATTCAGAAACAGATTGAAACTCTTTTTTGCAGCTATGTCTCCTGGTAAAGCAATGCCTTGCAGGTTTCTTAAGGATCATTCACAACTCAGTAGCACCTTATTGTCCCAGGTACCAGCTAGACAGTAGTCAAATCAGTATTTTCAGAGGAAGCACTGATATTTATAAACTCTACAACTGGAATTTTAAAAGAACCCAACCAAAGCTGAACAGAAAGCTCCCCCAGATAGTCAAGCAGAGATGAGTTGTGTCTTGGTTCGACAAAAATGCCTCCCCATGCCCAAAATATCTACATATATCTATCCTGGTCAGCCATCACACCTTGCAACCAATAATGCATTGTCCTTAACATAGTTCTGGTTGCAACTGTTACCAGTTTTGGAGGAACTGATCTTCATAGAGATCAAAGGTCAGTTTTTCAACTATACCTAAGAACTCACTGTCACAGACTGAAAAACTACAATGTTCCTAAATACTAGAAAGAGTAAAGCTTTTGTAATGCCCATATTACCACTTTTGGCCTACAGGACCTGAGCCACAAAGCCTATGTCCAACTGAAGGTACCTAAATCCTTTAAAAATCTGACCCTTATTATTTATCTGAGAACACACAAATTTATTAGCAAATCAAAATACTGACCCTGCATCTGCTAGATCCCAGCCTAATATTATGGTGAATACAGTAACTTTCTTTACAGATGTTTTGTAAAAAAAGTGAGGAAACTCACTTTTTTTAGGCCCAGAGGATACTTTATATGACTGTATTCAAGTATCATGGAGATGATAGCAGGAAGGAGAAGAAATTAAGATGTAATGGCCCCCATGCACTGACTTAACCACTAGACACTCAAGTGAGAGGAGGACAGCAAAACTAGTCTTTATTTTTTGAAGCTGAACCAAATGTTTATGCATAAAGCAACCAGTACCCTGGACATTACGATCTGTCCCCGTCACTAGGCAAGCCAGGCCACACAGAAAAAATTTTAAAAGTATATTTCACAAGTGTAAGCTATGCTACCTGTCTCTGCAGGCATCTTGAGGTGGGAAACCCAAAACTGCAAGAAATTTAATCTCTTGGCAATGACCATAGGGTTACCAGGCACAGGACACTTACCGTCCCATCCCCACCACAGGCCAGGATCCGCAGGTTTGGCACTTTTCTGTACAGCTCCAGCCTGGTCAGAGGAGGGAAAAAGGAAAAAAAAAGCAGGGGAAAAAAAGTCAGAACTGTGATGAAGACACTTCTTATGCATTTTACTGAGTGCAAGTTTAACCTCTGTTTACTGCATTTTTGAATAATTATTACAAATGGTGTGGGTGGAGGCAAAAAAAAATAAATAAATCTGTGTCACCAAAAGCCCTGGCAGTCCAGAGGCCATAAATCAGCCCTGACAGCCATAGGCAGCATCAGCCCCTATCCACCCTGATCCCTGTGGATCAAGTCACATCTCCATATACACACAAAGCCACTAGGATGGTTCCTTTTTCCATGGTTAAGAAGTACCTCCTGAGAAGTATTTGATCAGTTTTGGATATTACTATGCTAAATCTGAAAGGCAAGATTCTCATGGTCCCTCTGCAGATGACAGAAGTCTTTAAAGCAAACAAATATAAACAGTCATGTTTTTAAAACAAAATTTGATGTTCTTCACTTCTGAGTCATGTAGAACTGGAGTCATGACAACTCTTTCAGCTGGTACTCCTTTAACACCATAGAATGCAATGACATCTAACAGAGCTCTTTCTCTGGATAGCTGATCCAAGATAACAACAGAAGAGCCAATAAAAGAAAAAAAAAACCAAAACTTGTTCCTTCAGTTGCAAGAAGGAGAGGATGTACGTTCACATGTAGAGAGCTGAGTGACCAGAGGACCTAATCCTCCTTTAGCTCCATTACACAGCTCTGAAAACTGTACATATAAAGCTGTACTACACATGACAACTGGAACATCAGTGGAGGTGTTTCAGCAGGAAAACTGACTTGGGTGCTCTTGAAGTATGAATAGTAAATACTTGGACTGCTCTTAAACAGGTAAATATTTGATTTTACACAATTACTATTTTTTTGTGCTGCCTAACTTGTGAAAGTTGAGCTGAACAGATGGTTGACTAAAGTATTGCTATCTCAAATACTATAGAGAGATGGTCTCTCAACTTTTAGCAGTGAGAATCATCTCTTTAAAGACAGGTTCTCCATTCCCTGGAAGAGACTCACAAATATTACCAGAGAAGCCAACTTGGTTGTTCATCAAACAGAGGTATTTGCATGCTGCTGTCATGTATGGAGATTGCAATGCTCAGCCACTGTGGGATCTGCAACAAGTCTGTCTGAGAGACATCTGGAACTGCCTGTCTGACACAGAGGAAGCTCCTGATCTCTTCTTCACTTCACCTGGACTACCAAAACTAATATACAGACCACAAATCTACCCAAGCTAGATCTTTGACTGCTTTTCTGATAAGAAAAGAATGATGGTTTGCAGCACTGAAGGCTCAAGAACTTACGCATCTCTTGGCCCTTCCTGAGAGAGATCAAAGACCTGGCGTGGGTTCAAATACCACATAAACATTTGGAGAACCTTGGTACCCTGGGAAAAGAGATAAAGCAAAGGAAGGGAAATTATTAATAGCTTTCTGATTATTAAAAATAAGTGTTCAATATTTACTATATTTGGACTGCTTTTCTTTCTTCTGTGTTTTGTAAAGCAAACACAAAACAATAACAAAACAGATTAAAAAGCGGCACGGCAAATGACCCACTAATCTGGGCAGGGTGCATATGGGTACATACAGACTAAATTTAACAACACAAATCATCAGTGATTCAGATGAACAGGCATTCAGGGTAAGACCAAAGGTTCAACTCCCACAGCAACCTGTTCTCCTAGTTCTCACCATCTGCAACAAGAAACCTCTGTTATCCCAGATCACCCTCCACCATCCATGATGGAAACTAAGTTGAACAAACTTGTGGGTATCATCACCATCACATTGAACAGTGTCTAGCACAACGTCCAAGTAATAACAATGCTTTGGCTTCCAACATCACTATCACAAACACTCAGAAGTGTATCCCTCTAACATCTAATGCGCAGGAGTCAAGGACTCCAGGCTACAGCTGCCCCATTGCTCCTGCTCTCAGTGTAGGGTGGTCAGCTTATCACCAAAAGATATAGGTTTTGCTTTCTCAGACTCTTGGGTTCATATTCCAGAAACTCAAATTCCTTTCTTCATGTTCTGACTAGATATGAAGTGGCAGAATCTCTTATTAGCAGAAGAAGCCTAAGCATCCCATGGGGCCAGCTTATAGCTCTAGGTAATTCAAGAATACATTTCAGATATAGCCTACAGGGTGCAAGTCAGGAATTTTCAATAGGTCTCCCTTCTGAGGGATGGCTCTTCTGTCTGATACCTTCCCCCAGGTGTAGAACCAAGAATAGCAGTTTAAGTGCCTAGGAAGAGGTACAAGAACAGAGAAAATCAATGTGATGTTTGCTGTAGGTATTTTCCCAACCTTAGCTATTTGTAGTTCATAGGACACTTCAGTCAAAGCAAGGTCCTGGACTACAAGAAGCTTCCTGCTTTCCTCTCCCAAATCTCTCCTTCAGCCCACATAAATATTTACAATTCTCAATATCCTATGGCAAAGAGTTTTGCAGGTGAGTTACACACTGTAAGAAGGACCTACTTCTTTCTTTGTTTTGAATCAGAGTCCTAGTTTAATTTTATATCCCCTCTAATTCTTCTAACAGAGGAGAAACTGAGAAGCAGCTACACCATTCTTCATTCACTATAGGCCTCCTGTATCTTACACCAATCTTTTGTTCCCAACTAGGCAGTCTTGTTTATCAAAAGGCACTCAGATTTAATATTCAAAAAAGTGGCAGAACTAATCTGCAGAACTTTCACTTGGATAAGTTTTCATTCCAGGAACCCTAACAAAGAAGTCTGCTGCATGACCATATTAAGTCACTGAAAGCTTGTTCTTTGTGTTACAGTACAAGCCCAGTAATGTTTTTTTTAATGCCATAGGAATGTGTAATTTACTAATTTCACTAGGCTTTCATAGTAAAATTAAATCAGATCTTTGATAAATGCTTAAGACCTCCTTAGCAAACTAAATTTTTAGTGGGAAGAGAAAAGTCTTCCAAAATTCTTCAAACTACACTACCATTTAGATTCCTTTCAAGAATGTAAATAGAAGAATAAAACTTCTTGAATACTCAAGTACCCATTCCACCCATCCAATTCCACTCCAGTGGAAAGGGTGGTCAACAGCAAGGACCTCTGCTAAGGACCACAGTTCAGTTGCCACCATGTTCTTCCTGTCTGACTCACCCAAAATCATCCTTATTTGCAGAAATACTGCCCTTAAACTAAAAGTTTGTCACCTGGATTCAGATGACTTTCTTACCTGATTCCCTCCACTTTTGGGATTGACAAAAACAAGCAGTGGCTTCATGAGTGGAGAAGAGATAGGCTTTATCACAAATGGTCGACCTTTGTTATCCTGAGAAACAGAAGGAAGGGACAGCCTTAGTGCAAACTCTGTATGTTTCTCTGGCATAACACGTTCAGGAGACACAAACTAGTTCTGACAAAACTACCTCAGGTACTGGAAACAGTACAGAGATTTTAAGGGGATGCTCAGCTGAGACTAACTTATTCATCTGAGACAACCGTGTAAGAAGAAGGGGGAAAAAAATGACTTCTGACCAAGTACAAAACTATTACAAAATTTTACTCAATTTAATTTCCAAAAAAAATCCCAATTATTTACACAGCATTAACAGTGTGCCAGATAAAGTGCTATTTCTACTATAAATGTTTTCCCAAAGGAAAATACAATTAGATAAACTACTTATTTCATGATTTCCATCTAACAAAGATGTGTAAGTACTTAGTTGCAGAGATGATCTGCTCTTGAATTCTTCCACCTTTAAACGAGTGTCACATCAAACACAACATATCAACAAGGATGCTATTTGCCTCCCTACCCGTACAGGACATCAGATCCTACTTGTGAAGGCACTGCACCTGGGCTGTGGCAGACACAGATTTAAGTTTCTGATAACCAGTTCTCATATCACCCAAGTGAGGACCTTAACCAGAGTGACTGGTGACTTTCCCTCTACCTCTGTCCATAAAACTAAACCACTAAGCAGGGTCTGGAAATAAGGTCTCTGTAAGCTACATGTTAAAACAAACTATCAAATCATTCATCTATTTTCTCTCTCTCTGTGGACCAATGTCAAATTTCACATGAACAGGATATTTCCAATGTGAAACATCCTGAGGGAGACACCCTTTAAACTGGACTAGACCCTCGCACCTGTGTGCTCATACAGGATTTCACAACCCCAGCTTCTTGAAAAACTCAATTCAGTTAAGAGAACTTCTCATATAAGTCTTAGCTAAACTGATCTCACAAAAAAATCGAGAGTGTGGAATTTTCCAGTGGAAGAAAAGAATGGGGGAGCACTGTAGTAAAAAAAAGGAAAAAAAAAAAGAAAAGAAACCAAACAACTTTAAAGTCTGCATTTAGACATTTAAACAAAAGGAGTCTGATTTCCAAAGCACTGGAATACCTACTTCATTGCCTCTTTTGCTGGCTTTTCTTTTAAAAGACGTTCTCTTCTTTCGCCGAGTTGATGTCTTTAGTGAGTTCTACATTAAAAGAAAAAAGAATACATGAAAAGCAAAACAAAATTTAGAAGTCAGGCCCAGATAGAGCCCCTTTACGAAGCTCTTCCATGCATGTCCATTTGGAGAATGATAAGAGTATCTGGCACATGCTCGAGATTTGAATCACATGCGCTGCATGCTTTACACTTCCACACCACCGTTTATGGAGAAAGCCACAGACGGAGACCAGACTGGTGCTTTGGAACTGGAAACTTTCCCACGCTGTGAGGGGGAAAAAAAGATCAGATGCTCCCATAGACTCACATAACACCACATGTTGTACCTGCCAACCCTCCCAATAGGGGTAGGAGACGCCCGTTTCCCCTTCGGGGCTCCAGTCTCCTGCCCAATCAGGCTCGTCTCCTGGTATGGAGACCACCTGCATAAAGATGTAATAAAAAAACATGATAAATGAGATATTTTTCATGTTTTTTTGGTTTTTGTTTTTTTTTTTTTTTAGGAAAGAAAACAACAAGCTTTAGCTCTGGCAACCATTATGACTCAACATAACGTAAGCCACCATGGTGTATGATGCTGGCACTGTGGAGTCAGTCCCAGGCTATCAAAAAACTTGTGTAATCATCTGCTACGGAACAAACTGAATTGTTAACATTTAGGGATTTGGGTGAGGTGAGGACGGGTGCTTGTGGAGGTTTTGTTCATTTTTTTTTTTAAACAAGTATCACAACTACAGAGAAAAAAAATCTCATAAACCTGCTTGTATTTGTAGAACCTATTAAAACAGAACTTGTATCAAGGATATTCTGCAGGCTGGCAATAGCCTTCTCAGTGATACTGAACCAAAAGGTGTTCTAGTGTGATAAGATCATTGTAAAAAAGAGAATTTTATTTTAACTATTTTGATTTAGTAGCTGAAGTCATATCTACAGGAAATGTAAGCCCTCTCAAAATATTGAAATATTTTATTATAGGAAATACTGTCATTATTTTTGCAGTATTTCAACTTCCAGTCTAGCTGTCATTAGGAAATAAAATAACATGGAAAATTAGAAGAAAGTTTATTGGGTTTTTTTCTGGCTTCAAGACGGGAAGCAAGATCCTCTCAGCTCATCCAAAAGTTAATTTCTTTCCTGATCTTTTTCAGAAGTGACTAATGAAGTGTCAATGACCAGAGATCATTAGATCTGTAGGCAGTGACATCTACCCTTAAACCTGCTTGCTAACCAACATAACAAAAATAACTACTACATTCTTTTAAATACCTAACAACCAGAATTTCAAGACTTCAGCAGGATGCACCAGAGATGGAAGTTAATGTTTCCACATCTCTGAAAAGTTAAGAAAAAGTAACAGCTATCAAACTGAAGACATAAAGACACTGCCTTTTTTCACCCAGATCAAGAGAAGCCTTGTGTACAAGAACCCAAGCTTTTTGTCACCTCTGAACATTTTTTGTGGACTAGAATATCATCATACCTTGTTGCTTAGTAAAACTACTTAAGACAAGACAGCAAAAAGAGGACACCTGTCCTTTCAGACAGTATTTTCAAAAACCCACTAAAAAAAAAAAAAAAAAAAAAAAGAAAGAAGTGTTTGTATTCTTCCCTGTTCTGTTACAAAGAGATCTCAAAAGCATGATGAAACACAAAGACTGCACTGACTATAGAAGCACACGGGAGGTCTCATCTGTGGGGTCTTTCGTTGCCCTACCTCAGTACTCAGACTGACTGCAGACAAAAGTCTCTATGTCTATGTAAAGGTACAGGACATAATCCTCAAAGCTGTGTCCTACAAGGACCTTAGCCTAGTTTCTCAGCTGTTCTCTGCTGAAGGATTCTGCCTGGAGTGGTGCAAAACATGTGACAGAGAGAGGAGATCTTGTCTATTCACAGTCTTCCCAGTGAGCTCCTGAAAGGTCAGGGTTATATCAAACTTTTCCTGTGCTTCAGTCTCTTCAGGTGTAAAATTCAAAATACTTACCCTATTGGTAAAGTTCAGTGAATACCACTGGCAAATTGTAGTTTGCCACTCAAATTAGGTATACTAGGGTTACTATGCAAGTATTTAAACTTATCTCTGGTACTGTACTTGTTTTTCTACCTCCACAATGCATGAACATAAGCCCATGTAAATGTAGTTGTCCCTAAACCCCATTACAACATAACTCTCTTCTTGCTTATGTCTGGGGTGGGAACAGGCACACAACAATACTAGAAAACCAGTTTCAGTCTAAGCCTCCCTTCATTATAACATTTTTCTTTGACATAAATGAAAATAACAATAAAATATGCCTTGTCGTTACTCTATTATTTCACTTTTTTAAAACATGCCAACACCTATAGTGTTAAGGGAACCTAAATGCTAGAATGATTGCAACTGCATGTCCATAGCAGATGAAAGGCAAAAAAGCTTTTTTAACATACAAAGATTCTCTGTACAAACATGCAGAGCAACAGCCAACAGTAATCATCAGTCTGCACATTAAAGTGAAGAAGTGGATGAATACTACCTTGTCCACGTAACCAGGTCATGAGTATTTTATAAATGTATATTGTTATTCAGTGAAGTACCTGAGAGCAAAGCATACCTTTAAACGGGTATCAGGTATAAATCCTAATTTACCTCTAGAGAGGAAAACTCTCCTTTGTGGATGTCAGTTTGTCCATCTTAAAAAGAGATTTTTAATGTTATTGCATGGTCACTGGAGTTCTAAGCAAGCTTAGCCAGACAAATTAGAGTCCTTTTTATATAGTGTTGGGTGGTGTGAGGGTCACAGACTATCTGAAGTAAATCCAAAGAAACCTTCTCAACCTTTTCAGTTACATTTCAGCCTTCATTTTCAAAGGCTGTTTGCATGCTGGGCTTCAAATTATATAGCAAACAGCCTCTGGGAAGACCAATCTTGACCATACTCTGGCTGATCAAAAAGGACAATCAGACAAGCCAGAAGCACTCAGCAGCTGAGAAAATAAAGAAATAAAACCAGAAGTATAAATATACAGTAGCACTTTTTGAAGGTCCTCAAAGGAATAGAAGAATAAAACACCATGTTTACTCACCTGGAACAAAAAAACAAAAACAAAAACAAAAAACCAAACAAAAACAAAAAAAAAACCAAACAAACAAACTGGAATTTACATTTATTGCCTTTGCCTTCCCAAACAGAAGACAGACTGAATCAGCCAGATCCTCTCTATTATCTACTTTTCATCCACAGGATAAATACAGCAAGCCCATTCCTAGTGCTAACACCACTTGGGCTATCAAACATCACCTGTAACAAAATACCAGCAGACAGCAGGGGTGACCTGCTTCCACAAACAAGGAGATGGAATTGATTTGAACCTGAGAACATCAGAGCTGATATCACAGTGCTGATATTACAGTTGAAAAACACTGGAATCCAGTAAAGCTACAGATGTGGATTACATTAAAAACAACATGGAATAGGTACTGGGAGTTGTCCATTCATGTAAATGGGCCATTACATACAGGGTTACTATTAACCCCAAAGCTACTTGAACCATTCTGAGTACTCTTCATCTTGAAAGAAATCTGCTCCCCATTTAGAGCACAGGATGTCAGTGGAGATTTGACTTCAGCCAGTTACACAAAAACACTTCATTAACACAATATTTTAGTAATCAGAGAGGGAGAGTTGTCCTTATATTTGCCCAGTATTTGAAAGATTGTGACCCATGTTGTACAAACTAAGCATGGAAAACCATCTTTGTAGCAATAACAATTAAAAATCAAGTAAGATTTTGCTACAAAGTGCCATCTCATTTGTTTAAAAGAAACAACCAGCAAACAGGATGAAGGCACCACTAAAATAAATTTCGTATGAGTAAGGAATTCACTCCAGGAGTTGCCTGTGACCAATGTGAGTAGTTAATTAGAGCTGAGGAAATAATTAATAACAAAAAGGCTTCTAGCCAAGTTCATTTTGATTGTGGTATATGTGAAAAACAGACGGCTGGCTACACGTTTATTTACTATCTGAATTAACAAAAATTTCTGAACATTTCATTTGCATCCCGTGGACTGAATGCAGTCAATATTTGGTAGTGTTTACAAACATGCATATTGGGTGAAGAGGGTCATAATACACAAAAGTAGAGCTGGCCAGAAACAACAGGAGGGTAAAAAAAAACCTTTCCTTAACAGAATAATAAATTACAAACCAAGACTTCTGCCAAAAATCTGAAAACACATCTGAGAGAAAGTATTTTCTACAGCAATAGGAATGTAGTCACCAGAACTAACAATACAATGGATACTGTTAAGAAGTTTCAATGTCTGTGCTAAATATCATTTTATTACTCCATTTACTCAAAGTGTTTGCATGCTGCTGACCTCAAATTTCAGGGACTCGAGACATGATAGAGAGAAAATAGTTTCTAGAGACTGAATATAGTCTGAATAGAGAGACTGAAATAGTTTCTCTCCACACACCTCAGGATCACAAAGATAACATTTCCTTAAACTGCAAAAAATCTAACCCTCTATGGAATAGCATTTTTCCTATGAATTATAATTAACTGTATCAGATAAAAATTTATCTGAAAATTTAAAAATATTATTTTTTTTAAAAAAGTAGCAAAAAAATGGAAAAAATCTCTGAAAATGTTACAAGATACCCTGCTTTTATCAAATGCCAAACAGAAAGAAAGTCACAAATGTAGATCTACTGTAAACTAAAAATTAAATTAAATTAGAATTTAATAGATCAAAGAAAGGCTTCTTTTAGTAAGGTCAGACATAGATATATCTATCTTTATCAATATGTTTTCTTTTTATTAACCTCAGTATTTTTTGTTTTAATATTACTTTCCTGATTTTGATTAAGAGAACAGTGACTGAAGTATCTTGACATCTCACAAAAAGAGGCTTTGCTAAGCCGTAAAATGATATAACAAGTTCAATAAATTTGGGTTCTTTAGTAAGCAAATACACTTCAAAACATATGAAAGGGTTTTTGGCTGAGTTTGTTTTGGTGTGTGATAAATGGTCTGGGTCCAAGCAGAACCCTGTTTGCACATCTGGGCTGCAGCAGTTAGCAAGTTCTTCCCAGTGGTTCCCAGACCAAGGATCTCTACCTCACAGATCCATTAAAATTCCTTTAAATTCCAATTCTGTGTCTAATGCCCAAAGCAGAGCTTACAGGCAGTTTGCTCTGAAGCCTCGGGACCAAAAGGCTTAAGACTAATGGGCCATGCTATCTCTTTATGGACACAGAAAAGGAGCCAGCCTCATTTTTTGTGCCAAATACCACACAGATGCTAAAATTACCCAACAAGATTAAGTCCTTGTCAAGGACTCTTTAATATGAGAGGAACAATATTACTCTAGGGGGAGGCTGGAGTAAAATTAACAGTGAAAGAATAGTATGGGGGAAGAATACAAACGGCAAAGAAACATTTTTTTCTCAGAGGGTATTTGGCTACGAATCCTGCCTATTCTGGATCTCAAGGAGAAACAGTGATCTCTTCACTCCATTTTTTTATTGCCATAGGCTTTCCCTCACCCATCAGCTTTAATATCCAGCTTCCTAGACATGCTACTCACACCAAAAAATGATAGTCATAACCCTAAAGTGTAACTAAAAACTGACTAACGTTCCAATTCAGACTTTTTTCCAGTTCCATGGAACTACTTGTGTCATAGTTCCTCTCCTGCAGTCTGAACTCGTTTTCAACCATGACACCAACCCAGAAAGCCCTTGTTCACTTCACAAGGCTGGGTACACTAATGTGAGAACAGCACATCACTGCTGGAGGAAAACAGTGTTTCTGTCAATGGAAAAAAATTACAGGAAAATCAACATAGGATGTTTTGATGTTCCAGACATTATTTATTTTGGGAAAACAAACAAAACAACTGAAACAAAAAACACAAAAAAAAAACCCAAACAAACCAAATAACAGAAACAAGCAGACAAACAAACAAACAAAATAAATATTTTTTAAAAGTTTCTTTCAGTTCAACCAGCAGTGAAAAGAGACTTTCGAAGAACAAAACACCTCTTACATGATGAGAATCCCCTTTTAATTTTTGGCCAGCTCTCTTTTGGATACCCTCTCTCCCTGTTGTGTTTACCACAACACAGTATCCAGTCTAAAACACATCACATCCATTCCAAAAGCCTCAAGTGAATGTTTGTGAACAGTTTTTCCCTGTATTTGCTCAGCTCTATTTAATGACACATGCTGGGCTAACTACAGCACAGAGGATTTCTTGCAGTATGCCCACTGAGAAACAAAACCTGAGCTGGATTTGCTCATAACAAAAGTCATATTTGTTGCTAACTGTCCCAAGCAGGGAAACCTAGTGGATGGAGGGGGGGAAGGAAGGAGAATACAGGTTCATAATCACCATGGATGTATTTTGGGCTTGAGGGTTGGACAAGCATGCCTTAGTGAAGGAGTGCACTGTGCTGGCCCTGTGCAGCCATCCAGCTTCAGAAACAGACATCAGCATGCAGTTACCTGAGGTTTCTTCACCTTAATGATCCAGGTGGGAGGCACAATGACAGCAGCATGAGCCCCCAGGGAACACGGCTCCTCAATGTGATGTAGCATGAAACAGGTGACTTTATTATGGAACTGAAAGAGAGGAAAAGAATAGAGTCAATAAAGAGGCCAAGAAAGAGAAAAGGGAAGCTTGGAGAAGAAGAAAAGGGTGATGGTACAAAAACTGGAGCAATATGCCCAAGTTCACCATCTTCAGAGTCCTTAAAATCATGGAGTTGAAAGACTAAATAACTAAAGATTATTTTTCCTAGCCATATTGTTTTACCAAAAACTAAACAAAAATAAAAAGTCCCCAAAGAAAAAGCAAACCCAAAACAATTCCTATCACTCCTACTTAAACAGAGACTGAAGACTACAACCTAGTTTGATGCAGCACTGTATATTAAGAGTTCTGGCTCTCTGAGCTAGCAGAAGCAGGACATCAATGGGAGGTAGGCAGCAGCCATGCTTTGCAGCAAGACTCTTCTCCTAGAGAGCTTGTGTCATACAGGTGACATCACGGTGTCTTTGAGCAAAAGGAACAGAAATGGAAAAAATGGTCTTGGTTCACAAAAGGGGAACCCTGGGAGCCAGGAGGAACAAAATTTCCTGCATTGTGGTCAGCTACACCTTGAGTATTGTGTCCAGTTCTGGGCCCCTCAGTTAAGGAAGGATATCGAGGTCCTGGAGCAGGTCCAAAGGAGGGCAACCAGGATGGTGAAGGGACTCGAGCACAGACCCTATGAGGAGAGGCTGAGAGAGCTGGGGCTGTTCAGCCTGGAGAAGAGGAGGCTCAGGGGAGACCTCATCACTCTCTACAACTCCCTGAAAGGAGGGGGTAGCCAGGTGGGGGTTGGTCTCTTTCCCAGGCAACTCTCAGCAAGACAAGAGGGCATGGTCTTAAGTTGTGCCAGGGGAAGTTTAGGTTGGACATTAGAAAGAATTTATTTACAGAGAGGGTGATCAGGCATTGGAATGGGCTGCCCAGGGAAGTAGTGGATTCTCCATTCCTGGAGATATTTAAAAAGAGACTGGATGTGGCACTCAGTGCCATGGTCTGGTAACTGCAGCGGTAGTGGATCAAGGGTTGGACTTGATGATCTCTGAGGTCCCTTCCAACCCAGCCAATTCTATGATTCTATGATTCTAAGGGATGCTGCTCCTTGAGTATTACCCACTTACCGCCAGCTTGCACCAGGAGCAACTGATGGCCACAATCTCTTTATTATGGAAGGAAAATTTCTGCTGAAAGCCCTAAAATAAGCAGAAAAAAAAAATGGATTAAATTCATCCTGACTACAAGAAAATGTACACCTTTAACTCTTCCCAGGGTGCTGTGCTAAGCTAAAGCAGTTCATTGCAGTCAGATACATTCGTTCAGCCTCAGAGCTCTTAGAAACCAAGCATTTTGGAAAGGAAAAAATAATGACAGGATTCAACTAGGCATTTTCACACACACATTTTAAAGACACTTTTCAATTTTTTTATGCTTTTCCCTATTTTGTGTAGCTAAAAAGAAGCAAAGGAAGAAGAAACAGAGAAGGTATGCCTCTTTCAATAGAATTCTACAGGCCTGAATAAGACTGAGGTTTTTCAACTGAACAGAACATTCTCTCATTTCAGTCTCTATTGCTCTAGATACGAACAAGATTTTGAATTTTCCTTTTTCTTTGCTTTGCTTTTGTTTTGTTGTTGTTACTGTTTCATTGTGGTTTTGTTTGGGGTTTTTTTTTAATACAAAGCGGAATCAAATGTAAAGTCTATGTTGAAATGTTCTGACTGAGAAATTGCTTGTTGTTTTATTGAGATAATTCAGATTAAAATCTTTTTAGGAAGTTCGAAAAACAAGATTTAAAGGAAACAGATATATTTAAAAAATATTTCTTTATGGTTTTAAAGAGAAAAAAACTCCATCACCAACAACCATGAGATTTTATTCTCCCACAGAAGAGTTTATTTTTCGTAGAATGTTATTTCAGCAGACATATGACTTTGTTCTAAATTCTATGACTGGAAAATATCATTTGGATATATACATTTTTCTTGCATATAACAAAGGCAACAAATGGTAATTGGAGCCTGAAAACTGGTGTTCAGCTGAAGCTTATTTTACCCAGACACAGAATTGATTTGCATTAGTGGCTGCAGAAATGGAAAGTCTAAAATTTTCTGGAAGAGTTTATCACAGTTACCTTCACTGCTAAGATTTATTTTAGATTTACTACTCATTGGCTTCTATCAAGCCTCTCTACTAAATTAAGTAGCCCATTACCACCCAGATTTTTCTCATTGAAAGTCTCTACCAAGTCAGGAATTTGTGAGCCAGTTTTGTTCTCAATAAGTTGAGTTTTACCTCTACCTCTGCCATGACATGCAATGCCCAAGACCCAGCACAAAGAGTTCAAGTAATCTGATTTAGTAAAGTCTAACATGAATTTATAATCAAAACCCTTCTTATACTAGATGCTGTAGGAATGAACAGTAAGATGGGTACCCGAGCCCATTAGTGCTCAGTGCAATGAGAACATCAAGCACAACAAGAAGAATTAAATACCAAAACCACATCCAGAGATGCACTGGTCTTGTTAAAGTGAGGGACTGAGCTACAGTATGTCAGGATGTGATGGCTGAGGACAACCCTGTCAATGGTCTGAGGAGGAGGCTGTCCCTCTCCATCCTGCCATGCAGAACTGCACGCTGTATCTACTTCTTCAGGTGTCCCCAGCATGTTTTCACCAGATGGTCCACAGCACCAACAAAGGCCTACTCCTAAAATGGCACATGGCCTCTCTGCCTAGATTATTGTATTTTTTTTCACTTCACCCCCTAATGGTGCAGATTTTACATTCAGAAAAATCCAAGGAGTAGATTCTTCATAATGATGGCAATGTGGCATATTCAGGTTTAGGAATGGCTCATGGTCAAATGGTTTCACAAAGACAAGCTGGCAGCTGCTTCTGGATGCAGAGACAGTGTGAGGACATGAATCCTGGAATGGAGGTCTGACATTGGACAATATGTTCTGTTCTTAGCCACTTAGACCAGTGCTCCCTAATATTTCTCATAAATCTTGCTCTTTCTTGTCCCCACAGTATATTTTAAAATTTTTTTCCAGCCCCTCATGGGTATGAAATATTTTGTTATGTTCAGTTTTATAACAAGCAAGGGAGAAATTATTCTCTCCCAAAGCCTCCACTAATGAAACCTAATTCAGTACATTAATTCCACAGCCCATCAGTGGTGTATTTTAAACATAAGGACTAAGCAGCTTGTCTGGTTCTGGATGGACCGTTTTTCATTTGTTCAGTAAGCCATTTGCTTTTTAGGCAGTCATTAGAGAAAATGATACAACAATAAAAACATATTCCTGATAAGTAGCAATGAAACACCACTTTTCTTCCAACTGCTTTACAAATATGAGGTATTTCTTCCTAAGGATACATGTTTGAGGTAAGATAGCAACTATCTGAAAGTTAGCCTTACAAGTAAAGGAACTGATGAAATTAAGCAGATGAGATGTAACAAGGGCTATCAGAATGAAACGCTGGAGCCCCCCTGTATTCCATCTGAAGTCATCTCTTCTGCCTTCTCTCAGTGAGAAGAAGAATGAAAATTCAACTGTCTTGTTCCTGGATCATGCAAGGAGGTCTTCTGCATAAATGTAGTAATCTTTTAATAGAAAAATTAATTTCACCTCTGTGAGAGTATTGGCCTAACAGTACCTTGTTAACCCTCATTCACTGGCATCCAATTCCTGCACAACACATGAAATCCCATGCTGTGAGCAACTCCTTTGAAAATAAACAGTTGTGCATACCACAGGAAATATATTTGAAGGTAAAGAGCACCTAAAAACACGGCTTGTGTTGCTGATTACGAACTGTCTAGATAATTGGGATTAAAGTCCACGCTGATATAGACACCCAGATGCCACAGTTTGAGAATGAGGAAGTATAGAAGGAGGGCTTTCAGACTGAGAGGGGCAGAACACAGAGGGGTCCTTTCCCTGCCCAGACTCTATCAAGCTCAGGCAGACCCCAGCCCCTCCTCTCTCTCTCCCGCTCCTCACTACGCTGCTGTTCCCCTGCACTCCTTTACCCCCCCCCCTCGCCTCCTGCTCTTCAGGATCCACATCCATCGGGGGCTGGGAAGAGCCATGGAGCCCCCTTCTTAGTCAGCCTTGCTGCAGGGGCCCTCAGGCACCTATCCCTGTCACCAATGAGATGGGGTTATAGATATATTTGTATACGTTTGTATTTTTTTGTCCCTTATTGCACATTTTACTGCCTTTCCCCTGTTCTAGTAAAGTTGTTTCCATTTTGATTTACAACTTTAGGTCTCTTGTTCTTATTCCCCTTTTAGGTTCCCTTGGGAGGGTGAAGGAAGGGCCTGGTATTAGAGAACAATTCTCTCCTTCAGTTTTCAGTCCACCCAAACTACTAAACCAGGACACCATGCACGCATGTAGAGCACATAGGGATTACTAACTCCAGCATGTGTTAAGGGTACTAAAAATGTATTTTTGCATGTGTTTTCTGGTACACTGATGCCCTTTTCAATGCTTTCAGAGACACTCCAATGCAAAATTACTGTGGGGCAGCCAAGTATTATTACAAATGGAATACACTCGGGAGGAGAATCACTTGGATCTTGATCTCTGCTAAAATACAAAGAAGTAGAATTGCCTATCAAGTGCTTGAAATTGCAATCCTGCTATTCTATGCAAGGAAAAAATTCAGGTCTGTATCAACCCACATGCCTTTAAAGGGGCCAGTAAGAGAAAGACATGGATGATGTGTGTGTCTAGTGGACACACTGTGTGTCTAGTGGACACCACATGAAATGGAAAAAAATAAAGCTTCTCTCTAGTGTGATGGTCCAGATGCATTCTTAGTCTCAGAAAATCCCTAATCCACTGGTAACTAGAAGTATATGAAGAAACGATCACTCTGTTATCATTTTTAAGCTTCTACTAGTACACAGAATCGTGGACTGGATGCTGAGCAACGTGGTCTGAACAGTCCCTTCCAATTCAATGATTCTGTGATTCTCTGATGCTGTGTTGGGTGCTGTGCCATGGTGATCAGACACAGTCTTTCTTACTATCTATGTTAACAGCAAGGCCAAAGTATAATATAGTTCTAGAGAAAGAAAAATTACCTTGACACGGGGGGGTTAATTTCAACAAATTTTAGAGGTTCACAATATTTCAGAAGAAAGCTCTTTAGTAACTAAGGTACTTCTTACTGGTTTTTATAGCTTTTTAAAAATTCTGCAGTGTGTGCAGCAGAGAAAATGTGAAACAGTTTCAAAATCTTAGAGGCTGCCAGGGAAGAAAGAAAACAACAGCCTTTCTTTTCCCAGAAGCCTCAAAAAACAGGCCACCACAACTTTGACACAGAGGACATCACTGTGCGAGTGCCATAATGGCACAGGATTAGCTTAACAAAGCAAGAAGCTCAAGGAGCCAGAGCCTTCCTCCTTCTCCTCATTTCCAGCAGCCTGTGCAGCACAATGTCCCAGGATGTGTTCATTCCGGCCTTTTCTCTTCCCACCTGGGAATCAGGGCTGCTACCCCTTGACATATCAGGCTTCCTGAATTCCTAAGTGTCAGTGCTTGTGGTGCACTGGCAATCTTACCTTTCCACACTGCTTACATTTCCCCTCCTGCCTCCGCCTGTGCACCCAATGGTGTCGGACAAAGTTCTGCAAAAGATGGACAAAAAATGATGTTCTAGGAAGCAATCAGAGTTTGCTCTCAAAGGCACTATCTCTGTGAAACTGGTTTAGGGGCACCAAAGGAAAGGTCCCTTCAGCCAATAATTTCTGGAGCAAAACGCAGTGGTCCCTGCAGGAAAGCCCAGACACAACCATAGCTGCAGATGGAATAAGGATGAAACGGTGCTCTTTATCCATGTTGAAACATGGACAGTGCTACTCTCTCTGTACTCTAATATAAAAAGAAAGCCCATTACAGGATGGGAAGATAATAGTCACCAGAATAGAGAGCACAGAAGTGCTCTAACACTGCTGTGTCCAGCCCCAGTGCAGGATCTTGGTCTGTATTTCTCATCTGCTTGGAAACAGCCTTATAACGCAAAAAAATTACAAGTCAAAGCAGGAGAAGGAAAGGAGAGGAGGAAGGAGCAGTCAAAGAAGCAATCTTTTAACCTTGTTTGGGCTGCTCATATCCTGGATGACAGCAAGCAGCGGGCATGAGAAGGACTAGGGGGAGGGGAACAGGCCTGCTGCCCCCCTTTCTGCATAAGCAAAGGGGTTAGAAGGAATCTGCCTGCACCATACTGTTATGGCAGACAGCACTGATGTGGCAGGGAATTGAGATACCTCTGCTAAGAGAAAGCTGGCCACTAAATCAAATAGAAAAGTTAACAGGTGGGGTTTTTTAAAACAGTGTCTTCTAACTTTGTAAGACAGTTCTATAAATATTTCAATAACAGGCTAACCCACCACCTTCAGAGGAGCTGAATTCATATAGAAGGTGGAGATGAACCAGAAGGTTTCTGAATATTTGGACACTAGAGGACATTAGGACACTAGAGGTACTTTGGGAAAAAAAAACAAAAACAAAAAACCAAAACAAAAAAAAACCAAAACAACCCCCCCCCCCCAAAGAAAAAAAACAAACCACCAACCACCATGAAGAGGAAGAAAGCAAGTGGAAAGGGAAAAAGAAAAATTATTTTAAATAGTTAAAAGGTCATGGAAAAAAAAAAAAAAGAAATGCTACAAAAATGTTCAAGAAAGAAATGTTCAAAAAATGCTCAAAAAAGAGAGAATAGCTGAATGAGTGGGAAAAGAGACACCAGAAAGATGAAATGGCTTCTGTCAGTGTAAGTAATGGAGTGCTTCAGCTAGAATTCATTTTACATTTGTTCTGGGAAGAAGAACATATCCCACTGGGAACCAATACTCTAAGAGTCCTCTGAAGCTAAAAGCACTGCTGCAGCTCCACACCAGGTGGATCAGCACACAAATTGAATGAAAAGAAATCATCATTTGTCCGTTACTTACTTCTCTTGGAGATCTGGAGCCTCCTTCTCGGAAAGTTGGTTTGCAGCGAAAATTAATCTGGCATTAAAATAAAGCTGTTAGAACTGAAAGTGAGCTGAGAGAGAATTTATTCCAATATGTTGATCTAGGCCAGACTTCCAAAATATTTATTATCTAATAAAATATTAGTTTAGCTAAATCTTGTCAAATCTCTTTTCATATGCCATAATAATTCTCCCTGCTAGATCTCAATATAGCCCTCATCTTCACTAATGATATTGCTGCCTGCTCACTGCAACTCTTTAAACTGTCTCCCCATTTCCTAGAAGAAAACAGCTTCTTCTGCCTTTTTTTTCTTTTTAAAATCTTTTGCAACCAAAGTGAACTTAAGCTGAGGTCTCAAAAATTAATAGGAGCTGAAAATCAAACTTTAAGACCTTGTAAATCCCAGCTTTATGTCTTCATAAGCAAAATCTGTGAAGTCTTCATTCACATCAAGAACTGTGTATACTCCCCTAAATTTCTACCTCTTTCTTAGATCAGGCTTCTTTTATCCCCCTCGTCAACCACAAACCATTGTACAGCCTCACACAGTGGTGTTGCCTTTTTCAGATGGAATAAGAAAGGCAGGAATAGGTCAACAGGAGCTTCCATGAATGGAAAATATTTTGGGGAAGATGAAGAGAAAAAGTATTTAACAAACAAGGGAGTCCTCTGACAAAAATTCTCAATTTTTTTAGGAAAAAAAAAATAATAATAGAAGGTCACAGGAAATGTAAAAGGAAAAAAGTTTTCTGAAAAAAAGAGAGAGGCATAGGAAAAGGCCAAATGATATGTGAGACAAGGATGGACTAAGTAAAATGGATTCAAGTTTAAGTTGACAAGTCTTCAAAGAATAAAATGTTTAAGGATACTGTATAGCCATGCTGTTGTCATGAAGTCCAAAAGGACTGAGTTTCCAAAAATTTAAATACAAGCCTTCCCATGCAAATAAGTTTTTCACTTATTTAATAATGCCATTTAGGAATAATATCTCAAGGTAAGGGAAAAAATTGTTTTTAAGAAAAGATTAAAAAGTAAACAAAATACTTATTACTTAAGAAGAAATAAAAGCCATACCAATCCTAGTCTTCCTCCACTGCTTTTTATCTGGAATTGCAATTCATAGCCTTATTGACATGACAGGCTGGAAACAGACCTGTCAGCTTTTAATAATTTTACTTACACCTTTGCAGAGAGGGCCAAGTAGAAGACCTATGTACCATTTAAAAACTTCACATGATTTAGGAAGGATGCAGACTTAATAACAACCTTCTGCCAAGAGGTGAATTTCAGTGTCTACAGAATGACATAAACAAGCTCAACAGAAGAGCTTTTTTCTAAGTGCTCTTTTGCTCTGGCTGGCAATGCCATCATTTTGCTGGGCTGAAGAGAATCAGCACTGCTCCTGATGAAGGAAGTAATGAAAAATTCACTGGTAACATTTTTGTGCTGAAAGCATGTGCTGATGCTAATTTCACTGTGGGTAAAAGCATCGGGGGTGGAAATGGTACCTCTCCAACTTGGTATTATGGCAATTACTGGAACATTTGTCAACACAAGTCCAAATACTTGGAAAGCAAAAAATCTTTCCAAAGGATTGCTGCTATAAATTTATTCTGCATCAACTTCTTTTATGGAGAACAACTTTGCACAACATAGAGGAGTGAAAACGAAGCTCTAATGAAATCAGTGGGGAAATTGCCACTCATATTTCTTTACACAAATTCCACCAAGCCAGAAAAACAGTGGTGGGAAATTTCCTTAACACATTAACAGTCGGGCATAATGAAGAAGCAGCACTGATGGAAAGATAACTCAGTGAGAGATATTCATAAGCACCTGAAGGTAAGGTGGGCTCCTTAAAGGAACTGAGAAGCAGGACAGATGCTGACAGAAACAAGGGTACTATAAAGAGAAGGTGTGATGGTTTCCATTTTAAAAACAAGAAATTAATTTCTGAGGATCTGAGGACAAAACATTATAGTCTAGTAAACACAGTGAAAAATGTTCATAATAGCATCTTATCCTGCATTGTTCAAAACAACTGTAGCTGTCACAAGATGAATTATACTGGCTTTAGTTGAGAAATTCTGAAAGATCAATTTTGTGCATGAAAGGATACTGTAGCTTCAATTTTTCAGTCTAAAAGGGCATTCATTTTTAATCATAAAAATTACAGAAGCGTTCCATGTTGAGTTTTTTTGGTGTTGGGGTTTATTTAATGGCTCACGGGGTTTGAAGAAATATCTTTTAAATACAAGCTGGAATTTAGAGTCAACTTTTAAGCCAGTACAGTGGCAAAACAGCTACAAAAACCTACATCGGCATACGATGCTTCCCAGACTGAAACCTCAGTGAAAGAATGAAATGAGTGTAAGAATGAAATGAGTGCTGTCTGCCTGAGGCTCCAGAAGATGGCAATCTCTTACCTTCTCTAGCTGCTCCATACAGGCATTGTGGACCACAATCTTGCAGGCAGCACACTTCCTCCGCAGAGCAGATTTCTGCAAGAGCAAAGGGAAGGTGTGTGCGTGGAGGTGAGCGCTGCTCCCAGGAGGAAAACGTTTGATGAGAAGCAGGAGCTATTTCTCTCCTTATGCCACATGCCTTTTTTTTTTCTTTTTTTTTTCTCTCAACTGCTTTTTATATGGAAAAAACCCCGAAACGCTGAAGCTCTTCCAATTAAGAACTGGACTTTGTGAAAGGCAGTACTCCAGCTTGGGAACTAGAAGTAGAAGTCTCCCTCCTTTAGGTAGGAGAACAGGCTGTTGCAGCACTCTAAATAGGAGCAGCCTACAAGGAGGTTGAGCAGAGAGGAAAAAAACCATACATGCAAATCAGACTAAATTATTTCATGCCTATCATATAATATTTAATTTGATGGGCCTAACCATTGAGTTGCAGAAAGCTACTTGGGTCATTTAGCAGAGAATGATAACCTTCTCACAGAATGTGTTAAGTATTTATGAAAGGTTACAGCAAATTCTCAACCTAATTATACTGGTTGGTTTTACTAATTTCAGTAGGGCTTTTAAACTAATTTCCATTCAATCCCGTGGGCCAATGAATATTAGAGCAAAAGAATGGATCCAGGAGAGAAAGTATATAGTTACTTTTTTTTTTTATTTTTTTTGCATATACTTAATTTAATAAACCAAATGGAATTAATTTTCAAAGAAGTTTAATTTACAGTCCTATGCTTGAAAGACAGAAATTTATAAATTTACATTAATTTGTTAATGCTCATTTAAATCTCTTAAGAAATTTGTTCATTCAAATTTTCAAGGCATTGTAAAAACCTCAAGAATAAAAAGAGAACTCAGTTTTAGCTCACATTATGGAAAAATGATTACACTTTACTGAGTTTCATGAGTCTCATAATTATCTAGATACACTCTGTCTGTGCATATATATGGATATATGCATATGTGCAGATACATGTATGTAGAGTGTTGTTTTAATGTTACTCCTGAGGAATCCTGATGGTGGGTAACAGAATAAGCTTTCATGTGTTTTGTGACTTGTAAATTTAGGTATCTTTATAGTCTCCATGTCTACCAAAATCAGTCAGGCAACGTAAAGGAATCGGTCACTTAGAGGAAAAACTGCAAAAAGCAAACAAAGAAAATGCCTTACGAGCAGCTCATTTTTTTAACATGTTGCTTTTGGGGCCATTCTCATGATTTTTGAATGCTGGTGGTATTGCAAATATGTACAACCATTTATAGTGAGATGCTAATAAAAATTCAGACTATCTTTTCCATTACTTCTGAATTCTTTGATTTATCATGAAATGTCAGCTCTGTGTTCCAGAGATTATGAGTTTATGTTCTGTGCAAGCTAACATTTTTTTGCCAAGTCTTTGTAACTGCAGTTTAATAATTTCTCACCATTGAAAACATTTGATCTTAAATAGTTTATGTGTAAAAGAGCTAAGTCAAAGGAAGACTAGGACAGACATAGAAATACACAGTGTCTTCAGAATGTTCAAACTGGAAAGGTCTTGGCCTTTTGATAGATCAGGTTAAATTAATCACAGCTAAGCCATTTCCATCTACTTCTTAAACTGATGAAATCTCCATCCACTCCTAACATGTTATAAACACAGGTCTCACTTTCCCCAAAGGGAACATATATTATGGTACATGAAAGTACTCTGGTCAGGTCAAGCAAAGGCCAGGAAGTTAAGAAGCTGAGCAACTTTAAACTTCTGCTTCCTAAATATGACTTGACACTTCAAGGCCTATTGGCTGGAAAAGCTTATCACCCCATAAGGGTGATATCCCAACTTCCCCAGATAGAAGTCTTAAGTCAGTGGGTCAAATTCACCAGCTACTGCAAACAACCCTTCCAACTCCTAGAGAGATACATTTTTCAAGCTAAAACACAGCCTTGCAAATTGTATGCAATATATTATTCAATTTCCATGCTGCTTTCAATGAGCTAAAGCATGAGAAAATGTTTTCTCCATTTTAGAGAGGCAAACTTCGATGAAGAACATAGGAACCATTGCATTGTGTCAGACCAAAGGTCCACTCAGCCAAACAAACCCTGTCTCCAGCTTTTGCCAAAACCCAGTGCCTTCTGACCAGTATAAATACAGTGCAAACACACGGTGACATTTCCTTTGAATATTACTCCACAATCAACAGTCAGCTGCTGCTGCTGGATCTTTGCTTCAGCACTCTTTGTAAGCAGACACAGACTTCCCAGGCTTAGCCTTAAAAGTAACCTATTTGCTTGAGAAGTTGGGGGGATGGATATTAAATTTGAGCTATGTAGCTTTCATCTACATTTTGGATTAAAGTGCCCCCCAAAACAGAGGTGATTAGTGAGCCAAAATTCTTTGATTTGGATCAAATTATATGAGGGTGTTTAGTTAAATAAAAGCAAAAAAATGCTATTGCAAGGAGCCACAAGCAGTATCCATGAACAGCTCAGAGAATATAGACTCCCATTATATACTTTGCAGTCCGAGGGCCACAATGCTCCCCTGAGCACTGACTCAAAGCAAGAGCTTAAACACAGGATCCTTATTCTCTCACCATGTTTTCTAAATACCAGTAGGTTAGTTTTTTTATTCTCTTCTGCTGAAGCAGTTTAAATGAAACACTAGGTGAAAAGTTGCTAAAGCAAGTATTTAACAGTGACTCTCCAGTCAGAGAAGAGACAAGTATGGGTTAGGGATCAGCCAAATGTATCTTTTTCATACAAAGTGGAAAAGCTTCAATAGGTGAAGTCAGTCCTCAAATAAAAGGTAAAAGCTCAAATATGAGTGCACTGATTGTTGGTGAGTGCATTCATGAGACTGGAAAATTCAGCTCAGACCCTCTCAGCGTTTGAAAATGGCAAAGATTTTATCAGACTCTACTCTCACAAACCCCAGTAAGTGATATGGAATCATAACGTCATTTAGGTTGGAAAGAACCATCAGGAGAAAGATGGTCACTTTAAGATCATCAAGTTCAACCATAAACTGAACACTGCCAAGTCCACCACTAAGCCACATCCCTAAGCACCACATCTGCACATCTTCTAAATGCCTCCAGGGGTGGTAACTCTGCCAACACCCTGGGCACCCTGTTCCAGTGTCTGACAACCCTTTCACTGAATAAATTTTTCTTAATATCTAATCTAAACATCTTCTGGCACAACTTAAGGCAATTTCTTCTTGTCCTAACACTTGTTACTTGGAAAAGGAGACCAGTCCCCTCCTCACTACAACCTTGTTTCAAGCAGTTGTTTCAGCCATAAGGTCTCCTCTTAGCCTCCTTTTCTCCAGACTAAACAACCCCAGTTCTCTCAGCTGCTCCTTAGAAATTCTTTAAACCCTTGACCACTCTTGTTGCCCTCTGGACAAATTCCAGCACCTCAGTGTCCTTCTTGTAGTGAGGGGCCCAGAACTGAACACAGTACTCAAGGTGCAGCCTCACCAGTGCTGAGTACAGGGTCACCAACACTTCCCTCCTCCTGCTGGCCACGGTGATTTCTGATACATGCCAGAATGCCATTGGCCTTCTTGGCCACCTGGGTACACTGCTGGCTCCTATTCAGCCAGCTGTTTAACAGCACCCCCAGGTCCCATTCCACTCTTCCCCAGCCACTCTTCCCCAAGCCTGTAGCATTGCCTGAGGTTGTTGTGACCTCGGTTCAGGACCCAGCACTTAGCCTTGTTGAACCTCTGACCATCAATCCAACTTATATGCTTGTGTGTATAAATAAAATGGGCTACTTTCTCTGAACACTTCTGAAATACCTCAATATGCTAACCTTTCTCCTCTTTCCATATTAATAAAGCTATTAAATACAGCCATCTCACTGTGTAAATAATCTGGGTCAAGATTGTTTGAGGCTTTTTTTTCCTGAGCACTAAAGTATTTAATCAGCAACCTTTTGCCCTTCTTGCATTCCTTCTGGAACACAAGAAATAACAGCAAACAATTCAAGGTCTCAAGTGTCTGAGCAGTGTATCTCTCTGAATTCAGGTTTGTTAACTCAGAAAGACAGAAGGAAATCTGAAAGTAACTCACTGAGAACTTGACTTGGCAGCTTTCCTCCCCCAGGTAGCAGAGGTCCCCAGAAACATTTGTCTCCAGCCACAGATGCTCTCCATTCACAGCATTTTCCTGAGAAAAGATGATAATGGGGTTTGTGAAATTCACCATGTGTGTGTCAAGGAAAAAAAACCAATAATAACAAATTCTGATTTTCACCATGAATTTAGGGAAAGAAAAAAAATCCCCAAATGCCAACAACCACACAACCATGTGTTATTTTGTTTTTCTTCAACACAAACCCATAACAATATTACCCTGGCTGACCAATCCTGCTTAAAGGATGCTGATGACACAATGAATGATGTGTCACCAATCCACAGTAGTTGTAGTGTACAGTTCAGTGAAACTTTGTCCATATTCTTACCACATTCTGCAGAGGTTAACTGGGACTCTAGCTTTCAAAAACACGAGACATACACAGAATTTTAAAGAAACAGAAAATCAAGAGAGATGAAACAAAAGCATGACTACTGAACTTCCAATTGGAGAAGCCAAAAAATTTGAGAACTGTGCTTGGAAGTGCAAAATAAGACACTGAGATAGAAGATGACAGGATACTTTAGACAAGGAAAAATACTTCCTTTAAAATGGCTGAATCAACACTGTAAGCTTATGAAAACTTAGACAAAACATTAAGACTAGACTTTAATTTTATACTGGAAAGAATGATTTAACTGACAAAATTCTCTCTCAAAGGAAAAAAAAAATAAACTACCTAGCACACTGACAATTAGCAGTGATTAGAAGGGTAATATCTGATTTTTCTTTGACAGCTTCATTTAAACAAATCTCCATCTTAATTCTATAAAAAATCTTTTTCTGAGGAAATTTGGTTGTAGAAAGACTACAGATTTCACTTAACTGTAATCCTGGCTCAACTAAAAAGCCTAAGAAGTCTACTCTACACTTGTTGAGCAAACTGAACAAACAAGATTTCAGTTCAGTCAGAATTAGAGCATGATGGAAAACACTTTGACAGTCTCTGACATTTGGTTCCCACACTGCAGAAGTCACAAATGATGACATCTTACCAAGCAGATGGCGGCCGACAGCAGGATGCTCTGAAATAGCCATCTTGGTTAAAATAATTTATTTAAAATAACACTGACAGTTTCAAAAAGATGAAATGACAAAGCTTCTTTTGCCATGGAGATTTCTTAGGTAATGGCAAAATCCTTTGGATTTGGGAATACAAGTGCAGCTGCAATAGCAAAGACTTATGCAAGCCTGCATGTAATACCCAGGAGGACAAAACAACATTGGGGTTTTTTCTGGTGAGAGGTCTACTTGTCCACAGGTGGTTTAACTTAATCAGAAACGTTGCCATTGATGTCAGACTCAGTATTATCCCCCAGAAAAGGAACTAAATGAGAGTGAGACTTGGATTCCAGTCGACTGCCATTGCACCCTGATTAATCTTCATTTAGTGACACCCTGTTCTGTACCTCCATTTCTTCTCACCTTTCATGTGCCTTTCCACCTGAATTGTAGACTCCCTAGGACAGAGGTCTTCCTAAACTGTACAGTTCAGTGCATGGTAGTTTAGGTGAGGCTTTTCAGCACTTTTATAATCATAGAATGGCTTAGGTTGGAAGGGTCCTTAAATATCTACTCCAGCCTCCCTGCTGCGGGCTGGGACACCTCTCATCTAGACAAGGTTGCTCAAGGCCTCATCTAACCTGGCCTTTGACACTTCCAGGGAAGGGGCATTCACAATTTCTCTGGATAATCTGTTCCAGAGTAACACCACCCTCGTACTAAAGAACTTCTTCCTAGTGTCCAGTGTAAACCTATTCTCCTTCAGTTTAAAACCTTTCCCTTTCTTGTTGCTGGACACACTATGAAAAATCCCTCTCCAGCCTTCCAATTGGTTCCCTTCAGGTATTGGAGGATTGCCCTAGAGTCTTCTTTTCTTCAGGCTGAACAATCACAGCTCTTTCAGCCTCTCCTCATAGCAGAGGTGCTCCAGCTCCTGGACTGTCTTTTGGCTCTCCTCTGGACTCATTCCAAAAGACTGATGTCTTTCTTTCTTACTACTGGATGTAGTATTCGAGATGGGGGTCTCACAACTACAGAGTAGAGGGGGAGAATCACTTTTAGGGGGAAATCTCTAGTATCTACCTACCTGTTCATGTTCTAGTCATAAGATAAAATTACTCCTTTCTTTCTCCAAAACAGGACAAACAGGGCAGTTTCACTGCTTCTTTTTGTCCCTTAAAATAGAAGCTCCACCACTGCAGTTTAATTATCAGGTTGATTTTCACCAAAATTCTGGTTTGATTGTTGCAGGTCTTTGGAGCAGCTTCTGGAGAACTGCTCAAGATTTGCACAAATGGATGAAGAACATAATCCATCTGATTCAGATGATAATTACTCATATGAATACTTTATTAATGACAGCAATGTCTGCAAAATGGGTGACTATTTTGTATTTTACACCCATCTCACTACAGCCATCTACACTCTGGCATTTTTGCTTAGCCTGCCAGGAAACACTAGTGTCACAGATATCCTTCAAATATGAAAACCTTACATTTTCAATTAACATCTTCATCATTAATCTCTGTCTTCGATTTAGTCTTCTCTTGTATTCTGCCTTTTCTGGGCTGTAGACCTGTCCTTTGGGTGGATTTTTGGTGAGTTCCTCTGCAAAATGATGAATGATATTTTCTCCACTGGCTACTACAGTGCTGTTTTCTTTCTGCCTCTCATGACTGTCCTGCAGTACCTGTCCTTAATGAACCCTCTCTCAACTCTGAGATCCCAGACACAGTGCTGTGGTTTTCTAGTGTGCTTGGCTCTTTGGACTGGTAGCATATTGTGGTTCCTGTGATGATTCAGACCACAGTGCAAGAACACTTTGATGGGGTCAAGAGCTGTGATTATGCCTTCTGGAAATAGAAAATGGTTGACATTTATCTAAGAAATGTGCTCTTCCTGTTTTCTTTTTGGGGTTATTGTATTCTGTTACCTTAAGATATTGATAATGCAAAATAGCCTTTAAGAACTTGAGTTATCTGAAGAAACTTTTCAAGCCTTACTCAGATGGTCAATTATTCAGGTTGTAAATTGTTTCCCTTCAAATTAATCCTTATATTACAGCAGTTTTCTCCAGCAATTTTTCTCTGTATCAGTTTCACAGCACTTTATGGAAGCCTCGTCACATCATACTAATAAAATGACTAAGCCCACAGTATTACTCAATATATTCACTTCCTGTCTAGTTTATGAGGTACCAGGCAAGAGGACCAAAGCAGAAGGGTCTGAGCTCATCAAAGAGTGTTTGACCTCAGCACATTTTCTGCTGACAAAACAGTGCAAACTCAACATTACAGCCCAGAGCTAAATTTTATAAATTATAAAAGCTGTTTAGGAAGGATCAGCCATGAAAGCTAAGCAAGAAAGCAGAGAGCTCTTGGGACATAATTTTTAATGAGGAATCAAAATTACATTAAAGAGTCCATTCAGACCATGTCCACATAACTTGCCAACCAGGATTTCTAAAGACAAAGTGGCCTATTTCCATAACCTAGTTTACACTGATTGAGCTTGTTCCATAATTTTCCAGACTGTATCATAGATTCACACGTCTGACTTTACATCACAGTGTAAATAAAATCAGTAAGTAGTCTACAAGGATGACCTTTGCAGCTCATGCTGTGATAGAGTTCTGACAAGACTAGATAATAAAAATGTAAATAACTTGGTGTGATCTGGTATAAGTGGCACACCTCCAGATACCTACTGCCATAAACAATTTTGCAGCACTGTGTGTGAAAACTCATCATTTCAGTTCCAGCAAACTGACATTTGAAAAATCTGCTTTCATCCTGAATTAGAGCAAAGACCTGAGACTTCCTAAGATAAAGTGACCTCCCACAAAAAGCTTTGCCTATATAGTACTTCGTCTCAATAAGATCAGAGAAAAATATTTGAACTTCACTGTTTTAAATTTTACAAGACACTATCATGTATAGGATATGTTTTGTTGAAGCTTATGAAAATCAGGATGATCTAGTCAAAGGCAAATGCCTTAACCTTTTCCACACCTAATTTTTTATTCAAATCAAATAAGAAATGTTGACAAAAATCAGTACATTTCTGTGAAGAATTTTGACTTCAGCGAATTAATATTTTCTGCTCCAAAATTTACAGGCAATATTCCAGAATGAGATGGACAAAAGGTTACTCCATCTACCAACACATAAGCTGACAGAGGTCACTGTGATCACCTCCAGTATGAGCTTGTGTCTAACACAAAACCAAAGCATGATAAAAACTATGTTATCACTTGTATATTTTGACACAGATATTTTTTCACAAGATTTTTTGTTCAGCAATCTCTTCATAAGTAATTTGTCAGTTTGGTTTATTGTGGACTTTATGTCTTTATGGTGCCTTTAGAAGTAAATGGCTAATGAAGAGGCAGTCATCCTCTTTCAGTCCCTCACCCCTTAAACTCCAATCTTATGCTCTTGCCATTTCCCTCCTGCCAGATCTAGTGGCTGTGAAGCTACACATGAATCAGTTCAACCAATTGAAAAAAAAAAAAAATAGATTCCTTTTTGCTACCAAATCAACCAGATAAATTGACTCAACCTGTGACCACACAACTGCTGGATCTAACACAAGGAGTGGTGGGTGAAAGGTGGGTTCAGTGGGACTCATGCTTTCGGTCCCAACTCAGTGTTAGAGGAGCTCAGCTGATCTGTCAAAACATGTTTTTAGGCAATTTGCTGTGTAAAAAAGGGACCCATCTGTTGTGGTGGATAAAACAGCTATGACTGCAACCTCATATTCTGCAGAGAACTGAGGAACTCTTGTTTCCTCACCTGGCTTCCCAGGCCTTGCATGTAGGTGAACTCAGCGTCCTCTAAAGAGAAGGAGCCCCTGCTCACTGAAGCGGAGGCTTCCTGGCAGATGCAGCCTCCCTCACAGGGGACACACAGACTCAATATGCTCTCCCAGATGGGGACCTCCCGTTTGATTGCTCCTCAGCCATTACCACCTTCATGGCAAAGAAAAATTATTTCAGTATGACAAAAGTTCTTTGCACGTAAAACGAAACCCACATGTAATCTTCTGTGAAGGAAGAGAGGAGAAGAAATACAAGGACAAGGAGTTTTGGAACAGTGTAATTACGTGTTCCTAACACATTCCACTAATTCAACGAGGTTTCTTCTCTTAAGTGTCCCAGCATGGCTAAATGACAGAGCAAGTGTTTATAATTAAAGCTCTTAAGAATTTCAGTACCTCAGTGTTCTTCAGGCTGGAGTCAGCTTGGTTTCAAAAGCGATGCAGATAAAACTGGGTAACTTAATTTGCCATGTCAAGCAGTCATAGATGCAAGCCAAACAAACACACCAGGCAGCTCAACTTTCTAGTTCAAAAGAGTTGTAAAGTCCAGTTGTAGTGGAAGGAGTGGAGCTTTCCTCCACTCCTGCCATGATTGGTGTTTCTGCAAAAACTTGTGAGAGACAGATTTCTAAAATAAGCCAATAATAATTTTTTCCCTTTGTTAACACTCCAGTGAGGGACAGCAATCATACAAATATATTTTGGGTGATAAACCTATAATTATTGTAAAACTAGTGCTCAGTCAAAATTAATTAAATATTGGTAAGCAAAATACTTGCTTTAGTCCTGTATGAGGTCACTATTGAGCAGAAAAAGTTTGTTTGCATGTCTTTCCCAAATGTCATTCTCTTAAGTTTGGCTTCTGTTTTACCCTTAACTCTGCAGTTCCAGAGTTTCTAGTGCTCATTTTGAAAGCCATAGTAACATCCTAGATGCTTTTCTGTTTATTGAAATTCTCAACTTTAACAGCACCTAAGCACATTTGAATTTGGGAATATTATTCACATAGAAATCTCCCCTTTTTAAAAAAAATACTATTTCAAATTTAATACATCTATACCTACTACATCATATCTTCAAAAGCTTCAACAAAACACTTCAACTTTCAGAATTATTTTTGTGTGTTCAACTTTGAGGTATAGGTTCACTACATTCTCTAACATTTTCTTCCATTCTCCCTTCCTCCACCATGCTTTCCACCATTTTTTACATCAGTTTCTGACTCCTTTATTCTCTGCTTGAGATTGTTACCATCATCTGCAGAAGCACAATAATGCTTTTCTTCATGGAGAAGCAATGTCCAGATGATATCAACTCAGATGATTATTCTCTTGTCCTCATGAACCATTATTCTCGCTGAAAAGTTCTTAACTTCAGTCCTTTTGGCAGCAATGGGAAAAAATATCTATTTTCAAGAAAGGCACCTTCTGTAATATCACTGCATCCTCTATACTTCTATAAAAAAAATAATAGATACGGCTTTCATTTTGAAATATGTCAGACCTCTTTTTTCTCTTTATCTCTTTTTTTAAAAAAAAAAACATTAGTTCTGAAACCTTGATGAAAAACAAACAGCAAAGTAGGGCTAGTCATCCTGAACACATTGCTTCAAGTGTCATCCACATACAAAATTTTGGCAGTTTTTAAGTATGCATGGAGCTTGCACTCGCCTCTACTTAAGTGAAACAAAGCTCCCAAGCACCTCTTACATGTTTTTATCTGACATTAGATAACCATTCCCCAGGGTTCTACTTTCTCATGTGAGCATCTGATAATGTAAATCTCTTTTCAACTGAATACTCTGTTTCCAATTAAAAACTAGGCAGGCAGAGACCCTAACGTAAGGGAAGTATCCTGCAGTGTGAAAATTAGTATAGCTTTTAGGCTTCTGTTACAGAAGCCAAATGGTTCACATGGAAAAGAATTACATTTATGTAGACTGAATATATATTTTATTATATGTAGGCCATATATTAGTGTATTAGTATGTGTTAATTATAGAAAGTGTACTGTATCACTAGGCATTTTTAAAACTTCCAGTTCATAAAAGTAGATGAACAACACTACTGACTCATGCCAAAATACCCCACAGAATGCAACAGATTCGCTGCAAAGTTACATTCACTGAATAAAAACACCTCTCATGGGCCACCTCACTGTTTTATTTATCTAGCTCATCCTCCATCACTTTGTCCACAAGGATTTTGAGTCTTGGAAAAGTCAATAGAACAAGAAATCTCCTGTCATCTACCAAGCCAATCATTTCTTTACAAAAGGCTGTCAGGTTATTCAGGTATGATCTCCCCTTCATAAATCCATGCTGACTACTCTTGGTCACTTACTTATCTTTAGGATTTTTGGTAATGGCTTCAAGAAGGATTTGTTCTACCCCTCTTCCTAGGAATTCAAATAAGCAGTTCCCTGGATACTCTACTTTGCTGTTCTTTGCTGAAGACAGGATTGACATTTGCTTCCAGTCCTCAGGAACCTCCTCTAATCATCACAGCCTTTAAAAGACAACTGGCCTTGCAATGGCATCACCACACATCTCATCAGGTCCATTGGACTTCTAGGTATTTAATCTGTTTAAATGTTCCCTAATCTGATCATCCTACACAAAAGAATCTAAATCTTCCTTGCTTCAACCACAGATGTCAGTGGCCTTGGATTCTCAAAGACAGGTCTTGCTAGTAAAAATATAGGTAAAAATGCCAGTGAGCACATTGATTTTTCTATGTCCCTTGTCATCAAGTTCCCTGCACCATTTTTCCTACTGTTTCTACTGCTGTTAATATGCCTACAGAAATCATTCTTGTTGCCTTTCGTGTTCCTGTCATATTCAACTCCAGACTAGCTCCATCTTTCCTTACCCCACCCCTGTGAAACTGCTTAGCCCCCTCTATAATCCTCCTGGTGGGCCTGACCCTGCTTCCACCTCTTGTATTGGTTGCATGGATGTGTTTGGGTTTGGGGGAGGATTGGGAGGGAGGTGTTGTTGGTTGAGGGGGTTGTGGTTTTTTTCCAATATTTGACTTTTGTTTGGAGCTCCTTATGTATAAATGCAGGCTTTTGCATTATTTTACTGCTTGTGATAACAGACTGTTCTGGAGCACTGAGAAGGTGGTCTTTAAATATGAACTCGTTCTCCTTTTCAGAGTCCTATCACATGTAACTCTTGCACACAGTTCCTTGAACCAGTCAGAGTCTTCTCTCTTTAAGTCCAGGGCTATGATCATACTGTCTACCTACTTCAATCTTTTCAGGGTCCTGAACCATGTCACCATTGGTACAGGCAAAACTGCCCCTACCTTCACATTCCCCACCAGTTTTTCCTTGTTCATAAGTATGAGATCCAGCTGAGCACATCCTCTCATCAGCTCCTCAATCACTTGTGTCAGGAAGTTCTCATCAATACATTTCAGAAACCTCCTGGATTGCCTGAGCCCTAATGTTTCTTCAGAATATCAGGATGGCTCATGTTGTCAACATAAGTAACAGGGCCTACAAACATGAGGCTTATTCCAGTTGTCTGAAGAAGGTCTCATTTTCTGCCTCTTTCTGACCAAAGCATCTATAGCAAACACACTAAAACCAGGTTTGCCTAATCTTGATCCATAAGCTCTTTACAGGATCATCATCCATCCCACAGCAGGATTTCAAGTATTCCTGATGCAGATACAAAGGACAATCCCCCATCCTCACCATCCTGGTTTTGTCCTTCCTAAAAAGTACATATCTATCCATTATGCCACTCGAGTCACATGCTATTGCACTATGTCTCCATGATCCCAGGGAGATCATAGCTCAGCAGTCCTCTGATACTTAGTAAAAAAAATAAAGATCATGTTTTTCCTGCATGTTAAAATATGCTATGCAAATTAATAGACCATCTCAACCAACTAATTTTGTAGAAGCAGGCAAACCTAAAACCTACAAATCTGGTATCACGTACTGCCAAATGTCAGTTTTCAACTTCTACTCAAATACCTGTTTTTCTACTCTTGTTAAGATCTAGAAGGCTTTATGTCTCTAATACATGTAATTTAAGGTATAAGGTTATAATATTTCTCCTCTGAAGAACTCTCATCTTGCACCCAGAGAACTCTGCAAAGCACAGAGTAGTCTCAGGTTTTTTCATGGAACTCTAAGAATAGAAGTGCATGTCTTCAAATGCCTCTCAGTGGACATAACTTGAGTTCTATGGCTTGCAGTCACATGCCATAAATGCCTACTAATGAGTAGGCAAGAAACTGGCATCAGTAGACAGATGCAGAAGGGGAAAATAAAGTAATGAGACAATTTTGGCCAGTGAAATGCTCAACACACTAATATCCTAAGTGGCTGTCAGGATTTTTCACCAAAGAAAGCAAGAGCGAGAAGGCAGTACTTAAAAGGAGACTACAGGATGACTTTGCACAAAAGCCTATGGTTATTTTCATTGGGAGCAAATGTCAGTACAAAAATATATAAAGACCTGTGTCCAGAATGGTACAAAGGCCCTGGATGAGGTGGCTCAGTCCATACTTACTTGAAAATCTGCGCTAGTGTTGCCTACTTTATCATTTAATTCTTGGGAGTGATGTCTAAAATGGGGAAGTGTGGGAGAAGAGGCTATGAATAAACTTATCACAGGGACAGGCAGTTGAGGTGGTTCCATTTTGGTGAGGCACATTCTTCATTGCCCTCTGGCTATATTACATCACCTACTCCAGAGAATGTATTCTATATGGCCCTGCTGTAAAAAGATTGTATTTAACAAGGCAAAAAATATCTACAAGTTAACTTGGATTACGTGTAACAACTGTCCTGAAACTGAGCATTTGTAACTATGTGAGAGAAAAGAACCTCAGAGATGATAGATAGTAACAATAACAATAATAAAGCAATGCTGCCTCTAATGTAAGGGGTCTTAAGAGACCTCATAATCATCAACTGTTTTACAGGTAGAGAGGTTAATATATTGTGCAGCAAAACAATCCATCTCAGCTTGCTCACAAGGTAAGTGGCAGAGCAGGGAATGGAAATCCCACTCCCTGAGTCAGTGTCCTGTTCACAAGATCATCTGATAATGGCAAATCACTGGCAAGGAGAGACCAAAAATGGAGACTATAGCCAAGGGAATTCTTTACAGTTATTACTGTGAAGATAACAAGGAGGAAACCTTTGCTACTGCAAAGTCAAGTGACAACTTATGTTCTCATCACTTAAGACTTTGGAAAGATCTCCCATCCTGAGTCCTTGGAGAATCATCCTCAGAAATACTAAAGAGCAGGATGATACAGATGAGGTTGCAACATGCACTGATTAATGCTGCCTTCCCAGTGATTAAATACAAAGACTTCCTGCCTGGCTCCAACACATCTTAGCCCAAATATCCTTTCGCTCTCCCAAATACAAGCTTGGGATTAACAATCATTATTATAAAAGGGGGGCGGGGGCTGTTTTTGGGGTGTTTTTTTGTTTGTTTTTTTGAAATTGACATTCACTGCCCATTATAAATTTGGTCCATTTCAGTTTCTTCACATTTGCAAATCACCTCCCTATTATCTCTTACACCAGGCCTCAGATTTAAGAAATGTCTTTCTTCCCCACAGTCAGCTACAGCTGGTCAGTTCAGGCTCTTCCCAGACACTGATATCTTCCACTTGTTATCCTGCCCCTTTCCCAAACACACACCAGGGTTGCCTCCCTTCTCCCATCAAAGTGTGAAATAAAGCAGCAACACCAATCTGAGAGGCTGGGACAGCTGAGAAATTGAACTGATCAAAAATCCGAAACCATAAACCATGAAGCAAAGTCCAAAATCACTCAGCACACACACACAGAGCTACAATATTTAATCAGTATTCACCAATACTGTAGTATTTATGTACTGGGATCACATGAGGCAGGACCTGGTAAAATGAGTAGCAGGTGACTGACCTTGAAGAAGGTTAAGTTGTGGTTACTGGGTGTGGAGTTTAGATTTTTTCTTTGGTGGTTTTGTTGCTACTATTGCTTTCTAAGTACAGTTTAGAAGGTATTTAATATAGACTGTGCCTAACCCTTCATGTATGTGACTGATTTATCAGATTTCTACTAAACAGCATCAGTGACTCAAAGCAAGTATGTATTTTAATACCTTGTTCCATCAGGACCCAAGTGTTTCTGGAGGGAAAGATCAAGGTAATCTCCAAAGCTCTCCCAAGAGGATTCTATGTAAACTTTTAAACTCATTTTAACTCATTTAACAGTACTGCAGAAGATCACAGCAAATCTAATCAAGCTTCCTGCAGCATAGTCTGTAAAATTTCATCCTCTTAAACTTGAAATGCACCAGCTAGGGTGAAAGCAGAGTATGCCACCTAGAACACCATTCTAGGTGTTCTAGGTATAGAGAATGGTTATATATATAAGCCATCTTCATCACAACGTAAGTTATCTTCACCTAAAAGCCAGATGATACTGCAATGTACTGACTTCTCTACCAACAGTCATGTGCAAGATCTACTGAATGTTTTTTTTTAAATGTGATGTTTGTGTGAACTGCTGGCTTAAGGCTCAATTTCTTAGCGCATACGAGTGCATAACCACATGGAAGGTGTGTGGGAATGGTTCAAACCTGTGTCAGAGGAGGCTCAAACTTGACATTAAGAAACAGAGAGGGTGATCAAACACCAGAACAGGCTTCCTAGAGAGGTGTTTGATGCACCAAGCCTGTCAGTGTTTAAGAGACATTTGAATAATGCCCTTAATAAAATGCTTTAACTTCTGGTCAGGAAGTTGGATCAATGTAGGTCCCTTTGTATTCTAGACAGTCCTAAACTGGCCCCTTCTGAACCAGTCCAGGAACATTAGTAAAGAGGAGCAAGATGGGAAGGGTAGGGGCATATGATCCACTTACGGAAATATATGTTCTTTGTGCCAACAGCCCAGCTTGGGCCCAGAAGAAATCTACCCATGTCACAAAAGCAGCATGGCCAAAGATTTCTGTTACCTACTCTCCAGACACAACCAACTCAGCATGTGTCTTAACTTTTGGCCCATCCAGCCAAAATCGGGTACAAAAGCTTGGTGTGCTAAAATCAGATCACGTTTGCATGGCAGACCTTTTCCAGAAGGCAGTGAGCAAATATAGCCATATAATTTCTGAGCTAGAAAATCTAAAAGAGCTGTCCCATGCTGCTCAAGTCTCTACAAGTTCTCATGTCTCAGCCTTGTACTTCATAATAGAAGCATGTTCCTGCTGACCAGCACTACTTCTGATAGCAACAAAATGTTGTATGTTGAGTTAGGATAGAGAGAGTAGTGGCCAGAAACACTGCTCAAATTAATTGTGAAAAACCCCCAGAAACCTACAGTCCACTCTAAGGCCGCCCTTGGTTCCTTCACAGGTCCATTGGAGACTGCAATGTTGAGGGAGTGCACAGGAGCCAAGTGCTGGAGGCCTGACCTGGAGATTGCTTTCCTGCAAATTGAAAAGAAAAAGAAATAAATAAATGGAGTGTATAACCAATATAATTACCCAATACAACTATCCACCCCACCCCTCTACAAAAACCAGAAGAGGCAGGACAGCATCTAATTACAACCTGGGTGAAATGGTGCTTGAATGCTGTCTCCTGCTAAAGCACTTTAGGAAGAGAATAAAGCAATCTGATCACTGAAAATGACTGTTTAATGAAGATCAGTTACGTATCTGGCACTAAGCTCAAATATCAAATCCAGTGGACTACATGTGGTTCTGTTTGCCAGTTTCAGTGGAGACCACATTCATTACACCTACTCCTTACTCACCAGCTAAACCTGCAGGATCAATTTATGCATAATTCCAAATAGCTTTTATCAGAGGAATGAAATAAGAGTCTGATACTAAGAGGACAACATCTGTTGTTTTTGCTTAATTTATGGGCTGGGGAAAATCATCCATTCAGCATCAGATTATGTAAAACAAGACATGGAAACACAATTAGTCAGGAGAGAGAGTCACACACTAGTACCCTTTTTGACCACATCAGCATTCCTCGAGGTATGGCAGCTTCTTTCTGTGTACATTTCAATTCTATCTTTTTGGACCAAAGTCATTCTCATAGATTTTGAGGGACAGATAATGGCCTCTGTTAAAAGTCACAGATGGTGACCAGAAACAGTCCACAAATGGAGACAGCATATCCACTGCCTGTTTCCCCAGCAGCACCCAGCTCTGCCATTTCAGCCCCAAAAAGTGAGTTTTCAGGTGGAAGGCAGCACACTACCCTGCTGACACAAAGCTCAGCTGCTTTTGGACATTAGGTTTCATGAAGCTTCATAACATTATCACCTTGTATATTTTAGCATCTGATGCTGGTGGCCAAAGCAATCTCACAGCTTCAGCTGCAGTGATTCAAAAGAAGACAAAAACATCTCAAGGAGAGATCTCTTTTTCTAAGCCAAATACACTCATCCCCCACAAAGCAAAATGACAGTCTGGTTGTATAAAGTGCATTTTTGTGATACCACTCCCACAGTGCAACAGCTATTTATAGCATCTCCTAATCTTAACGCTGTCCCAAGGCAATAAGAGTCAATTGAGCCACTGATGAAAATCCAGGTGAGCCATATGCTAAATAAATCTTTTAATTGTCCTGAAAATATATAATGTGCAATATATATTACTGTGCAAAATATATCCACTGTAAAGGAGCTTGGAAGTCTCACTGATCCCAGTGCACGTTCAGAAAAAACTGAGTGGGCTGAATCAGAATTTTTTAAATTCCTCTTCCTGTGGGTAGCATGAACAACTTGGCACAGTAACACCATGTGCCCCCCTTCTACTTCACAGTGTGGGCAAGACATTGACATTAAGGGTTTTTTCCAAAATATTTTGCATTTGACAAAAATCAGTAAGAGGTAAGAAGCCCAAGGAAAAGACATTCACTAGCTGACAATGTATCAGGAGAGAACATTTAGCAAAAAAGATTTTTTTGCTATATATGTCAGTACAACATAAACTATGCACCTTCTCAATGACCAGATTAAGGCCTTAAGGAAATAAACCACAAGAAACTACAATGTTGGATCTTTTATTATATATGTTTTTCTCCAGGAAACAGATACCAGTATTTGTCAGTCTCCTTCCATGCTGTTTTGAGTATCAGTTCAGTTATTAGTGCTTCCTGGGAAAAAAGATAGAGGTACATTCTTATGTCTTTTTATTGTTTTAAACGTGGCAATCTGTTTTGGTGGAGAAGGGATAGCATCACATTTTTTACTTACTACATACTGTCCTCATAACCCAGGAAGGCAGCACCCACTTTGTGCAAAGTGGTACTTAAGTAAAGGTGGCTGAATAATAAAGCAATTAATTATTATTTGATGAAAAATGCCAACAATTTCAGCCAGCATGGCTTACTGCCTGTTGCTTGTCAAGCAACACAGCCTATAAAGTTCCATGCATCCACTAAAAGAATTTACTAAAGTAAAGTCTGTGATGAATGCTTGTAGGAACAAATTTATCTGACCAGCCTGAGGACGAGGCTTCCAGCTGGAAGGCACATTCAGCAGTGACTGAAAAGGTAAATGTGCCTAATGAACAGCTACAGACATCTCAGCATCCAGCCTTGGGTACTGTTTGAAGTCAAAATTAGAGATGTGCAAGCCTCCTGCAGCAGAACCTGAGACTTGGCCCACGTTCCTTCAACAGTGAGCTGAGGCTGATGAGCCTTTTGGGGGAGATTTGGCACAGGTTTGTGCCAACAGCCTGCCCTTCCCCTGCATGCCAAGCTGGATTTATGACTTTGTCTGGAAAGCACACAAAACATAGGCATGAAAATCATGCCCTTTTTTTTTTTAGGTTTGTGTTAACACTGAATCATAGAATCATAGAATTGGCTGGTTTGGAAGGGACCTCTGAGATCATCAAGTCCAACCCTTGATCCACTACCGCTGCAGTTCCCAGACCATGGCACTGAGTGCCACATCCAGTCTCTTTTTAAATATCTCCAGGGATGGAGAATCCACTACTTCCCTGGGCAGCCCATTCCAATGCCTGATCACTCTCTGTAAAGAAATTCTTTCTAATATCCAACCTAAACCTCCCCTGGCACAACTTGAGACCGTGCCCTCTTGTCTTGCTGAGAGTTGCCTGGGAAATGAGACCAACCCCCCCCTGGCTACACCCTCCTTTCAGGGAGTTGTAGAGAGTGGTGAGGTCTCCTCTGAGCCTCCTCTTCTTCAGGCTGAACACCCCCAGCTCCCTCAGCCTCACCTCATAGGGTCTGTGTTCGAGTCCCTTCACCAGCCTGGTTGCCCTCCTTTGGACCTGCTCCAGGACCTCGATATCCTTCCTAAACTGAGGGGCCTTAAAACTATCTCAGGGATTGCAAACTTGCATGAACCAGCCAGAAATGACCCTTAGGCCTAGGGGCAAGCTAAGAATGCCTAATTTTTGCACAGCTTCTTGTCAGAATTTTTGCTCAGAGCAAAGAGACTCAGAGTGTCAAAACACACAGCATGACCAGAGAAACCTTTGCCACAAAAAAAAAAAAAAGAAAAAATTGTTTAGACTTAAGATCAAACACATGGCCTTCAAATCCCAATAAGTTTAAGGTAGGTGAGATATGAAAAATGTAGGGCAAAGGCAGCACAAATTCAGTAACAGAGCAGATGCTGAGTATACAGGTGATCATATCTCATATTACTTTATCTAGTGCACCATCTGGCACTTTTCCAATAGCAAGGTAACGTGAGTGGCTTTTAGTTATCTTTCCCAGCAGTTTCATCTCGACTGAGCTGACTGCATGAATGAAAACACAGGCTCACCAGGCAGCCTTTGCCATAGAAGCAAAAGTCATCACTGTTCCCCTGACACAAGATGGCAACAAAAGTGAACCTGTGTTTTCATATTATCATTCCATTCTTCAACCTATGGAGTCCACAACTTTGTTAAAATGGGCACACCAGTCAGCTTGCTGATGTAATAACCAGCAGCAAGGAAATGCCATATCATAAGTGATGAGCTGTATTTGGTTAATTAGTTTTTCATATCCAGTAATCAGTAACTCATAGCAGATGATATTATCAGCTTAGCTAACACAACACCATTGTGAGCAGGGATGGGTGCTCATACATGTGTATGTTGTTCAGCATAAAACAAACAAAAATATTTGATAATATAATGATATATGAATAATTCCATAGTTGATACCATTAAGGAAATTCTTGTTGGCTGTCCTGGAAACCAAAAGCAATCAGACATTGAAGCTATCCAATATAATAATTGTTTCTTTTTTTAAAAAAAGAAGCATTACATTTTATTTTGCTGAAAAGTCAGGTGAGACTCAACCTACTTATTAGATCAAAGAATACATATTTGATCAAGGAGGATTTGAGTTTCTATCCAAGGCTTTTGCTTTACTGAGCCTTTTCCTCTATTTGAGGTATATTAAAATACTCCAATGAGTTGTTTAGACAGAATAATTATGTCTGAATCCTCAAAGACCACCGAAGACAATTGCTCAATTGCAGCTCATTAAAGAGTCAGAAAATTCTATTTGGAAAAGAGGCAGTGCTGCACACGGTTGATGGATTTGAGTGTCATTTTCATTGCCACTGATATTGGAGTTGTTGCTTTTCCAGGTTGGGGTTATTTCCCTCTTTTGCATAGGGGCATAAGTTACCTTTGGTGTAGTCTCTCAGCTGCAAGGTCAAGAGATCATAAAAAATACCATGTCTGGCTTCCACACATCCTACAGCTAGGACATTTGCCAGGACAGATATTTTTGGGAGCCTTTTCTCAAAGTTAATCTAGATTTTTATCAAGAATAGGACAGTCATTTGTATAACAACATTACAATAGCTCTGCTTGTCTTTGAATATTCAATGTAGATAAACCCCATGCCTGCCAGCAATCAGCTTTGCCAACTACAGCTTGAAAATCCCTGTAAAATGCCTCCATGCTGTAGGAACAATTTATATTTTCCCAACTTTGTTTGGAGGTGGTTTTCACTCTGGTAATTCGGTGTTTATGAAAGTCATGAAGAAAATGTACCAGTCAAACTCTGGCAATCTTTAAGTTCTCCCCACACATCTTTGCTGACTGCTCAGCACTCCTGCAACCTCGTGTTCCCAGCTTGTCTTCTGTGCACATAATATTCTCCTTTTGCTGACCATGAGACAATAACTATTTCACTGCAACATCAAGATTTCCAAATTTTTTGCATTTGAAATAAAAGGTGCCAGCTTCAGTCAAATCAGAAAAATCTCTCTGGTCTAGTATCCTATTTTCAACAATGGCCAGAAGCAGATGTTTAGAGAAGCACTGGAACAAATTGGGTCATCTTTCCCCTGACATACTCCAGCCCCAGCTTCCAGTAATCAGTATTTTAAGGACTTCCTGAGCTGGAGGCCACTTCCAAACCTTTGTGCCTAATAGCCTGTAATGGCTCTTAGCTCTAGGAATGTGTTAGTCCTTCCCTGAACCCATTTATACTCTCAGCCTCCAGAGCAGCCTATGCAATGAGCTCCACAATTTAATTATGGACAGTGTAAAGTACTTCCCCAGGTCTGTTTTTAAAATTCTGCTTGATAATTCAGTTGGTTTATCATATTGTGAGGAACAGCAAGTAATCACTTGCCTCTCTACACCTTCTGTGATTTTATGGATCTCCATTCATACACCCCTCTGTTCGTGCTTCCCCCAACCAGCTACAAGCAACCTAAGGCAGCTTGGGCTCCTGCTGATACTGAAGCTGTTCTAGCTTTGTCAAAGTTTTCTAGCTTGATTATATTAGGGGTAAGATTGTCAGAAGTAGAAAAAATATTCAGTATGTGGCTGCACCAGTGGTTTATGAGTGATGTCACCATACTTTCTCTGCATCATTCTCTTCTTTTGCGCCTCCCTCTTTCTGAGCCTTTTACTTGCCTTTTTTTTTTTTAATCACTGTAAGCAGCAATTTAATAATTTCACAGTTATCCAGAGATCCCTTTCCTGAGTGCTAAATGCTAATATAAAGTCCAAATTTTAAAACTCCCCACCTCTGTGCCCACCGCCCACCCCCTCGTGCATTATTTTGCCTTCATCAATTTCACATTTCAACTGCAATTTGCTGCAGAGTCATTCAGCATCAGAAGATCCTTCTGCAAATTTTCCACAGTCACCCTGGGCCCACCCCAGCTCGTTGTGCAGAGCAGCTGCAAGCTTTAACCCCCTCACACTTCATTCCCTGTGAGCAGCACTGCTCTCATCACAGATCCCTGGTGGCCCTCATTGATAAACCAGGTAAAACCTGAAGAATACTGACTGATTGCTAACCATCTCATCGCTCTCTGCATTTAAAAATTTGTTTAAACACGTGAAGACCTGAAGGCCCTAGTTTCAGTACCAAAAGCTTTTTTTCTACCTGACTGGAAGCCTTCTGGAAGGTCCACGGGCTCTCCCCTTGGCCAGACCTCCCTGGTTCATGGGCCTCATGCCTCTCTCAGCAATTTCTGTGAGACTCAAGTCCTGGCTTCCTTAGGAAAAGCTGTGCTGGCTCTCCTCCAGAACAGAATCACAGAATAGTCACAGTTGGAAAAGACTGCTAAGGTCACCAAGTCCAACTAGCAACCCAAAAAACACCCCTGTGCTCACTAGAGCATGTCTTGAAATCCTGCATCTCATCAGCAGCTCTTCAAATTTCTCAGGTTAAAACTTGCTGCTGGATTACCCCATAAGCACTCCGTAAGCCCCTGTGTGACCACTCCTTTAGGACTGTAGCTGGTTTAAGGGGGCTATTATAAAACCCTCTCAGCTATTTCTTATTTGAATTCCACAGACTGCTTACCAAAATCAAATCCTAGTGATTAGTTATTGGCCCTTTTGTCAATGTGGTTTTTATTCTCTTGCATTATCTTCCCTTTTTCCTCAGGTTCATTCATGCAAATAGCAGCTCCACCTAGGACACTCCCGGGTACCCTCAGCAGCAAATGTTAATGCAATAAATTCAATTAACAGTAAAAGAAATAGGATATTCAAAACACTTCCTCAAATACTTGCTTATGCACCTGTCATTGCTTGCTGCCCAGCGAACCAGAGACCTGGGGATCTTCCCAGCCATCCAACATCAATATCTCCAAGACCCCAACAAATCTGTCCTTCCTCTCTGTTAACCCCTCACCACACAGACCAGTTTAATAAAAGCCACATGGAAGCTGGGAGCACTCCAGGAACCAATGCAGGTTCATGCAGCTCTGCTTTCAGCCTCAAGCCCAGCCCTCCTGCACCTAATAAGCAGCTCATGTCCACTAGAGACCAACCTGACAACAATAAAACATATTTCCACTGAAAACCTTACTAAGTACTTCAAACAGCAACCCCAAAGCTGAGAGGTAACTACAGTCAGTACACCAGGTCCTGGATTAAGTAATTTCTAGTAGAAACACTTGGATCTATCACATCAAATACCATATACAGCATGTTTTGATCAGGTCAATACAGGAGCCACCCAGCCTTCCTGTGACCATCTCCTTGAATAAAGCAGACACATCAGTAACATAGAAGAATCCTACAAAAGGTAATAAGAGGCAAAGCAAAAGGAGCATAAGACCTGCAGAGAGTTTGATCAGGATAACAGAGAAAGAACCTCTACGACATGGTGTTGTCTTTTTTGGATCAAAGAAAATGTCACTCATGCAGAGGTCTCTGAGCTTTTAACAGAGGTCAGATCTATACATAAATGGGCATCACCCATTTCTTGGTCTTCCTTCTGCTCAGCTGAGGGGGTTTTTGCCTTCACTCTTCATGAACTCTCAAGATTTCTTCCCAAATATGCTTAAATTTCAAGGGGGATTTGCAATAAAAGGTAACTAAATTTTTAGGACTAACAGAGTTCCTCCCAACATGTTTAAATGTGCTATTTCTGAATAAAAATATGTACAAATGTGGCAATTACTCTTACCAGAAGACATGAAAGACCTTGGAGAAATCCTTAGAGTAACAGAAATGGCAGCATTAATGTATGTGGAAGAAAGAAAATTAATGTGTGTGGAGGATAGAATTGGTGATATGATAAAGATTAAGAGTATCCTTTATCCTTGTTATTCACCAGGAAAGAGACTAATAAATGAGACTTGGAAAGCAGGGAGAAAAATAAATAATAATAAAAAAAAAATACATTTTTTAAAAGTCACAAAGCACCAAGAAATGTTTTCTTGAAAAGAATCATTTTGCTTTATTTTTTGCTGAAATAAAACCCAATTTGATTTAGGAGATTTTTTTGGGATTGGTTTGGGTTTAATTTTTATCTTTCAACGCTATGAAAGCCAAGTTTGGAATAGACCTGATGATGAAATCTAGTCTTCTCTGTTTTCAGCAAAATTACCATATGTTTGATGATGAATTCATAAAATTATCAAAACTCATCTCAAGTCTAGTCCACTTGATCCCTCTTTGTTATTCCTACTAAGATGTTATGCCAGATCTGTACTTTTCTCATCATTATATCATATTTTCAGCCTGAAGAAGAGGAGGCTCAGGGGAGACCTCATTGCTCTCTACAACTACCTGAAAGGAAGATGGAGCCAGGCAGGGGTTGGGCTCTTTTCCCAGGCAACTCTCAGTAAGACAAGAGGGCATGGTCTTAAGTTGTGCCGGGGGAAGTTCAGATTGGATATTAGAAAGAATTTTTTCACGGAAAGGGTGATCAGACATTGGAACGGGCTGCCTGGGGAGGTGGTGGACTCTTCGTCCCTGGAGACATTTAAAAAGCGACTCGATATGGCACTCAGTGCCATGGTCTAGTGACTGTGGCGGTAGCTGATCAAGGCTTGGACTCGATGATCTCTGAGGTCCCTTCCAACCCAGCCTATTCTATGATTCTATGATTCTATCTTCTCTGTAATTCCATCCAATATGTACTCCCTGCACAATCTTCCCTAAGTTGCTATTTTCACCTTTCATCCAAAGAGTTAAAATAGAACCAACAACCAATGATTTTTAAATGATCTGTCTACAGAATAGTAGGCACCTGAAAGTGTTGATTTAGAAAACTTTAGATCCTTGGGTCAAAACCCTTTGAGTGAGGTTATGTCAGGACAGAAATGTACATAAGGAGTTGGAAGCTCACATTTTAATGATTCTGGAATCAATCAAGTAACTGGGATGATAAAATTTAATCATGGACTTTCCAAGTAAACAATGAGAAATGCTTTAGGGAACTCTGAGCATAAATGATTTCCATCTGCATCATGGACTGGACATCAGCATTACAGAAGATTGATGTGTTTTTTTACTATTTCACAAAGCAAAAGAAATCTGAATGTGAAATATTTTCATGACAATACATTTGATCCAGACAAAATCATAGGATAGGCAGGACTTGAGTTCTGTAGTTCAGACAAAAACAAAAGTGAGAGCAAACTAGACCAACATGACCACATTATGATCATGCTTTTTAATATTTTTTTTTAATAAGGTTAAATAAGATATACTGATTTTCAAAAAGGGTGCAGATTGTTCGTGCTATAACTCTGCCCACCTGAGAAAAATAAGAAAATACTAAAGTCTGTTTCCAGGGTACTTCTTGGTGGCATCAAATAATCTTCCTTTGATCTGGAAGATAAGGAAAACAAAACAATACAAGACAGGTAGGAAGGAAAGGAGGAAGAGCTAAATCCTCATCAGTTTAGAATAGCAAAGAAAAAAGTAAGAGTTATTTTTTATATTCAAACATTAGTCTTGGAAATGTTTTCTTGCCTCTCAAATGCTCGCACACTCATTTCAAAATTAACCTAATTTAAAATAATTTCTGTATGAGACAAGAATCCTCTGTTAGCATAAACTATTTACACAACTTGAAATGTCATCATGACTCAAGATCTGTACAGTCTCACACAAACTATATAATGAGTATTCTGATTTTCTTCTTTTCTACAAATTAAATGCATACCCTGCATTTTTGCCCTGGAAGCTTCAGAGAGCTGCTTCAAATGTGGATTTTTTTTGGTGCTACTTCTATGTCCCTGAATTGTTAAGTGCCCTTTTTTTTTTTTTTTTTTTGTGCTTGTGTAGTCTCTCTTCCTTGAAAATGGAAATAGAAATACAGTCTCACCATCCAGCTCCACATTTTCTCCCCATTAAAAGCTTTCATTTAGCAAACAAGCGTCTCATGGGGGTTAAAAAAAAAAACCTTCCATTTCTGAGTGTGCAAACAAAAACTGAAGAAGGCAATGAAGATCCATATTCATTAGTCAAGTGAAAAATACTTCAAGAGTTCTTGGAATACCCTATTTAATACCAAAAGAATTCTGTTACCAAGTACTGATGCAAGAATGACCCAGAACAAAAGTAAGCTTTAAAACAAACCAAAATATTTTTCCTAAGAAAATATTTTAAAAGCACATAGAAATGAAAAACAATCTCTCTTCTGAAAAGCAAGTTAGACCTTCAAATTCCCAATAAAATTTTTAAAGAAAGAAGAGAGCATAGTTAACAGAAAAGGGCAGAGTTCAGGCTTTGCCTGCATGGTTCTTCAGGGTGGGGCAAGGGAGGAACCTGCAGTTACTTAGTATTAGAGTGACACCTGAAAAGGCAAATTAAAAGTAACATTCAATAACCAAGTAAATTCTATCTTCTCTCTAAGGAAGGAAACACAGCAACTGAGATAAGGTGAAGCTTCTGTCTCCCACCTATCCTCTGCAGGACTGTACAAGATACAGAAACAGCCAGAAAAAAAAAAAATAAAAATCGACATCTGCCTTTTTCTTCTCATTCCTCACCACACAAAGACTGTACAGTTCAAAGGTACATACCACTGTGTTTAGAAAATCTTGTTCTGAGCACCTGGTACCACAGGCCTTTAATTCCCTGCAGGGCTTGTGACTGCAAGGCTAGGCAAGTACCCCCATGCTTGAGCCACCTGCACTTTTGTCCCCTCCCCACCCTTGCTGACTCTCTCCACTATCCTCTGGCACAGTATGTGCACCAATTTCAATTCCTCTGTTAGAAACAAACTTAAAGGGCACAGCACAGGGTGGAGAAAGAGGATGCACTGCAGTAAGTGAATAAAGGGTGAAGAAAATAAAAGCAAGTGAAGATTCCCCAAGCAAGTCTGTGTAGCAACCTGTTCCTGCAAGACCTCATCCAAAGTTCAGATTCAATCAAAAGGTTTGGATTACTTTTAACAAGTTTTAGGATCAAAGACTGGAGGATTAGGGATAAACTTGCAGATCTTTACACAGCAAAAAACTAAACAAAGGTATCCAAGCATAAAATATAAATCATAAGAAATCCTTCTGCTCTTCCTTTCACCAGCTGTCTGGCAACTCACAAACAAGGAAGAAAAATACACCTGATGCCACAATATTCCCTCTTCCCTCAGTGCACAGAAAACAGAAAACTTAAGAAACGGTTTAAAATAAACTTTCAGAACTAGAGGAGAAACCGAGGAGGGTTTGAGTCAGAGGCCCTAACCTCAGAATACCCAGTGTGTTTATAAAGCTTGAATTCATACTCATTTAGCCCTGAATAAAACATGAGTTGTCTACCAAAAATACTTATGTTCGAAGCTTATTCTTGATAATCAACTTCAGAGTTACACATAACCATTAAAAAAAAAAACAAAAAAACAAAAAAAAACCAGTCTCCTTGTACTGAACCTCAACATTTCTGCCTGGAGGAATGTCTCACATCAGATTAAGAAGAAAACATCACCTGTGTCATGAAACATTACAAATCCCACTGGAATTGCAGTGAGGGCCTCTGTCCTTCAGCACACTGTGCTCACTAAAATGGTGCCACAGGATGGGCCCAAAGCATTCTCAGGCAGGAGGAAGGTTATTGGACTTGCTCCTTACCCCAAGAGACAGTTGAGTCTTGGAATAGTAAAGCTTTCAGGGAGGCACCAAAGCAGAAAATTGCAGGAAATACCTCAGGCTGGAGCCATCTTTATGGCTGAGAAGAAAGCAGAGACTGTCAATACTCATCAGCCCCTCTGCTGGATCTAATTTCAGAAGTGCTGTAGCTGTATTCTTTATGTTATTATTTTTATTTTTGGGACTAATTTCAAAAATGCTCATTTTTCTCATGCTCTGCCCTTTAAACAGTTTCTCTTTTTTTCATCTAAATTCTGTTAAAATATACATATGGGGGTTTTCTCCCTCCCTGTTGACTCATCAGTTGTAAAAAAGCAGACTAAAAAAGAGCACAATACAACGCACTGTCAAATGCACATAGCAAGAAAACAGCAGGGAGAAAAACAATTTAGTTTTCTTCTAATTACTTTTTGGCTACAGTAATACTAAAATGCTGTTTCTATGATGCCTACAGAGCTTCAGGAAAAGACAAGGAAAGTTGCTGGTGCTTCTTTAGGGTCAAATAAATGCTTAGACACTGTGACCTGACAGAAGACTTCTCGCTTCAGCCAGCCTTGAGCTAGAAGAGATCTGAATGTGAACCTCCTGATGGGACATGGCACCCTACCTGAACATTATTTTAACCAGAAAGAGATTTTGAGATTACAAAAGGACTTGTAATGCTGCACTCTTAGGTCTTGTGTTGGTGTATTATATATTTGCTGGAGTCATTTGGAGGGAAATACTTACTTGAAATGAAGTCACTGAACAGAGACCACCATCAAAGGAAAACATCTGTTTATGCATTGTCTTTGTTATGAAAGACTAAGACCAGCTTTTGACACTTCTTTCTGTCAGTGAGCATCAAGATGTGAAGGTAACTACAGCATTAGAGATTAAAGTCCTTTAACACAAAATTCCCAGAGCCAAAGGTATCAACTGTACAAACATCTTGCCCACTTTGACCATGGAGGTCCTCAACCCTTGCCCAGAAGTAACATTATAGCTGTGACAGAGTAGGCCAATCACCAGATTAAATCCAGCTTTCACCTCATCTTTTCTTATGGCTTTCAAAAAAGGGAGCCAAGTGTCTTCTTCTTCCTGCACAGAATAAAAATACACCTGCCCTAATTTTTGGCCTGTGTGGGAATACTGCCTCGCTTTACAGGGACACACAACTAAACTGTCATTGAATCATGGTGTTAGCAGTCGGAACTAACTCTTGCTGGACTAAAATCAGCAAGAAAAAGCAGACTGCTCTTCATGCCTTAAACTGTCATGCTCTCCATATGGAATGTTATTAAAAGAAAAAAGACCAACCCAACTCTGAATTAAAACTAATTTCTTGAAAACTTGTTTCGTTACATCAGTTTCAACAAAAGCACAGTAAGGCACAGAAATAAACTCTGTTTTTCCCTATGCTTATTTTAATATTGTACCCCCTATTAAAAGAAACACACAGAGCGACAAACCAGTTCTTTAGATGGAACCATCTGATGAATGAAATAAAATGACCATTGCCATAACAAACAGGAACAAAAATATCCCAAATGCCTTTTGCACTGACAGATACAGAATATACCAGGCCAGGCTGCTCCCTGCAAGCTCACTGCATGTGTATAATTCAGAAGAAATAAAATCTGACCTTTTTTAGCACAGAATTCCAAATGACTTTAGAACATCTGATCCAGTGAGATCATAACATGTTTGTGAAAATATCCAAGTGCAGATGACTACGTTACTTTAGGTTACTTCTTATGTCGCTTTCCCAGCACTCAAAAATGCACTGAATTACTGGGTGTTATGGTGATTTTGGTATTATAGATACTTTAAAAAGAGAAATAAATTCTCCCCCCAAACTCTATGCTGTCTATCTCTTGAATAAGTAAAGCTTCCATTAAATACTAATAAAGAGCTTGTGAGAGAAGAGAGGTGGGCAGAGAAATGTTTTAATAGAGGCCTGCTGAAATAGTATTGTTGTCCTCTTAGTGATATTCTTCAGCAGAGGCAACAGCACCATTCCACCAAACCAATCTGAGTGCCTGGGGACCTGACCCATAGTCTCTAAGGGGGAAGAGGATGTGAGCAAGGCTATGAGCACACCCCCTGTGTGCCACTGCATCAAGCTGTTCCAGCTTCATTCCTAGAGCTGCCTTTACCAAAGCAGAATGAACACAGTAAATAAAATGAGAGAGCATGAAAAAAATGCCACATAGCAAAAGATAAATAATAAATAAAGATTAAAATTTTAGCTGGGGCACCTGCAATTTCCTCACTAGCTAAGATGAAAATGTTCTTTCTTGCACTGATTTCTCCTGCCCTTCAGCTGAACATAATCTGTCACTGCTGGTGATTGGGGAGGTACCCACAGAGGAACTGTACTGCTCACACATACTGGTGAACAGCAGAAGTGGGGTGCTGTGTGTGTATAGCTGGCAAAGAGTTCACGTCTCAACACACCTACACCAGCAACAGGGAAAGAGAGAGGTAATTCAGTCCTTCCAAATCTTACAAAAAGCACCTAACTGGCAAAGTCAATGTGAGCACCAGGCCCCTCCTTGCTGCCTGCCCTTACAGCCTGTTGTCATCTCGACTCTGCAAGCGATGCTACTTCCCAACAGCTGCTTTCAGGCTCTCAAGCCATTAAGTGATACTGAAAGGTTAAGAAAAATTCCTACAGAGAAAAATCCACCAGGGAGGCAATTGCAACTCCCCAGTAGGATCCTTGTAATTACAGGCCAGCAACTTCTGTACAGCAAATACCACACTAAAGTTGCCTCACAGGTGAAGTGCTTGGCAGTAAAATCGAAAAAAAAAATAAAATATTCTCTTATGTGGGAAAGCAAACAATCTGAAAGAAAAAAAAGTTAAATACTCTTCCCATGCTTTCACCCCAGAATTTCTTCAGCACCTTCTCTGTTCCCTGAAATTAATCCGGATACCTGCTCCTCCCTAACACTTGGAGATAAGCAGCAGCCTTACCAGGAAAAAGAGATGAGATCCTTGTAAATATGATGTAACTCTGGACTTCAGTGAAGCAATACCATTTTGTATCACATGAGGAGTCATCCAGAAATTAGTTACTCTTATCTACACAGTAACATAATAAATTATTAAAAAGTAATGTAAACTGAGGACTGAATAAAGAAAACTAGGCAATTCCAGGGAGTATTAAAAAGAACAGCAAACTTCTCACTTTCTCATTTTTGTTAGGAAGCATAGAAACAGGTAACTTTTATACATGTTGAGAGCTAATAAAACATTATAACACCCCCCCCACACACACACACACACCACCATCACCACCACCAACAACAAAAACCCACACAACTAAAAACCAAAAAAATAAAACCAAACACCATTTACCGGAGAAAATTGCACTACTTTGATGTAAATTATTTTTTAAACTCCTTTACTACTTAAAGTACTACTAAACTACTTACTAGTGCAAATCAGAACATGGAAATTGCTTCCTTTTACTAATGCTTTATTGTGACTGAGGTGTTGAAGTCAAATCTTTGGTCCTAGGATTTAAGGCAACCTAAAAAACCTGGACTGCTAAGGGACTGCCTATAGAAGTCATAGGTGCTCTGAAGCCATTCAGTTCATACCGCTGTGTGAATCAAATGTGACCTTCCTCTTTATTAAGGTTCTAAGAAAAAATATAACAGTAGATTGTGTACAATAATAAAAATCACAAAATCTACTGTGCAATGAATAGTAAATCAAAGGCCCTCCAGAACCTCCAGGTATTTTGTTATTCTGATTGCCTTGGATTTTAAAAGCATCTGGTTACACAGAGCAATACTGAAACCACAGCCCATCCAGAATGCAGCAACACCTGCCTGAATTTGCAGAGAAACTGATGCAGTCATTTCAGTTATAAAAAGGTCATGATCCACATGCCAGTGACATTACTTCAATTCTGTTGACAATGCACTGCTAATCAAAGCAGAGATGAGGATGAATACTTCTAACACAGCCTATTTGAGTGACTGATCTCATTGCTGGTAGCAGCAATACTGTAAACTTTTTTTTTTTTTCATAAGTGAGGATTCAACTTTCCAAAGTTGAGAAATGCTGCCTTAACTGATGAAGACTGTAATTCCATCTGAGGGAACATTATAAACTTCAGCTTTTTTCTCGTGGTCTACCATGTCACCAGAAACCCTTGCTGGAGTTACAGAAGTTCTACATGCAGGTGAGACAGGGATTACCTCACCAATAAAACATTTGAGAAGTGTTTCCCAGGAGTAGCAGCAAGAAAAACATTGAAAAATTGAATCTTGAGAAAACCTATTTGTTCTACCTTATGAGTTAATTTATAATGCCAGATACACCTTTAACTAAACAGTTTGTAACTTCATTTTAAGCTCATCAATAACAAAGACATCTTTACAGCACTATGAATTGTGAAATTTTATTTCAGTAGAGTTGTTCATATTGTAGATTTTTAAAGGAAAAGCAGTGAATAAACCAGCAGCATGTAGATTTGAACTGAAAAGAGAGATCTTCCTCAGACATAATTTGTCACCATTGAGCTGTGGATTTCAGAATCAGCTTTGGTCAAAGCAGCTAATCTTGTCATCAGATGCTGAGGTTTAGGTTTTGGGTTTGTTTTTCTCTTTTAAAACAGAATTGAAAGAAACTTGCCATCATAACTCATATGAATGACAGCATTGTAAGTTTAGAGCAGTATCTTAACTCTTAAGAGTACCTTCTCTTCTATATAAGACCCTGTTCTGGGATCATTTTGACTTTAGTGTGTCCATCTTTATGAGCTTGAAATTCAAATGAGAAGGGAAAACACTAACAATAGTTTTCAGATAAATACTTCGAGGGATATCCATGTGGAGAAGTGAGGATTTTTTTATTCAATGCATGCTCTGTCTCACTAACATTATGTCCTTCCAAAAGCCTCCTGAAAATGGACTTACTCTTGAGATAATCACCCCCAGCTGCAGAGCTCACCAACCTCATCTCTCCCCATAATTTCATCTGACAGAGACACTCTCAAGAAAATGAGGCCAGAGTCTATACAAAGGGAACCAGACTAACTAGAAACTTGCAGAAAAGTAGGTTGCCTAGAAGAGGTCTGTCACAGGTGCCCTGAGCTTCTCCCTGCAGTCCCCATATTTCAGATTTTCCACTGAACATCAAGCAGCAAGCCTGGTTCTAGTCCCCACAGATATCTCCCCTGACAACTACACTCCCTTATCTTCTCAAAAATTTTTTTAAGCTGCCTGACACTGAAGTAAACGTAAATACACATCTTTGGTTCAGCTCCATTTGTGATGTCCTACATTTAGGGAGCTCAAAGGGAAATTATGTCACCTCTCTTTTTTGGCAAGGCTTTAGAGAGGCAAAACGTGGCTTCGTCAAGGTTGCAGAGGAAGAATCAGACAGAAAAAAAATTAAAGCCAGTGCTGAATCCGAAGCCACCTGTTTTCCCATCTTACTATTTATAGGTGATACGTCATTCAGGTATCATCACATTTTAGGTTTAATTATCCATGCTGCTCCCTTGATACTTCAGCAAGGGGCATTTATATATGTAGTTCTCTTTATTGCAAACAGGTTTTAACATTTGGAGGGAATTTTCACAGAATCATAGAATGGTTTGGGTTGGAAGGAACCTTAAAGAGCACCTAGTTCCAACCCTTCTGCTATAAGAGGCAGGGTTGTATATGTGTGTTTCTGAAGACTGTGACAGAATTCAGATGCAGACAAAACAGGGATGGCATCTATTTGAGTGACAAGAGAAAGAAAGGATGTCTTTTAAAATCAGAACAGGGATTTCACCCAAATGTGAAAATGATCTGGTGATTTGTAAGGGGCAGAAAATGAATATATAATATTAAAAATCTTGGGCTGAATCAGTTTTCACCTATGGCAGTAAGGACATTGCCAATTACTAATTTCCTGTCCCACTAGTTAAGACTTTTAAACCATATTCTTTACTTTGCCTTTTGTGTATTCCATCTTTCTATGCACTGTCCATGACACCACTTTATAAAGAATTCTAGTAGTCTTTGCTGTAAATATACTGTAAATACTTAAAATAAAAAAATATATATCAAGCCTGAGCATTCATAGTATTAGAATTATATTTAAATATTTATAATATTGTGTGTCTCATACTAAATATGACTACCAATATTGACTGCAGAAAAAAATGTCTGCACAGTTACTGTCTTCCTTTTACACTAAACAATGCAAAAAAATGCCATTTAGACATAGATAAATCTTGCATTAGGAAATCTATTATTTATAATAAGAAATTAGGAAAAAGTATTAGATGACCTTGTTCATCTAGCAGCTGAAGTATACTTCCAATACCTGTTTGGGGATTTATCTTGTCTAGCCATGAGTGCCAAGTGATGAGAGTCCCATCACTTCCCTTGGGATTCTAACCTGCAGACTACCAAACCTCTGGAACAAATTCCTGGCTGTTGTGAACTGGTCCAGACACATTGGCTTCAGGGTAACCAGACTGATTTCTCACCAGCTGATACACTGTTACAGGATTACAGAGCACAGTTCAATGTTATTTTTATAACTGCGATTCCATTTAACACAATACCTCTTAGAAGACTTCAGCATTGTAAGCTTATTTGTTTTAAATGCTTGAACAGGAGAGAAAATATTAACCAATAAATAAAAGACCTCTAAGATTCCTGAGCCATTTCCCCATGTTTCCATGGAAATGGGGACCTCGCTCCTTAACCAAGATGACATTAATGATCAGGTGCCTGGAATCACACAAAAAGAGAGAAAGAGGACAAAAATTGCCAGCTGTTCACCACATTGTTAATCTGGAGAGCAACCTCCCCAGTTAGGGGTAGGACATGATACCCCTCTTGCAATCGGCCAGCTTCAGCAGAAACAGCTCTCACAGTGTTAGAACAGAGAGTTGCTGGTTTATTTTTAATCTGGTTTGCTAACAGAAGTAAAACAAATAAAACAATGTCATCATAACCCGAGGGAGGAAGAGGAGGAGGAGAAAGAAAGAGCAGCTTTAATAAAAGCAACACTAGAAATGTGTTGCTGCACTCCAGCCCCCTCGCAATGTGTCTGTATCTCAGTTTTATCTAGCTCTGCCACCTATGGACAAATGCTGAGGACTGGAAAGGATCACTCTAGATTGCTGTGTTTGAGATTAGCACCATTACGGCACAAGATGGAACAAAAAAAATCATGGCTTTACTAAGCTAGAAAAGTACACTTTAAATAAAAGATGGTTATAAATAAAAGAGTTATTGGTCTAACAGGCAGTTGAAAGGAAGCAGAGGTGTGAAATGATTTGTACAGGTTTAATCTTTACTGTGGCCAACACACAAGAAGCCAGGTTTTCCTGGAACCCTCATTGCATCCCTCAGCCACTGGAGAGCACTGCTTATGTTCTGTGCTGAGAAGACTTCCAGCCTGGCAGATCCGAACCACCGATGACTTTTCTCACATCCCTTTCTTCACTTATTTGGGTCAGTGTCCTGATTTTTCCATTTGTCCTATCATTGTTTTCCACTGAGCAGAGCTTTATGACAGATTCCAACAAGGAACATATAAGATCAAACAGCACAGTTCCCACCCAAAGGAGAGGACCTGAGCATAGAAGCATCACCCACCACACTGGTGCACTAAAGTGTCAAAGAAATAATTCCCAGTGCTTCAACCAGAGAAACCCTTCAGTGATACTCTTTGAGATCAAAGAGGGGAAGAAAGCACTGCATGTGAAAAATAAAACCTACATGTCACACACCCTTAAGTATACATTTGTGAGGGAAAATATCTGCCAAACTACTATGTTTCAGGACATAAAAAAGGATACTGAAAGCCAGTCTTTTCTGATCATTCCTACCTAACTGTTTCTGCTAAGCTTTCCTCTTCAAGGCTGCTCAGAACATGGATCTCCTGAGGTGTCACTGGGATAAACTTCTAAGGAAACTGCTGCTGAACTGTGATAACACAGAATTAATACCAATACAGCAAAATTAAGGTTGAATCTGTAAACAGGTGTGCCAAACAGAAGTCACATTGTGGAAATGAAAAATCAGACCTACTTTATTAATTTGGTCTTTTAAGTACGCAAAGCCACAAATACACTGTGCAAAGAAAAAATATTCCCTTTCTTCCTCCCAAATTTAGTTCCATAAAAGAAAGTGGCTCAAAGATAGTCTATAAGCAGCCTGGGGTTCTTTGCACCCAGACAACCGATGATGTCAAATGCTGAGGGTCTGAAGCAATAGATCTAGAAGTCTTGGAATTATTTTTTGTTTTTATTCATTTTGTAGAAAAGTGTGAGTCCTTCTATTCCCCTTCTGTAGAAAAGAGTGAGCTCATGCCATCACAGAGTAGAAGGAATGCCAAAGGTGATTCTTCTGTGTAGATTAAAAGACTAGCAAATGATAAAGAGTTTTTAGATTTGTTTGATCATGAAACTCTCAGAAGATTTCTCAAAAGAACCAGAAACAGATAAAATATATATGCAAAAGAAATACGTTGTATACAGAATTTCCCAAATGTAACAGTGATTCTACAGACTAATCTGGATAAAGATTATTATTTTTTCAGAATACAAATATAGCATGTTGTATAAAGAGATGGAATTCTGAGGATAAGGATCATTTTTAGAGTAATATGTACTATATATGCATACAATACTACCTGCAACAAAAATGTTCAGCTGAAAAAGTAAAATTTGGGTGACTCATTTTACATTTCTGGTGTTTTCCTTCTTTTTATGTCAAGTCAAAAACCTCCACAGAGGCCCAAACACCAATCCAATCCAAGATCAACCATCATGCAGGTGATGAGCTTGAAGCCCAGTCATGATGACAGTAAAGTAACTGACATTGAAATAAGACTCTCAAGACACCGTGATGAAATGGAGTACTTAATGCAGAGAAAAAGAGCAGTTGCTTTGCTTTGTTCATACTAATCAAAAGCAGCAGCACTTTGCCAACTCGGACTTCAAAACTCGGCTTTACATAGAGACCAGGACTAGAAATAACTTCATGTTTTGGGTAAACTCAGTAAAGATACAAAATGTAAACACTAAACACAATCTGTGATATTGATTACAGTAAATGTATGAATCACAGTGTCCTAGCAACATGTCAATATATTTATACTGGAATTGCCTGTGAAGCTAATATACCTGAAAATCAATTAAAACATAACCAGCTGAGCATAACAACAATCAGCTTATTTGCCCTTTGCTGCATTTATATTTCAGCATCCTCCAGCACGCATTGATTTTTCTAATAATGCCACCATGATGAGAAACAATAATATTTGGAATTTTAGAAATTAAAATGGAAACAGGACTATACTGGTGGCTTGTTAAACTCCCTACAAAAACTCAAGAGCACTGAAGGATATCACAGCTAGGCTCTCAAACCATTGTCTGAAGCTAGAAGACCCACATATTTCTTTCCACATCTATTACTGCTTATTGGTAAGAGTGCTCTGTATCCTACCAGCTTAAAGAAAGCTAATGGATGGTGTTTTTATCTTCTCAAAGCACTACTTAAAGGGAACAAATGGAGAAATTTCACTGAAGCAGGCAGGACCAAGCATAACATGAAAAGAGATGGAGAGTGGGTGTAAAAACAACTTTGCCTTTCCCATTCTTCAATTTTTCCTCTCCCCTGTGGTTCTGGAAGCATTAATTTTAGTAGAGGCTTGGGGCTCTATTCGAGTACAAGCTACCTCCAGAAATTACTTTAAAACCACATACAGGTAACAAAACCAAAAAAAAAAAAAATGATCATATCAATTTACTTTAAAAAACAAGTAAAAGCAAAATGAGCATTAGTCTAGAATAATGCACAGTCTTTGAGGTAAAAATCAGTAGAAATATGCAGTCCATTACAGTAATCAGCACAGTTATGAATATTCAGGATAAAGTAATAAAAAAGACCAAGCTGCTAATGATATCCTTATCCATTGTGTTTAGAAGAGAGGATTTGAGCTACCAAAGCAAAAGTCCCAGAAGCAAAGCAGAAAAGATAGTTTTACAAAGAAGTTACTCTTCTTTGCATCCAAACTTAATTTAATTAAACCATCTTTGAAAGCCATTGGGTGAACACCTTTCAAGAATTCAATTTAAGTCTACACTGCAGCATTCTGTGTAGACTACTGAGATGCCAGAGCTTGCTCTGGCACTGGTAGATGTATGGGCATGTTAGAATGAAGCCACTGAGTCATCTCAGCAGGGCCAGCAGAAATGGGCACTCCACTTACTGCCCTGTTCCCCAAAGAGACAAATCCCTGCTGTAAAAGCAGCTCTTTTGAAAGGGTGCAGAAAGCACCTCCTACTCTGCTCGAGGTCTCTCAACTGCATCTAATGAGAGAACAGGAGTGGTAATCAGGACCAGAAATAGGATGCTACAGCACTGGGCAGACCCAAAAGTGATCTTGTCTGGCTGCTGCTATCTGTGTCACACTTATAAAATAGCTGGGAAAAAAAATTCAAAATATTTCACTCCAATGACACCACCATAATGTAAAAAAGAATCAAATCAGGACCCATTCACATAGCCATACTGAGAAAAACTACAGGGTTTCCTATATTGAACTCAACTGTTCATAGACAAGGCAACTTTCCAGTTTACAGTCCTGGTTTTAGATGTGTATGGGCTGAAGTACTCTTCAAAAGACACAGGTTAAATTTTCCTATGACAGGTTGCTGCCTCAGAATGATGAGGGTTTTTTTTCATTTTACCAAAACTGCTTTAGCTGTAATCTGAAACTAAACCAGAAGAAAACATATTGTTTATTCAGTCAAAAACATTCAGAAAACTTGCCTTTGATCTATTTTTTTGCAGCAGTATCTTTAACTTTGACAGAGGACAGGGGAATCTGTGACAGACAAGCATCTTTTCTTGTCCTCAGGAAAATCCAGTTGAATGTGCCCTAGGGGTAAGCCTTTGAAATTTCATACATTTCTCATGCCTTCTGGAGATTGTTCTGAATGAAAAAACCTGAACTTCCCAAAGACCTGCACTGAAGTTGAACAGACCTTTACCTACTGTCTGGGCTGCTAAATCCAGGTTCACATGAAATGAAATGAAATCAAATCAAATTAAATGAAGGAACTTGTCTCTGCTCTGCTGCCCATAATCCTAGATATATCCAAACAGCATGAAAGATCTTTTTATAAAGACATGATAAAATACCAGCTCACATGGGAGAATCAACTTGGGCACACCAAGAGCTAAAGCCAGGCAGGAAGAGGAAAAACCTAGGACTGAGATTTAAAGTGGGGCACTGGGAAGAAGGATTATAGCTAATGGAGAGCATGAAATCAGAAACACTTGGTAAAGTTGCTTGTCCAAGGCAGACACTCAATGTTCTTGTATTTCCAGTCCATGAATAGGCACTAGCACACCACCCAGCATCAGACAGGGTCTCTGCAAATCCTCTTCATGAAACACTGCCCACTTAAGCTGTGGTGAAGATGAGCACCAAAACAAAATAATAAGGCTTTAAGTAATGCCTCACTCATTGCATGGCCTGAATAATGTCATAAGAAACAACAAGGAGAAAAAATATTGAATAGCTTATCATAGAAACAGCAGTCAATGTCCTGTGCACAGAGGGAAGCAGGAATTCTGTGGAAAAACAGCCTGCAACTGTGTAATTAAAGTCTGAATCATACGGCATACGTGCAGGCGGGTGGGAAAATTAACATCCTGGCATTCCCTAATTTTCACATGGTTAATTTTGCAGTCCTGATAGCACTCCTTTTTCCATAGGGCATGAATGTGTGTCCAGTATGTATGTAAACTATTAAGGCTGTAATTCAGGATTGTGCTCCTCAAAGCTAATAGTTGCATACTGCTGAACCCCTTCCTTGTAGATGCAGCCATCAGCTGGCTCACTTGCATCTCAGCAAGGATGGCAGTCATCTGGAGTACTGCTGCTGGACAGAGGGCCCAAGCCCACCCTGGTTTTATCCTCCCTCTATAGAAATACCCTGAAACAGAAGTCCAAGAAGAGATCCACTTCTAGAAGCAACGGATTTACAGTAAAGATATATAAAAAATAGCCTTTAAAAGAAGATTCTAGCCAATGCACGACTGGCACTCACAAGCAAACTACGGTAACTCAGAAGAGGGGAATCCAAAGGAGAAGTCAAGTCAGTAAAGGAATGAGTTCCACTATCAGACTGTCAAAGGGTTGTTGCAGCATCAATGATAGGGTAAAGGAAGAAAAAATTCTCAAGATTTTTTCCTTTTAAGGGACTTAAATTGGCTGCAGTCACCTAACACAGCTCACAGCACCAGTTCAGACAAGTTCTTCACCTTCCTCCCTTAGCCCTACCAATGAAACACATGACAATGAATAACTGGATTCCACTAGTCTTGTTTTTCCCACTTGTAGCACTGAGCAAGGAATTCAGAGGCTGTTGATACACATTGTTTCCTCCTTGCAGAAATATGCAGTCAGTTTAAATTATTCCACCTCAAAGCCAACGCAGTGACTAGAGAACTCCAGGGGCTGACTGTACTGTACCTCTGAAAGAAAGGAAAAAGGTCTCATTTTACATTTGGATTGCCTACAGAAAAGCTTGCAATTTTTCCAGTTGTTTTATAATCAGTGTTATTTAGCAATGAATTTACTACATAGCAAGTTTTGTAACTTTTACCTCCTCTGCCTGTGCACTGAAACTACACAGAGGAGCAAAGTGAATAGAAAAGAGATATCAAGAAACAGAACACCAACACATTCTAGGAATAGCTGCATTTTTGCTTTCACTCCCAGCTTCTCATCCCCCTGACTGACCTTCCTCAGGTAGCATGTCTCATCCCCACCTCTCTCAACAACATTCCATTCTCATACCAAGTTTTGGGATACAGCACATCACTCAATCACCCTTATCTTGGATATTCAACTAGGATTACCTCACATTCTCTCCTCTGGGGAAACTTAGCTATGGACTATACCAAAAAAGAGCATCAGTTAAAATCAGTCCTAAGAACAAAGCAGAGCAAGAAGCACTGACAGAGGGGAAGAGAATTGTGTTTTGTTACATGAAACACAAAAGTTCTTGCTAACACAATCCTTTACATTAGCACAGATGGATGTGCTTTGGTATCTAGATAATATGGGTGTCTCTCCTCCCTCCTCCCTGTGCTTTAAAGCTCTCTTATATCCCCCCATAATGCTGCCAAAACCACCCTGCAAAACTCAGCAGAAGGTCAAATCAGACCAAAAAAATAGATGCACCTCTAGGGCTTTAAGTATATCATGGATCCATTTCCTCCTTACAACATGACAATCATCTTATTATTTTAGCACATACACACAGCAATATGTGCAATAGCCCAGCCAAGACTCCATTTTAATAGATATCATAGTCTTCTGAAAATCAATTCATTACACGTATTTTGCTCAGAACATTCCCAACTAGTTTTTCTGTATCTCATAGTAGGCAGTATGAAGCTCAGAGCTTAGATTTTTATTTACAAAGTTAATCAACCCTTCATACTATAATAAAATATACAAGGAGCATCAGACTAAGGAATGACAAAATACATTCAGCAAGAATAAGAGTCTCTCTGTACTGTAAGTCAATTTTGTCTGAGGTTATCTTAAGAACAATTTATTCTTTCCTTCGCAGCAGGAGCTGGGGCATCAACTGCTGAAACAGCAGTTTGGCTGGGTCTCCCCAGAAACATAGCTGGTCCATGCAGACTATTTCAGAGAAAACACAAAACAGCAGCAATAGTGGATATGATTCTTTAGGACAGCTCAGTTACAGGTAGAAATATAGCAGTACAACTAGAAAATTACCATCCTAGTCCCATCTACTAGACAATTTATGTCATTGCTGAGATTTCCTTTCCTTCAGCATTAATTCTATCCATTGCAGATTGTTGCTTTTGGGCTAATGACCTGTGTTTATTTATACCTACCTACCAAGAACAATTCATGCTAACAGCTGAAGTCAGTACACAAGTGAATCTGACCATTAATATTACAAAACACTTTCCAGCAACACTTAATTTACTGCCAGAAGTTTCAGAGAGTAAAGTGAGGTTCTAATACAGTATGGCCCTGGTGAACACGGGGTTCAGCTCAAAATTAAAAGCACTATTTTGAAAAAGTGTACAGTACAGTGTTCAAAAATGCCTAGTGACATGAAAACATAAAAAGAGCCTTAGGTATTTAGTGCAATCATCCTGATTTGGCAAGCAAGCCTAGAGTTAGACCTTCAGACTGGGGGCAGAAGAAAGAGACAAAGAGGACACAAGTCAAGACAAAGATAGTCAACAAGGTGATACAAAAAGGACAGGCTATGCCATGGGCTATGTATGGGCTGACCTCATAGCCACCATACATCCCTGTTCTGGAGATTCTGCTCTGAGGATAAGAAAGGATTTCTCCTAATTGCTCCCAGAACCTCCACAAACTGCCACAGAGTGCTCTAGGGAGATACCAGCTCCCTGCCCACAACAAAGAAAGTGCATGGGAAGACCAGGTTGTAACCAAGAAAGTGAGACCTCTTAAGTCTTTTTTACTTTTTAGGCCTCTGTCCAACCAGGAAAGCTCTGTTCATGTCTAAGCCACAGGAGAACAAAACTCCTGTGTGCAGCCCTGGCTTTGGATTTAAAGCATTTCATCTATGCCTGATTCTGATCAGCTAAAGCTACACGAAGCAAAGTAATGTCAGTAGAAATACTAGTGTCCAGATTAATACTGTGAGTTTAAATTTATCTCAGAAGCTAAAGTGCTAAAATCTCCCCTCTCTCCTTACTTTGCCAAGGAAATAATCATCTTAATCATCTCTACTTCCTCTTTTCTTTGGAGCATCCAGAGGAAAAAAGAAACACGACTTCCTTATATAACACATCACTCTTAGAAAAGAGCAAAGAACATGAGTATTTGGGATGGTAACACCAATGAGAGATAAAATATAAGACTACTTTAACATGTAAGATATACTGGAAACCTATCTGGTCCCCATGGGCTGTTTCAGATAAAGTTAATTCCATACAGACTTGGCAGGAGAAGGAGAGGATAATTCTCACTGAAGAGATCTGGATAAAAAGAAATTCTTGATTTTCTACTGAGGTACTTAAAGCTCTAATGACTTTCTCACACACGAAAGAGTATCAAATACAGATACCACATAAGAGGTTAAAAAAGGTGTCTTATGTTTAATAGAGACACACCATGCAGACTATCCAGCCTATCAAGTTGATTTAAACTGAAATTAAATGCCTTATTGACAATAAAGTGATGTGTCCTTCCATGTCAGAAGTGCTTTGAAAAGTGGGATTTAGTTTCCTTATAGGCCTCTTTAGCAGTGTTCCCTCTAAAACCACAAGCAACTTGAATATTCCACTTATTTTTATTCCTTTACTCTCCTTGTTATCCACCACAGAGATTAGATTCTGTATCCCCTTAGCTTACTTCCTGTGCCAGTTCAAATCATTATCTTCTTCCCTTTTAAATCCCTCTGAAGCCAACTTCTCCTGTGCTACTTACAGCAAAGTAGGTAAGCAGAGCTTTTGTTCTCTTTACCTAATTATCATGTGGGTTAAGAGTCAAATCATGGGAAACAGGGAGCTGAAGCATAAACAGTGTTGGAAAGGGAGAACTGAGAACCTTTCCAGAAATATATTAAACAAGGCAATATCTACGGAACCACCTGCCTGTCACTTGCAGCCATTGATAACTATCCACACTGCTCATACCCATGTCATCCTTCCCAGATCTTTCAAATTCAAAATAATTATTACATTTTTCACTTCTATCAAATAAGATTAGCAATAAATTAGTTTTGTGGGAAGTATTTTTTTTAAATAAGCAACCAAAAAGCTTGGAAGCAGCAATGTATAGGTGCTTTTTTAAGTACAGATCTTGCTGTCAGACTCTATTTTCTCTCAGTTTGATCAAGTATCCCTCAAGATACATGACATGTGCTTTATGCACTGGATGCACCTCAGAAGGGTTCTGAAAATGAGCAGCCAGAAGGGCAGGTCCTTGTGTGAACTTAGAGACTTTAAATAGAAAAGAGGGAACTCCATGTAATCAACCTTTCATCTGATTTTTCCAGGCTGCTCATTGCAGGCAAATCAGGATGTCTTTATTACATGTATTACACTAATGAGTAACAAATCCCACTTAATTGGCACCCCCACAGTGAAGAAAAGAATTAAACTCCCCCAAAACTTTATATATCTGTGATTAGAGTGATATTCAACAAGACCTACACTTTTTCTTTTTTTAGGCTGAAGTAGTTGGGAAGAAAACACCTCTCCATCCAGCTAAAGCAATAAGCCACTCATTCTCCAAGGCCTTGCAGCCAGAGAGAGAGGTGTGAGCTGCCAGATACACAAGACACATGAGAGCAGGCAAAGGACACCGGCTGCTCCTTTGGCTGGTAGCTGGATCCATGAATGTGCCAAGACCTGTTCTGCTAAGCAGGTGCCACCCACGCCATTCCTCAGCTGCTCTCGGAGCAGGACAGAGACAGCTTGTGTAGCACCAGCCCCCACTGACCCAATGCTCCTATTCCATACCACACGTAAACTCACACCTTTAAGGCCCACATGGAGCAGGAGTCACCAAGCTAAGGGGGGGAACGTTCCAAGTGTGACAATCCTGGTTTATGCAGTGGGTGAGAAACCACTTGTTCCAGGTTAGGAAGGTCAGCCCTAGAACTCCATGGAGAGTGGGGACAGCAGTCTTCCCTCAACACGGCAGTGCTAGGAAAGGTTGTTTTTCCACAGGCATAGATAACCACAAAAAGATCAGCACAAGGGTGCAGAAGATCTCCTTGAAATGACCAGCAAATCAGAGCCAATATAATTGGATCTCATGCATTTAAGCTTTTTGGTACTTGATACACAGCTAAGAATAAATTCTGTTTTTCAGGTATCTTGTCTGTCTCTCTCTCCCTTCTTGTAAGGCTCATTTTCCCTAAACCTTTGGGTTTTGGAGTTGGTTTTGTGTTGTTATATTTTAAACTTTTGGGATGGGTTAGGGGAAGGGGTATTTAGGTTTTTCCACTGCATAGAAATAGCTTTGCATGGGAAAAGCAAAGCATTTTTTCTTTCTAGTTTATAAGACAATAAGATCCTCTAGATCAGAGGTAGATAGACTAAGGTACCTGAAAAATCATTTGACCCTCCCAAAGCTTACCTTTTCCTCAGGGGAGCCACATATGTCTTGTCATAGGATTGAGGGTCCACCTTGACGTCTCCTTCAACCCCAGCTACAACCACCCAGGGAAGATGCTCAATAAAAATATTTCTTTAAGGAAGGAAAAAAACCAAAAGACTTTTGAACTGGCAACTGTAAAAAAGAGATGAGGTTTACAACAAGCCAATGTTTTCTTTCTTTAAACCACATTATTCTTCCTTAATGTAACAGTCAAACCTCAGAGGACTGATGGAGGGCACTGTGTACACATATACAGGAACTGGAAAGTACTTTTCATTGTTTTTCCTGAAAACTGCATGCCAGCTTCTGTAGAGAATCTCTTTTTGGCATGAATCTCTAGGATGCCTCATGCTGAAGGACAAGTGGATGTACACTGAGCTCACTGAAATCAATGATATTACCTTGCAAAAAAATCTTCACTACAACGTTAACCAAAAAGCAACTGCTGAACTCCTCACAAACCAGGTTTTCATTCTATATAAACTGTTATAAACTGCAACAGCACAACAGAGCAACATCAGTGTGCAGTGGCTTCACTACATACAGCTCTGCAGTGAAGACAAGAGCATCAGAAAAGGGGATGCAGGGCCGGGGGACTGGGGAAGGTGAAGGCAGAAGGAACAGCTTCCATTCCCATTCTCTTACTCTGCAAACACAACAGAGACCCCATCGATGTGAAAGTTTCCCACAGCTCAACAAAATTCCTTCTTTTGGACTGATCTTTGTGATGTTTGAGGGATTTTCTGAGCATGGGTTACATGTCCTCAACAGCAAAACTAGAAGCATGTGAGTAACATGAATTATTTCAAGCTTAATGAACTTTCTGTGCAGTATTAACTGTTTCTAGACTATTAAAACACACACAGGCACAGCTAAACTTTCAGCTTTCAGCACAAATAGAAACACTGAAGCATAGCAAAAGCACTGCTTAAAAAATGGGCTCCAGAACAAACGCTTGAGGCAGAAGACTTGGGTGTTTTGCTGCAGAGTTTTGTAATGCATACACATTTTTAGATAACTGACCCTACATATAGAAATATGGACTCCCTACATATTTTTTTTTAGGGAGAGGAAAGGAATTGGGTTCTTCCTAAGAACTAAGCTGGCTAGCAGGGAAATGCTTGGAGAGCATGGCAAGTCACCTCTGCCTCAGCTCAAAATTCACACACAGCTCTGATGCCTCCATGACACCAAGTACCTCCATGGCCATACCACCTCGTGTGGATGGCTGTCAGCCACACTGAGCCAGCAGGATCCAGCAATCCTGCTAGTAGGGTGTTTTGGATCAGTCTGGGTATCATGTCAACATGATGAGCTGGTTTTCAGGCTCAGTCTTACAGGCTGTATTGGCTCAGGGCAGATACAATAAATTCACTTCTGTCTGTGGTAGGTAGAGCCCAAGAAAAAAAGTACAATCCTACTGACACAGACTAAGTGTTTAACTAATCCATCAGCTTTTGCCTGCAGCCACTTGGTAATGGATACTTATAGAGGGAGAACAAGAACATGGCAAGCATAAAGGTATGTTGCCTTCCACATCACCATCTTCCCTTTAGCAAAGCAAAAGCTTTGGTCTCCTTGAGAAGGGCTGTGTCAAATCGCCCCACTTCGTGCTCACCAATGGATTTTTCCAGTGTTCATTTACTTGGTCTTTTAATACCAATATGTTTATCTCCATGACACTGTGTGGCAATGAGATCCACCATATAATATTGAATTGTGTTCAAAAATAATCCCCATTCTTTTAAACCTGTTTGACAAGTTTATTTGATGCTCTCTGGATCTTGCGTCATAGGAAAGAATAAATTAGCATTCCTTACCTGCCTTCTGCTAGCTCCTCATGCCATTCAAGCTGGTAAATCTTCCTCTCTCGAGCCTTTTCTCATCCATAAACTGTTCCGTTTAACCAATCAAATTACTATGGCACTATTTGCCTTCTCTGACTTTTATTTGCTTCTCTGAGCAGTAAGCAGAAATATTCATAGAATTATCTACAGTGACTACTAAATCTCTCTCCAAATGGGTAATAACTAACGTACAGTCCATCCTTTCGAGTTCACTGCAAAGTAATGCAGATGGAGAAAAGCCGCCCCATCAACACAGAATTGCAGCCTCCATTTTATAGTTGATTCATATAAGTAATCCTTTTGCAACTCTGTAATTAATTCTCATTTTAAATAGCCCAGAGACAAGCTTCATCACCCTACAGTTTATTTCCTGTTTCCAAACAATTTCCAAGAGTGCATTTAGTACCAACCATTCTAGCTCGGTGTGAATCCCTGATAACATCCCTCTAAACCAAAAGCTGATTGCTTGCCTCTAGCCTACTTTTTAACCAGTTATTAGACCAAGACTCTTCACCCACAGAGCACTGCAATTTAGTTTCTTCTAAGAAGACTAAGAATGTAGTTCAGGAAAAATAAAAGCAAATGCGGATACATTGTGTGAATCAGAGCATCAAATAAACAGCTTTGGCAGAGGAACCAGAAGTAGTGTGACTAAATACTGCCACTTCAGTCCACGTCCAGCCTTGAGCAGTTTTACAGTCAGGCTTAGGGATTTGTCTGCATATCAATAGTAAATCCAAATCCCTCGAGGATTCACAGTTATCTCAAAGCTCACATGAACTGGAAATAAAGCACTAGATTCTCACCCTAAAAGCTGTTACAAACCACAGCTCTTGCTCATGGGTTAGTTATTGGTGGCCCAAAGAAGGTAGCTGTAACAGTAGCACTGACAATTCCTAGAGCATTTCTGGAGGTTAAAGAGTGAGGAAATGACGTGGCTTAGGTACATGCAAACCAGATACCTCCCCTTCTTACGACTCAAATGTTGTATAAAAATATAGAGCTAGCAGACTGCTCAAAGTTTTCTTGATATGTATTCAGATTGCATAGTTTTAAATGTACTTAGATCAAACGCAATCCAAGTGTGCCTCAAAAGCTGTTTCCATCAGACTGCTCAGACACTTGGGCTGCTTTTCAGCTGCCAGTTAAGTCTGACACAGTAAGTGCTCCACACGACTTCAGCAGTGAGGCCAGCACGTCCCAGGTGACTGCAGGAAACCGGGAATGGCTGCACATCCAAGAAAAGAAGTGAAGATGCTCACAGCCCCTATGGCGTGAAACAGGGTTGCTAAGGAGGATCTATCAAAGAGACTTAAATTATCCTATCCCACTAGTAAGGCTTCATGAGGAGTCACAATGAAGAAAAAAAAGTCTGGAATGTTTTTCCCTGCTGCATGTATTTTCTTATTCCTGCAATTCCTCTCAGCTCACTGGGCTGTGCAGACCATCATTTTCTACACAGCCAAATAGCTTCATTTGTTGTCTCTGACTTCTTCCAATTTCAAGCCCTGTAGACTTCTGTTCTGCATTACTTTAAAAGAAGCATTGTGAATCTATTTAAATTCATACAGATTGCTAAATTAAAGATTAAAGCTCCTGAAGCTTTTCTCACCTTCTCCTCTTAAAAGCATCAGTATCTCTGATCTGAACGAGTACTATTGTTCTGCTGTGTCAATTTTTGATCACAGAAAGACAATACAGACAAATTTGTTTTCCATATATTTAAACTGTAAGCAAAACTCATTAAAAAAAGAAAGATGTCCCTCTTATACGGATGAAAGACAAAAAATATAGCTAGCATTGTTTTTCTAATGCACAGGCATAAAAACTTTTCCTGGAAATTGTAAATAGGACATGACTGCAACAAAAGAGAGCACTGTGATAAATAAAACAACTATAACCTGGGTACATCTCACGGAATAGAAAGTACAATAGTTAGCCATGTTTGAAACCTGTCTTTTTGCAGGGTTGAAGTAAAATTGAAGGAGGTTCAAATGCAAGCTAAGTAATTTATAAGAGAACTGAGTCTCATACTGACCAGGAGCAAGAAGTCCCAGGCTATAAGTAAAGCCCAGAACATTTGGATTTGTTCTGTGTTTAGGAACACTGAAACTGGTATTACCAGAAGCATCTTCAGAAAGCTATTTTCTTCTCACATAGAGAATATCAGAAGATGATGCAACCCAGAAAATGTCAGTATAGAGCAATTCAAGGGTTTATTGACTCTATAATGACAAGAGTTCTGTACTTTCCAGTGGAATGTAATCCTAAACTGCTTAAGGTTTCATTTTGTTTCAGAACCTTTCTGCACTATACAGGAAATAAACACATCTTTACAAATTCACTAAAATATGAACTGACCCCTAATGCCAATGAGGTTTAACAGTAAATAGCAGAGAATCAATGATGTTATACGACTGATTTGAAGCACACCTTTCATAGAAAGTCACATCTCAGCACAAGGTCTGCTAGAACAGGATAATTATATGAAGACTCAAGGAGAAAATACCACTATGCTAACAATTTTACATACTGATTTTCTCACCTAAAACATCCTACAGAGTGCCCTAAGAGCAACAACTAAGCCCTAAGATAAAACAACTATGCAGAAAGGTCGTATATCTACTTTGTTTTGAAGTAGATGAGGTGCACCTGGCAACTTATACTTTTATAAGTGATATAACATATATAACTGATATATCTGATATATATATATACAATCATATATAACTGATATATCAGGCAGCACATAAATACTGCACTGAGCTGGCCTCATTGTCTATCAAGAGAAGAGAAACCCCAGGGGCTGCAGTTGCATGCATAGACCCAAGTCTTCCTGAGACAGACCAGTGAATTGCCAGGACTGCTAGTGAGACAAGAAAAAACAAACTGTTAGAACAACAAGAGCTTCCCCAGTTTCTCAGAATGCTCATCTCCCTGCTTGAACTCAGCCCAGCTCACCAGACTCAGTTCCCACTCTCATCTCCAGGGAGGCAAGGCAGACCTACTCGTTCCTCTTTTTTCACCAGGAAAGAGAGCAGAGACAAACTAAACCATTTCAGATGCTTTCTTTAAATCAAGATAACAAAACAAAACAAACAAGCAAACAAAAAAAGACCTTTACCACTAGAGCACTGCTCTCCTTGTAGGAGCTCCTCTCTAGCCAAAGGACTCCAGTGATTCATTCACAATTCAGAATGATTAGACCAACATTTTCAACCCTGAAGCTGAGGGAAAACCTCGAGTTAAGGGAATTTCAGTAAACATGGGAACACCTGGTGAGTTTCATTCACGATCTGCACAGGCAAGGCAAGAGTGGGAGTTAGACAAAGGTTTCCTACCTCGGTGCTGCTTTTGATTAATTACAGTGGAAGTACACTCTTTCATCGACTACTTTAAAGTAGAATAAGATTATTACAGGAGAGACTGATTCCTGAGAAATAACAGAAGACCTGGATGAATCCAGATGCCCATTGAAAAAGAAATTTCTAGTTTACCTCTTCTGCATTCCTCAGAAATCCCCTCTTCTCTCTTTTTTTCTCCTCCTTTTTTGCTTTCAGCTGCAGTAACACTCTCATTAGATATTCTCACTGAAATATCCCCAGTGACTTTCACTCCTTGGAGGACCCCACAGCTTCAGAGCACATCACTATATGTGAATTTAGACCATTTTTGCCATCATGCATCATTTGACATTTAGAGAACATCACCATGATACAGAGTCCCTGGTGCACTGAAATCTACTTGGAAGTTTTTGTTGTCCTTTATAGTCTCTACCAAATACTTTCCCTTCTCCCTTTCTCAAGTATGAATTTACTGCACAGGAAAACTGCTCTGCTGACAGACCTATGACATGTTCCACTCCAAAGAATACATAGGCTGGCAAACAGATGGAAATATCTACTTTTCCATTATGCAAAGGGATCAACTCCCTAAAGGAAGGGGGTGCTCAGGGTCTAAAGCCCATGGAGCTTTTCATCTCCCTTGTTCAATGGATTGCCATTTAACATCAGTGCAGAGAGCAGGGGGTCTGTGGTGGCATCCAAGAGTTGCCAACCACGTAGCTGCTTTCAGACTCCTTTAAATGTAGCCACAGCACTCTGCATTCACATGTTTTTGTGTGTTTGCAGCATTCTGCATGGGGACAAATATTCATCTGGAGTGTCGTGACTGTGCTTATTCTTGGTAATTTGGTTGCACTGGGGGTTTTGAGCCTATTTAAGTACTAAGAACATTTGATGAAACAGCCCACTGCATGCAGATCTCCCAGAAATCAAAGAATAAGTATGCCCTGATGAGCTATGTTCATGCACCTCCAGGGTGAGCTATAAAATGTATGTACTGCTTGAGACCAAAATAAACAGGACTGTAAGAGCCTACCATCTAAAATGAAATAAAAGAGACGAAAGCTGGCAGAAATTAGTCTACTTTCTAATTGCTATTGTCAACATTTCATGATATGTATTCCAAGTCCTAATGCATAACTTAAAGAAAAGTTTGTGAAAAACCTAGTAACTGAAGTCAATGATACTACATAGTCCATATTCTGTGCTCATGCATAATAACGCATCTGTGCAGCTTCATTCCTACAAAGTCTAACAGGTGTAAGATTCCTCCTTGCAAATGAAATGGGAATTTGACCTGACTTACACCCAGCCAGCCACTGCACTACCCATGCTGTCCTGAGAGTCTCATTCAGTCCCCCTGCAGCACCAAGGCATCTTGTCCATTTCCTGGTTTTGGGGGTAGATCCCATCCTGGTGTTTTGTTGATTGTTACAAGCAGCTGCTGATTTTTCAGGATATATCACATGTCCTCAGCAGCAGCTCTGCTGTTTCACACTTTATTCCCTGCAGTAACCCAAGATGAGCATCATCCGGTCTAGGTGATCCCCCACTCTTCAGACTCTCCAGCTGCTTTATCTAAGCCAGGCACACACAGATCAAAACCTGAAGTATTAACAGTAAGTACTATCAAGTAACATTTTTTTCCCGATGTAAGAATCTCAGGTTTGCTTGCAACAAATGTTTGCTCATGAGGTTAACAACTTACTTTGAAATATAATCATACTAGGAAACCGAAGTTTGCCTCAAGATCACCACAAAGGCACACAAATCAGAGCTTGCCATCCTGAATCTGACTGAAAATTGCTGAAGGGAAAATTTCAGCAAATAAACAGACTTAAAGGGGACCATTTTCCAAAATGACTGCACACAGACTGAAGCAAATTAGCTTACTCGTCTCAGTACGGTTATCTGACTTTTTAAAAAAAAAAACAAAGAAATACTCTCAAAATTAAACTATGCACATTCAGAAATTACACTATTTTCACTAATAAAGTAAACAGAGGCAGTGAAGCATTTATCTCTACAGAGAATAGCACACCTGGTTTTAGACACCCAACCAGGTGATACAGGTAACACAGACAGAATTATTCTAAGCCACAGGACCCAGGAGCATGTTCAGCATCCCTTTTCTCCCTTTTCTTTAACAGTAACTCCCAATGTTACAAGGAGAGAGGGAGACTCAGCTCTTTTTTGTTTGTTTGGCCTTTTGTTTTTTCCTTAGGGTTTCAACTTATCTGTCATGCTGGGTAAGCTTTACTTCAGTAAGCTGACTGAAGAGTCTTCTGAAACAACATTGCTGTGTATGAAATCTTTTGTGAAACTGAACCCCAAAATGCCTGGGTTTGGGTCAAACATTCGTGCTTTTCCAGGACATAATCTAGAATTTTCCAAGCTTTTGACTGCAAGATCAGTCTGTACCTCCCATGAGGGCCAACTTTCCTCCTGGGCTCCTAGCTGCTTGGTTAGAGGCACAATGGGAAAATCTACGCCCAAGGGGATTCTTCATCCCTCCCTGTGTAGGTCTGTCAAAATCCCAGGAGAAGATTATGAGACACAAACCCCATGCTGAGACAGCACAGTAGAGGCACAGAAGCAGACAGATAAAACCAGTAAACAGCAAACCACTAATACTGCAGGGAGTCCTTTCTGATTCTGCAGAGATGTTTTGGCAGTGAAAGCCAAAGTGGTTTTATCTTAGATAACCAATATATCAGTATTCATTTGTAGTCATTGGAAGATATTTTCTAAGGGGGAAAAAACAAACAAAGCCAAAACAAACAAACCCAACCAAACAAAAAATACTAGAAAAGGGTGGACTTTCTAAATAGTATGAATTCAAAATGAGAGACAGTTCTTAAACACAAACAACACTTATTACCATTTTTTCCATTACCTTGTAGATAAATATTTTGCAGAAAAAGGACTGTGTATGCAAACAGAAAATGTGACTTCACAAGTGCAGTTCCTCCACGTGCACACTGCTGTTTTACCTTCACTGATAAGCACAAAATGTGAAGGACAACATCATCTAAATGAAACTGCAGAATCACACAGTTCTGCCACTTCAACTGTTGCTTTGTTCTGGAGAACACATTTTCAAAAATAACCTGAAGCTTCTAAGTGTCTTGTTAAGAACAGGGTGCAATCCTACACAAGAGCTGTAACAAGGGTTGGAACATAAGTTCTTCAGTCAACTGTCTAAAATATTCTGTCTTCATCAGATCACTCTTAGCTTGCTGGTTGAGGGTGGAGATATTCCCCTACCTCCTACAGAAGTGACAAGTGACAGCAAGTTTCTGCAGTGGGAAAGGCAGAGAAGTTTTCAGGTTTCATCAAGACATGTCAATACAGTATTAATACAAACCTCTCTTTGAGTGCCTCCACAAGCTATCTCCAAGAGTCAAAAAGTCATTTTTCTGTTACAAGAAGAAGAAAATGCACCTAGCAAAGATTGCTGATCAACTAGTTTTTATATAAAATCTAATTTACATCATTGCTTTCCTAATTAATGAGCATTATTCAGTATGAAATTTTATATATATTTTTATTTGATTGATTGTTTTAAGTGTGGCTGATGTGACTGAACAGCAAGATTCCTCTGGTCTGTACTCAGTGTGCTGCAGAAATTGTCACGAAGGTCAGATGGGCAAATAGCTTCCAGCCATTAGTCTGTGAAATGTGGGAGAGGGTCTAGGCAGATGGAGGAAGGGAAAAAAATCAATCATAAAACAAAGCAGAACATCACAGGAACCAGTGAGAGCCACAGCTGAGCCTGATCTAGAGCCACCTGCAGACAATGAAAGTCTTTTCAGCTCCATCAGGAAGCTTTGGGCCAAAAGCTCCACATTACATGGCAGAACTGTGCTCTGCTTTATTGCCTGCAGCAGGCACACAACTTGGATTCCTGGTCCCTTTTTTGGCAGAGGCAGGGGTGTCTTTCCAAAGAGCTTTTGAAGGGAGTCCTATTCCTTTCTTCTCAACCAGGAAAAAAAAAAAAAAAAAAAAAAAAAGCAGAAAATAAAGACATTTTTGCAGTGGAAACCCTTTCAGATGAGGAAGAAAGGGTTATTTTTGGGCACCAAGGAAGAACAAATCCCAACCCTTCAGGTGTGAGAGACACCCAGCAGTAGATAAAACCACTGTTTCCCAGAAGCTAATTCAAACATTCATTACCATAGCCCAGAAAAATAGCGTAACTGATGACAACAAGTACAAAAACTGGCATTTCTGAATTCACACTGTGCCATCCCTCCAGCCTCCCCAAAGCTCCTCTTCTCTCCCCATCTCAATTCTCCTGACATTTTCCACAGCGCTGCGAGCACAGTGCTGAATGCCACAAGCAAACATGATCCAGCATAATCAGTGAACTGTGTTGAATACCGTGCATCTAAAAACATCAGCAGATACAGCATCACATGTGATAGCTGTCATTCTTCATGTACAGTTAGAGGAAGAAGATACAGAAAGCTTGAAACACAATCAGTGCCTGCAGACACCAGTTAAACAAGACTGGCCATTATGTCACTGAAAAGCTTAAAATTCAACAGTTGCTGCAAGATCCAACTTACCAGCGATCCAAGGAACCTGGCATGGAAAATTTACACCTGTTCTGTTTCCTGCTGCTTTTGCAAAAGAAATCCATGCATCCCACACTCATAGTTTCCAGGAAAAGTCAAAAATCTGAAAAGTCCAGCACCCCAGAGAGCCAGGCTACATAAGAAAACAGAGAAGGGGTCAATTTTCAAGGAAATCTTCTGCAAATTTACTTAATAAGCCCCTTCCTTAGCCTCCCACCACAGTATGGCAGACTGAATCAGGGAAATCTAAAGGAGGAATAAGAAAAGAAGAACTATCAAAGGCCCAGTTGCTTTAAAGAAATGTTGCTTGTGAGCTGGTCAGGATGTGGCTGCTGAAATGATGTATGGCTACGTGGGGAGCCTGTATGTGCACACACATGCACACAGACGTCAGCCTCTTCCTTGGAAGTGGATTAGGTGGCAGATGGTGTCAGAACCTGAGCTGCTGTCAAGAGCAGAGTTCACACTGTCCTGCTCCCCTCTGCTTAGAGAAAAACCCAGAAAAAAAAAGCCATCAAAAAAAAAAAAAAAAAAAAAAAAAAAAAAGTTGATAAATAGCTGGCAATCATCTTTGTCACTGGCAAGGAGTGGAATGACCCCTTCACTTGGTCCCTTGTCCCCCTGGAGTCCTTATATGCAAAATACTCACTGAGATGGAGACAAAAGAGGAAACACACATAGACATGCAATCTCCAGGCATGAGAAAAAAAACCAGGTTCAATTTTTCAAAAGGAAACTGGAACCTGCTATTACCAACCCAAATACCAGCACCCAGGACAGAGAGGGGGGAGGAGAACATCCAGCTTAAGGTTTATTAAAAGCAAAGGAATGAGGAGGAAAGAAAGAAGAGGGAAAAAAAAAAAAAAAAAAGAAAAAGAAAACCCCACTGCCTTTGATTGCCAACACAATGAAAATAAATGAGGGAAATAACATTTGGGAGGGACGTACCAGCTGAAAGCAGTCACAATGACTTTGTGCAGGCACCCCTGTTATTAATAATTATTACACATAATAAGGGCTTTCAGGCAGAGCAAAAGGAGCCTTTTTCAGTTCCTAAAACCTCGTCTCCCCCTGTCCTGTTACCTACCCTCCCCTTTTTCTCTCTCCCCTGAGCACCTGCTTTACATAGCTTTCCTTGTATTATCATTAGCTTCATGGATAATTGATAGCTGAGCTCGTCCAGCTGCTGCTAAGAAAAGAAAGACAAGGTGGTTAGACACACACCTGCTATAAATAGACACACAACATGGCCAGCATTCACCAACATCTGATGACGCCTTCTCTCCTGGCTCCTAAAGTTAGCTAGTTTCTGAAAGTCAGGGAAGCAAAAGGAGAGCAAGGTAAAATGCTTTCAATTAATTTTGCAGAGATTGAAGGGATAAAAATAAGAGTGGGACTTTGTATTTTTATGACTTGCTAAAAATACCCACTTCATAAAACCTTCAGCAGAGTTTGCAAAGCACAGTTTAAAGGCTTTTTTTTTTTTTTTTTTTTTTTGGTGGTAACTGTGAAGCCCAAACCCTTCAGGTGGTGCTGGGGTCTTTGCCAATATGGCTGAGAGAAGTCATGAGATGATCTCTGGGCACAGCATGTGGGAGCTAGACAGAGAATAAAGCAAAACCCAAAACTCTGCTAAGGCCCAGGTAGTTCTGCAAAGCAGAAGTGCCCATGCTCAGGAGCTCAGAGGGAAAAGGCACAACCACAGCTGCCTCTGCACAGCTAACAGGAGGCACCAAGTCAGTAGCAAAACTTCAGCCTCATCACCGGTGTGTTCTGGACACTTCTGGGACAACTTCCTGACTTGTCCTTGATTGGATATGCCAGAGGTAGGCTTCCTGGTGGAAAATCCTTAGTCTTCTTCAGCATATAGACCAAAGGCTGGGGGAGGTAACCTATTCCACCTTGCAGTTGCTTTTTGCCTACAGCTGATGACTCTTCCTGTCCTGTAGCATAGAAATTACCTTTCTGTGCTTTTCCCAGACTCTCTGGCATGCTCACCCCACCACACACCTCACAGCCCTACTCAGTCTGCAGAGCATACAAAGAACAACCTGCCTTTCAGGAGCCAGGTGGTATTTTCTGCCTTTGATCAGTGAAGTGCTGTCAGAAAGGATCTTTGGAGCATTTCTACCTCTGGCTGTGGAATTTGAGCACAAGAACACACCACTCTCCATAGGTTTTTTTCTTCCTTTTACAGAAAGCTACCCCAACATGGTATATGCTCCAAAATTACTTGCTCTGGGATTAGGACAATTTATGTTTTTTCATTTTAGTCACTGTGTCCAGTTGTGCGTTGCAGAACACATTGATTTTTTTATTATTATTTTTTCTAATGTAAAATGCTTATTTCTGGAAATTTTCCTTCCCTCTACAAACACTAACATGAGCTGTTTCTATTTGCCAGGTCTCACCAACAGCCAGTTAAGCTTCATCAGTACAAATAAGGCAAGCTGCAGTTTAAAATTCATCCTGTCTAAGGAAAGCAGCTGCAAGTTAAGTTCTTGCCCCAGCACATGCTGAGGCATCAGAGCTGGTTTTGTCCTTGCAGTAGCTGCCTCCTGCTTCAGAGCTGATGAACTTGCACATGTGCTCAGGTTTTTCTCATTTTCTTTCTTGTTGGCAATCTCAGTCAGAAAGCCATTTTAGACTGCAGGAGTACAGCTATGTGAAATAAACAGCAGTTTCTCAATTAAACATTGACGTGGAGAAAATCTGGCACTTCCAATAGCAGAAACTATTTGTCTCTCACAGCTTACCACAGCAGAGCTGCCATTACATACAGATAGTTTCCAATTGTAGCAGGAGCAGCATCTCAGACCACAGGGAAGGGGAAAAAGAAGAGAACCTAAGCCAGACCTCTATGCAGCTCTGTGTCAGGCAGCAGACACTTAGGAGGAATGGTGGTACAAAGCCACGTGAGTTTCAGGAGTGAGAGGAGGACTTTTTCTTTAAAAAGCTCCAGAGATCAGCATAAGGTGGTGGTTTCATGTTGAGAAACTTGTAGCTCAAAGCTACAAAGAATAGCTGCATCAGGAGCAAAAGAAAAAAACAAAACAAAACTCACTTTTATAAAATTGCTTTTATAGCCAGTGCTGGAGGGCATGCACTGTAAGGGGGAAAAAGAAGAAAAACATGTATTTTTTCCTCTCATTGGCCAAACAATACACCCCAGAGTGGAAGCTTTAAATATTTAGTCCCCAGGACTTCAGGTTCAACTCAACCACTAGCATTCACAATTAGGACAAAAGATGGTTTATATGCAGCTGCACTGATACCAGCTGGGGACAGGCAAAACTCATGTGGAGATGAAAAGGGACAGGCTTCCTTCAGAGTAGCATAGAGCCAGAGATCAGGTGGAGAACAACTGACCTTCCCTGTCTTTCTTACACTTGCACAAAGAGGTTAACACCACAAAGAGTGGGAGGCAGTTTAGCAGGGATCAGTGCTAGGAGTCTCAATAGATTATACTATTACTTTGAAAGAGAACAAATTAACCTTCTTCATAACTCTTGGCTTACTTTAGTAGATCTAATGGATGTCATAGGCTGGAAATACCTTCTTACATTCCTTTATTTTCTGTACTGATTGTCCTCCTTACAATGGAAACACACAATTTGAGGCTTGGAGAGCAGGAGCAGTGGTGCTGTTAACCACACAAAGACTGATGTCTTGCTTATGCACCCATGACTGAAGCAATCACCACCCTGAAAGCAGGAAAGCCTTTCCCACAAGCTCAGACCAGCAGAAGCCATTGGGATTTCTCTGCCTTTCTTTATAGCAGATGGCATTCTGCATTTCTCCTGGATTACCTGGGTATTTTTACCTCCAGATTCCCACTCCTGCAGAGATCCAATGTCTAACGTCTCTCTTGATGGATCTTTGTGACAGAGAATAGCTTTTTTTAAATGTTGTACTAAAGGGTTTAATCTTGCTGCAGGGTTATAAGAGTTCCTAAAATTTGTGATACACGAAAATTTAGATTTTTTTTTCCCCTTACATGCCCAGACTGTGCAACTGTTATATGATTACCTGCAGTCACAGGGACAGAACCCAACATCCAGCACAGTAGCACCCCAGCCTTTGTTCCTTCCTACTTTTTTTGCTTTTTAATGTCTTTTGGTTTTTCTACACTCCTTTCAAAAATTTTAAAGAGGGTTTTTGACAGGCACACAAGCCTTTACACCACACACAAGCAAAAAGGCATTTTTTCTATAGATTAGCCAAAGGTGCAATTAAGAAGTTTCCAGCCATGTTCAGCCCACCACTGAAATTCTGCATTTCAGATGCAGCTCTAATATAACACCTTCTTTTACTTCAACTAGGGCTGAACTCCCAGAAATTAATACCTATGCAGAATCCCAGTGCAGAGTACACAGAAATGAAAGATTTACAGATTAAGAGAAAAAGTCAGTTCCCAAAGAAAGGGTAAGTTGGAGGAGCAATGCACTAAAACTTGCTCCTGATGGTGACAATTGCAGAAGGAAATCTGACTGGAGATATGAAGGGCAAGGTGAGGGATCACACAGGCTGAAACTAAGCTTAGGAAAGGGAAGCCTTGCTATGAACACTGTCCTGCCAGTATTAGGCTCCACACAAACAGCTCAGTCTGCCAGATTCACTGATTGCCTCAAGACCCCCAAGGCCTCATTCCATCCATCTCTTCCTCTGTTGGCTCAATCTTTGACTGCAAATGCTATAAATAGGACAATTATAAAAAGGTCAGGTAGACAGAGGGGTTGAATGGTTTCAACCCCCTCTAGAAGAATTCCTTCATGGTGCTTACAAACCAGAGCATGTGTTCAGCACTTTGGTCTCTCTGACAAAATCTAGCCACAAGTGAGTGCCTAGGGTAGGCATGACAGCTTTCCTTAATACACTGCTTTGCAGGCAGAGCAGAGCAAGGGAGAAATAACATGCTGCAGGCTATACTCATGAATTCATTCAGAGAGCAAGATTCAGTGAGGTCTGGCGTAAATTGAGACACTTCTAAGCACATCACTGTTGCTGCAAGACCTCTTATGGGCTCGCAGAAGAATCCCACACACCCCTGTGTTTTTTACCATTACTGTCAGGACAGCTCTATCTAACAGGGATGATCATTAGGGCCCTTTCCAACCAAAAATATTCTATGATTCCCTATAGCTCTCTTTGCCACAACTTGTTAGGGCTGCAGCATAACCAAGAGAAAGGCAATTACAACAAGGTTTGGGCATTGGTCATGGGACGAATTCTGAGCTTTATAGATTCACATACTGTATAGATCAGCCAGTCAGCCACTCAGGATATACAGATCACATCTGCTTCATGAAGACAGCGTTAGCTCCTACCATCAAATTCATGTCTTTAAAGGCAGGCCTTGGTACACTAACCAGTCCTATGTACACTAAGGGTATTCTCTGAGCAGCAGGGAAGCATTAGAGTTTGGAATTAAAGTCCTGACCCCTAAATTTATGCAGCAAATGTACAGGCAGAGGCATTTTTCTCAGCTTGTCAGGACAGACATACTACGTAGCTTTGAAGATTTTGTTTCCTTTAGGAAAATGTGCCAGGGGTGCTTACTTCCATGCTGTAGAAGGTTCAGTGGGAATACAAAGATAATCTGATATGAACTCAGGAACCTCACAGGAACATGCCTGTCTGAGGAGCTCATGATGGCACAGTGTCTGCTAAGTCACATAGTGGCATTCTTGGCTTTTGTTTCTTTTTTTTTTTTTTTTTCTTTTCCTCTGTCCTTTTGCTTTTCCACATTCTGTTTTCTTTGATAGCTCTAGTCTTTTTTCTGAGGTTTTTGATGCCCACAGCTAGCTCCAATTAACCTTGCTCCCCCGCTCCTTAAAATTAATCTATGTCTCAAAACCCCTTTGCTTTTGCTATGACATTTTCTCCTCCTTGCCCTGCTTCCACCTTTTGGTATCCTCCCCTACACCTTTCTAACTGAATAGTCTCATTACACTTATTTTCTTTGCCTACCTTCCTTCTTCCACCTTCTCCATTAAATGCCCTCCCTCCCATTGCCTTACAAGTCTCTCCCTTTCTTACCCAACTCATTTTCTCCACTAGCCATTTCTCCTTTCCCCTTTTATCCTGCTCAGTTCCTGCTCCCCCATTTCACTCCTACCCACACAGCACACATTATGCCTTTCTCCCCCCGCCCCAGTTTCAAACCTCCTCATTATATTTCATTTTCCTGAATTTTATTCAGGTCCTTGTATCAGCCTAGGCTCAAATGCTCCCTTCATCATGTAACTGCATATTTGCTGACTCCTACCTTCCTCCTTCCCTGTTCATTCCCTATCTACCCTCTCCACTTTTAATCATGGCAGGATAGATCCCCTATGACCTATCAAGATTTTGAAGAGAAGTTTTTTTCTCATCATGAACAAAACCCCTGCACCCCCCTGCGTTCTCCATATGTCCATAAACTCCACGCACACCTCAGTCCTGCTACATGAAGCCTTCTCCTATCACTCATCTTCCACGTGCTTTCCTAACCTGGGATGAGCCATATAGTTTAGATAGTCAATACTGCTGAAACCAGGCACACACTATATCACAACAGCTTCTTCTGGTGGGACAAGTTCACGACTCAGTATTTATGCCACAAACACCAAAATTTCAGATTTCACAAGCAGATTAATTGACAGACTCTCTCTCACACCCTTGTCAGCACGAGATGGTGTGTGCACACCCCAGAATGACCAGGGAATTCTGTCGGGTCCTCAGCCAGACCATGAGGTCTAATGGAAACTACACCAACCACCAGATGCCAAAGGACAAATATAATTCTTTCTCAGTGTGAGGTGGATTTTTTTGTCCAGTAGAGAGAAAGGCATGATTATAATGAGTTATTAAAAAAAAAAAACAAGAAAGTGAGATCAACAAACAATCCAATTAAGGAAATGACACAATCAGCCTCCCAGGGCTGGGGTTGATGAGGGAGCCATTCAGTAGGACCTCCAAGTCAGAACTTAGAGACTATAAAAGATGGTTATTTTCCATGCTGTGCTGATCTAAACAAAAGCTATACTTAACCTCCTCCAACCTCCTCTCACTCCCAGAATCAAATGACTACATGCCTTGGCATTTTAGCTCCAAATGGAAAATCCATAACACTTGGTGAGAGATGTCATTCTCAGCAGGAGGGCTGGCATCAAGCAGAGAACAAACATAAGCACCAAGCACCCAGGCTCTTGGAGCTACTACAGCACTGTAGCCAAGGAAAATCCCAATCAAACAAAATTGGTATTTTAAGTTTTCTGCTGAAAGAGCAAGCTTGTGCATTCAGTACAATGCTCTGATTTTGATACTGGATGGTCTGAAGGCTAAAAAAGAAAACTGCTCTCCAGGCTTCACCAGATCTGGGAGAAGCAGCTGTAGCTCCTAGGACCTCCCAGAGTAGGGGTGACAACTACACATCTTATCCTCAAGCCTTAACAAATGGCCTCTCTGCACTTGCCACTCAGCTTCTGATGTCCTTCCATCTCCCTCTCACCATCTGCCATCTCCCACTCCTCTCCTTCAAACAGCATAGAGAGGGAACATAACCCAGGACCATCTGTAAAACTCTATGAATCGTGACTTTCCAACCTAGCTAAACTAACAAGAATTTATCTTGTGCCTTTGCTGCCAGTTACACAAAAGTCATTCTTCAGCAAAGGAGCTGATGACACTGCTTCAGCTGGGAAGAGGTCTTTTTAATCCAAAATGTTGGGGACTTGTGCTGAACCATTTCATCAGCCCCCCCTCCTCCTCCTCAGATCTTTGAGGTGCTTCTGCTGGTAGCCAGTTGCCATAGGAACCCTAATCTTTATCTGTTTTGCTTGTTAAATAAGCTGGCATCAGTACTCTCCTTTATGGGCTGCTCATATGGGCTGCTTTCCTGTCTTTAACCCTCCCTCCCTCAAAAAGAGGTGAAAAAAAATTAAATAAAAGACAACAACGTTTAACAACCTTCCTTTCCTTTCTGCACAGCCCCTATGAGCTTTTCAAGTCCAAAAAAATTCTGGACCAGAATTTGGCAGGAGCAACCACTATGATGCAGAGGTGCATTAGGCCTGGGTGTTCTCTGGATTCAGCAGATAGAAGAGGAAGAAGAGCCAAGACAAAGTAACAGGTAGGACAACACTTAATCCCAATTATTTTAAATAAAAGCTTTCCATCTCTTCCTGTGACACTTCCCACTCACCTTCAGTTTTAATGCCTTTACCAAATGGACATCCCTGAAAAGATGTTTCAGAGCTGAAAGCTGGAGATGGAAAGCAAGGAAAGCTAAACATACAGAAACACCAAGATGACAAGGTATCTGCAGTGGCCTAGAGCTTTTTTGCATGAAGCAGGTTTTTCCAATCTGTGCATCAGAGATCTAGGCCAGAATTACACAGGTCACAAGCAAACCTTGTTTCAGCTGGTCTTAAATCCTTAGAAGGTGCTAACTCCCACTCAGTCACCTCCCAGCCCCCATGTATGTATTTGCTTGAATGAGAGAAAAAAACCTGAAATGACAAGGGGTGCTGTGTGAAGGAACAAAGCCATCTGGCTTTGTGTGCACATGCAATAGTCTAACCATGCTTTCCACCACCTCAGCAGGCATATACACATGCTGAATGCACAGATTCTGAAGCTGTTCTTCACTTCATAATGCTTTCTAGTGCAACAAATAGCATCACTTTTTCTCTGGATGGTATCTCACTCATTCTCATGGAAGATGTAGAAAATCAATAGTGTCACGATGGGAAAGAACAAGCAGAAAGGGAAGTTCAAGAGGCTGAGTTCCCAATGCACATCACACCAAAGCAGGCTAGCAAACCAGGATCCTATTTACCTGAAACTAAAATAGCTAGGTAGTTCTTCATTCACTTCACACAAGAAAAAAAAAAAAAACACCACCAAAAAAACAGAGCAGAGGCATCGATTTCTGGATCATTTGGGCATGCCTGGAGTTTTTCAGCTGCTGCTCACTGACATATGAATCATGGTCCTCATGGAAGACTTTGCAATGCTCAGCCTGCCTCCCCAGGATAAGGGCACAAAGCTGCTGGACTGCTGACTTGTAGCTAAATTAAGACTTGAGCCAGCCTGCATTTAGCTGAAAGATCCAGCAGCTCCAGCAAGTCAGCACCAGAGAATCAGCTTCTGTTACAGTGTGTTTTACAATTACTTGCCCCATTGCTGGGCTTTGCATGTAGGTCCCCTGCTTTTCCAATATGCATGGATGCTCTTACACCTCTATTTAGCAGGGCTACAGCTAGGCTTCCCCCCCTCTTTTAGAAATACTTCATAAACTAGTAGTTTAGCAGTCTTCTAAGTTCAGGCATAAACATCAAGTAGAAGTTCATCTAAGGTTCATTCCTATTCTGGATTAAGATGCTGCAAATTCCTACTTCAAATTAATGTCCTCTGTCAGAAGTCTCTTTTCCTTGATAAATATGATCCTTGTTCTTGAGGAGAGAATTTTTCAATTCAACCTTAGTTTCCTCTCCTCCTCTACTTCTTTTTTTTTTTCCATTTCTCTGCGAGGGCTGCTTTTTTGAGGAGGTGCACACAGGAATCCCAAGTGACTTTTCTAGCCTTTTTTGTAATGTATATTCCAGGCTGACAGAGTGTACAAATCAGCAGTAAAACACTGTGGGGGTTATTTCTTCTACTTCAGTCCCCCTGAGCCTCCCACCTCCAGTTTTGCTCAGAGATTCATAGCTGAACAACCTTAAAAAGAAATTCATTTAAAACAATCAAGCTTCCTCTGAGTTTGCACCTGAATTAGAAAGAGGTGGCCAGGGATCAAGGGGATAGTTGTGCAAGATTTATCCAGTAAGCATTAATAATTTTCTGTTAATTTGAAATTAGATTTCCAGTCACTTAGAAGGTTTGCACACCCTATGTTCACAAACTTTATGAAACAAGTACCATAATGGAATAAGTGGGCATTGCAAAGAGCTTGAAGGCTTCTTCATGAGAGCTTTGCACAGCAGTTTCCACTGCTCTCCTCTTTCTTTTCAACCCATGCAAAATTTTTACAGGGTCCTCTTCAGTTTATGAATCCCTGCTCTGCTGAGGCTTCTCTGCCACCACCTCCACTCCCTCAGTGACTCAGACTTATTAAGATAACTTCTCTTTTTGTAGTTCCTCACCTCCAACACAGTCAGTGCATTAAGCCCCACACTCCTGCACATATGTAAAATCCTCCCCCAAGCCACCCTCTTTCATCCAACTTTCCTCCTGCAGTTCTTGCACTCCCCCATCCTGGGATGACAGAGCCAGTCAAAAGCCACCCAAATGAGCTCAACTTTGACTTCTCTTATGCATTGCATTGTGAGTTGGTTCTTGTAGATACCAGGACTGGCAGATCCAGGGTAGGAGTAGAGGTCAATTCTACCCCCAGCACAGCTTTGGGAAAGGTCAAGGCCTGTCACATGCAGAAGACCAGCCATGACCAGGCACATGGAAGGAAGAGGCCACAGGACTGTGCTTTAGCTACGTGTGTTTGCTATGTAGGAGGTCTGGGTCTGACCTGTAGGCTGGGTACAAACCAGTTATGGTGTGCTATGGACTGCTTTTAGAAACTACTGGCTCCTTAGCAGGGCGAAGCTTTGTCCCATGTAAGAAAAGGGATTTGTATATCACTATTTACCCCTGCTTTAAGATGTTTCTGGCAAAAAAAAGTTTCTCATCAGGTTTTAGGACCAGCCCTTTTAGGACCCTAATTTCCCACCAGACAACAAATGCTGTGTAGGCAGTGATGCTTGAGTGGTCGCCATAGGTAACAGGAGGCTGAAGCAAGCCCAGAAAAGAGTCCTTCCATCTCCTGGATCCTATTGCAGGTGCTGGCAAAAGAAAGACCATAAGCTGCAAAGAAACACTGGCATTGATGACAAAAATGGGCTTTTGCCAAAGCCAGAGCTTTGCTCAGATTAACATCCCTGCTGCTGTAGCGGCTCTGAGCACACTCTTGCACTTGCTTTTGTTCCTGCTTTTCCATGACCAGAAACAGGTATAGAAGAGAGGGATTTGTGTGAGGAAGGAGGATGGGGTGGGACCAGAGAACACATTCCTGACTTTCAGGGATATGTGAGGGAGAGATATCTGATTGGATCAAAAAGGGCCTCAGGACTGGAGAGACAGAGGGCTTGCTGAGCTTTGGGTCACCTAGGAAGGAATGAGGACAGACTTCTAATTCTGGCAATCAGGTGGGAGGAAAAAAATGGCTGAGAAGGCTGAAGCAGGAGGAGGAGCACACAGAGCAGATTTAAAGAGGGAATCTGCATTGTTTGTACCAAATCCAGTTGCTCTTAAAATAATCTTCTGTCACACCTTTGTACTAATTAAGAGACAGTGTTCAGTTCTGAAGCATACTGCTGTCTACCTTCATTTCAAAACCCCTGGCAAACTGCTGGAAATTCTCAAGTTAAGCAAACAGGTTCACTTTGTGTGAAAACTGCTTTGCCATTTCTCTGATCTGTACAGGTATATTTGACATGCACCACTTTTACTCCAATAGCCTTTTTTGAGCAAAGACTTCCAGATCTAACAGATTTATGACATGTATAAGCAGGTGACCCTGCTGGCAACTTAGGAGAGAATTTGAACTATGCCCATCTTGAGTGAAAGATCCTTCATTAATTGTATCACAGCCCTTCCAGCCACCTTCTCCAGCTGTACGGATTTCTGATTTGCTCTGCACTAATTCACTTTCTAGAAAACAGGAATCAAATCGACTTTGTTCCTCACTCAGAGGCAGATGTGCAGCAGACATCATCTTCTGAGTCCAGATATGCAGCCTCAGACATAAAACACCAGAGGGGAACATAGCAAGGGAGGAGACATAGGAAAAAAAAACAGCTGCTCTCTTCACTTCTTCAGGTTTTATGTTGGGCTCCATATCTCACACTCTGTAAAGTCGTTGGATTACTTTGCTTGAAGTGATGTTTAATGTTAAGTGTTGTCCTGATGACAGAAAAACTGCACATCCCCTATTTAGAGAGCAGCTAAGGCATCAGCAATAACAGATAGGCACCAGCTAAGACTGGGCACTTCATCTTTTAGTCTGAAGATATCCCTGTAAGAAAAGGAGATATTGACCTCTGGACACAAACTAACCAAGCCTCTGTCTGTGATGAGCTGCCAACAAGTGCTTCAGCTCCTGTTAATTACAATGGTGCTTCTACAATGATGAGATTACTTCACTGTGGAGAAGAGCTCTCATCAGGAAATTGGTGCTATTGCAATTAACATCTTTGAATATCCAAATTTAACATTCTCCTTGAGCCTTCTCCCTTATTTCAGGAAGTTTGTGATCAATCAAGTCCTGAAATAGAGCTGGAGATCTGGGATTTTGAGAATGGGCAGGAGGGTTAAGTACACAACAGCTTCAAAATCAGCTATTTGATGTCTCTAGAAGCATTTCAGCCTCCCATCCCCACATGCATTTTTTCAAAGAAAGTTACTATCATCCCCATTGCCAGTATTTATAGTCAGAATAGGTGACACATCCATTCTCTTGCCTCAGCCCTGTCTTCAGGTTCAGTTGTAGAGCAGGATCTGAGACACAGACAGCCAAAAACCACAAGCATCACCTCCCAGAGCAGTTAATAGTGTACCATACAACACAGTTCTCTTTTTCCCCACCAAAACACAAACTCATCAATTTTCACTTTCTAGGGTTCTCTGTCATTCCATTGGTCTTCACCTACTGCATCTCTTCATAAAGCAGTGGGGGGAACAAGCGGATGCCAGAAGAGAACCTTAATTACAGAAAGGGGACAAATAAGTATTTCCAATATATGTGCTTTCTGGGATCAAGAAAAACAGGTTTTCTGTCAAGGCTCTTGAAGAAAAGCTTGCAGACTTAGCCAACACCTTTCCTCATCTTGTACTACAACAAGAAATATGAACACTGGGTGCACATACTTTATACGGGGATGACTCTCATGACTGCAGTACTGCCATGGATGGCTCTAAGCTCTTCAGAAGAGACAGGCAAGGAAGGAGAGGTGATGGGGTGGTTCTGTATGTTAGGGAGTATTTCTATTGTATAGATCTCAGTGGTTGTGTGTAGTGAAATGAGGCAACCAGGTGCCACTAATTGCCAGGGAGTGAGCATGAGCTTGTGTCAAGCCCACCTGTGCCTAATTAGGGTGGGCCCCCACTGCACATGAGCAGGACCAGGGGGCCAATAAAAGGAGGGTGAGGCTTGAGTGGCTGCAAGTGTGCTCAGGACTGAGCTGAGCCTGTGCTTCAGGACTCACCTTTTATTGGACCCCTGGTCCTGCTCATGCGAGGAGGAGCTTGCCAAGCCACTCTCCATCATCTATCAATAGTCTTGGTTAAGAGGAGGTTCCAAAAGACCAGAGGTTTGACACCCATCTACAAGCAGGGCCAGAAGGAGGATCCAGGGAACTACAGACTTGTCAGCCTGACCTCAGTACTGAGGAAGGCTGTGGAGCAGTTCATCCACAGTGACCTCACTCAGGAGGCGCAGGACAGCCAGGGGATCTAGTCCAGCCAGCATGGGTTTATGAAAGGCAGGTCCTGCTTTACCAACTTGACCTCCTTTTATGACCAGGTCACCTGCCTAATGGATGAGGTGAAGGCCATGGATGTTGTCTTCCCAGACTTGAGACACTGTCTCCTGCAGCATTCTCCCAGAGAAGGTGGCAGCTCATGGCTTAGGCAGCCATACTCTTCACTGTGTAAAAAAAATGGCTTTATGGCAAAGCCCAGAGATGGCTGTGGTGAATGGAGTTAAATCCAGTTGGTGTCCAGTCACAAGAGGTGTTCCACAGGGCTCAGTTTTGGAAACAGAGTTTTTAAATATCTTTATCAATTATCTGGATTAGGGGATTGCACCCTCAGTAAATTTGCAGATGATACTAAATTGGGTGGGAGTGCTGATCTGTCTGAAGGCAGAAAGGCTCTACAGCAGGACCTGGACAAGCTGGATCAATGGGCCAAGGTCAACAGGAGAAGGTCCAAACAGGCCATCTAAACCCATGCAACACTACAGGCGTGGGGAAGAGGGACTGGAAATCTACCATTTAGAGAAGGACCTGGGGATGCTGGTTGACAGCTGGCTGAACATGAGCCAGCAGTGTGCCCAGGGTGCCAAGAAGGCAAAGAGCATCCTGGTCTGCATCAGAAATAGTGTAACAAGCAGGAGGAGGGAGGTAATTGTTCCCCTGTACTTGGTACTGGTGAGGATGCACCTCACATACAGTGTTCATTTTTAATCCCTGCACTACAAGAAGGACACTGAGTTGCTGGAGCACATCCAGAGAAGAGGAACAAAGCTGGTGAAGGGTCTTATGAGACGTGGCTTGGGGAACTGGCATTGTTTAGTCTAGAGAAGAGGAGGCTGAGGGGAGACCTTATTGCTCTCTACTACCACAAGATAGGAGGTTGTAGTGAGGTGGGGGTTGGCCTCTTCTCCCATGTAACCAATGATAGGATGAGAGAAAATGGCCAGGGAAGGTTTAGATTGGATATTAGGAAAAATGCATTTGCTGAAAGAGGGTTCAAGCACTGGAACAGGCTGCCCAGGGAAGTGGTAGGTGTTTTTTTGAACATCCCTGAGGTGTTCAAACAAACATGTGGATATAACATTTGAGGATATGGTTTAGTTGACTGGAGGTGTTGAGTTGAGAATTGGATTTGATGATCTTAGAGGTCTTTCCCAACCTTAAAGATTCCATGATTCTGTGACACTCTCAATAACTGGGGGAAAAACAGCCATACACAGGAAAGATCTAGCAAAAACTTCATGGCTAGCTAGCTATAACATTTCAGAAATAAAATTCACAGCCAAGGCCATCAGAAGGCTAAATTTTACATTTCTTGGATCATGACTATGAAATGGTATTTTTTTTACTAGTATGAGGAAGACCCAAAACTACTTTTGTGGTATTATATTCAGCTACAGAAAATCTGATTTCCTGCTAGATGGTATTAGGCATTCCCCAACTTTAAAAATTCAGCAAAGACTGAGTGCTTATATACTTGGCTAGACAAATCACTTTAACGTAAATAAATGCTACATTTGGTGAAATTAAAATAAGATGTGATACAGCTTTAAGTTCTACACTGCCATCTTCAGTCATAAATGTCTGGAAAAAGAAAAAAACTAAAAATAAAATTTAAAAAAAATCACTGATCTTGAAAAGGTAGTATAAAAGGCACATGAGTAAGGTGCAGAGTCTTGACCTACACTACAATTGCTCATGTGGTCATCTATACCTGTTCAGAAGTCAAGAAAATACGCTTCAAAATCACAGTTGGGCAGTAGAGCCCAGTGGAATGACAGCAGGAATCACTGGTAGTCTGTCTGTTCTAATAAATACCAAATGAAAACATGATATGAGCACAAAACTGAATAAATTAATCCTATTGACTTCAATACTCAGTCTTTTCAATGGAGGATACTGCTGAGATAGATACAGGAAAAGACTTGGATTAAGGACTGTTAAAAGAAATCTAAGAGGTAGAATAAGAGAAGTGGGAAATAGACAGTTGATGGGTTAAAAAAAACCCACTGCACAGCATGGGGGCTTGATAGTTTAATACACAGGGCAGAGAGGTCTTGTGCCTTTGAGCAAGCCTGCAGGCAATAGAACAGCAGCATCAAACTGCATCTCAATGGAGCAGGTGAAAGGCAACAACTAAGTTATCAATCAAATAACATGTATACACCCAGTATGACTCTCTAGGGAAAGTTAAGAGCTAATAATTGGGATTCCCTTGTCCAAAATTATTCTGTATTTAATATCATCCATGCAGCGGCTGTTGGAGACGCCTCACCCTGCCTTCCAAATCACTGCATTCAAAGTGAGAGACACTTTGACAGTGAGAAGTTACAAATAAAATTGAGGGATTCTGAAACAGCTCATTGTTGGGGTCTCAGGTTCCAAATCAGGTTTATTTTAATAAAAGAAGAATGATAACAGGAAAGCCAACTCTGGGGAAGCCCATAAGAGTTCCACCCATGGGTGAAAACCAAATGGGAAAATAACTATCAGACATCAGCCCTCAGTCATTCCACTCAGGTAACCAAAGGGACAGACACAGAAGAAAAGTTGCCTCAGTGCACTGGCAGCGTGAGGGCAGCTCAGCTTTCCATGCCTGCTGCCAGCAGGTCAGCAGCAGAGAGCATCTTCCATGTTCAGAACATCACACCCTAACTGCAGGGGGGAATGAGAACTGTAGAGATCTCAAGCATTAAACAAATCTCATTCTCAGGGCAGGTTCAAATTAGGGTCCTCTCACTCCTGATTAAACCCCTCTAAGATTTTTGCAGTTCAAAGCATAAATTCACAAGAGGTTATTAAAAGTGTAACATTATTCAGAGACTGTGAAGTCCTCCATCACACCCCAGCACTTTTAGTGTTCCACACCATCCATATAAAGCCACATAGTCCTCGGTGACATTTAAAGAGAAAACTCCCCTTTACCTCCTCATTCAACTTGCTATGACAGAAACCAACAGGGTGAACCCTTGAACCTTACACAGCATTTTTGTTCCTTTACTACATAAGCTCTGCTATTGCACACATATGGACAACATGCTGACACACACATCACAACCAGCCACATAAGTGATTCACACACATCTATAAATATGACAGCTTGAACTACATCCTGATATATACAGAAAGATATATAAAAGTTCCCAACCTCCGAGTATTCCAAGGATGCTTTCCTTTCCACCGGTCCCACATCCCTGAGAAGTTCTGCCAGCTTCTACTCCTCCTGCCACCAGAATAAGGTGCTGTCCTTCCTTGCCAACTGCATGAGCTACCTGGCACAGTGGCAGTGCTGTGTGAGGAGGGGGCTGTGCCTGCCCCAGTCTACTTGAGTGGGAAAACAATGGGGGGGGGGGGAGAGGGAGGTGGTTCTTGGAATGTCACTGGAACCACTGTCATACCAGTAGGATTCACTTCCCTTCCCATTTTTTATATTTAGGTAAAAACACAAGTCGTTACTTTCAGAAGGAAAAAAAAAAACCAAAAAAACCAAACCTCCTTGGCTTATTTGTTCCATGGAGGACTTGACAATGTTTGAATGTCCAGATAGCAAGTGAAAACAGAGGAAGCAAAAGCCATAAAATTTTGAGAACCTCCTGAAATCTTACTATAAATCCAGGGAAAATAAAAAAATTCTTTGCCTTTGCCTCAAACAGGTAACAACCACTGTAGCTTTGCTAAGTGTTGTAGCCTTTCATAATGAATAACCATGTCAAGCAAAGCATTTAATAACACCTTTGGAGCACAGTATAATAATAATGTACTACCACAGTTTGCTGGTACATCTTTACATGAGCAGGAAGAAGCTACTACATTCATCTTAGAAACTTTAGAAGCTTTGCTTACAGCCATGCAAAAATTCAGAATGGATTCAGGAATAAATTTACAGTGAAGAGCAATGGTCCATCCCATGCTAATGCAACTCTTCTGCTTTTTGTCAATATATTCTTTCTAATGGGGATTTGAATGGCTATTTAGCTGATTCTTTTGCTGTTTTGTGTCACACATCATCAGCTCTTCTCTGATAGTGTTTTCCAGCTTTACAACTGAGGATCATCCCTTTGGGCTGATCATCCTTTTTCCAAAAAGGTAATTCTTGTGCAATACAGGTATAACAAATCTGGACAGCAAAAACCTTTCATACATGTCTCGCAACTCTAATCACTGATTCAAAGAACAGTTTGGGTTGGAAGGGACCTTCTAGATCATCTTGTTCCATGTCCTCTGCCATGGGAAGGAACAACTCCCACTAGACCAGGTTGCTCAAAGCCCCATCTAACCTGGCCTTGAGGACTTCCAGGGAGGAGGCATCCCCAGCCTCCCTGAGAAGCCTGTGCCAGTGTCTCACCACCCCCAGAGTAAAGAAATTCTTCCTAATGTCTAAGCTAAATCTACCCTCTTTCCTCTTAAATCTGTTTCCCCATGTCCTATCACTACATGACCTTGTGAAAAGTGACTCCCCAGCTTTTTTGTAGCCCTTTCAGGTACTAGAAGGCTACTCTAAGGTCTCCCCACAGCCTTTGTTTCTCCAGGCTGAACAATCCAACAGGTCTGAGCCTGTCTTCATAGCAGAGGTGCTCCAGACCTCTGATCATCTTCGTGGCCCTCCTCTGGACTCTTTCCAACATCTGCATGCCCTTCTTGTGTTAGGAGCTCCAGAACTGGACACAGCAATCCAGATGGGGTCTAACAAGAGTGGAGTAGAGGGGAAGATTCACTTCCCTCAACCTGCTGGCCATTCTTCTTTTGATGCAGTCCAGGATACAGTTGACTTTCTGTGCTGCAAGAACACATTGCTGGTTCATGTCAAGCTTCTCATCACCCAACACCCCCAAAAACTTTTCTTCAGGGCTGTTCTAAATCCATTTTCCACCCAGCCTCTGTTTGTGCTTGTGGTTACCCCCACCTACATACAGGATATTTCCTCTTAACACCTACTAACCTCCTATGAAAATGGCTGAACCTCAGTCCACACAAAAAGCAGTTGCCCCACAAGGCATTCAGCTCACCCAGTCTTTGCCACCCAAGAGTCAATGCCAAGATCCCCTGGCCTCAGCTCTGAAGCCCAGCTCCAAAGGCCATTAAGGCAGCTCAGCCTGTAGCAGTTCATTCTTTCCCCTTCTTTCCTCATCCCATCAGCCCTATTTTTTCTGGCACCTCTGCCTGGTAAATCAGGGAACTCACTGACCAAGTTTTGCATCACTGACCTTCACCTTAAATAACTTCACCTTGAATACCTTCTGCTTCTTCAAAAAATGACCACCCCAGGACACTGGGCATAACACTCCCAAAGAAGAACCTTCAATTTAGAGTGATCTCATCATTAATACTACTTTTAACACTTGCTATCATTTCTGCATAGAGATAAATAAATCCCCATCTTCTCTCAGAGACTGAGAGACTCTTCGGAAATATTTCCATTCAGCATTTTTTCCAAACAGCTTCTTTAAAATGTCTTTTTTTAAAACCAAAGCTGACTCACCCTCTAATGCAAGATAGTCTGACTCACATTTAACACTTTGATCTCCACATTTCATTTTGGTCAGCAACTGGCTTAGCCATTTCCTTGTACTACATTTAAGAGAGGAAGAAAGGAATAAGCAAAAAGTATTGTAAACATCCATTCGGTTCCAGACTATTGAGAAATGCTCAAGATAAATCTGCAGAGAAAGGAAAATTGTTTCAGCACCCAGAGACCTATTCCAAATTAGAAAAGAAATTAAACTTTTCAGCAAGAGACAGATTTGCACTTTCATGTTCCCGGGTTCAGATGAAAAGGGGGCTCTGTACAAAAGATATATTGCTAGAGGGGTTTCTTTTTCTCATTTAGCTTCATCAAAATTCTCATGATAAAACAGAGCAGCAGCACTTTGGAAATGAAACAACAGTCCAGAAATATTTTCCTGTTGACACATAACTTGCAGTGGAATTTATTACTTAACATTGCTAAAGTAGCTCTAAAAAAGGGAGCCCTAAAAATTGAGGCCCAAGTTTCGGTCCAATATAAACTGCTACCACTTGGGAAGTCCCCAGTTCAAACGAGTAGCATCAAGGGTAGAATCAGCATCCCTGTTGGATCCACACAACTCTGACTCAGGGACCCATGAGATGGATCCAGTTAAACTATCCACAGCAACTTGCCAGAGGAATCCAAGAAAGTGGGCATTAGATCCTGTTGAGATTAATGGGAGATTGCTTGCCTTTAGCTTTCTTTGCAAGACCACAAGGTCAGCCTCACAGCCTGGCCTCCACCTTGGTCTGGAGACCACCAGCAAAACCAAGACCATTGGGTTTTACCTGCTTGGGAGCAAACTCTTATCTCCTACACACAGGCTTCTGCTCAACTTAGAAGCAGTAACAGACTTCAGTCCCAACTAAAATGAACTTGGCAGTGTTATGTTCACAGTTGGATTCATCCTGGTTTGAGCCAGGACAGAACCAATTTTCTTCTAGTAATTTTACTTTTCCATTAAATCTCTTCTAAGTAATTGCACTTTCTTAAATTATCAGCAGGTTTTTCAGCCAATGTCTGCTCCTAGGACTAGTAACATCCAATGTTTATAGTTACTACTATGGCATGCAGAATCAAGCTGTGGTTCCTATCTGCTGGAAACAAAAGGGAAAACAAGGGGTCACACCTGTGACCCTCCTGTGGGGAAGAGCAGACCAGACAGGTGACCTAACAAAATATTCCATCCCATACTCATCACACCCAGTATAAAGCTGAGGGATCATAAAAGTTATATTTTCTTCGTCTGTGGCAAGTGTCCTGGGAGGATCCTCTCCTTTCATTTGCCTCTGGATCCTGATTACTGCCCTCCTGATTACTGCATCCAAGTTCCCTGCTGGACGTGTTCCTGCATCCAGCTCCCATCTGCTCCTGAGTTCAGGAGGCCAGTCCAGGACTTGCCCAGGGCCTGCCCTGCAGCCTTGGTGGTGATGTGAGAGTTACTGGGGGAAGGCACAACAGTGGTTTTGTATATATTTCATTATTTTCTTTTTCATCATTATTGTATCATTAAAGCTGTGTACTTTAGTTTCCAACACATAAGTCTCTCTCCCTTATTCTCTTTCCCTTTCTGGGAGAGGGGTTAATAGAATATCTGTCATTTGTTTAAATTGCCAGCCCAATATTAAACCTTGACAGACTCTAAGATCTTGAGAGTCTTTTTCAATCTAAACGTTTCAACAATTCTGTGGAATATATTTGAGCCCAATATCTAGAATTTATGAAGCTGCTTACTTGTTTGGAGTTTGGGGTTTTTTTAATCTTCTTCTGGTTCAATGGGATGAAAAGGAAATAAGCAACTCAGGGAGAAGGGGGGAGAGATTTTGAGATAGCAACTGGAAATTGATTTTAAGTGACAGAAGGTGAAACAGGCTTGGCTTGTGGCCATATTTTGGAAAGCAGGGGGGGACCCCAAGACACCCTTATAAGCACACACAATAAAGCATTTCTTGCTCATGATTCTTACTTAGATATCAACAGACAAAAAAATTCCCCTTTCTTCATGTACTTCCTCTATGCTCTGGCAAATGTTAACACCAAGACCAGTGCATTCACATGATTTTGAGTTCAGATTATGTTTAACATCTCTTCAGACCACAAAGACTGACACGTTCAGTGGAATGGTTCTGAGGACCAAGCAGGTGGGACCAGTCTCTAAAAAACCCTTCTACCTCGAGGCAGAAAGTACTGCTGGTGCCCATTCGTGCAGCATCTGATCTCTGCACAGGCAGGGTGACTTTGAAATAAGTTGTGCTAACCTGTAAGCATATTTCACACCCTGTTGGAAAGGAGTGACAGCCTTATCCTGTTCCTCTACCACAGTGGTTGCTCATTGTAAGTTCTCATGTCACAAAGGGCATCTTCAACACCAGCACCATCTGCAGAGCAAGTGTGCAGCGGATAGCCAGGCTCAGTATGAGGTATGGCTCTGGTATGAGGTAGCCAAAGGTCCAATTTATCATGTGCCTCCAGTTTGTCAGCTGCATGTGATCACTGATGAATAATGTTCTCCTGCCCAGCTCAGAGGCACAAACTTGAGCCCTCTCACTGACCACACATCATACACAGACAGGCACACATCCCCAAGCCACAACTGAGATCCACTTATCCAGTGCTTCACACGCACAGCAGTTACAGCTGAAGTATACAGTGTGATACAGCTCAGACTAATCAACCCTCTTTTTATCTCTGCAATATGAACACACCGTCTCCTTACCACACTTCATCAGGAAGAGCCTGCACAAGACACCTGCCAGGTGACAAAGGATCAAACCCAGGCAAAAGCCCTGCCACTGGGGTAAGATGCTGCCCGTCCCCTTCTGCTCTCACCAGGACACTTTTCCATCCAGCTGCACTGCTCACCTTTGCTGTAATCAAAAAGGGAAGGATGTGGTGCAGTCCATTGAAAACAAACAAAACCCTCTAATTTCACAGGGGCAGGGTCCCTAAAACACATAGAATTTAAGGGGGGAAGGCTGCATCTGTGAAGGCAAAGCTTGCTCCCAGATACACCCCCTGAGCTCCCAGGAGGTCACCATGAGCAGACAGCTGCAAAGGCAGCACCAGGTCTCTGGTACAACCACTGGGCAAGCCTGGCACTGAAATGGTGTGGTTCTGGGGTGGCCACAGCCCCACACCCCCATATGGGTAGAGAACAGCTTGCAGGCCTCTGTACAAGAATAGACTGGGAGGCATGGGGGAAGGAGAAGTAACTCCTTGGACATCATCACAGGTTCCAATTAATTGAAGTTGCATACTCAACTGTGAGCACACCTCCTGAGTCTGCAGTAGCTCATAAAATTCTTAGCACCCTTCGAGCTGTTCCCCAGGGAATTACTATTGTGATCTGGTGAGAGACCAACCAGATCAGCTGTTTCCGCAAAGAACCACCCAGGTCTAAGCAGCAGTGGGTTTCAGCTCCCTGCCAAAGCCCAGGTGATAGCAGTCTGTGCTGCTATCTACCATCTGCCCTGCTCTGGGCTTGTCATGCCACCCTGCCCTCCACTAACTCCTCTTGGGAACACAGAACTCCCCAAGCTGCCAGCAGAGATGAGAACAATAGTGTTCCTATTTTGTAAAATACCTACCTCAGTGGGAAGGATCACCTGAAACACTGCTCGTGGCATTTATAAGCTGCTCTTCCCAAAGCACCACACAACAGCAGGACAGGATGCTTGGCAAGAAGATGCTTTGCTTGGGGGCACAAGGGCAGATTGAGGAAAAAACACTGCTTCAGCCAGGAGAAATGAAGGTCAAGGGCTTTGGAAGAGAAGACATGGCTAAAAAATTGTACTAGGAAGGCAGCAGCCAGAGAAAAGAGCATCCAAACCTACGCACAACTACCTTTTCTTTAAGTCTGTGAAGAGCCTCAGCCTAGATAAAATTAGATAAAGTCTTTGATGCCCCAAGCTCATGTGTCCCCAGGCAGTTACCCAGAAGAGTTATTCATACATCTAACAAACTTTGGGGAAAATTAATAGTTTAGTCTTTAGTCCCGAATTTCACCTCCTGCAGTAAGAGGAGAACAGCTTGCCCTCTGCTATCCCAGTGGTGCCACAGGGATTAATTTATTTCTGCATGGGAGTTTTAAAACCACTTCAGAAGTCCCTAGAATTTGTCATTCTTCTCAGAAAATGCCTCTGAGAGAGACTTTGCTCAGCATGCTGGGGCCAGGGCTACAGAGACCCAACCTCAGCTGCTGCCAGCGCCCTGAGGCAGAGGTGACCTGGGCACAGTATCACAGGGATACCTGGCATACAGGTCACTTTCTGCAAGGCAATACTCTCTGGTAAGGGCTCCTAAAAACTGTGGCACTGAGTGCAATAGTAGCTATGTTTGAATGCTCAGCAGCAATAACAAGATGGTGTTATTCAAGTCAGAGCAAGGACTAACCTAGTGGCAAGGAGCTAGATCCCAAGAAAACACCATCAGGAGCTCTGTGTTTATGCTCCCAAGTGTACATAAACACGTTACACTCTGGCTTGTAAAAGATGCACCAAGAGAGAGGAAGGAGACAAAAAAGACTTAAGTAAATATCACAGGGGCAAGAAAAAAAAAACAAAAGCCCTGCCACAGAAGCCCTCAGATGATTTCTTGCCAGCATGTCTGTCCCCAGCACTACCCACTGCTATTCCCACTCCTTTCCATCCCCTGTTATGTATTAATAATTCTTCTCGATGGTCCTTGTGCTAATATACTGCTGGAGTGGTTCAGGTCAGAGCAGTAAACAGCAGCAAGAACAGGCAAAGCAAGCAGAGCCTGCCTGGCTCTGAGGGACCATGCAAGAACACCTGAGAGGGCAAAGCAGCCAGCCCAGATATTAATGCTGCAGAAGTAATTCAGCATTTTTCAAAACTTTGCTTTACAAACTGTATTGAGTCAGCAGCATGGAAAAAGCCTGGCCAGTCTCTGTCAGTAGACCATCCCATCAAAAGGCAGCCATTACCAGGATGAGTGAAATTGTATGACCAGACCATTTGATACAGTTTGGATCCCATCAGCTGCAGGCCTCCTATTCTTTATAGCACAAGCAAAAGCTAAAGCATCAGATAACCTACCCTGAAACATTCTTGCTCCAAGGATCTTAATTTTCCTGATGCAATTCCAAATGGACAAGGCTCTAAAGCACCCTCAAAAAGCTAGCAGTTAAGCTGCTCCAAAAATCACTTATCTTTTATATTTCACTACCATCATGTTTCCCATACTTTTTTTTTTAAGCCAGCTACCCCAAAACTGTACATAGTTTTCCATGTTTAAAAGCACAATTTAAAAAAAATTCACAGAAGGAAAAGTGTGGCTTCACACCAAGAAAAGTCCACATGAGACAGGAGATCTGTTGCTCATTCTAGCATCTCTGTATATAAATGAGATTTCCTTTACACCACAGACCCCTGAAGCTTAGAGCAATATCATTTTGGATGCACAACTGTTCCTTCAGTGCATATTTCCAGCCCATCATTCTTTATTTGGAGCTATATTTTTATGCACAAAACAGTAGATTTCAGAGGAGGCAGAAGTTATTAAAAAGTTCATCTGTTCCAGCTGCTTATTCCTCACTTAAACTCATCATTAATCCTCTTTTTATGACACAATAATTGTCCCTATGGCAACCAATTATGATGTCACAGACAAGATTAGAATTTTAGATAGGGGACCAGAATTAGCTTCTTCATTATTCATTTAGGTCCCTAGTGGTTCTCATGCCTGTTCCAATCACTGGCCTATGAGTTCAAGAACTCTCTTTTCAATATCCCACCAATGCCTGGCATTTTAAAGGAAGACAGCCAGACACCCAAGCAGCAGCCCAGCAAAGGATGGAAAGTTGTGTTGCATGGAGAGAATCCCCTTCCTGCTTTTGCCCCCTCAAGCAAGAAAGGATTGGCAACTCTGGTGGCATTGTGAGAAATACTCAGTCAGATTTGCTATAAATATGATGCCTTTTCATATAAAAACCTAATTCTTCTTTGGATGCTACTAAATATTTCCCTTCAATGATTTGCTGTAACAGTGAAGTCCCCAATAAATACATTCAGAACAATTGCATATGTCAAGTAAAAAAAGCTACTGAGCTCACTAATTTCATCCTCCTTTCTTTTACTCAAACTAAGTAACCACATCATCTTTCTTCCTATAGTATAATCACAAATACACTTGAATGCCTGAAGTGATTTACATTAGTTTTCTCTAGTCTTTTGTTTCAAGCTCCAAAAAAATCAAAATAAAAAGGGGGACCAACAAAGAGCTCAAATATCAGCCACTTAGGTACCATACAGCACATCATCAACAACTGGTGTTATGGCATATGCAAAACAAAGACACCTTGTACCCATTCCTCCTCTGGTGGGTTTGCTGTGTGTCATGCTGGCAAGATGTGTGAGTTAGAGTAGGAGTGAGAGTAAAGCTAACATTAAAGCTCATCAAAAAAAAAACGTGTCTGGCCCATGGAATAACAACTGGACCTGCACAGGGACATCAGCTTCCCCACCTCCAATACATGCCCATTCACCAGCCAGGTCTGGTTTTGAATCATTAAGGAATAGTTCTTGGAGACTAGTGTAATCATGGGCAAACCATGCATTGTACTTTCTAGGTTTTTTATAGTAGTTTGTGGAAAATATGACAAATGTGGCCACATTCCACAGAAAAAGAGATAGAGAGAGCAAGAGATTTATTTTCATGTCCTTCTCTGGGACTGAAACAACAGCTTCCTCCCAGCTTACCCTTGCAGCTGGCACAGGAGTTCTTTTTAAAGATGCAGGTCACAGCAGGCAAAATGGTAACATCTCTATTAGAGCTACTGCAGCACTTTTTAAAATTTATGTACTTGCCAGTATCCACTAAAAGAATTCACCGTATCCACTTCAAACCAGATTTATCTCTAGCCAAAAATAATAATAAAAAAAAAAAGCCTCCCAAAAAGTCTCCCCCAAGGGAAAAAACAAAATCAAACCAAAAAAACCAAACAAACAAAACAAAAACTCATGCTTTTTTTACAGAAAAAGTTCCTATATTTTGGAAACATTTGTCAAGCACTAACAAGCACATACATCTATTCATCCTCTTGGTAGATGAAGTCCACATGAAAACAACCAACAACAAAAACCAAGAAAACACAAAAACCAAACCTAATTTTAGCTTTGTAAGACTGCTCTTCACCAGCTGTCTGCAGTCAATAGAGATGGGCTCTTCCAGAGGACGACCTGGAGCCAGAGCCTGAATTAGGCTGGCAAAATGGTCCTCTGGAGAAGACTCTCTCACTTGTTAATGACTGTTGAGACCACGAAGAGAAGGTAGCCTCCCCAGACCTAAATTATCCTTCAAGAATAATTCCTCCCCTTCCCATACTGACAGTTTCACACATATCTGTATTCACAGTTTTTCCAGAACCAGTTAGAAATGACACCACCATCCAGGTGTGCACACAGGGACTGATTCATCACAGCAGAGTCATTAGAAGGAAATGCATCAGCCTTAATGGCAAGAACTGCACACTGACATGGTCTCTTCCCAAGAAAGTTCTCAAATCCTTTGGGAGTCAGATGTAAAACAGGAAAACCAGTACAAGCAGACACTATTCTTTTACTGACAAGTCAGCAATCAATTGCCCAGATGCAATTTCTTATGAAAACACTGTCTTGCTATTTTGCTTATTATTTATATTACTTTTGGGGCTGTAGTTACCAACATCCTTCAGCCTTGTACAGAAGACAGTCAACAAGCCTCTACATTTAGCTCCTGAAAATACGCTGTGTCCCTCTTTTTCCACTGCCTCTACTAGTTGGATGAGAGCTCCTCAGTCCCAAGAGCCAAATTTCACAGAAATTTGACTTCCACAAAACTTTTACCCTGTTGATCAGAGCACATTGTTGTGCAAACTGAGTGGGAGGGATTACCACCAAGCCAAGGTCCACCACCTTGGTACTCATTGCTGAGAAAGGGTAAACGCTGCTCTGACAACTCCACAGTTGTAAATGAGCAGCAGAAGCTGCTGAAGAGCACATCTACACTTCCTGAGAGCATGAGCCTTTTCAGCCCTAACATCAGAGATCACTTCCACTCTCTGTGTAAAACAAGAGTTGGTGTCCAACAAGTGACTAATTGAGGGTTTTTTTAACCAGACGCTCTCTGCCAGTAGCTGCAGAGGCAGACTCCCAAGTACAGAAGTCTCAGAAAGAGAAGGGAAAAGAGAAAACCAAACATCACCATTAACCATATACCTGACATACATTCATCTTGCAGACACCACTGGAGAATGATGTCCACTCCCTGTTTAGCTACAGAAATGTGGATGGCCATCTACCTCCCAATACCAGATAATATAGTGTAATCACAACATGAAATAGCTCCTGCTAGCAGAAGACACTGCACCGGCCATGTTCTTTCAGTTTCTGGTCCTTCAGAAGAGGCTGCATAGAGTAGGACTGCTTAGAATTAAATGTAGTTATCACAGCACGTTTCTGTCATGGAAAATTAATCATGACCACAACAGTTTCACACATTCTATGCAATAAGAGCATTGGCTTGCCAAAATTTGGAATTTTCATTCTTTGGGGAATTCTCCTATTTCAAATCAAAAGTAACTTTTCTCTTCTGAATATGAATGAAAAACAGGAACTCAGCATGAAGAAATGAAAAAAGCAAGTATAATATCAACTATTCTACATTTCAATTATTAAGATGAATATATGGTTGTGTGGCTCATCTATTTTTTTGAAAAAAAAAGCAGCATATTCCCCAGAAGAATTCAGCTGGAAAAATATGTCCAAATTCTAAAAAAAACCTTAATAATAAAAAAAAAAAAGTCCCACTGGAAATTTTTCAGCCAACATTTTCCCCACCATAGCAGACTGGAATAAGAAGGGTATACGTATGCTGTGGTATCTTCACAAGCTTTACCTCACGCCCTCTTTTCCCTTAACTGAGAATGAGCGAGAGGTCACTTTATTTTAAGGAGTAATCATGTGTGGAAAAACACACATGAAAGCAGACCCTTCTTGGAACATCTTTGAAATCCTCCTCTTGCTTTTGCCTGTGCTCAGAGCTGAGCCACCAGCCCTCTGTGGACACCCGCTCCTTCCCGCCACTGCCGCCGCCGTGTTTGTGCACCTCAGCCGCTCCCGTCAGCCTCTGACGCGCGGTGTTGTGCCTGCGACCGCCTCACGCTCAAGCAGTTCTGGCTGTTTTGCATTTATCCTCCTATTATTTGTGTTTTCCCACATAATAGAAGCCGCTTTGTCTGCCTGCCTCGTTAAATGCGCCTCATTGTCTCACAACCTTGCTGCAAAAAGCTGTTGGGATTGATTCACAATAGGGCCAACATTTCCATCAAGCAAATATCACTCTCGGCACCTGACAAATTGTGACACCATCTGCAGAGAGCTGAATCAGAAGCAAAAAGCTCCCACTGGATGCTTGGGTTGGGGGGGTGCCTGGGAAAAGGGCTACTGTGTAAGGAGTGAGGGCAACTGCTCGAACAGACCCGGGAGAGCCCTACGTTTTCTGGCCAAGTGCCCCAGGTTGCCACAGGAGTGGGCGGGAGAGCTGACTTGCCAGGGAACAGCCTTTTTAGCAAGCAGGCTGCTTCCCCAGCTGGAAGGGAATTCACAATTTACTCTTTTTCAGCCTTTGGATTGAGACAGGGGAAAACTGGGCTACAATTTTCCACCCCAGCTTATTTCCTTCTCCTTTTCTTTCTCTGTTTCACATCCCTAATGGCCTCTTTCAAGCTTGGAAAAATTACTGTTATAAAGCATTACCTAGTGCACCCTAAGTACAACTTTCCGCCTTCATCTCCTGTCCTCATCTCACCTTAAAATGGCTTGTGACCCACAGAAAATGCCTAACTTTGGTCAGCTGAAAGGTCTAAAAGCCTGACCGGGGCTGAAATGATGAAAACTTCTTTTCATGATCCACGGCTCCATCAAAGAAAAGCAGATGGAAGCAGCAGGCACACGTCAGAGCTCCCAGACCCAACTGCAGGCCTATATCCACGTCTTCCAGAAGACAGTTAGCCACGGCTTTCAGGCAGTAAAATGCACAGCTGCAAACATTAGCAAAATAAGGTCATTGGTGGCAGAAAGACAAGGCAATCTGGTATCTTGGCACGTCTCATGTGAAAGAGGATGATCTCTGATTTTCAGGAAGAAAAAGACACGAGTAATCTCAGGATAAAGACTGAAAAGAAAGTGAATTACCTGCTTTTTTTGCTTTGCCAGAAGAGAATCCTAACCGGTGCGTGATGAAAGCTCTGCCTGCGCTGCCACTCTCCCTGAACAAACAACAGCACTTAGCAATTAGAAAGCAAGAAGGAATGAAACCATCACTTTCACAACCACAGGTCAGCTCCCCTCTTCCTTGTATTGCCCTCGCCAAATTAGTCATTGTATCTCCTGTTCCCACAGAGACAACTGAAGCTGTGAAAAGAGAGGAGACCCCAACACCAGAGTTCAGAGGCTGTAGCTCCCTCTTTTCTGTAGTCACTCTGTACAGTTATTTTACTTAAATTTAACAAAGGATCAGGTACTATACTATAAACACCAAATTCAAAGTCTTTCTTTGAAATAAGGGAATAGGACACATAAGCAGCTATCACATGGACATATTGAGGTTATTTTCACAGTTCCATTACAGCTGATGGCAGAATTACATTTGGTTGCTTTCCTTTCACTGCTAAGGAGGTAGGAGTAAGGGGAGAAGAGTGTATTGTGGACAGCAGGGATTAGGGAGAAAAGACCATATTGCCCAGCCCAGGGATTAGGGGAGGTTTTTCTTTTAAATTCCCTGTTATTTGATCTCTCACATTTTCACCAGATGCGAGGTGAACATTGGGAAGAATGCATTACTTGATCTTGCACAGGTGACTACATAGGAGGAAATTAAAATGTTTGTAAAAAGATCACCACACGTGAGACTTTTCTGAAACACATCCATGAAGATGACAGCACACACACAAGCTTTCTGGGTCCATCCTGCCATGGAGAGCATTTCTCTGAGATTTTCCAGCTTGAAACTGCCTACAGGCTTCAATGAACATCTGTGAAGCTTGGCTCATGTTGTTCATGGCTATCACATCCCTAAGAGGTGTCTGGACAGAAGTTTGCTATGGGCTGGGAAAGCCCAGGCTGTTCCCAGAAGGAAAGACATGCAATGTCCTCTCTCATAATCGGAAAAGCTGTGTTCCAGCCAGCTCTTGCATTGAAGGGCACCATAGTCTTCTAAGGCCAGACTGTCCACAGGGGTTATGTTTTTTTCTCCCTTTCAATGGATTAAGATTTAACAGATAAGGGAATGTTTCGGAAAAGACTCCAAGTTCACCTGTCAAAATGCCATCAGGGCAGCAGCTACTAGACAATAGACATAAACTTTATGAGGGGGCATCTTAACTCTTTCGTTGGTTTCAGTCCTGCCCCAGCACCACCAGCAGTATTAGTAATCCCTCCCACTGTCCGCTGAAACAGGAAAAACAAAGAGTTGACAAGATACAGAACAGCACTCAGTAATTTTGCTGCTCACTGTGGATCACAGCACACTTGTTAAATGATGATATGGGCCACGTCAGACTGAAAGAAATTAAAACTATTGTTTTGCCATTCTCCTTGCAGTTTGAATCAAGATTCACAAGGCCAAATGAGTCTCCACACAAGCATCACAATGCTGCCCCGTATGCAGGCCACCGTCTCTCCTCCAGCACTGTTGGTTATGCACCAGCAGGCCTTGTCAAGTGCTTTTCAGCATTCCTTCAACACCTGAAAAGGCTGGAAAGAAAGAAAAGCTGAAAAAGGCAACTGAAGCTTTCTCCTTTTTGCCATAGGTTTGCACTATGTTGACAGCAAAACTCCAAGAACAGTCTTTGTCTTTACATCCAGTTGCACATAAAGCATGCACATAACCACTTTGCAACTATGATAGGGCTTGAAAAACTCCAGCACTACTATCTAAAGGGGAAAGGAAGCTTGTTATCATAGGTATCTTGATAGCAGAGAATCAGAAATGCAGCATTGGACTTTAAAGCTCACACTAGACTTGAAGACAGAAATAAAAAGCTGTTGGGGGTGAGCTCAGTAATTTAAAGCTGACTTTGCAGAATGTGAAGCCAATTGTTTATCTGCGTGTGTGTTCTTCACTCATTGTACCATGCACCACAAAGCCCCAGGTACATAAACACACACAGAGCACCGATGTCTTGGCAGGAAGGTAGGATGACAAAGACAAATTGCAGAAAGAAGAGAGAGAGAGAGAGAGAGCAACTCAAAAATCAAGGAATCCAGAAAATCTACCACAGTAAAAACTGGTCAGAGAAAGAACAAACAAGCTACCTGCTCCAAAGCCAAGTATACTGCCCTGTGAAAGAAGTGACAGTTGCAAACGTTGGCTGCCTGCAGAGACAAAAATGAAGAATAAAGAATAGCCTAAGTTCATCTCACTAAAAGAAGGCCACCCACAACCAGGCATACCAGCTGCATCAGTACCGCTGCTGTCCTTCTTCAATGTCATTTTAAATAAGACTAAAACCTGGAGGTGACTATAGTGCCAGCAGCAAAAGATCCTACAAGCCCAAGCTGGTAAGACACTGGTACTGGATATTCCTTATAGCAACAGTGTCAAAGGCACGTTTCTTTTGTTCCCTAGCTACACAGGGTTTTTAACATAGTAATTGTCTCAACTTACAACTAACTGCAAAACTCATAACAAAACTTTATTTAAACGACATCTTTGGCACGTCACTTACTTTCATGGGAGAGTCCATTGCCCTCTAGGGCATCATCTTGAAACCATAAAGCAGGCTAACATCAGTAATTAATAACCAAGTGCCAGGCCTAACGTACACCTACACGTGTCATTTCATTGCTTTCAGACAAGGTATAGGACATAGTGCTCAATTCGGAATGAAACTCAATGTGTTTTCACAACAAAAGGATATACTCCTGGGATCATTCACTAATTGGATAAAAGCATAAGAACTACCCCATTACCATCCCCAGAGAAAACTCATTAGCAACCTAATGAAATAAAGTGATGACAGGAAGGTACTTTCTCATCATCTTTTAATGCTAACAGGCTTCAGAGCCATTTTGCTTCCTCACCCTCTCCTGTGGTGCCCAGAAACCCCATGGCACCTCTCCGAGCATCACAGGCAGTTCTCTCTCCTGCATATTGCACAGCATCAGGGAGCAGTTTCAGAGCACAGAGGGATTCTGAGATGTTCAACTCATCATCTTTGATGAATCTGTGCAATTGGAGCTTAATCCCTGCCCCACCAGGAAAATGTTCCCCAGGGGCTCAAGCTTCCTGATGAGTCATACAATTTAGAAGGCATATAATCCAGTTTTGAGGGGCTTCACTGTTTGCTTTTATGAAGGGCCAAACTCAAGTATTAGGGAAAAAAATCAGAAACATTGAAACAAATTTTACAATTTTGAAATATTCTAAAGTTAGGGAAACTAAATATTGAAGAGAGTCCTACATAAGCATAGTGCTGCTTATAATTATGTCTAGATTAAATATGAGAATTCCTTTTCACCCCCTGTAAAAAGTGTCAGATGATACCCCCAAACTCTCATGTATCATACAGCCCCAATCAGATATACTTTATACCTATATATATTCAACTCACATTCATTAGCAATGGTGAGGGAGAAGTAGAGAATTTTATATCCATCTGAAACACATAACAAAAAGCAAGACAGGATATTCAACCCACCCCACTCCCACTATTAGTACCTGCATCTCTCATCACTAAACACCTTCCTCCAAGTCCCTAGACATTCAAAAAGAACTTCCATCTCTCCACCAAGAACTCAGGAAAGCCATATCTACAATAAATCCACAGCCCAGCTGAGGCTACAGGGCAGCCAGAGGCACTGTTCCCCAAGTTCAGTGCAGATAGCACATGCCTTATTGGTGGCCTGAGAAAGTAGCATCCTACATCTTCTCCTATCTCATGTTTATCCACAAAGGTACATGGAAGGAGCAATGGTGCATTAATCTACTATTCCTTTAACCTAAGTACGATGAGACACCTCTGTTGTCTCTGATTTTATGGCCATTTGTCAGTGACAATGAGGATTAGTGTTAGGTAGTCTGTACAGTCAATGAGCTGGAAAACTTTCTAGGTAGAATTTGAAGTCATAACCCCTCAAAAGAAAGGGTAGACAGATCAGGTGATAAAATAGCAGTTTCCCATTATGAACTGTAAATTTTGAAGTTAGCTAAGCTTTCAAACAGCTGCTAAATGGAAGGGGATTCTGAATGGCAGTGCCATTCAGAGATGCATTTGCAGGGAAATCCAGGTTCCAGACCTGATTACCAAGACTTTTTCTAGCATAAGGGTTTCAAACCACCAAACTTCCTCAAAAGTGTAGTACAGAGAGTACCAGGGAAATACTAGGCTCAATCCCAGAGTGCACACAGGCTAAGCCCTGCACTAGCTTACTTTGCCAAGAGTGCAGTACTTACTCAGAACCAGCTAATAGGTCTTTCCGCCCAGTTCTTTCCCTACCTTCATGGTGAGCAATTTCAGTAAGGGAGTTGGAGATGCTGAGACATTCAGAAAAACCACTCAGTGCCCTGTGGCAGCCTCAGTTACCATAGCGCTACCTCCCTAAAAACTAAGCATCCCATTAGGTCATTGCACAAATAATTCAGAAATCAAATTTGGGTATGCTGTACTCTGAATAAGGTAAAATGATAATATT